>NC_090933.1:302487658-303087658 GCF_040938575.1 Ambystoma mexicanum
CTCATTTTCCCGTCTTCCTCCTGTTCCCCCCACCCCCTGCTTATGCCCTGTGTCTCTCTCCTGTTCACCCCACCTCCCGCTCATGCCCTGTGTCTCCCTCCTGTTCCCCCCACCCCCCGCTCATGCTCTGTGTCTCTCTCCTGCTGTTCCCCCCACCACCCGCTCATGCCCCGTGTCGCTCTCCTGTTCCCCGGCCCCCGCTCATGCCCTGTGTCTCTCTCCTGTTCCCCCCACCCGCAGCTCATGCCCTGTGACTCCCTCCTGTTCCCACCAGCCCCCGCTCATGCCCCATGTCTTTCCCCTGTTCCCCCCACCCCCGCTCATGCCCTGTGTCTTCCTCCTGTTCCCCCCACCCCCGCTCATGCCCCGTGTCTCTCTCCTGTTCCCCCCACCCCCGCTCATGCCCTGTGTCTTCCTCCTGCTCCCCCCATCCTCGCTCATGCCCCGTGTCTTCCTCCTGTTCCCCCCACCCCCTGCTTATGCCCTGTGTCTCTCTCCTGTTCACCCCACCTCCCGCTCATGCCCTGTGTCTCCCTCCTGTTCCCCCCACCCCCCGCTCATGCTCCGTGTCTCTCTCCTGCTGTTCCCCCCACCACCCGCTCATGCCCCGTGTCTCTCTCCTGTTCCCCGGCCCCGGCTCATGCCCTGTGTCTCTCTCCTGTTCCCCCCACCCGCAGCTCATGCCCTGTGACTCCCTCCTGTTCCCACCAGCCCCCGCTCATGCCCCATGTCTTTCCCCTGTTCCCCCACCCCCGCTCATGCCCTGTGTCTTCCTCCTGTTCCCCCCACCCCCGCTCATGCCCCGTGTCTCTCTCCTGTTCCCCCCACCCCCGCTCATGCCCTGTGTCTTCCTCCTGCTCCCCCATCCTCGCTCATGCCCCGTGTCTTCCTCCTGTTCCCCCCGCTCATGCCCCGTGTCTTCCTCCTGTTCTCCCACCCCCCGCTCATGCCCCGTCTCTCTCTCCTGTTCCCCCCCACCCCCGCTCATGCCACGTGCCTTCCTCCTGTGCCCCCCAACCCCCGCTCATGCTCCACGTTTCTCTCCTATTCCCACCCACGCCCTGCTCATGCCCCGTGTCTTCCTCCTGTTCCACCCACCCCCTGCTCATTCCCCCTGTCTTCCTCCTGTTCCCCCACCCCCCGCTCATGCCCCTTGTCTCTCTCCTGCTGTTCTCCCCACCCCCGCTCATGCCCCGTGTCTCTCTCCTGTTCCCCCAGCCCCCGCTCATGCCCTGTGTCTCTCTCCTGTTCCCCCCACCCGCCGCTCATGCCCTGTGTATCCCTCCTGTTCCCCCCACCCCCGCTCATGCCCCGTGTCTTCCTCCTGTTCCCCCCACCTCCCGCTCATGCCCCGTGTCTCACTCCTGTTCCCCCACCCCCCGCTCATGCCCTATGCCTCCCTCCTGTTCCCCCACCCCCCGCTCATGCCCCGTGTCTTTCTCCTGTTCCCCCCACCCCCTGCTAAATGCCCTGTGTCTCTCTCCTGTTCCCCCCACCTCTAGCTCCTGCCCCGTGTCTCCCTCCTGTTCCCCCACCTCCCGCTCATGCCCCGTGTCTCTCTCCTACTGTACCCCCCCCCGCTCATGCCCCGTGTCTCCCTCATGTTCCCCCAGCCCCTGCTCATGCCTTGTGTCTCTCTCCTGTTCCCCCCACCCCCGGCTCATGCCCCGTGTCTCCCTCCTGTTTCTCCCACCCCCCGCTCATGACCCGTGTCTTCCCCCTGTTCCCCCACCCGCTGCTCATGCCCTGTGTCTTCTTCCTGTTCCCCCCAAACCCCCCTCATGCCCTGTGTCTTCCTCCTGTTCCCCCCACCCCCCACTCATGCCCTGTGTCTCCCTCCTGTTCCCCCCACCCCCCGCTCAGGCCCTGTGTCTTCCTCCTGTTCCCCGCACCCCCCCATGCCTCATGTCTCTCTCCTGTTCCCCCCACCACCCGCACATGCTCCGTGTATTCCTCCTGTTCCCCCCGCTCATGCCCCGTGTTTTCCTCCTGTTCCTCCCATCACCGCTCATGCCCCATGTCTCTCTCCTGTTCCCCCCACTCCCGCTCATGCCCCGTTTCTTCCACCTGTTCCCCACCCCCCGCTTATGCCCCGTGTCTTCCTCCTGTCCCCCCACCCCACGCTCATGCCCCGTGTCTACCTCCTGTTCCCCCCACCCCCAATCATGCCCCGTGTCTCCCTCCTGTTCCCTCCACCCCCCACTCATGCCCCGTGTCTTCCTCCTGTTCCCCGCACCCCCCGCTCATGCCCCGTGACTCTCTCCAGTTCCCCCCACCACCCGCTCATGCCCCGTGTCCCTCTCCTGTTCCCCCCACCTGCCGCTCATGCCCTGTGTCTCTCTCCTGTTCCCCCCACCCCCGCTCATGCCCCGTGTCTTCCTCCTGTTCCCGCCACCTCCCGCTTATGCCCCGTGTCTCTCTCCTGTTCCCTCCACCCCCCGCTCATGCCCTGTGCCTCCCTCCTGTTCCCCCCACCCCCCGCTCATGCCCCGTGTCTCCCTCCTGTTCCCCCCACCCCCCGCTCATGCCCTGTGTCTTCCCCCTGTTCCCCCACCCCCCGCTCATGCCCCGTGTCTTCCTCCTGTTCCCCCCACCCCCCGCTTATGCCCTGTGTCTTCTTCCTGTTCCCCCCACCCCCCGCTCATGCCCTGTGTCTTCGTCCTGTTCCTCCACCCCACGCTCATGCCCCGTGTCTCCCTCCTGTCCCCCCACCCCCATTCATGCCCCATGTCTCCCTCCTGTCCCCCCCACCCCCGCTCATGCCCCGTGTCTTCCTCCTGTTCCCCGCACCCCCCGCTCATGCCCCGTGTCTATCTCCTGTTCCCCCCACCACCCGCTCATGCTCTGTCTATTCCTCCTTTTCCCCCGCTCATGCCCTGTGACTTCCTCCTGTTTCCCCACCCCCTGCTCATTTCTCCTGTCTTCCTCCTGTTCCCCCCACCCCATGCTTATGCCCTGTGTCTCTCTCCTGTTCCCCCACCCCCCGCTCATGCCCCGTGTCTCCCTCCTGTTCCCCCACCCCCTCTCATGCCCCGTGTCTCTCTCCTGCTGTTCCCCCCACCCCCTACTCATGCCTCGTGTCTCTCACCTGTTCCCCCAGCCCCCGCTCATGCCCTGTGTCTCCTGTTCCCCCCACCCGCCGCTCATGCCCCGTGTCTCCCTCCTGTTCGCCCCCACCCCCGCTCATGCCCCGTGTCTTCCTCCTGTTCAGCCCACCACCCGCTCATGCCCCATGACTTCCTCCTGTTGCCCCCACCCCTGCTCATTCCCCCTGTCTTCCTCCTGTTCCCCCCACCCCCTGCTTATGCCCCGTGTCTCTCTCTTGTTCCCCCCACCTCCAGCTCCTGCCCCGTGTCTCCCTCCTGTTCCCCCACCACCCGCACATGCTCCGTGTATTCCTCCTGTTCCCCCACACCCCGCTCATGCCCTGTGTCTCTCTCATGTTCCCCAGCCCCCGCTCATGCCTTGTGTCTCTCTCCTGTTCCCCCCACCCCCGGCTCATGCCCCGTGTCTCCCTCCTGTTCCTCCCACCCCCCGCTCATGACCCGTGTCTTTCCCCTGTTCCCCCACCCGCTGCTCATGCCCTGTGTCTTCCTCATGTTCCCCCAAACCCCCCTCATGCCCTATGTCTTCCTCCTGTTCCCCCCACCCCCCCACTCATGCCCTGTGTCTCCCTCCTGTTCCCCCACCCCCCGCTCAGGCCCTGTGTCTTCCTCCTGTTCCCCGCACCCCCCGCTCATGCCTCGTGTCTCTCTCCTGTTCCCCCCACCACCCGCACATGCTCAGTGTATTCCTCCTGTTCCCCCCGCTCATGCCCCGTGTCTTCCTCCTGTTCCTCCCATCACCGCTCATGCCCCATGTCTCTCTCCTGTTCCCCCCACTCCCCGCTCATGCCCCGTTTCTTCCACCAGTTCCCCCACCCCACGCTCATGCCCTGTGTCTTCCTCCTGTCCCCTCACCCCACGCTCATGCCCCGTGTCTACCTCCTGTTCCCCCCACCCCCCACTCATGCCCCGTGTCTTCCTCCTGTTCCCCGCACCCCCCCGCTCATGCCCCGTGTCTCCACTCCCGTTCCCCCACCCCCACTCATGCCCTGTGCCTCCCTCCTGTTCCCCCCACCCCCGCTCATGCCCCGTGTCTCTCTCCTGCTGTTCCCCCCAAATCCCACTCATGCCCCGTGTCTCTCTCCTGTTCCCCAGCCCCTGCTCATGCCCTGTGTCTCTCTCCTGTTCCCCACACCCGCTGCTCATGCCCTGTGTCTCCCTCCTGTTACCTCCAACTCCCGCTCATGCCCCGTGTCTTCCTCCTGTTCCGCCCACAATCCGCTCATGCCCCGTGACTTCCTCCTGTTCCCCCCACCCCCTGCTCATTTTCCCGTCTTCCTCCTGTTCCCCCCACCCCCTGCTTATGCCCTGTGTCTCTCTTCTGTTCACCCCACCTCCCGCTCATGCCCTGTGTCTCCCTCCTGTTCCCCCCACCCCCGCTCATGCCCCATGTCTCTCTCCTGCTGTTCCCCCCACCACCCGCTCATGCCCCGTGTCTCTCTCCTGTTCCCCGGCCCCCGCTCATGCCCTGTGTCTCTCTCCTGTTCCCCCACCCGCAGCTCATGCTTGTGTCTCCCTCCTGTTCCCCCACCCCCGCTCATGCCCCGTGTCTCCCTCCTGTTCCCCCCACCCTCCGCTCATGCCCGTGTCTCCCTCCTGTTCCCACCAGCCCCCGCTCATGCCCCATGTCTTCCCCTGTTCCCCCCACCCCCGCTCATGCCCTGTGTCTTCCTCCTGTTCCCCCCACCCCCGCTCATGCCCCGTGTCTCTCTCCTGTTCCCCCCACCCCCGCTCATGCCCTGTGTCTTCCTCCTGCTCCCCCCATCCTCGCTCATGCCCCGTGTCTTCCTCCTGTTCCCCCCGCCCCATCCCCCGTGTCTTCCTCCTGTTCTCCCACACCCCGCTCATGCCCCGTGTCTCCCTCCTGTTCCCACCAGCCCCCGCTCATGCCCCATGTCTTCCCCCTGTTCCCCCCACCCCCGCTCATGCCCTGTGTCTTCCTCCTGTTCCCCCCACCCCCGCTCATGCCCCGTGTCTCTCTCCTGTTCCCCCCACCCCCGCTCATGCCCTGTGTCTTCCTCCTGCTCCCCCCATCCTCGCTCATGCCCCGTGTCTTCCTCCTGTTCCCCCCGCACATGCCCCGTGTCTTCCTCCTGTTCTCCCACACCCCGCTCATGCCCCGTGTCTCTCTCCTGTTCCCCCCCCACCCCCGCTCATGCCCCGTGCCTTCCTCCTGTGCCCCCCCAACCCCCGCTCATGCTCCGCGTTTCTCTCCTGTTCCCACCCACGCCCCGCTCATGCCCCGTGTCTTCCTCCTGTTCCGCCCACCCCCTGCTCATTCCCCCTGTCTTCCTCCTGTTCCCCCACCCCCCGCTCATGCCCCTTGTCTCTCTCCTGCTGTTCTCCCCACCCCCGCTCATGCCCTGTGTCTCTCTCCTGTTCCCCCAGCCCCCGCTCATGCCCTGTGTCTCTCTCCTGTTCCACCCACCCGCCGCTCATGCCCTGTGTATCCCTCCTGTTCCCCCACCCCCGCTCATGCCCCGTGTCTTCCTCCTGTTCCCCCCACCTCCCGCTCATGCCCCGTGTCTCACTCCTGTTCCCCCACCCCCGCTCATGCCCTATGCCTCCCTCCTGTTCCCCCACCCCCCACTCATGCCCTGTGTCTTTCTCCTGTTCCCCCCACCCCCTGCTAAATGCCCCATGTCTCTCTCCTGTTCCCCCCACCTCCAGCTCCTGCCCCGTGTCTCCCTCCTGTTCCCCCACCCCCGCTCATTCCCCGTGTCTCTCTGCTACTGTACCCCCCACCCCCCGCTCATGCCCCGTGTCTCTCTCATGTTCCCCCAGCACCTGCTCATGCCTTGTGTCTCTCTCCTGTTCCCCCACCCCCGGCTCATGCCCCGTGTCTCCCTCCTGTTTCTCCCACCCCCCGCTCATGACCCGTGTCTTCCCCCTGTTCCCCACCCGCTGCTCATGCCCTGTGTCTTCTTCCTGTTCCCCCCAAACCCCCCTCATGCCCTGTGTCTTCCTCCTGTTCCCCCCACCCCCCACTCATGCCCTGTGTCTCCCTCCTGTTCCCCCCACCCCCCGCTCAGGCCCTGTGTCTTCCTCCTGTTCCCCGCACCCCCCGCTCATGCCTCATGTCTCTCTCCTGTTCCCCCCACCACCCGCACATGCTCCGTGTATTCCTCCTGTTCCCCCCGCTCATGCCCCGTGTCTTCCTCCTGTTCCTCCCACCACCGCTCATGCCCCATGTCTCTCTCCTGTTCCCCCACTCCCCGCTCATGCCCCGTTTCTTCCACCTGTTCCCCCCACCCCCCGCTCATGCCCCGTGTCTTCCTCCTGTCCCCCCACCCCACGCTCATGCCCCGTGTCTACCTCCTGTTCCCCACCCCAATCATGCCCCGTGTCTTCCTCCTGTTCCCCGCACCCCCCGCTCATGCCCCGTGACTCTCTCCAGTTCCCCCCACCACCCGCTCATGCCCAGTGTCCCTCTCCTGTTCCCCCACCTGCCGCTCATGCCCTGTGTCTCTCTCCTGTTCCCCCACCCCCGCTCATGCCCCGTGTCTTCCTCCTGTTCCCACCACCTCCCGCTTATGCCCCGTGTCTCTCTCCTGTACCCCCCCACCCCCCGCTCATGCCCTGTGCCTCCCTCCTGTTCCCCCCACCCCCCGCTCATGCCCCGTGTCTCCCTCCTGTTCCCCCCACCCCCCGCTCATGCCCTGTGTCTTCCCCCTGTTCCCCCACCCCCCGCTCATGCCCCGTGTCTTCCTCCTGTTCCCCCCACCCCCCGCTTATGCCCTGTGTCTTCTTCCTGTTCCCCCCACCCCCCGCTCATGCCCTGTGTCTTTGTCCTGTTCCTCCACCCCACGCTCATGCCCAGTGTCTCCCTCCTGTCCCCCCACCCCCCCATTCATGCCCCATGTCTCCCTCCTGTCCCCCCACCCCCGCTCATGCCCCGTGTCTTCCTCCTGTTCCCCGCACCCCCCGCTCATGCCCCGTGTCTATCTCCTGTTCCCCCCACTACCCGCTCATGCTCTGTCTATTCCTCCTTTTCCCCCGCTCATGCCCCGTGACTTCCTCCTGTTTCCCCACCCCCTGCTCATTTCTCCTGTCTTCCTCCTGTTCCCCCCACCCCATGCTTATGCCCTGTGTCTCTCTCCTGTTCCACCCACCCCCCCGCTCATGCAGCGTGTCTCCCTCCTGTTCCCCCCACCCCCTCTCATGCCCCGTGTCTCTCTCCTGCTGTTCCCCCCACCCCCTACTCATGCCTCGTGTCTCTCACCTGTTCCCCCAGCCCCCGCTCATGCCCTGTGTCTCCTGTTCCCCCCACCCGCCGCTCATGCCCCGTGTCTCCCTCCTGTTCGCCCCCACCCCCGCTCATGCCCCGTGTCTTCCTCCTGTTCAGCCACCACCCGCTCATGCCCCATGACTTCCTTCTGTTGCCCCACCCCCTGCTCATTCCCCCTGTCTTCCTCCTGTTCCCCCCACCCCCTGCTTATGCCCTGTGTCTCTCTCTTGTTCCCCCCACCTCCAGCTCCTGCCCCGTGTCTCCCTCCTGTTCCCCCACCACCCCGCACATGCTCCGTGTATTCCTCCTGTTCCCCCACACCCCGCTCATGCCCTGTGTCTCTCTCATGTTCCCCCAGCCCCCGCTCATGCCTTGTGTCTCTCTCCTGTTCCCCCCACCCCCGGCTCATGCCCCGTGTCTCCCTCCTGTTCCTCCCACCCCCCGCTCATGACCCGTGTCTTCCCCCTGTTCCCCCACCCGCTGCTCATGCCCTGTGTCTTCCTCCTGTTCCCCCCAAACCCCCCTCATGCCCTGTGTCTTCTTCCTGTTCCCCCCACCCCCCACTCATGCCCTGTGTCTCCTTCCTGTTCCCCCCACCCCCCGTTCAGGCCCTGTGTGTTCCTCCTGTTCCCCGCACCCCCCGCTCATGCCTCGTGTCTCTCTCCTGTTCCCCCCACCACCCGCACATGCTCCGTGTATTCCTCCTGTTCCCCCCGCTCATGCCCCGTGTCTTCCTCCTGTTCCTCCCACCACCGCTCATGCCCCATGTCTCTCTCCTGTTCCCCCCACTCCCCGCTCATGCCCCGTTTTCTTCCACCTGTTCCCCCACCCCCCGCTCATGCCCGGTGTCTTCCTCCTGTCCCCCCACCCCACGCTCATGCCCCGTGTCTACCTCCTGTTCCCCCCACCCCCAATCATGCCCCGTGTCTTCCTCCTGTTCCCCGCACCCCCCGCTCATGCCCCGTGACTCTCTCCAGTTCCCCCCACCACCCGCTCATGCCCCGTGTCCCTCTCCTGTTCCCCCCACCTGCCGCTCATGCCCTGTGTCTCTCTCCTGTTCCCCCCACCCCCGGCTCATGCCCCGTGTCTCCCTCCTGTTCCTCCCACCCCCCGCTCATGACCCGTGTCTTCCCCCTGTTCCCCCACCCGCTGCTCATGCCCTGTGTCTTCCTCCTGTTCCCCCCAAACCCCCCTCATGCCCTGTGTCTTTCTCCTGTTCCCCCCACCCCCCACTCATGCCCTGTGTCTCCCTCCTGTTACCCCCACCCCCCGCTCAGGCCCTGTGTGTTCCTCCTGTTCCCCGCACCCCCCGCTCATGCCTCGTGTCTCTCTCCTGTTCCCCCCACCACCCGCACATGCTCCGTGTATTCCTCCTGTTCCCCCTGCTCATGCCCCGTGTCTTCCTCCTGTTCCTCCCACCACCGCTCATGCCCCATGTCTCTCTCCTGTTCCCCCCACTCCCCGCTCATGCCCCGTTTCTTCCACCTGTTCCCCCACCCCCCGCTCATGCCCCGTGTCTTCCTCCTGTCCCCCCACCCCACGCTCATGCCCCGTGTCTACCTCCTGTTCCCCCCACCCCAATCATGCCCCGTGTCTTCCTCCTGTTCCCCGCACCCCCCGCTCATGCCCCGTGACTCTCTCCAGTTCCCCCCACCACCCGCTCATGCCCCGTGTCCCTCTCCTGTTCCCCCCACCTGCCGCTCATGCCCTGTGTCTCTCTCCTGTTCCCCCCCACCCCCGCTCATGCCCCGTGTCTTCCTCCTGTTCCCGCCACCTCCCGCTTATGCTCCGTGTCTCTCTCCTGTACCCCCCACCCCCCGCTCATGCCCTGTGCCTCCCTCCTGTTCCCCCCACCCCCCGCTCATGCCCCGTGTCTCCCTCCTGTTCCCCCCACCCCCCGCTCATGCCCTGTGTCTTCCCCCTGTTCCCCCACCCCCCGCTCATACCCGTGTCTCCCTCCTGTTCCCCCCACCCCCCGCTCATGCCCTGTGTCTTCCACCTGTTCCCCCACCCCACGCTCATGCCCTGTGTCTTCCTCCTGTCCCCTCACCCCACGCTCATGCCCCGTGTCTACCTCCTGTTCCCCCCACCCCCCACTCATGCCCCGTGTCTCCCTCCTGTTCCCTCCACCCCCCGCTCATGCCCCGTGTCTTCCTCCTGTTCCCCGCACCCCCCGCTCATGCCCCGTGTCTCACTCCCGTTCCCCCACCCCCACTCATGCCCTGTGCCTCCCTCCTGTTCCCCCACCCCCGCTCATGCCCCGTGTCTCTCTCCTGCTGCTCCCCCCAAATCCCACTCATGCCCCGTGTCTCTCTCCTGTTCCCCAGCCCCTGCTCATGCCCTGTGTCTCTCTCCTGTTCCCCACACCCGCCGCTCATGCCCTGTGTCTCCCTCCTGTTACCTCCAACTCCCGCTCATGCCCCGTGTCTTCCTCCTGTTCCGCCCACAATCCGCTCATGCCCCGTGACTTCCTCCTGTTCCCCCCACCCCCTGCTCATTTTCCCGTCTTCCTCCTGTTCCCCCCACCCCCTGCTTATGACCTGTGTCTCTCTCCTGTTCACCCCACCTCCCGCTCATGCCCTGTGTCTCCCTCCTGTTCCCCCCACCCCCCGCTCATGCCCCGTGTCTCTCTCCTGCTGTTCCCCCCAACACCCGCTCATGCCCCGTGTCTCTCTCCTGTTCCCCGGCCCCCGCTCATGCCCTGTGTCTCTCTCCTGTTCCCCCCACCCGCAGCTCATGCCCTGTGTCTCCCTCCTGTTCCCCCCACCCCCGCTCATGCCCCGTGTCTCCCTCCTGTTCCTCCCACCCTCCGCTCATGCCCGTGTCTCCCTCCTGTTCCCACCAGCCCCCGCTCATGCCCCATGTCTTCCCCCTGTTCCCCCCACCCCCGCTCATGCCCTGTGTCTTCCTCCTGTTCCCCCCACCCCCGCTCATGCCCCGTGTCTCTCTCCTGTTCCCCCCACCCCCGCTCATGCCCTGTGTCTTCCTCCTGCTCCCCCCATCCTCGCTCATGCCCCGTGTCTTCCTCCTGTTCCCCCCTCCCATCCCCCGTGTCTTCCTCCTGTTCTCCCACACCCCGCTCATGCCCCGTGTCTCCCTCCTGTTCCCACCAGCCCCCGCTCATGCCCCATGTCTTCCCCCTGTTCCCCCACCCCCGCTCATGCCCTGTGTCTTCCTCCTGTTCCCCCCACCCCCGCTCATGCCCCGTGTCTCTCTCCTGTTCCCCCCACCCCCGCTCATGCCCTGTGTCTTCCTCCTGCTCCCCCCATCCTCGCTCATGCCCCGTGTCTTCCTCCTGTTCCCCCCGCCCATGCCCTGTGTCTTCCTCCTGTTCTCCCACACCCCGCTCATGCCCCGTGTCTCTCTCCTGTTCCCCCCACCCCCGCTCATGCCCCGTGCCTTCCTCCTGTGCCCCCCAACCCCCGCTCATGCTCCACGTTTCTCTCCTATTCCCACCCACGCCCCCGCTCATGCCCCGTGTCTTCCTCCTGTTCCGCCCACCCCTGCTCATTCCCCCTGTCTTCCTCCTGTTCCCCCACCCCCCGCTCATGCCCCTTGTCTCTCTCCTGCTGTTCTCCCCACCCCCGCTCATGCCCTGTGTCTCTCTCCTGTTCCCCCAGCCCCCGCTCATGCCTGTGTCTCTCTCCTGTTCCCCCCACCCGCCGCTCATGCCCTGTGTATCCCTCCTGTTCCCCCCACCCCCGCTCATGCCCCGTGTCTTTCTCCTGTTCCCCCCACCTCCCGCTCATGCCCCGTGTCTCACTCCTGTTCCCCCACCCCCGCTCATGCCCTATGCCTCCCTCCTGTTCCCCCACCCCCCGCTCATGCCATGTGTCTTTCTCCTGTTCCCCCCACCCCCTGCTAAATGCCCTGTGTCTCTCTCCTGTTCCCACCACCTCCAGCTCCTGCCCCGTGTCTCCCTCCTGTTCCCCCACCCCCCGCTCATGCCCCGTGTCTCTCTCATGTTCCCCCAGCCCCTGCTCATGCCTTGTGTCTCTCTCCTGTTCCCCCCACCCCCGGCTCATGCCCCGTGTCTCCCTCCTGTTTCTCCCACCCCCCGCTCATGACCCGTGTCTTCCCCCTGTTCCCCCACCCGCTGCTCATGCCCTGTGTCTTCTTCCTGTTCCCCCCAAACCCCCCTCATGCCCTGTGTCTTCCTCCTGTTCCCCCCACCCCCCACTCATGCCCTGTGTCTCCCTCCTGTTCCCCCCACCCCCCGCTCAGGCCCTGTGTCTTCCTCCTGTTCCCCGCACCCCCCGCTCATGCCTCATGTCTCTCTCCTGTTCCCCCCACCACCCGCACATGCTCAGTGTATTCCTCCTGTTCCCCCCGCTCATGCCCCGTGTCTTCCTCCTGTTCCTCCCACCACCGCTCATGCCCCATGTCTCTCTCCTGTTCCCCCCACCCCCGCTCATGCCCCGTTTCTTCCACCTGTTCCCCCACCCCCCGCTCATGCCCCGTGTCTTCCTCCTGTCCCCCCACCCCACGCTCATGCCCCGTGTCTACCTCCTGTTCCCCCCACCCCCAATCATGCCCCGTGTCTCCCTCCTGTTCCCTCCACCCCCCACTCATGCCCCGTGTCTTCCTCCTGTTCCCCGCACCCCCCGCTCATGCCCCGTGACTCTCTCCAGTTCCCCCCACCACCCGCTCATGCCCCGTGTCCCTCTCCTGTTCCCCCCACCTGCCGCTCATGCCCTGTGTCTCTCTCCTGTTCCCCCCCACCCCCGCTCATGCCCCGTGTCTTCCTCCTGTTCCCGCCACCTCCCGCTTATGCCCCGTGTCTCTCTCCTGTTCCCCCCACCCCCCGCTCATGCCCTGTGCCTCCCTCCTGTTCCCCCCACCCCCCGCTCATGCCCCGTGTCTCCCTCCTGTTCCCCCCACCCCCCGCTCATGCCCTGTGTCTTCCCCCTGTTCCCCCACCCCCCGCTCATGCCCCGTGTCTTCCTCCTGTTCCCCCCACCCCCCGCTTATGCCCTGTGTCTTCTTCCTGTTCCCCCCACCCCCCGCTCATGCCCTGTGTCTTCGTCCTGTTCCTCCACCCCACCCTCATGCCCCGTGTCTCCCTCCTGTCCCCCCACCCCCATTCATGCCCCGTGTCTTCCTCCTGTTCCCCGCACCCTCCGCTCATGCCCCGTGTCTATCTCCTGTTCCCCCCACCACCCGCTCATGCTCTGTCTATTCCTCCTTTTCCCCCGCTCATGCCCCGTGACTTCCTCCTGTTTCCCCACCCCCTGCTCATTTCTCCTGTCTTCCTCCTGTTCCCCCCACCCCATGCTTATGCCCTGTGTCTCTCTCCTGTTCCCCCCACCCCCCGCTCATGCCCCGTGTCTCCCTCCTGTTCCCCCACCCCCTCTCATGCCCCGTGTCTCTCTCCTCCTGTTCCCCCCACCCCCTACTCATGCCTCGTGTCTCTCACCTGTTCCCCCAGCCCCCGCTCATGCCCTGTGTCTCCTATTCCCCCCACCCCCTGCTCATGCCCCGTGTCTCCCTCCTGTTCGCCCCCACCCCCGCTCATGCCCCGTGTCTTCCTCCTGTTCAGCCCACCACCCGCTCATGCCCCATGACTTCCTCCTGTTGCCCCCACCCCCTGCTCATTCCCCCTGTCTTCCTCCTGTTCCCCCCACCCCCTGCTTATGCCCTGTGTCTCTCTCTTGTTCCCCCACCTCCAGCTCCTGCCCCGTGTCTCCCTCCTGTTCCCCCACCACCCGCACATGCTCCGTGTATTCCTCCTGTTCCCCCACACCCCGCTCATGCCCTGTGTCTCTCTCATGTTCCCCCAGCCCCCGCTCATGCCCTGTGTCTCCTATTCCCCCCACCCCCTGCTCATGCCCCGTGTCTCCCTCCTGTTCGCCCCCACCCCCGCTCATGCCCCGTGTCTTCCTCCTGTTCAGCCCACCACCCGCTCATGCCCCATGACTTCCTCCTGTTGCCCCCACCCCCTGCTCATTCCCCCTGTCTTCCTCCTGTTCCCCCCACCCCCTGCTTATGCCCTGTGTCTCTCTCTTGTTCCCCCCACTCCAGCTCCTGCCCCGTGTCTCCCTCCTGTTCCCCCACCACCCGCACATGCTCCGTGTATTCCTCCTGTTCCCCCACACCCCGCTCATGCCCTGTGTCTCTCTCATGTTCCCCCAGCCCCCGCTCATGCCTTGTGTCTCTCTCTCCTGTTCCCCCCACCCCCGGCTCATGCCCCGTGTCTCCCTCCTGTTCCTCCCACCCCCCGCTCATGACCCGTGTCTTCCCCCTGTTCCCCCACCCGCTGCTCATGCCCTGTGTCTTCCTCCTGTTCCCCCCAAACCCTCCTCATGCCCTGTGTCTTCCTCCTGTTCCCCCCACCCCCCACTCATGCCCTGTGTCTCCCTCCTGTTCCCCCACCCCCCGCTCAGGCCCTGTGTCCCTGTGTCTTCCTCCTGTTCCCCGCACCCCCCGCTCATGCCTCGTGTCTATCTCCTGTTCCCCCCACCACCCCGCACATGCTCCGTGTATTCCTCCTGTTCCCCCCGCTCATGCCCCGTGTCTCCCTCCTGTTCCTCCCACCCCCCGCTCATGACCCGTGTCTTCCCCCTGTTCCCCCACCCGCTGCTCATGCCCTGTGTCTTCCTCCTGTTCCCCCCAAACCCTCCTCATGCCCTGTGTCTTCCTCCTGTTCCCCCCACCCCCCACTCATGCCCTGTGTCTCCCTCCTGTTCCCCCACCCCCCGCTCAGGCCCTGTGTCCCTGTGTCTTCCTCCTGTTCCTCCCACCACCGCTCATGCTCCATGTCTCTCTCCTGTTCCCCCCACTCCCCGCTCATGCCCCGTTTCTTCCACCTGTTCCCCCACCCCGCGCTCATGCCCTGTGTCTTCCTCCTGTCCCCCTCACCCCACGCTCATGCCCCGTGTCTACCTCCTGTTCCCCCCACCCCCCACTCATGCCCCCGTGTCTCCCTCCTGTTCCCTCCACCCCCCGCTCATGCCCCGTGTCTTCCTCCTGTTCCCCGCACCCCCCGCTCATGCCCCGTGTCTCACTCCCGTTTCCCCCACCCCCACTCATGCCCCGTGTCTCTCTCCTGCTGTTCCCCCCAAATCCCACTCATGCCCCGTGTCTCTCTCCTGTTCCCCAGCCCCTGCTCATGCCCTGTGTCTCTCTCCTGTTCCCCACACCCGCCGCTCATGCCCTGTGTCTCCCTCCTGTTACCTCCAACTCCCGCTCATGCCCCGTGTCTTCCTCCTGTTCCGCCCACAATCCGCTCATGCCCCGTGACTTCCTCCTGTTCCCCCCACCCCTGCTCATTTTCCCGTCTTCCTCCTGTTCCCCCACCCCCTGCTTATGCCCTGTGTCTCTCTCCTGTTCACCCCACCTCCCGCTCATGCCCTGTGTCTCCCTCCTGTTCCCCCCACCCCCCGCTCATGCCCCGTGTCTCTCTCCTGCTGTTCCCCCACCACCCGCTCATGCCCTGTGTCTCTCTCCTGTTCCCCGGCCCCCGCTCATGCCCTGTGCCTCTCTCCTGTTCCCCCCACCCGCAGCTCATGCCCTGTGTCTCCCTCCTGTTCCCCCACCCCCGCTCATGCCCCGTGTCTCCCTCCTGTTCCCCCCACCCTCCGCTCATGCCCGTGTCTCCCTCCTGTTCCCACCAGCCCACGCTCATGCCCCATGTCTTCCCCCTGTTCCCCCCACCCCCGCTCATGCCCTGTGTCTTCCTCCTGTTCCCCCCACCCCCGCTCATGCCCCGTGTCTCTCTCCTGTTCCCCCCACCCCCGCTCATGCCCTGTGTCTTCCTCCTGCTCCCCCCATCCTCGCTCATGCCCCGTGTCTTCCTCCTGTTCCCCCCGGCCATCCCCCGTGTCTTCCTCCTGTTCTCCCACACCCCGCTCATGCCCCGTGTCTCCCTCCTGTTCCCACCAGCCCCCCCTCATGCCCCATGTCTTCCCCCTGTTCCCCCCACCCCCGCTCATGCCCTGTGTCTTCCTCCTGTTCCCCCCACCCCCGCTCATGCCCCGTGTCTCTCTCCTGTTACCCCCACCCCCGCTCATGCCCTGTGTCTTCCTCCTGCTCCCCCATCCTCGCTCATGCCCCGTGTCTTCCTCCTGTTCCCCCCGCCCATGCCCCGTGTCTTCCTCCTGTTCTCCCACACCCTGCTCATGCCCCGTGTCTCTCTCCTGTTCCCCCCCACCCCCGCTCATGCCCCGTGCCTTCCTCCTGTGCCCCCCCAACCCCCGCTCATGCTCCACGTTTCTCTCCTATTCCCACCCACGCCCCGCTCATGCCCCGTGTCTTCCTCCTGTTCCGCCCACCCACTGCTCATTCCCCCTGTCTTCCTCCTGTTCCCCCACCCCCCGCTCATGCCCCTTGTCTCTCTCCTGCTGTTCTCCCCACCCCCGCTCCTGCCCCGTGTCTCTCTCCTGTTCCCCCAGCCCCCGCTCATGCCCTGTGTCTCTCTCCTGTTCCCCCCACCCGCCGCTCATGCCCTGTGTATCCCTCCTGTTCCCCCCACCCCCGCTCATGCCCCGTGTCTTCCTCCTGTTCCCCCCACCTCCCGCTCATGCCCCGTGTCTCACTCCTGTTCCCCCACCCCCGCTCATCCCCTATGCCTCCCTCCTGTTCCCCCACCCCCGCTCATGCCCCATGTCTTTCTCCTGTTCCCCCGACCCCCTGCTAAATGCCCTGTGTCTCTCTCCTGTTCCCCCCACCTCCAGCTCCTGCCCCGTGTCTCCCTCCTGTTCCCCCACCCCCCGCTCATGCCCCGTGTCTCTCTGCTACTGTACCCCACACCCCCCGCTCATGCCCCGTGTCTCTCTCATGTTCCCCCAGCCCCTGCTCATGCCTTGTGTCTCTCTCCTGGTTCCCCCACCCCCGGCTCATGCCCCGTGTCTCCCTCCTGTTTCTCCCACCCCCCGCTCATGACCTGTGTCTTCCCCCTTTTCCCCCACCCGCTGCTCATGCCCTGTGTCTTCCTCCTGTTCCCCCCAAACCCCCCACATGCCCTGTGTCTTCCTCCTGTTCCCCCCACCCCCCACTCATGCCCTGTGTCTCCCTCCTGTTCCCCCCACCCCCCGCTCAGGCCCTGTGTCTTCCTCCTGTTCCCCGCACCCCCCGCTCATGTCTCATGTCTCTCTCCTGTTCCCCCCACCACCCGCGCATGCTCCGTGTATTCCTCCTGTTCCCCCCGCTCATGCCCCGTGTCATCCTCCTGTTCCTCCCACCACCGCTCATGCCCCATGTCTCTCTCCTGTTCCCCCACTCCCCGCTCATGCCCAGTTTCTTCCACCTGTTCCCCCACCCCCCGCTCATGCCCCGTGTCTTCCTCCTGTCCCCCCACCCCACGCTCATGCCCCGTGTCTACCTCCTGTTCCCCCCACCCCCAATCATGCCCCGTGTCTCCCTCCTGTTCCCTCCACCCCCCACTCATGCCCCGTGTCTTCCTCCTGTTCCCCGCACCCCCCGCTCTTGCCCCGTGACTCTCTCCAGTTCCCCCCACCACCCGCTCATGCCCCGTGTCTTCCTGCTGTTCCCCCCAACCCCGCTCATGCCCCGTGTCCCTCTCCTGTTCCCCCCACCTGCCGCTCATGCCCTGTGTCTCTCTCCTGTTCCCCCCCACCCCCGCTCATGCCCCGTGTCTTCCTCCTGTTTCCGCCACCTCCCGCTTATGCCCCGTGTCTCTCTCCTGTTCCCCCCACCCCCCGCTCATGCCTCGTGTCTCTCTCCTGTTCCCCCCACCACCCGCTCATGCCCTGTGTCTTCCTCCTGTTCCTCCCACCACCGCTCATGCCCCATGTCTCTCTCCTGTTCCCCCCACTCCCCGCTCATGCCCCGTTTCTTCCACCTGTTCCCCCACCCCCCGCTCATGCCCCGTGTCTCCCTCCTGTTCCCCCCACCCCCCACTCATGCCCCGTGTCTCCCTCCTGTTCCCTCCACCCCCCGCTCATGCCCCGTGTCTTCCTCCTGTTCCCCGCACCCCCCGCTCATGCCCCGTGTCTCACTCCCGTTCCCCCACCCCCACTCATGCCCTGTGCCTCCCTCCTGTTCCCCCCACCCCCCGCTCATGCCCCGTGTCTCCCTCCTGTTCCCCCCACCCCCCGCTCATGCCCTGTGTCTTCACCCTATTCCCCCCACCCCCCGCTTATGCCCTGTGTCTTCTTCCTGTTCCCCCCACCCCCGCTCATGCCCTGTGTCTTTGTCCTGTTCCTCCACCCCACGCTCATGCCCGGTGTCTCCCTCCTGTCCCCCCACCCCCATTCATGCCCCATGTCTCCCTCCTGTTCCCCCCACCCCCGCTCATGCCCCGTGTCTTCCTCCTGTTCCCCGCACCCCCGCTCATGCCCCGAGTCTCTCTCCTGTTCCCCCCACTACCCGCTCATGCTCTGTGTATTCCTCCTTTTCCCCCGCTCATGCCCCGTGACTTCCTCCTGTTTCCCCACCCCCTGCTCATTTCTCCTGTCTTCCTCCTGTTCCCCCCACCCCATGCTTATGCCCTGTGTCTCTCTCCTGTTCCCCCCACCCCCCGCTCATGCCCCGTGTCTCCCTCCTGTTCCCCCACCCCCTCTCATGCCCCGTGTCTCTCTCCTGCTGTTCCCCCCACCCCCTACTCATGCCCCGTGTCTCTCACCTGTTCCCCCAGCCCCCGCTCATGCCCTGTGTCTCCTGTTCCCCCCACCCGCCGCTCATGCCCCGTGTCTCCCTCCTGTTCACCCCCACCCCCGCTCATGCCCCGTGTCTTCCTCCTGTTCAGCCCACCACCCGCTCATGCCCCGTGACTTCCTCCTGTTGCCCCCACCCCCTGCTCATTCCCCCTGTCTTCCTCCTGTTCCCCCCACCCATGCTTATGCCCTGTGTCTCTCTCCTGTTCCCCCCACCTCCAGCTCCTGCCCCGTGTCTCCCTCCTGTTCCCCCACCCCCGCTCATGCCCTGTGTCTCTCTCCTACTGTTCCCCCACCCCCCGCTTATGCCCCGTGTCTCTCTCATGTTCCCCCAGCCCCCGCTCATGCCTTGTGTTTCTCTCCTGTTCCCTCCACCCCCGGCTCATGCCCCGTGTCTCCCTCCTGTTCCTCCCACCCCCCGCTCATGACCCGTGTCTTCCCCCTGTTCCCCCACCCGCTGCTCATGCCCTGTGTCTTCCTCCTGTTCCCCCCAAACCCCCCTCATGCCCTGTGTCTCCCTCCTGTTCCCCCCACCCCCCGCTCAGGCCCTGTGTCTTCCTCCTGTTCCCCGCACCCCCTGCTCATGCCTCGTGTCTCTCTCCTGTTCCCCCCACCACCCGCACATGCTCCGTGTATTCCTCCTGTTCCCCCCGCTCATGCCCTGTGTCTTCCTCCTGTTCCTCCCACCACCGCTCATGCCCCATATCTCTCTCCTGTTCCCCCCACTCCCCGCTCATGCCCCGTTTCTTCCACCTGTTCCCCCATCCCCCGCTCATGCCCCGTGTATTCCTCCTGTCCCCTCACCCCACGCTCATGCCCCGTGTCTACCTCCTGTTCCCCCCACCTCCCACTCATGCCCCGTGTCTCCCTCCTGTTCCCTCCACCCCCCGCTCATGCCCCGTGTCTTCCTCCTGTTCCCCGCACCCCCCGCTCATGCCCCGTGTCTCACTCCCATTCCCCCACCCCCACTCATGCCCTGTGCCTCCCTCCTGTTCCCCCCACCACCCGCTCATGCTCCGTGTCTCCCTCCTGTTCCCCCCACCCCCCGCTCATGCCCTGTGTCTTCCCCCTGTTCCCCCACCCCCCGCTCATGCCCCGTGTCTTCCTCCTGTTCCCCCCACCCCCCGCTTATGCCCTGTGTCTTCTTCCTGTTCCCCCCACCCCCCGCTCATGCCCTGTGTCTTCCTCCTGTTCCCCCACCCCATGCTCATGCCCCGTGTCTCCCTCCTGTTCCCCCCAGCCCCCATTCATGCCCCATGTCTCCCTCCTGTTCCCCCCACCCCCGCTCATGCCCCGTGTCTTCCTCCTGCTCCCCGCCCACCCCGCTCATGCCCTGCGTCTCTCTCCTGTTCCCCCCACCCCCTGCTCATGCCCTGTGTCTCTCTCCTGTTCCCCCACCCCTGCTCATGCCCCGTATCTTCCTCCAGTGTCCCCCAAACCCCTGCTCATGCTCCATGTTTCTAGCCTGTCCCCACCCACGCCCCGCTCATGCCCCGTGACTTCCTCCTGTTTCCCCACCCCCTGCTCATTTCGCCTGTCTTCCTCCTGTTCCCCCCACCCCATGCTTATGCCCTGTGTCTCTCTCCTGCTGTTCCCCCCACCCCCCACTCATGCCCCGTGTCTCTCACCTGTTCCCCCAGCCCCCGCTCATGCCCTGTGTCTCCTGTTCCCCCCACCCGCCGCTCATGCCCCGTGTCTCCCTCCTGTTCGCCCCCACCCCCGTTCATGCCCCGTGTCTTCCTCCTGTTCAGCCCACCACCCGCTCATGCCCCGTGACTTCCTCCTGTTGCCCCCACCCCCTGCTCATTCCCCCTGTCTTCCTCCTGTTCCCCCACCCCCTGCTTATGCCCTGTGTCTCTCTCCTGTTCCCCCCACCTCCAGCTCCTGCCCCGTGTCTCCCTCCTGTTCCCCTACCCCCGCTCATGCCCTGTGTCTCTCTCCTACTGTTCCCCCACCCCCACTCATGCCCCGTGTCTCTCTCATGTTCCCCCAGCCCCCGCTCATGCCTTGTGTCTCTCTCCTGTTCCACCCACCCCCGGCTCATTCCCCGTGTCTCCCTCCTGTTCCTCCCACCTCCCGCTCATGACCCGTGTCTTCCCCCTGTTCCCCCACCCGCTGCTCATGCCCTGTGTCTTCCTCCTGTTCCCCCTAACCCCCCTCATGCCCTGTGTCTTCCTCTTGTTCCCCCCACCCCCCACTCATGCCCTGTGTCTCCATCCGTTCCCCCCCCCCCGCTCAGGCCCTGTGTCTTCCTCCTGTTCCCCGCACCCCCCGCTCATGCCTCATGTCTCTCTCCTGCTCCCCCACCACCCGCACATGATCCGTGTATTCCTCCTGTTCCCCCCGCTCATGCCCCGTGTCTTCCTCCTGTTCCTCCCACCACCGCTCATGCCCCATGTCTCTCTCCTGTTCCCCCCACTCCCCGCTCATGCCCAGTTTCTTCCACTTGTTCCCCCACCCCCCTCTCATGCCCCGTGCCTTCCTCCTGTCCCCCCACCCCACGCTCATGAACTGTGTCTCCCTCCTGTTCACCCCACCCCCCACTCATGCCCCGTGTCTCCCTCCTGTTCCCTCCACCCCCCGCTCATGCCCCGTGTCTTCCTCCTGTTCCCCGCACCCCCCACTCTTGCCCCGTGTCTCTCTCCTGTTCCCCCCACCACCCGCTCATGTCCCTTGTCTTCTTCCTGTTCCCCCCAACCCCGCTCATGCCCCGTGTCCCTCTCCTGTTCCCCCCACCTGCCGCTCATGCCCTGTGTCTCTCTCCTGTTCCCCCCCACCCCGCTCATGCCCCGTGTCTTCCTCCTGTTCCCGCCATCTCCCGCTTATGCCCGTGTCTCTCTCCTGTTCCCCCCACCCCCCACTCATGCCCTGTCCCTCCCTCCTGTTCCCCCCACCCCCCGCTCATGCCCCGTGTCTCCCTCCTGTTCCCCCATCCCCGCTCATGCCCTGTGTCTTCCCCCTGTTCCCCCCACCCCCGCTCATGCCCTGTGTCTTCCTCCTGTTCCCCCCACCTCCCGCTCATGCCCTGTGTCTTCCTCCTGTTCCCCCCACCCCCCGCCCATGCCCGTGTCTTCCTCCTGTTCCCCCACCCCGTGCTCATGCCACTTGTCTCTCTCCTGTTCCCCCACCCCCGCTCATGCCCCGTGTCTCCTTCCTGTTCCCCCACCCCCGGCTCATGCCCCGTGTCTCTCTCCTGTTCTCCCCAGCCCCCCTCCTGCCCTGTGTCTCTCTCCTGTTCCCCCCACCCCCCGCTCATGCCCCTTGTCTCCCTCCTGTTCCCCCCAGCCGCTCATGCCCTGTGTCTCCCTCCTGTTCCCCCCACCCCTGCTCATGCCCCGTGCCTTTCTCCTGTTCCTCCAACCCCCCGCTCATTCCCCGTGTCTTCCTCCTGTTTCCCCCACCCCCCGCTCATGCCCCGCGTCTCTCTCCTGTTCCCCCACCCCCCGCTCCCGTGTCTTCCTCCTGTTCCCCCCACCCCCCGCTCATGCCCCGTGTCTTCCTCCTGTTCCCCCACCCCCGCTAATGCCCGTGTCTCTCTCCTGTTCCCTGTTCCCTCCACCCCCCGCTCATGCCCTGTGTCTTCCTCCTGTTCCCCCCACTCCCCGCCCATGCCCATGTCTTCCTCCTGTTCCCCCACCCCGTGCTCATGCCACTTGTCTCTCTCCTGCTCCCCCACCCCCGCTCATGCCCCGTGTCTCCTTCCTGGTCCCCCACCCCCCGCTCATGCCCCGTGTCTCTCCTGTTCTCCCCAGCCCCCCTCCTGCCCTGTGTCTCTCTCCTGTTCCCCCAACCCCCCGCTCATGCCCCATGTCTCCCTCCTTATCCCCCCAACCCCCGCTCATGCCCCATGTCTCCCTCCTACTGTTCCCCCACCCCCCGCTCATGCCTTGTGTCTCTCTCCTGTTCCCCCCACCCCCGGCTCATGCCCCGTGTCTCCCTCCTGTTCCTCCCACCCCCCGCTCATGACCCGTGTCTTCCCCCTGTTCCCCCACCCGCTGCTCATGCCCTGTGTCTTCGTCCTGTTCCCCCCAAACCCCCCTCATGCCCTGTGTCTTCCTCCTGTTCCCCCCACCCCCCACTCATGCCCTGTGTCTCCCTCCTGTTCCCCCCACCCCCCGCTCAGGCCCTGTGTCTTCCTCCTGTTCCCCGCACTCCCCGCTCATGCCTCGTGTCTCTCTCAGGTTCCCCCCACCACCCGCTCATGCCCCATGTCTTCCTCCTGTTCCTCCCACCACCGCTCATGCCCCATGTCTCTCTCATGTTCCCCCCACTCCCCGCTCATGCCCCGTTTCTTCCACCTGTTCCCCCACCCCCCGCTCATGCCCCGTGTCTTCCTCCTGTCCCCTCACCCCACGCTCATGCCCCGTGTCTACCTCCTGTTCCCCCCACCCCCCACTCATGCCCACGTGTCTCCCTCCTGTTCCCTCCACCCCCTGCTCATGCCCCGTGTCTTCCTCCTGTTCCCCGCACCCCCCGCTCATGCCCCATGTCTCACTCCCGTTCCCCCACCCCCACTCATGCCCTGAGCCTCCCTCCTGTTCCCACCACCCCCCGCTCATGCCCCGTGTCTCCCTCCTGTTCCCCCCACCCCCAGCTCATGCCCTGTGTCTTCCCCCTGTTCCCCCACCCCCCGCTCATGCCCCGTGTCTTCCTCCGGTTCCCCCCACCCCCCGCTTATGCCCTGTGTCTTCTACCTGTTCCCCCCAAACCCCCCTCATGCCCTGTGTCTTCCTCCTGTTCCCCCACCCCCCGCTCATGCCCCGTGTCTTCCTCCTGTTCCCCGCACCCCCCGCTCATGCCCCGTGTCTCTCTCCTGTTCCCCCCACCACCCGCTCATGCTCTGTGTATTCCTCCTTTTCCCCCGCTCATGCCCCGTGTCGTCCTCCTGTTCCCCCTGCTCATGCCCTGTGTCTTCCTCCTGTTCCCCCACCCCCTGCTCATGCCCTGTGTCTCTCTCCTGTTCCCCCACCCCTGCTCATGCCCCGTATCTTCCTCCTGTGTCCCCCAAACCCACGCTCATGCTCCATGTATCTATCCTGTCCCCACCCACGCCCCGCTCATGCCCCGTGACTTCCTCCTGTTTCCCCACCCCCTGCTCATTTCGCCTGTCTTCCTCCTGTTCCCCCACCCCATGCTTATGCCCTGTGTCTCTCTCCTGTTCCCCCACCCCCCGCTCATGCCCCGTGTCTCCCTCCTGTTCCCCCCACCCCCTCTCATGCCCCGTGTCTCTCTCCTGCTGTTCCTCCCACCCCCCACTCATGCCCCGTATCTTTCACCTGTTCCCCCAACCCCCGCTCATGCCCTGTGTCTCCTGTTCCCCCCACCCGCCGCTCATGCCCCGTGTCTCCCTCCTGTTCGCCCCCACCCCCGCTCATGCCCCGTGTCTTCCTCCTGTTCAACCCACCACCCGCTCATGCCCCATGACTTCCTCCTGTTGCCCCCACCCCCTGCTCATTCCCCCTGTCTTCCTCCTGTTCCCCCCACCCCCTGCTTATGCCCTGTGTCTCTCTCCTGTTCCCCCCACCTCCAGCTCCTGCCCCGTGTCTCCCTCCTGTTCCCCCACCCCCCTCTCATGCCCCATGTCTCTCTCCTACTGTTCCCCCACCCCCCACTCATGCCCCGTGTCTCTCTCATGTTCCCCCAGCCCCCGCTCATGCCTTGTGTCTCTCTCCTGTTCCCCCCACCCCCGGCTCATGCCCCGTGTCTCCCTCCTGTTCCTCCCACCCCCCCTCATGACCCGTGTCTTCCCCCTGTTCCCCCACCCGCTGCTCATGCCCTGTGTCTTCCTCCTGTTTCCCCCAAACCCCCCCATGCCCTGTGTCTTCCTCTTGTTCCCCCCACCCCCCACTCATGCCCTGTGTCTCCCTCCTGTTCCCCCCACCCCCCGCTCAGGCCCTGTGTCTTCCTCCTGTTCCCCGCACCCCCCGCTCATGCCTCGTGTCTCACTCCTGCTCCCCCCACCACCCGCACATGCTCCGTGTATTCCTCCTGTTCCCCCCGCTCATGCCCTGTGTCTTCCTCCTGTTCCTCCCACCACCGCTCATGCCCCATGCCTCTCTCCTGTTCCCACCACTCCCCGCTCATGCCCCGTTTCTTCTACCTGTTCCCCCACCCCCCTCTCATGCCCCGTGTCTTCCTCCTGTCCCCCCACCCCCGCTCATGCCCTGTGTCTTCCTCCTGTTCCCCCCACCCCCGCTCATGCCCTGTGTCTCTCTCCTGTTACCCCCACCCCCGCTCATGCCCTGTGTCTTCCTCCTGCTCCCCCATCCTCGCTCATGCCCCGTGTCTTCCTCCTGTTCCCCCCGCCCATGCCCCGTGTCTTCCTCCTGTTCTCCCACACCCTGCTCATGCCCCGTGTCTCTCTCCTGTTCCCCCCCACCCCCGCTCATGCCCCGTGCCTTCCTCCTGTGCCCCCCCAACCCCCGCTCATGCTCCACGTTTCTCTCCTATTCCCACCCACGCCCCGCTCATGCCCCGTGTCTTCCTCCTGTTCCGCCCACCCACTGCTCATTCCCCCTGTCTTCCTCCTGTTCCCCCACCCCCCGCTCATGCCCCTTGTCTCTCTCCTGCTGTTCTCCCCACCCCCGCTCCTGCCCCGTGTCTCTCTCCTGTTCCCCCAGCCCCCGCTCATGCCCTGTGTCTCTCTCCTGTTCCCCCCACCCGCCGCTCATGCCCTGTGTATCCCTCCTGTTCCCCCCACCCCCGCTCATGCCCCGTGTCTTCCTCCTGTTCCCCCCACCTCCCGCTCATGCCCCGTGTCTCACTCCTGTTCCCCCACCCCCGCTCATCCCCTATGCCTCCCTCCTGTTCCCCCACCCCCGCTCATGCCCCGTGTCTTTCTCCTGTTCCCCCCACCCCCTGCTAAATGCCCTGTGTCTCTCTCCTGTTCCCCCCACCTCCAGCTCCTGCCCTGTGTCTCCCTCCTGTTCCCCCACCCCCCGCTCATGCCCCGTGTCTCTCTGCTACTGTACCCCCCACCCCCCGCTCATGCCCCGTGTCTCTCTCATGTTCCCCCAGCCCCTGCTCATGCCTTGTGTCTCTCTCCTGTTCCCCCCACCCCCGGCTCATGCCCCGTGTCTCCCTCCTGTTTCTCCCACCCCCCGCTCATGACCCGTGTCTTGCCCCTGTTCCCCCACCCGCTGCTCATGCCCTGTGTCTTCTTCCTGTTCCCCCCAAACCCCCCTCATGCCCTGTGTCTTCCTCCTGTTCCCCCCACTCCCCACTCATGCCCTGTGTCTCCCTCCTGTTCCCCCCACCCCCCGCTCAGGCCCTGTGTCTTCCTCCTGTTCCCCGCACCCCCCGCTCATGCCTCATGTCTCTCTCCTGTTCCCCCCACCACCCGCACATGCTCAGTGTATTCCTCCTGTTCCCCCCGCTCATGCCCCGTGTCTTCCTCCTGTTCCTCCCACCACCGCTCATGCCCCATGTCTCTCTCCTGTTCCCCCCACTCCCCGCTCATGCCCCGTTTCTTCCACCTGTTCCCCCACCCCCCGCTCATGCCCCGTGTCTTCCTCCTGTCCCCCCACCCCACGCTCATGCCCCGTGTCTACCTCCTGTTCCCCCCACCCCCAATCATGCCCCGTGTCTCCCTCCTGTTCCCTCCACCCCCCACTCATGCCCCGTGTCTTCCTCCTGTTCCCCGCACCCCCCGCTCATGCCCCGTGACTCTCTCCAGTTCCCCCCACCACCCGCTCATGCCCCGTGTCCCTCTCCTGTTCCCCCCACCTGCCGCTCATGCCCTGTGTCTCTCTCCTGTTCCCCCCCACCCCCGCTCATGCCCCGTGTCTTCCTCCTGTTCCCGCCACCTCCCGCTTATGCCCCGTGTCTCTCTCCTGTTCCCCCCACCCCCCGCTCATGCCCTGTGCCTCCCTCCTGTTCCCCCCACCCCCCGCTCATGCCCCGTGTCTCCCTCCTGTTCCCCCCACCCCCCGCTCATGCCCTGTGTCTTCCCCCTGTTCCCCCACCCCCCGCTCATGCCCCGTGTCTTCCTCCTGTTCCCCCCACCCCCCGCTTATGCCCTGTGTCTTCTTCCTGTTCCCCCCACCCCCCGCTCATGCCCTGTGTCTTCGTCCTGTTCCTCCACCCCACGCTCATGCCCCGTGTCTCCCTCCTGTCCCCCCACCCCCCATTCATTCCCCGTGTCTTCCTCCTGTTCCCCGCACCCTCCGCTCATGCCCCGTGTCTATCTCCTGTTCCCCCCACCACCCGCTCATGCTCTGTCTATTCCTCCTTTTCCCCCGCTCATGCCCCGTGACTTCCTCCTGTTTCCCGACCCCCTGCTCATTTCTCCTGTCTTCCTCCTGTTCCCCACACCCCATGCTTATGCCCTGTGTCTCTCTCCTGTTCCCCCCACCCCCCGCTCATGCCCCGTGTCTCCCTCCTGTTCCCCCACCCCCTCTCATGCCCCGTGTCTCTCTCCTGCTGTTCCCCCCACCCCCTACTCATGCCTCGTGTCTCTCACCTGTTCCCCCAGCCCCCGCTCATGCCCTGTGTCTCCTATTCCCCCCACCCCCTGCTCATGCCCCGTGTCTCCCTCCTGTTCGCCCCCA
Source organism: Ambystoma mexicanum (assembly GCF_040938575.1). Lineage (NCBI taxonomy): Eukaryota > Metazoa > Chordata > Amphibia > Caudata > Ambystomatidae > Ambystoma > Ambystoma mexicanum. Next base: position 302,514,153 of record NC_090933.1, read on the forward strand.
CCCCCGCTCATGCCCCGTGTCTTCCTCCTGTTCAGCCCACCACCCGCTCATGCCCCATGACTTCCTCCTGTTGCCCCCACCCCCTGCTCATTCCCCCTGTCTTCCTCCTGTTCCCCCCACCCCCTGCTTATGCCCTGTGTCTCTCTCTTGTTCCCCCCACCTCCAGCTCCTGCCCCGTGTCTCCCTCCTGTTCCCCCACCACCCGCACATGCTCCGTGTATTCCTCCTGTTCCCCCACACCCCGCTCATGCCCTGTGTCTCTCTCATGTTCCCCCAGCCCCCGCTCATGCCCTGTGTCTCCTATTCCCCCCACCCCCTGCTCATGCCCCGTGTCTCCCTCCTGTTCGCCCCCACCCACGCTCATGCCCCGTGTCTTCCTCCTGTTCAGCCCACCACCCGCTCATGCCCCATGACTTCCTCCTGTTGCCCCCACCCCCTGCTCATTCCCACTGTCTTCCTCCTGTTCCCCCCACCCCCTGCTTATGCCCTGTGTCTCTCTCTTGTTCCCCCCACCTCCAGCTCCTGCCCCGTGTCTCCCTCCTGTTCCCCCACCACCCGCACATGCTCCGTGTATTCCTCCTGTTCCCCCACACCCCGCTCATGCCCTGTGTCTCTCTCATGTTCCCCCAGCCCCCGCTCATGCCTTGTGTCTCTCTCCTGTTCCCCCCACCCCCGGCTCATGCCCCGTGTCTCCCTCCTGTTCCTCCCACCCCCCGCTCATGACCCGTGTCTTCCCCCTGTTCCCCCACCCGCTGCTCATGCCCTGTGTCTTCCTCCTGTTCCCCCCAAACCCTCCTCATGCCCTGTGTCTTCCTCCTGTTCCCCCCACCCCCCACTCATGCCCTGTGTCTCCCTCCTGTTCCCCCCACCCCCCGCTCAGGCCCTGTGTCTTCCTCCTGTTCCCCGCACCCCCCGCTCATGCCTCGTGTCTCTCTCCTGTTCCCCCCACCACCCGCACATGCTCCGTGTATTCCTCCTGTTCCCCCCGCTCATGCCCCGTGTCTTCCTCCTGTTCCTCCCACCACCGCTCATGCCCCATGTCTCTCTCCTGTTCCCCCCACTCCCCGCTCATGCCCCGTTTCTTCCACCTGTTCCCCCACCCCGCGCTCATGCCCTGTGTCTTCCTCCTGTCCCCTCACCCCACGCTCATGCCCCGTGTCTACCTCCTGTTCCCCCCACCCCCCACTCATGCCCCGTGTCTCCCTCCTGTTCCCTCCATCCCCCGCTCATGCCCCGTGTCTTCCTCCTGTTCCCCGCACCCCCCGCTCATGCCCCGTGTCTCACTCCCATTCCCCCACCCCCACTCATGCCCTGTGCCTCCCTCCTGTTCCCCCCACCCCCCGCTCATGCCCCGTGTCTCTCTCCTGCTGTTCCCCCCAAATCCCACTCATGCCCCGTGTCTCTCTCCTGTTCCCCATCCCCTGCTCATGCCCTGTGTCTCTCTCCTGTTCCCCACACCCGCCGCTCATGCCCTGTGTCTCCCTCCTGTTACCTCCAACTCCCGCTCATGCCCCGTGTCTTCCTCCTGTTCCGCCCACAATCCGCTCATGCCCCGTGACTTCCTCCTGTTCCCCCCACCCCCTGCTCATTTTCCCGTCTTCCTCCTGTTCCCCCACCCCCTGCTTATGCCCTGTGTCTCTCTCCTGTTCACCCCACCTCCCGCTCATGCCCTGTGTCTCCCTCCTGTTCCCCCCACCCCCCGCTCATGCCCCGTGTCTCTCTCCTGCTGTTCCCCCACCACCCGCTCATGCCCCGTGTCTCTCTCCTGTTCCCCGGCCCTCGCTCATGCCCTGTGTCTCTCTCCTGTTCCCCCCACCCGCAGCTCATGCCCTGTGTCTCCCTCCTGTTCCCCCACCCCCGCTCATGCCCCGTGTCTCCCTCCTGTTCCCCCCACCCTCCGCTCATGCCCGTGTCTCCCTCCTGTTCCCACCAGCCCCCGCTCATGCCCCATGTCTTCCCCCTGTTCCCCCCACCCCCGCTCATGCCCTGTGTCTTCCTCCTGTTCCCCCCACCCCCGCTCATGCCCCGTGTCTCTCTCCTGTTCCCCCCACCCCCGCTCATGCCCTGTGTCTTCCTCCTGCTCCCCCCATCCTCGCTTATGCCCCGTGTCTTCCTCCTGTTCCCCCCGGCCATCCCCCGTGTCTTCCTCCTGTTCTCCCACACCCCGCTCATGCCCCGTGTCTCCCTCCTGTTCCCACCAGCCCCCGCTCATGCCCCATGTCTTCCCCCTGTTCCCCCCACCCCCGCTCATCCCCTGTGTCTTCCTCCTGTTCCCCCCACCCCCGCTCATGCCCCTTGTCTCTCTCCTGTTACCCCCACCCCCGCTCATGCCCTGTGTCTTCCTCCTGCTCCCCCATCCTCGCTCATGCCCCGTGTCTTCCTCCTGTTCCCCCCGCCCATGCCCCGTGTCTTCCTCCTGTTCTCCCACACCCTGCTCATGCCCCGTGTCTCTCTCCTGTTCCCCCCCACCCCCGCTCATGCCCCGTGCCTTCCTCCTGTGCCCCCCCAACCCCCGCTCATGCTCCACGTTTCTCTCCAATTCCCACCCACGCCCCGCTCATGCCCCGTGTCTTCCTCCTGTTCCGCCCACCCACTGCTCATTCCCCCTGTCTTCCTCCTGTTCCCCCACCCCCCGCTCATGCCCCTTGTCTCTCTCCTGCTGTTCTCCCCACCCCCGCTCCTGCCCCGTGTCTCTCTCCTGTTCCCCCAGCCCCCGCTCATGCCCTGTGTCTCTCTCCTGTTCCCCCCACCCGCCGCTCATGCCCTGTGTATCCCTCCTGTTCCCCCCACCCCCGCTCATGCCCCGTGTCTTCCTCCTGTTCCCCCCACCTCCCGCTCATGCCCCGTGTCTCACTCCTGTTCCCCCACCCCCGCTCATCCCCTATGCCTCCCTCCTGTTCCCCCACCCCCGCTCATGCCCCGTGTCTTTCTCCTGTTCCCCCCACCCCCTGCTAAATGCCCTGTGTCTCTCTCCTGTTCCCCCCACCTCCAGCTCCTGCCCCGTGTCTCCCTCCTGTTCCCCCACCCCCCGCTCATGCCCCGTGTCTCTCTGCTACTGTACCCCCCACCCCCCGCTCATGCCCCGTGTCTCTCTCATGTTCCCCCAGCCCCTGCTCATGCCTTGTGTCTCTCTCCTGTTCCCCCCACCCCCGGCTCATGCCCCGTGTCTCCCTCCTGTTTCTCCCAACCCCCGCTCATGACCTGTGTCTTCCCCCTTTTCCCCCACCCGCTGCTCATGCCCTGTGTCTTCCTCCTGTTCCCCCCAAACCCCCCACATGCCCTGTGTCTTCCTCCTGTTCCCCCCACCCCCCACTCATGCCCTGTGTCTCCCTCCTGTTCCCCCCACCCCCCGCTCAGGCGCTGTGTCTTCCTCCTGTTCCCCGCACCCCCCGCTCATGTCTCATGTCTCTCTCCTGTTCCCCCCACCACCCGCACATGCTCCGTGTATTCCTCCTGTTCCACCCCCTCATGCCCCGTGTCATCCTCCTGTTCCTCCCACCACCGCTCATGCCCCATGTCTCTCTCCTGTTCCCCCCACTCCCCGCTCATGCCCAGTTTCTTCCACCTGTTCCCCCACCCCCCGCTCATGCCCCGTGTCTTCCTCCTGTCCCCCCACCCCACGCTCATGCCCCGTGTCTACCTCCTGTTCCCCCCACCCCCAATCATGCCCCGTGTCTCCCTCCTGTTCCCTCCACCCCCCACTCATGCCCCGTGTCTTCCTCCTGTTCCCCGCACCCCCCGCTCTTGCCCCGTGACTCTCTCCAGTTCCCCCCACCACCCGCTCATACCCCGTGTCTTCCTGCTGTTCCCCCCAACCCCGCTCATGCCCCGTGTCCCTCTCCTGTTCCCCCCACCTGCCGCTCATGCCCTGTGTCTCTCTCCTGTTCCCCCCCACCCCCGCTCATGCCCCGTGTCTTCCTCCTGTTCCCGCCACCTCCCGCTTATGCCCCGTGTCTCTCTCCTGTTCCCCCCACCCCCCGCTCATGCCTCGTGTCTCTCTCCTGTTCCCCCCACCACCCGCTCATGCCCTGTGTCTTCCTCCTGTTCCTCCCACCACCGCTCATGCCCCATGTCTCTCTCCTGTTCCCCCCACTCCCCGTTCATGCCCCGTTTCTTCCACCTGTTCCCCCACCCCCCGCTCATGCCCCGTGTCTCCCTCCTGTTCCCCCCACCCCCCACTCATGCCCCGTGTCTCCCTCCTGTTCCCTCCACCCCCCGCTCATGCCCCGTGTCTTCCTCCTGTTCCCCGCACCCCCCGCTCATGCCCAGTGTCTCACTCCCGTTCCCCCACCCCCACTCATGCCCTGTGCCTCCCTCCTGTTCCCCCCACCCCCCGCTCATGCCCCGTGTCTCCCTCCTGTTCCCCCCACCCCCCGCTCATGCCCTGTGTCTTCCCCCTATTCCCCCCACCCCCCGCTTATGCCCTGTGTCTTCTTCCTGTTCCCCCCACCCCCGCTCATGCCCTGTGTCTTTGTCCTGTTCCTCCACCCCACGCTCATGCCCGGTGTCTCCCTCCTGTCCCCCCACCCCCATTCATGCCCCATGTCTCCCTCCTGTTCCCCCCACCCCCGCTCATGCCCCGTGTCTTCCTCCTGTTCCCCGCACCCCCGCTCATGCCCCGTGTCTCTCTCCTGTTCCCCCCACTACCCGCTCATGCTCTGTGTATTCCTCCTTTTCCCCCGCTCATGCCCCGTGACTTCCTCCTGTTTCCCCACACCCTGCTCATTTCTCCTGTCTTCCTCCTGTTCCCCCCACCCCATGCTTATGCCCTGTGTCTCTCTCCTGTTCCCCCCACCCCCCGCTCATGCCCCGTGTCTCCCTCCTGTTCCCCCACCCCCTCTCATGCCCCGTGTCTCTCTCCTGCTGTTCCCCCCACCCCCTACTCATGCCCCGTGTCTCTCACCTGTTCCCCCAGCCCCCGCTCATGCCCTGTGTCTCCTGTTCCCCCCACCCGCCGCTCATGCCCCGTGTCTCCCTCCTGTTCGCCCCCACCCCCGCTCATGCCCCGTGTCTTCCTCCTGTTCAGCCCACCACCCGCTCATGCCCCGTGACTTCCTCCTGTTGCCCCCACCCCCTGCTCATTCCCCCTGTCTTCCTCCTGTTCCCCCCACCCCTGCTTATGCCCTGTGTCTCTCTCCTGTTCCCCCCACCTCCAGCTCCTGCCCCGTGTCTCCCTCCTGTTCCTTCACCCCCGCTCATGCCCTGTGTCTCTCTCCTACTGTTCCCCCACCCCCCGCTTATGCCCCGTGTCTCTCTCATGTTCCCCCAGCCCCCGGTCATGCCTTGTGTTTCTCTCCTGTTCCCCCCACCCCCGGCTCATGCCCCGTGTCTCCCTCCTGTTCCTCCCACCCCCTGCTCATGACCCGTGTCTTCCCCCTGTTCCCCCACCCGCTGCTCATGCCCTGTGTCTTCCTCCTGTTCCCCCCAAACCCCCCTCATGCCCTGTGTCTCCCTCCTGTTCCCCCCACCCCCCGCTCAGGCCCTGTGTCTTCCTCCTGTTCCCCGCACCCCCTGCTCATGCCTCGTGTCTCTCTCCTGTTCCCCCACCACCCGCACATGCTCCGTGTATTCCTCCTGTTCCCCCCGCTCATGCCCTGTGTCTTCCTCCTGTTCCTCCCACCACCGCTCATGCCCCATATCTCTCTCCTGTTCCCCCCACTCCCCGCTCATGCCCCGTTTCTTCCACCTGTTCCCCCATCCCCCGCTCATGCCCCGTGTATTCCTCCTGTCCCCTCACCCCACGCTCATGCCCCGTGTCTACCTCCTGTTCCCCCCACCCCCCACTCATGCCCCGTGTCTCCCTCCTGTTCCCTCCACCCCCCGCTCATACCCCGTTTCTTCCTCCTGTTCCCCGCACCCCCCGCTCATGCCCCGTGTCTCACTCCCATTCCCCCACCCCCACTCATGCCCTGTGCCTCCCTCCTGTTCCCCCCACCACCCGCTCATGCTCCGTGTCTCCCTCCTGTTCCCCCCACCCCCCGCTCATGCCCTGTGTCTTCCCCCTGTTCCCCCACCCCCCGCTCATGCCCCGTGTCTTCCTCCTGTTCCCCCCACCCCCCGCTTATGCCCTGTGTCTTCTTCCTGTTCCCCCCACCCCCCGCTCATGCCCTGTGTCTTCCTCCTGTTCCCCCACCCCATGCTCATGCCCCGTGTCTCCCTCCTGTTCCCCCCAGCCCCCATTCATGCCCCATGTCTCCCTCCTGTTCCCCCCACCCCCGCTCATGCCCCGTGTCTTCCTCCTGCTCCCCGCCCACCCCGCTCATGCCCCGCGTCTCTCTCCTGTTCCCCCCACCCCCTGCTCATGCCCTGTGTCTCTCTCCTGTTCCCCCACCCCTGCTCATGCCCCGTATCTTCCTCCAGTGTCCCCCAAACCCCTGCTCATGCTCCATGTTTCTAGCCTGTCCCCACCCACGCCCCGCTCATGCCCCGTGACTTCCTCCTGTTTCCCCACCCCCTGCTCATTTCGCCTGTCTTCCTCCTGTTCCCCCCACCCCATGCTTATGCCCTGTGTCTCTCTCCTGTTCCCCCCACCCCCCGCTCATGCCCTGTGTCTCCATCCTGTTCCCCCCACCACCTCTCATGCCCCGTGTCTCCCTCCTGCTGTTCCCCCCACCCCCCACTCATGCCCCGTGTCTCTCACCTGTTCCCCCAGCCCCCGCTCATGCCCTGTGTCTCCTGTTCCCCCCACCCGCCGCTCATGCCCCGTGTCTCCCTCCTGTTCGCCCCCACCCCCGTTCATGCCCCGTGTCTTCCTCCTGTTCAGCCCACCACCTGCTCATGCCCCGTGACTTCCTCCTGTTGCCCCCACCCCCTGCTCATTCCCCCTGTCTTCCTCCTGTTCCCCCACCCCCTGCTTATGCCCTGTGTCTCTCTCCTGTTCCCCCCACCTCCAGCTCCTGCCCCGTGTCTCCCTCCTGTTCCCCCACCCCCGCTCATGCCCTGTGTCTCTCTCCTACTGTTCCCCCACCCCCACTCATGCCCCGTGTCTCTCTCATGTTCCCCCAGCCCCCGCTCATGCCTTGTGTCTCTCTCCTGTTCCACCCACCCCCGGCTCATTCCCTGTGTCTCCCTCCTGTTCCTCCCACCTCCCGCTCATGACCCGTGTCTTCCCCCTGTTCCCCCACCCGCTGCTCATGCCCTGTGTCTTCCTCCTGTTCCCCCTAACCCCCCTCATGCCCTGTGTCTTCCTCTTGTTCCCCCCACCCCCCACTCATGCCCTGTGTCTCCATCCGTTCCCCCCACCCCCGCTCAGGCCCTGTGTCTTCCTCCTGTTCCCCGCACCCCCCGCTCATGCCTCGTGTCTCTCTCCTGCTCCCCCCACCACCCGCACATGATCCGTGTATTCCTCCTGTTCCCCCCGCTCATGCCCCGTGTCTTCCTCCTGTTCCTCCCACCACCGCTCATGCCCCATGTCTCTCTCCTGTTCCCCCCACTCCCCGCTCATGCCCAGTTTCTTCCACTTGTTCCCCCACCCCCCTCTCATGCCCCGTGCCTTCCTCCTGTCCCCCCACCCCACGCTCATGAACTGTGTCTCCCTCCTGTTCACCCCAGCCCCCACTCATGCCCCGTGTCTCCCTCCTGTTCCCTCCACCCCCCGCTCATGCCCCGTGTCTTCCTCCTGTTCCCCGCACCCCCCACTCTTGCCCCGTGTCTCTCTCCTGTTCCCCCCACCACCCGCTCATGTCCCGTGTCTTCCTCCTGTTCCCCCAACCCCGCTCATGCCCCGTGTCCCTCTCCTGTTCCCCCCACCTGCCGCTCATGCCCTGTGTCTCTCTCCTGTTCCCCCCACCCCGCTCATGCCCCGTGTCTTCCTCCTGTTCCCGCCATCTCCCGCTTATGCCCCGTGTCTCTCTCCTGTTCCCCCCACCCCCCACTCATGCCCTGTGCCTCCCTCCTGTTCCCCCCACCCCCCGCTCATGCCCCGTGTCTCCCTCCTGTTCCCCCATCCCCGCTCATGCCCTGTGTCTTCCCCCTGTTCCCCCCACCCCCGCTCATGCCCTGTGTCTTCCTCCTGTTCCCCCCACCTCCCGCTCATGCCCTGTGTCTTCCTCCTGTTCCCCCCACCCCCCGCCCATGCCCGTGTCTTCCTCCTGTTCCCCCACCCCGTGCTCATGCCACTTGTCTCTCTCCTGTTCCCCCACCCACGCTCATGCCCCGTGTCTCCTTCCTGTTCCCCCACCCCCGGCTCATGCCCCGTGTCTCTCTCCTGTTCTCCCCAGCCCCCCTCCTGCCCTGTGTCTCTCTCCTGTTCCCCCCACCCCCCGCTCATGCCCCTTGTCTCCCTCCTGTTCCCCCCAGCCGCTCATGCCCTGTGTCTCCCTCCTGTTCCCCCCACCCCTGCTCATGCCCCGTGCCTTTCTCCTGTTCCTCCAACCCCCCGCTCATTCCCCGTGTCTTCCTCCTGTTTCCCCCACCCCCCGCTCATGCCCCGCGTCTCTCTCCTGTTCCCCCACCCCCCGCTCCCGCGTCTTCCTCCTGTTCCCCCCACCCCCCGCTCATGCCCCGTGTCTTCCTCCTGTTCCCCCACCCCCGCTAATGCCCGTGTCTCTCTCCTGTTCCCTGTTCCCTCCACCCCCCGCTCATGCCCTGTGTCTTCCTCCTGTTCCTCCCACTCCCCGCCCATGCCCATGTCTTCCTCCTGTTCCCCCACCCCGTGCTCATGCCACTTGTCTCTCTCCTGCTCCCCCACCCCCGCTCATGCCCCGTGTCTCCTTCCTGGTCCCCCACCCCCCGCTCATGCCCCGTGTCTCTCCTGTTCTCCCCAGCCCCCCTCCTGCCCTGTGTCTCTCTCCTGTTCCCCCAACCCCCCGCTCATGCCCCATGTCTCCCTCCTTATCCCCCCAACCCCCGCTCATGCCCCATGTCTCCCTCCTACTGTTCCCCCACCCCCCGCTCATGCCTTGTGTCTCTCTCCTGTTCCCCCCACCCCCGGCTCATGCCCCGTGTCTCCCTCCTGTTCCTCCCACCCCCCGCTCATGACCCGTGTCTTCCCCCTGTTCCCCCACCCGCTGCTCATGCCCTGTGTCTTCCTCCTGTTCCCCCCAAACCCCCCTCATGCCCTGTGTCTTCCTCCTGTTCCCCCCACCCCCCACTCATGCCCTGTGTCTCCCTCCTGTTCCCCCCACCCCCGCTCAGGCCCTGTGTCTTCCTCCTGTTCCCCGCACCCCCCGCTCATGCCTCGTGTCTCTCTCAGGTTCCCCCCACCACCCGCACATGCTCAGTGTATTCCTCCTGTTCCCCCCGCTCATGCCCCATGTCTTCCTCCTGTTCCTCCCACCACCGCTCATGCCCCATGTCTCTCTCATGTTCCCCCCACTCCCCGCTCATGCCCCGTTTCTTCCACCTGTTCCCCCACCCCCCGCTCATGCCCCGTGTCTTCCTCCTGTCCCCTCACCCCACGCTCATGCCCCGTGTCTACCTCCTGTTCCCCCCACCCCCCACTCATGCCCACGTGTCTCCCTCCTGTTCCCTCCACCCCCTGCTCATGCCCCGTGTCTTCCTCCTGTTCCCCGCACCCCCCGCTCATGCCCCATGTCTCACTCCCGTTCCCCCACCCCCACTCATGCCCTGAGCCTCCCTCCTGTTCCCACCACCCCCCGCTCATGCCCCGTGTCTCCCTCCTGTTCCCCCCACCCCCCGCTCATGCCCTGTGTCTTCCCCCTGTTCCCCCACCCCCCGCTCATGCCCCGTGTCTTCCTCCGGTTCCCCCCACCCCCCGCTTATGCCCTGTGTCTTCTACCTGTTCCCCCCACCCCCCGCTCATGCCCTGTGTCTTCCTCCTGTTCCCCCACCCCCCGCTCATGCCCCGTGTCTTCCTCCTGTTCCCCGCACCCCCCGCTCATGCCCCGTGTCTCTCTCCTGTTCCCCCCACCACCCGCTCATGCACTGTGTATTCCTCCTTTTCCCCCGCTCATGCCCCGTGTCTTCCTCCTGTTCCCCCTGCTCATGCCCTGTGTCTTCCTCCTGTTCCCCCACCCCCTGCTCATGCCCTGTGTCTCTCTCCTGTTCCCCCACCCCTGCTCATGCCCCGTATCTTCCTCCTGTGTCCCCCAAACCCCCGCTCATGCTCCATGTATCTATCCTGTCCCCACCCACGCCCCGCTCATGCCCCGTGACTTCCTCCTGTTTCCCCACCCCCTGCTCATTTCGCCTGTCTTCCTCCTGTTCCCCAACCCCATGCTTATGCCCTGTGTCTCTCTCCTGTTCCCCCACCCCCCGCTCATGCCCCGTGTCTCCCTCCTGTTCCCCCCACCCCCTCTCATGCCCCGTGTCTCTCTCCTGCTGTTCCTCCCACCCCCCACTCATGCCCCGTATCTTTCACCTGTTCCCCCAACCCCCGCTTGTGCCCTGTGTCTCCTGTTCCCCCCACCCGCCGCTCATGCCCCGTGTCTCCCTCCTGTTCGCCCCCACCCCCGCTCATGCCCTGTGTCTTCCTCCTGTTCAGCCCACCACCCGCTCATGCCCCATGACTTCCTCCTGTTGCCCCCACCCCCTGCTCATTCCCCCTGTCTTCCTCCTGTTCCCCCCACCCCCTGCTTATGCCCTGTGTCTCTCTCCTGTTCCCCCCACCTCCAGCTCCTGCCCCGTGTCTCCCTCCTGTTCCCCCACCCCCCTCTCATGCCCCATGTCTCTCTCCTACTGTTCCCCCACCCCCCACTCATGCCCCGTGTCTATCTCATGTTCCCCCAGCCCCCGCTCATGCCTTGTGTCTCTCTCCTGTTCCCCCCACCCCCGGCTCATGCCCCGTGTCTCCCTCCTGTTCCTCCCACCCCCCCTCATGACCCGTGTCTTCCCCCTGTTCCCCCACCCGCTGCTCATGCCCTGTGTCTTCCTCCTGTTTCCCCCAAACCCCCCCCATGCCCTGTGTCTTCCTCTTGTTCCCCCCACCCCCCACTCATGCCCTGTGTCTCCCTCCTTTTCCCCCCACCCCCCGCTCAGGCCCTGTGTCTTCCTCCTGTTCCCCGCACCCCCCGCTCATGCCTCGTGTCTCACTCCTGCTCCCCCCACCACCCGCACATGCTCCGTGTATTCCTCCTGTTCCCCCCGCTCATGCCCTGTGTCTTCCTCCTGTTCCTCCCACCACCGCTCATGCCCCATGCCTCTCTCCTGTTCCCCCCACTCCCCGCTCATGCCCCGTTTCTTCTACCTGTTCCCCCACCCCCCTCTCATGCCCCGTGTCTTCCTCCTGTCCCCCCACCCCACGCTCATGCCCTGTGTCTCCCTCCTGTTCCCCCCACCCCCCACTCATGCCCCGTGTCTCCCTCCTGTTCCCTCCACCCCCCGCTCATGCCCCGTGTCTTCCTCCTGTTCCCCGCACCCCCCACTCATGCCCCGTGTCTCTCTCCTGTTCCCCCCACCACCCGCTAATGCCCTGTGTCTTCCTCCTGTTCCCCCCAACCCCGCTCATGCCCCGTGTCCCTCTCCTGTTCCCCCCACCTGCCGCTCATGCCCTGTCTCTCTCCTGTTCCCCCCCACCCCGCTCATGCCCCGTGTCTTCCTCCTGTTCCCGCCACCTCCCGCTTATGCCCGTGTCTCTCTCCTGTTCCCCCCACCCCCCACTCATGCCCTGTGCCTCCCTCCTGTTCCCCCCACCCCCCGCTCATGCCCCGTGTCTCCCTCTTGTTCCCCCCACCCCCGCTCATGCCCAGTGTCTTCCCCCTGTTCACCCCACCCCCGCTCATGCCCTGTGTCTTCCTCCTGTTCCACCCACCCCCCGCTCATGCCCTGTGTCTTCCTCCTGTTCCCCCCACCCCCCGCCCATGCCCGTGTCTTCCTCCTGTTCCCCCACCCCGTGCTCATGCCACTTGTCTCTCTCCTGTTCCCCCACCCTCGCTCATGCCCCGTGTCTCCTTCCTGTTCCCCCACCCCCCGCTCATGCCCCGTGTCTCTCTCCTGTTCTCCCCAGCCCCCCTCCTGCCCCGTGTCTCTCTCCTGTTCCCCCCACCCCCCGCTCATGCCCCTTGTCTCCCTCCTGTTACCCCCAGCGTCTCATGCCCCGTGTCTCCCTCCTGTTCCCCCACCCCTGCTCATGCCCCGTGCCTTTCTCCTGTTCCTCCAACCCCCCGCTCATTCCCCGTGTCTTCCTCCTGTTTCCCCCACCCCCCGCTCATGCCCTGTGTCTCTCTCCTGTTCCCCCACCCCCCGGTCCCGTGTCTTCCTCCTGATCCCCACACCCCCCGCTCATGCCCCGTGTCTTCCTCCTGTTCCCCCACCCCGCTAATGCCCGTGTCTCTCTCCTGTTCCCTGTTCCCTCCACCCCCCGCTCACGCCCTGTGTCTTCCTCCTGTTCCCCCCACACCCCGCCCATGCCCATGTCTTCCTACTGTTCCCCCACCCAGTGCTCATGCCACTTATCTCTCCCCTGTTCCCCCACCCCCGCTCATGCCCCGTGTCTCCTTCCTGGTCCCCCACCCCCCGCTCATGCCCCGTGTCTCTCCTGTTCTCCCCAGCCCCCCTCCTGCCCTGTGTCTCTCTCCTGTTCCCCCAACCCCCCGCTCATGCCCCATGTCTCCCTCCTTATCCCCCCAACCCCTGCTCATGCCCCATGTCTCCCTCCTGTTCCCCCACCCCCCGCTCATGCACCGTGTCTTCCTCCTGTTCCCCCCACCCCCCGCTCATGCCCCTTGTCTCCCTCCTGTTCCCCCCTGCCGCTCATGCCCCGTGTCTCCCTCCTGTTCCCCCCACCCCTGCTCATGCCCCGTGCCTTTCTCCTGTTCCTCCAACCCCCGCTCATTCCCTGTGTCTTCCTCCTGTTTCCCCCACCCCCGCTCATGCCCCGTGTCTCTCTCCTGTTCCCCCACCCCCCGCTCCCGTGTCTTCCTCCTGTTCCCCCCCCCCACCCCCCGCTCATGCCCTGTGTCTTCCTCCTGTTCCCCCACCCACGCTAATGCCCGTGTCTCTCTCCTGTTCCCTACACCCCCCGCTTATGCCCTGTGTCTTCCTCCTGTTCCCCCACCCCTGCTCATGCCCCGTGTCCCCCTCCTGTTCCCCCCACCCCCCGCTCATGCCCCGTGTCTTCCTTCTTTTCCCCCACCCCCGCTCATGCCCCGTGACTTCCTCATGTTCCACCCACCCCCCACTCATGCCCTGTGTCTTCCTCCTGTTCTCCCCATCCCCCGCTCATGCCCCGTGTCTTCCTCTTATCCTCCCTCCTATGATGCCCCTTGTTGACCTCTTGTTCCCCCCACCCCCTGCTGATGCCCTGGTGTGTTCTCTTTATACACCCGCCTTTCCATGGTGGCCATCTTGGTAAGGGGGTACCGGTTTGGGAAGAAAAATCTTTTTTTTACCACCCTAGTTCCCACTTTGAGAACCTAGCATCCCTCATCCATTGAAAAGGACGTTATGGTTATGTTGCACTAATAAACAACTATGAAATTCAGTAAAATAAAATTGTTAAAGGGACGTTATGGTTAATTTGCACTAATAAAAACCCTTGAAATTCAATGAAAAAACTTTGTTAAAGGGACGTTATGGTAAAGTTGCACTAATAAAAACCTATGAAATTCAGTAAAAAAAGTTGTTGAAAGGACGTTATGGTTACAAGTAAAAATGAAAAACCCCTGAAATTCGCCAGTTATGGTGCGCTAAGCAACCATAACTCGCGCCACCACCATGCACTGCTAAGACTAACACCCAGGACATCAAAGATGACATCACAAATATCATTGATGACATCACTGATGACATCACATATGCATTTACTTTTCATACAAGGGGTTGTGAATGTAATGTTGGCCAAAAAGTAGCAGGGATTATTGGGAGATGTGTAATAAATTACATACTTCATCAGGCAATGTAGCGTTCTAAAGAACATTCCATTGCAGTGTTCTTTCTAGTACAGGAACCTACTCATACAGAAATGTAAGTATTGGCTGCAGAATACACCACAGAGGTGCTATATTTGTAATTTTACAAAGTTATATAATAAAAAGGTGAATGCTTCTGCATTGTAAGTGACATCAGTGCAGCACTCCAACTAAGTCAATGCCTAGTCTGGGATGCCCAATGGAAGCCCTTATTTATATATTTTTATGTCAAAGTTCTTTAAATCTGGATGATGAACCCTTATATAACGCTCCTCTCTTTGAATCCCCCTGACCTCACTGAGACAAGAAGTATGTTTGTTTTGCAAATCAAAAGGTTTATTTGAGGAATTAAACAATATATATATATCACACTTGTATGAATAAAATTATATCTGAATAGCACACTTATGAATATGACAATGATCAGCAATGGGTAATATTACAATATCACGATCTCTTTAATCAGTAAGGAGTAGGAAATGGAAAGATAGGGTAGCAGAGAATACTTTTGAGGTTAAAGGAAATGCAAGATGGAAAGAATGCAACACAGAAATAAACTTGATATGATTTCAACAAAAGTCAATATGATCACTCTTTCCCCTGTGACTCCTCACTCCCCCCAGTATGCAATATGAAGAGGTGGAAATGAGGGCACACAGGTTTCAGAAATACAATCAATAATGCAGTTCAATCCCAGTTCCCCCAGCAAGCTTAGAGAGACACAGGAATGATTTTAAAACAGGCAAAAATACTTTTGAATGTGATTGTCATGAAAGGGGAAATATGCTAAAATGATTTTAATTCACTAAAAGAGGGTCAGGATAAGTGATAGTTACTTTAGATTGGTTCAGGTCAACACTAGCAATGATTCATGAATGATTATCAAATTGAAAACGAAATAATTCAGCAGTGGAAAGCAAGAAACAGTTATTCTGACATGTGTTGAAATTGAGCTAAATTGCAATTCGTGGCACTTTTTCCGCGTGCGTAAATCGCGATTAAGGAAAAACTATAATGAATTTGAGAGATTTTGAAAATCGAAGAAAACTTGTTTCAGCTTTTGCTTCTGCTCCAGAGTCACACAGGCATCAGGTAGGTTGACTCTCTATTCAACCATCTTCCTGAAGCCTGGAAAGACTTCTGGTTTCGCTATCTCAGCTGCCTCCTCTGGCTGGGTGGAGAAGTCCCTGGTCAGAGTGCTGATTTGGACTGGTGGCTTCAGGTGGGAAAGGCAGCCCTCATGGACCTGTAAAATCACCTCATCCCTCCTGAAGACACAAATTCACATCTTCCTTACCATAAGGGCAGGAAGTGTACATCAGGAAGTCCCCCCCGTGCCGGGTAAAGATCCTGTCTGGTATTGTATTGTCATCACTGTCAAAAAAGTCCTTGGGGATTGGTCCTAACAGTTCATTACATAGATCAATGGAGAAATGTCGGTCATCAACCGCCATTCCAATAATGATGCCTGCGGCTAGAGTGATACTGTTATCCACCTCTATTGGAATGGTGTCATGTTCTATATTGACTAATGGTGTTGCGTTTACCCCCAACCCATGCTGTTGGAGAGAAGCATTTAAATGAATATAGGCATCAGGGTTTTTCAATTTCTGTCCTCTTAACTTTCACTTCCAGGGAGAATTGTCGGGTCCTTTCTGGGATGGTGACTTCCTCTCCAATCTGAATTTCAACTGCATAAGGCAGCAATTGAGCTGACTTAAATGCTTTCTCTGGGTCATCAAAGCCCATGGGATTATCCGCTAAACGGGACCAAGCTTTTTGAGTTTATTAGGTCCAAACTAATGGCAAAGCGATTGAGAATGTCACTGCCTAAGTAAAAGGCGGTAGTGACGTCTCGCACGACCCAACAATTATGGACTATGCTCTTGCGAGATTTTGAGCATACACCTGCTTGGCAGGAGATGTTTGGAATTGGGTGCTTCCAGATCCATTTCCCATTTGTCTATCAGTTGGAATGTGGGAATGGCTGGATCTTTTGGGAGTTGGCGGAACATGGCGTCGCTGATGAAGCTCTTACCGTTATTCACAAACACTCGGGCGAGAACAGAGTCCTTCCCATCATTTAACTGAACAGGGATGAACAACTGCTCTCCAATTCGCTGAACATCAGCCAGGCTCTGAGCTGATTTCACATCTTTCTGGACTATTGGAGAGGGAATGTCTGATTGTGGATTGGTAAAGAATTTCAGGGTATTTCCTTCCAGTGTGGGATACCACCATAAACTGGAAGGAAGGTTGATTTTCCGAAATAGAGAGGACCCCCCATCACCAGTTTGTTGTCCTACTGCTATTACTGTCACGTCTGGAATTTGGTTGTTCTGGAAGTGAAATTCTACTCAGATTTGTGTTCAACCATGTGGCATGTGCCGTTTAGACTAACATGGTTGACACTCTGTTTCAATTTTATGGGTCGGCTAGTCTGGGTCCAGAGGACTTTGTTTACGCAATCTATTAGGGGTGACAACCTACTCAGGAGGTTTTTCCCTAGTAAACAAGGGATGCCCTCTGGAGTCACTACTATGACCGGGTGTTTCACCTTGTGTCGCCCAATTTTAATGTCCAAATCCGCAGTCCCCTCGAGGGGAATTTCCTTCCTGTCAAAGTTCTGAAGTTGTCCAGGAAGAGAGGTGAGAGGAATTTGGTAATTCTCCCCCCTTCCTGAATTTAGTTCATCAAAGGCCTTTTTGGACAGAAGGGTAGCTTGGGATCCAGTGTCCACCAGTGCCAAAATTGTACCCTGCCCCTGTACTTGAACCGGGGCATAGTATCTTACCTCCTTCTCCGCAAGGGGGCACAGATAATGCACATTTTTGGACAACTGGTGGGCTAATTTTCTGGTTTTGGACATGGAGAGAGAAGAGATTTGGGCAGAATTCTGTGGGGAGTCTTGGGAATCTGCAAGAAAAAGTTGGCAACTTGAGATTGGAGAAGGTCTGAGTTCCCCTGGTTCCGGTTCTGGGCCGCCCCCCCCTTTTTGGTGGCAGTCACCAGGATGGGTTTGAACCAGGGGATTTTCTTGCTGTTGGTTCTGGGATGAGATGATGGGTGGCACTAGCTCAGTCCCCACATCTACAGTCTGGATGTGAATCCCTTGGGACCCATTTTTCTTTGGGAGGAGTTCCCCCATCCCTGAAGGAGAAGATCCTTTTCCCAGGATCCTCTGAGGATCCCTCTCCTTCAAATTGGAAGATTTGTACCTCCTCCAAAAAATGAGTCTGTTTGGGTCCTTTGTTTCTCCTACCCCCCCGCCTGCTCCTTGGGTGGCAGACTTTCAGGCGTAGGAGATTTTGTTTCCGGTTCCTGGGTTTCCAGGGGCTGTTTACAAGTGGGGAAGGAAGCTTCCTCCAAGTCTTTACACCCCCCTTTCCCTTGTGCCTCCTCCCTGGGAACTGATGGGTTGTTGGGGTGCTGCCTCCGTCATTGTTCTGGAGCACCAGGTCCAGAGTTTGTGGCATTCTGTGCCGGCATGCTCATCTGAGGGTTCTGTTGAGCCCTCAGCATGCGACCCAGATCCTGTGCCATATTTTGGACCTGGCGCTTTAACTGTGAAACCCGCTCAGGCTGATACGGGGTTCTGTTTTCTCCCCTGGGCTGATCCCGGGAAGGTTAGCTATCCCTTATCTGGTAGTACCCCGGGTTGGGAAGATTTGGGTACCCCTCCACCCTTGGCCTCCCCTCTCCCAGGTTAGGTTGTCTGGGCTCAGGAAAGTGGGGAAAGAAGGATGGATGATTTTGGGGTTGGACATTTTGTGGATACCTGGGGAAAATGTTCTGCCCAGGATTTGGCGAATTTCTGCCCTCCTGGGGGAAGTTGGGAGGGAAGTTCCCTGGGTTAGGTGCTTGGTTGGATCCCCCCCCTGGGCTGGAGGAGTCCACACCTAACCCAGGATGGGTCGGTTTCCCTTGCAGCAGGGACTTACATAGTCAGGGGAGTGGGGGACCCCATTTGTGGGACTACCTCCTTGACTCCCTGTCTGTGACTGGCCCCAGGGCCTTCTGGGCTTGGAATTATTCTGTGCAGGCAAGTTTTTAGGCCCCCCCCATCTCCAAATCTAAAATGGGGGCAACCTTTACCTCTGCCACCTTGGCAGCGGCAGGGGTGTTGGTCAGTTTGTGGCTTTTCTGAGCATTATTTTTATTTTCTATGGGCTTCTGCACCTCATAGATTCGAGTGGCCTGTTCAATGACCCAGTCTAGTGACCTTTTCTCTTCAAAATCTCTCACTAGCTGGGTCATGATGTATTTGGGTAAGGTATGGAAAAACGTATTTACAAATTCTTTACTGTCCGTGCGCACTCTTTTGGTAGTTTGCACAAAGGCAAGCTTCAACTCCTGCACAAATTCTTGTGGGGCCTGATCCTCCCCACATTGCAAATTGTAGGCTGCCTTGGAAAACTCTTGGGGATTTCTATGAACAGAAAAGTGCTTTAAGATGGCCGCCCTATATGTGGACCATCTTGAATGATTTTGACTCTCCAGCCCCGCAAAGAAACTGGAGTATTCTGGGGAGAATGTCCATTTGGCATACTGCTGTCTTTCAAATGGAAAGTCTCCATCATTTGCTCAAAGAGCTCCAAGTGTTCCCACACAGAATACTTGGCATTTTTGTGATAAGGCGTGATGACACTCCTTATTGCCTAATCTGTTTTAAGGGGTCCTTAAGCAAGGCCCTTTTTGCCTTATTGGCCTTCTTGGTTCGGGTAACCCTGGTCCATTCATCCTCTGACTCAGAGGCACTGCTCCCAGAGGTTCCCGTCTGATCTTCCAGGTTTTCCCGGATTCTGCGAGCCTGGGAATGGCTGGCAGAATGTGGGGACTTGATCTCTTGTGTTCTGGGACGCTCAGAGGAGTCTTCAGATTCCGCCTTGCTGCCAGGAATTGATGGGTACCCCCCGACTGACCTAACTGGGCAGAGGTTTTCAGGATGCCCTTAGTGGGCCTACTCTCCCAGGGTTCCCCACTAAATTGCACTGTACTTGGGTGCCCATACCCGGATGCCCGCCCATCCATTCCTGCGAGGTACTGGCCTATGAGCCCCATGCTTCTGACTGGATAGTAATCTGCCATCCCCGTGGCTCTGGGCTCATGTGCACCAGGGGACATGGGGGGTGGCAGAGTCCAGGGACTGGGAGAGATGGAGGCCTTTGGTACTAGGGCTCCTGAGGTTACTCTCAGGTGTTTCCCTTTCCCAGCAAACCTCATCTCTATCAGTCCCTGCTCCCTGTTGCCATGCAAGAGCCTGTGCTTTCAGTTCCTCAATCAAGGCCTTACTGGACTCTCTCAGTCTCTCCTGCATGACTACCTGTTGCCGGAGCCTATCATTGTGCTGACAGAGAGCCTCATTTTCTCTCTGTGCTTCCTGGTTTGTCCTGGAGTTCTGGGCCAGTCTTTGCTGCAGGAGGGTTACCTCCTGAGTCCCGTCCCTACTGGCCTGATCCTTTCTTGCCAGAGCATCTTCCACCCTCCTGGTGTGCTGCAACACGTTTTGATGCTCTTTTTGGAGGTTACCCAGACCCTGGAGGGCCAGGTGATTTTCTTCCAGTTTCCTTTTTAAGTGGCAGACTTCCTGGCCTAAGGTGTCCCTTTCCTGACTAAGAGCCTGCCTCTGCGCCTCCAGGTCGTCCCTCTGCCTTTGAAGGGCACCAGCTTTCTGGCGCTCTTCCTCAAATTCTGCCTGGGTGTCCAGGTCTTTCAGAAATAATGTGTTGCTCTCTGCCTTCTCTCTATCTAGGTGGCTTTGCAGGGTGACTACCTGCTCTGCACATGCCCTATTGATATCCAGTTGTTGCTCCAGCTTTTTCTGGCTCTGCAGCAGGGAGTCCAAACCTTCTTGATACTCCTTCTGCAAGGGCAGAATTCTGGTATCCTGGTCTGCCCTTTCCTGTTGCAGGATACCCATATCCTCTTTTATTTTAATAATATACTGCCTACTTTCGTTTTTTGACTCCTGACTCCTCTGCAGCCTCTGCTCAGAAGAGTCCAGGTCAGATTGGGCTTTCTCTAATGCCACCAGTTGCCTACTTGCCAGACCATGGACTTCAGCACATTTGTCCTGTATGGCTCCCATATATAAATATAAATATGCTGCTATCCTGACAATCTTGTCGTGCTCATCCTTGGCCTTAGGGCCATATATAGTTCACTGAGGGCCAGTTGTAAGGGACCCTGATCTTTCCAGATATCTAACCCAGTTGCAGTGATCTGTTGTGTGATTGCCTGCAACCACACATTCTGGTCCTGCTCAGTCCATTCACCTCTCACAAACAACTCATACAAAAGGTGCTCTCTAGCTATCTTGATATCTACCAATGTCGCCATTCTAGAAATTGATTTCCTTCCTGACTTACAGAAGTTTATTATTTTATTTTGTCAAAACAGACCGTTTCCTGAGAGCGTTCCTTTTTGAGGGGTGCTTTTACAGCGTAACACAGCATGGTAGCCCAACAGGATTTATGTATCCTATTAGTTAGCACACTGTATTAAGCTGCACAAGTGGTAGTTCTAATCTAGAAATCCCGGACGAGCCCCCAATCTGTAAGTGACTTCAGTGCAGCACTCCAACTAAGTCAATGCCTAGTCTGGGATGCCCAATGGAAGCCCTTATTTATATATTTTGATGTCAAAGTTCTTTAAATCTGGATGATGAACCCTTATATAACACCCCTCTCTTTGAATCCCCCTGCCCTCACTGAGCCAAGAAGTACGTTTTTTTTTGCAAATTAAAAGGTTTATTTGGGAAATTAAACAATATATATATCACACTTTTATGAATAAAATAATATCTGAATAGCAGATGACAATGATCAGCATATGAATATGACAATGAGCAGCAATGGGTAATATTACAATATGGCGATCTCTTTAATCAGTAAGGAGTAGGAATAGGAATGATAAGGTATCAGAGAATACTTTTGAGGTTCAAGGAAATGCAAGATGGAAAGAATGCAACACAGAAATAAGCTTGATATGATTTCAACAAAAGACAATATGATCACTCTTTCCCCTGTGACTACTCACTCCCCCAGTATGCAATATGAAGAGGTGGATATGAGGGCACACAGGTTTCAGAAATACAATCAAGGATGCAGTTCAATCCCAGTTCCCCCAGCAAGCTTAGAGAGACACAAGAATGATTTTAAAACAGGCAAAAATACTTTTGAATGTGATTGCCATGAAAGGGGAAATATGCTAAAATGATTTTAATTCACTAAAGAGGTTCAGGATAAGTGATAGTTACTTTCAAAATGACAGATCGCGCTTTACATATTTGGAATCAACAGGATGGACACAAGATTCTATAATGCAGTTCTGAACAGGTTGAAATGGATGGAAGAAGATTACTTTAAACTAAGAGCTTGGTTAAGGACAGTTCTAGACTAGATACTCACTCCTAGGCCTTTGAATGGAATGGGCCTCGTCACAGATCTGGTCAAGGGTTTGGACTTCACTCCCGCCACTGGACAGGTCTCGGGCCCTCTGGGTTCTGCTCTCAGCACTGCACGGCGGTCTGCTCAGTCCCTGGACTGGATCTGATGGGTTCCGGATACAGCTCTGCTCTCTCTGGGTCTGGATCTTGGTTTTAGCACAGGGTTCTTAGCTAGAAGCAAACAGCACCGCCCGGCTGTTGAAAGGTTTGGTTAGGCCCCGTGGAAGTTTGGGGTTAGAATCAGGTTTGCAAAAGATTCTGAAGCCTGCTGAAAAGGATTCAGCTTTTGGTTTAGGCCTCTCTGCTTCAAGGTTCGAGAGTTTGGGTTCTAGAGTTTGGTTCTATCTGTAGCCTGGATCTATCTGGAGTCTGTAGTCTTCCTGCAGAGTGCTTCGCAAGACATCGGTTGAAGAGTGGAAAGAGTGTGTCCCTATCTGTCCTAAGCAGTCCTTATTTATGTGTTCTCAAAGTGGGTGGGAAGGCTGATTCTACATGCCCAACCGTCTAAGGATTTGACAGGTTAGAGGATTCCCTGTCCCCTGACTGGAGAAAGGATCAGCATGTCAGAATGAGTCAGAGTGATGCTGTGTTTATGGCTTAGCTGAAATCCCTCCCCTCTGATTTTACATAGAAAATCGATTTCTCCCAAAAAACAAATTTCCCAGATACACAAGTTGTTCACAATACATATGCACATCACAGATTCATTAAGGCATGTCTCTGTTCAAGTCCCATGTTCCTGCAAGCTTGGGTTCAGAAATGACCACTTATTTGCGCTTTTGGTGGGTTTCCCAATATTGGTTCTGCACCAAATTATATACAGGCATACACACCCTCTCTGAGCATATTACTGTAAGTTTTTATGTTTCTAACAAAAACACTGCAGCTGTGATATTAATAAATTCTGGGGTTTGGTCTCAGAACATCACACAGCGTCCAGCTTATTCTTAAATTGTGAGTGAATTCTTCATTTTAACGTCTCAAATTTTTACATTTTTGTCAGCTTGGTACACTTTGTTATAAGCAATTTTATAAAACATATATTTGCTTTCAATTCAATACACACAACGGTTTGTCTCCGCCCCCGGAGCTGGCTGACTCAGAGGGTCACATGTCTTTCTCTCCCAGAGCAGTTGTTGGCCAGTCACACCCAAATCAGCATATTCCTATTCATCCCAAATAATCCATTGTCTTGACTGAGAGCAACATGCCAGGGTGCCTTGGCTAATTCCTGTTCACACCAGTCTCTCAATCCCTTGGCCAAGGGCAGAAGGAAGATTCTTTTGTCCAGGGAAAAGGTGTGGAATCTGTTTGATCCCAGTGTGGGAAACTTTTTAACTCTGCAACCAGTATCTACAAATTGCCTTTTCTTACAATATAACCCACATTTTTAATACATACATTAAACAACTGCTTCCTTCAAGTCATTTCAGAATATAGTTTTAAATTGTCTCCACCCCTTAGGCTTCTGATAGCAAGTCTCTCTGTGGCATAGTTTGGGGTTCCATGTTCAACTTTACAAGGAAAATGGTTTAAAACGCCAGCTTTCTGGTAGAGGTGAGTAACGGTATTGCACCCATTTTTGACAGCTGTCTTTCCATCAGTATCTTTAAAAGGGGATTTTGCTTGATAGCATATGATTCTTGCTGATATTGTATTGATGTGGATTCTTGCAGTAGAGTAATGTGGAACACCAAACAAAGAGGTTGGATCTTTTAGGTGCTTTGTGAGCCATGATTTTAGCATATTTTTGACAATCAAGGAAACGGATTCCCAAACAGCTCTGTGTTTCTTTTGGCAATCAGCATTGCTATTTCCAAGTGGTTTCAGGCTACTTTGTGGGTAGCCCAATGGTGTTTTTTGGTAGTGGTCTCCTGTGCTCACTAAGATAGGCAAAAGTGGATGGTGGCCTATTTTTTAGGTTTTCACTGTGCAATTTCTGGTGATTTCTGGCAAGCAGCATGCTTCCAGTGGCCATTATGATGTTTCTGCTGCCAGCAATGCACAGTGATGTTGCAGGGCTTGGATGAGTGGGTTGGTACATCCCACAATATCAGACTTTTCCGTACTGTGAAACATGTACTAAGTAGCTAATAATGCATCACTTACTGCATATTTCTACTAATACACACAAAACATAAATAGATTACAATGCATACAAATATGGGGCTTAAATATGGAGAATAAAGTAAGCAAACAAGAGGCAGTACCATTAGCAATTGTGTATAATCTACATGATTGTATTCACACACAAAAATGATTTCTGTGTTTCAGGCCTACTTCTACCCCTATATATGTGCATCATAAGATGCGATTAAATTCTAAGGAAAGTAGTGTAAGAACATGTGAGAATAGCAATATCTATAAATGTAATACCTTTTAGAAAGTTAAGTTTCTGACTGTCAGTAAATAAACCCACCTGGCCTAGATATGGCAGTGAACAAAAAAGAAGGGGCTAGACATGTGATGTCATCAGTGATGTTATCAATGATATTTGTGATGTCATCTTTGATGTCCTGGGTGTTAGTCTTAGTAGTGAACAGTGTTGGCGCTAGTTATGGCTGCTTGGCTTACCATAACTGGCGAATTTCAGGGGTTTTTCGATTTTACTTGTAACCATAATGTCCTTTTAACAACGTTTTTTTACTGAATATATATATATATATATATTTACATATCAGCATCGCTAGGAGGATGTACTTTTTTACCATTGCTATTAAATGCAATGTTTTGCCAAAAATGTTCACCTGCTCACATCAAGTGGCAGTTAATTGTACCATAAAAGTGTTCAAGAAATGCATTGTTCTTAACTTTACAAAATTAAAAAAATGTTAGTCCTTCTCACACACCTATCCATTGTGGCTGTTTTACTTAGATTCTACAGAAATTATGCATCCCTGAAACGCAGCAAGATTGCCCACTATGACCAGTCAGATAACATTGTCCTGGAAATAAGGAGAAGAGACTCTGTCCCCATACCAAAACCCAGAACACTTTTACAAGTACCCACAACACCTGATAACTTAGGTCCTGAAAAGCCATATGGGTATACGTATTGTTACAAGGTAAAACCCATAACCCGAGACACTGGGATGAGGATGCTGTGTACAGAAGAAAGAAATGTTGGCTACTACACATAGAACATTAATCGATTGTTTATGTCTTCCAACCAGGCAACGGATAAAAGAGAAGAGGGACTGAAGTTGGGTGTTGGTCATGGTACTGGGAGAGAGAGAGAGAGAGAGAGAGAGAGAGAGAAAGAGAGAGAGAGAGAGAGAGAGAGAGAGAGAGAGAGAGAGAGAGAGAGAGAGAGCAGCCTTGGGATAACCAACAAGAGGCGAGAGTGCAGCTTTCCCCAAATACACAGGCGGAGAAACTGACACCAGGAATCCAAGCCAACTGCTTTTAACTCATCCCCAGCTGGAGTGAGTGCGGGTGGTGCTCTGGTGGAGCCGTTATCACTGGGAAAACAAGGGCGAAGACCTGTGAGGGGCCAGGAAACACATGTGAGAGAGTAAGTGGTGCTCAAAGAAAAAGAGACAGAGAAGTGGCCGTGAAGTTCGCCTTCGCATTCCCATGTTCACGAAGTCAGCAGTTGTTCCAGCAGAGCCGAAAGGGAGGCAGAGATTTCCATTGCTGGTGTCACAGCATCAGGCTGCAGAGGACATGCAGCACTTTTGGTGAGTAGGGAAAGTTTAGCGTTGATAACATAGCAAGGCTGGTGAAGGAGAACGAATAAACACATATGTTGAACATACCCTGTAAAATACCTCTGTGATCATGAGAGAGATCCAAGAGAGACACACATTAGTGTCCATTGCCAAAAAAGCCTAATAGTTTAATATTGTGCAGTAAAGAGGACAGGAATAGAAACTCACTTTACCCAAGAGGTTGATTGAAAAATGCTATATATTTATCCAAGGGTACTTTATTTATTTATACTTTATTGTGATACAATCCAAAAATTGGATTTTACACAACTCATAAGTATATACATACCAAAAAACATATATATACATCTCAAAATACAAACAGAACATAAACAGAGCATAAACAAGACAGATCAACTCAATCATATGAAATATAAGATATAGAATAGAATATAAGATACAAATACATCACATAGCAGCCACGTAGAGGAATTTGATAAGTTTAAGGTAGGTGAGTTACTCTACCAGGTGAGCACCTATAGTTATTGGGAATTCCCCAACCCAATACAGCAATATATA
The DNA here is from genome assembly GCF_040938575.1 of Ambystoma mexicanum. NCBI lineage: Eukaryota > Metazoa > Chordata > Amphibia > Caudata > Ambystomatidae > Ambystoma > Ambystoma mexicanum. The sequence continues at coordinate 302,539,637 of NC_090933.1, forward strand.
AGAAGAGACCATTAAGTATCACTTTATTACTAAAGTGATAAGGTTTTCACTGTAGTAAAGGCTTCACATGGTTCCATACCCTAAAGAGAGCTAACTGAAGGCCTAAAGTGACTGGATTCAAACATCCATACCAAAAGAACTCATCTTTTATTGCCTCAAGGTTGTGGACCCATTTTTCATATGAGTTCATGTATACCGGTCCCAATTTTGGGCAAAGTGTTAGTACGTGCCGTGCAGATTCCAGTGCTCCTATTTTCTTACATATTCTACATGTTCTAGATTCACGAGGGATTTTTAGCCTTGGTCTAATTATGGTAAGCACGGGGAGCTGGTTTGTTCTTAATTGTAGCAAAAAGCGTCTAACGTCAGGTGCCGGGGTGAGCAAGAGATACACCTGAGGTCTAAGATATCTATGGGTGACATGAAGTACTGCCTCATACCCTTTTAGGGTAGCTAAATGCTCCACATTCAAACACCAATCCCACTTATTCAGCTTATCTTGGAATGCTCTTTTCTGGTGAATAAACGGTAAATGTTTTAGCTTTTCGTAGGGCCAGTCAATCTCCATAAACAGTGATTCATTCAATTGTTTATAAGACCCACCCCTAGGATGTTTTTCCAGATCAAAGCTTTGCCCTGCCAGTTTGAGCAATTTACAACGTGGGTTGGCTAAGGTTTGCAAGTAGAAGGAACCTCTCGCGCGCAATGCCATCCCTCTCAGGGAGACAAGACCCAGTTCCAATCTTAAATACTGTACTGAGCAAGAAGGTCCCAGGCCAAAAACAGAGCACCAGTAGTGTCCCTCTAGAATATTTAGCCACATCAAGTCTTGCATTGCTAAGGCCTCCAGGCCATATAGCACAGCAGGGACAAAGCACTGCATATACAACTTCATGATACCAGCCATGCTAAAGCCAGCCGTCCCCTTAGCAAATCTACATGCCTGGAGGGTGAGCAATTTAGCTCCTCTTTTTTTGTTTCTGATAATGGCTTCATAGTCTGATAAGGCCATAAAATCCAGCCCCAGATATGGGTATTGCTTCACCGCTGCAATAGTTCCCAAGTTAGAATCAATGCCAGATCGTCTTGGCCCTTTTCTTGCAATAGCCATTATTTTTGTTTTTTCCAAGTTTATAACAAGACCCAGTTTAGCAGAGTATTCCTGTAGTTCATTAAGTAGAGTCTTGATACCGGATAATGTTCGGTCGAATAAAATTAGATCATCTGCATATAGCATTCCCGTAAGTGGAGTATCCTTCAATTTAGGAGGGCAGTTTGATTTTAATGCCATACGTGCCAGCAGATCTGCTACATATAAATTATATAGCATAGGGGCCGTTACGCATCCCTGCTTTACTCCTATGTTGGTGCAGATCTCTTTGGATGCCTCCCCCCGGTCATTAAAGCGGACCCTTGTTATGGTATTACTATGCAGGGCTATCAAAATATCTAAGATCCAATGTGGGCATTCCATATCTTTTAACTTGCACCACAGGGTATCCCGATCCACCAGATCAAAAGCACTTGTGAAGTCTACAAAAACAATGAAGAGTGTGGCATCCTTACAGCTCATGGTGTTATTTATTAGCATTTCTAGGACCCTGAAGTTATTGGTAGTGCCTGCTCCGGGCTTAAATCCAGTTTGGGCATAATGCAAAATCTGTCTTTCAGAAACACAATTTTCAATCTCTTTAAGAACCAGCGTGTTAAAGATTTTGCTGCTCACATCCAGCATTGAAAGTAGGCGATAATTGGCCGGTAAAGTTCGCTCCCGCTTTTTATATATAGGTATCAATACAGACTTTTTCCAAGGAGAAGGAATTTGGCTAGATCTACAAATCCTTGAGGATAGTATTAGTAGTATCTGTGCCCAATTATGTGGGTCCTGCTTCAATACCGCATTAGCCAGACCGTTAGGGCCTGGAGCATTGGATGATTTTAAATTCAATATAGCCTGTTTTATACAACTATAGCTCAGGGGGAGGGGCCAAGTTTGTACCCCCATAGTGCTTTGTATGTTGGTCGTATTCTCTCTGAAGAATTTGTTTGAAATATAATCTACCCATTTTTCTCCCTGGATGGGGTTTAGAACCTTCAACTTCTGTTCTCCCCCTGCCTTTGCCAATATTTGCCAGATCTTGCAGCTATTTTTGCTGCAAAGAGCTTCAGCAAATTTTTGCCATTTACTTCTTTTTTGAGTCTGGCGGTACCATTTTAGCCAGTTGTGATAATTACGTTTTATCTTTAAGGTCTCCAAAGTAAATTTGTCCACCTCAAAGATAGAAGTTTTGTGTGTTCTTACGAATCTTAAAGCTCTTCGCATAAGGCGTTTCTGATCTCTGATATTAGCGTCAAATGTTCGAATGCCCCCACTCTTCCAACTTATCATCGGGGTAGGATTAGCTTTAAAGAGTGAGTGTGTTAAGTGGGTAATCCAAATTTCAATTTCCTCAGGACTCTTACCCCACATTAATTGCTTAATGGTCTTATCACTAGGGAAGGAGATAGAGGTCATTTTTTCAATATATTTATGTGTCCATCTAATCTTGTTACTCGCAAGGTTAGAAGCCAAATCTTTACAGGAATCCACCTTTATAATGTCCCCTCCACCCTCTACAGCTAATGTGAGGGATCCATGATCACTAAAGTCGTTCAGCGTGATGTCTAAGTGCATGACATATGAGAGGATACACTCCGATACGGCCACATAGTCCAGAACAGAGCTCTTTTCCCCCACAGACCAGGTATCTTTCCCAGGTATATCTCCCCTAGTGCGACCATTTAAAATGGACAAGTTCCATTGTCTCATAATGTCCAACCAGAGGCTTCCTTTTTTGTTACTCTTCGATAGGGGCATATCACATATATTCTGGACATAACGGTAGTTCCCACACCCTTCCAAGTCAATGCATTTTGCGTTCAGATCTCCACAAAGTATCACTGCTGGCTTTTTATCCCCAGTGTACCAAGCAGACATTATGGTGTCCAATTTATCTCCTATGGATTCTGTATTCTGCTCACCCGGCGGGTCATAGATATTAATTATCAGGACCTCATTACAGCCTGCCCAACCACCCTGCGGAATTATTTCAATCGCCAAGGCATTGCCTCCTGGGCTGTCCTGGTAAATCAATTTCGGGTTGTATGAGGACTTTACACCAATTAGGAGACCCCCTTTCGGTCTACCCCTGTCTCCCCTTACTGCCATACATTGGAATATAGTGTAGCCATCGAACGCCACATCGAAAGTTACCCAAGTTTCTTGCAATAGGAATATGTCCGCAGCTAAAAGGATATTGCAAGAAGTTCCCTCATTTATCCAATGGCTATATCCCCTCGTGTTCCAACTGGTGATGGTAAAAGTTCATTCCCTTTTCTTCTGGTCAAGCATTCCTTGCAGCCATTCCCACCCTTGTTCATCGCTGAGTCTTTGAGCAGCCTTTGATGTTGTTAATCCAGCTGCACCAGGGGCACAAACACAAGAGCATTTCAGACACTTTTCCTCCATCGAAACAGTAGGTATGGGTACGTCTAATTTGTATCCCAGATATTCTAGGGACGACCAGTTTGCCCTTATCATGGCAGCTGTCTCTGGTAAGCAGCAGTGAATTGTGGTTAATTTTACTCCCTTTTGGAGCGAGGGTTCAACAAAGCTGACATCGCTATTATTTAGTATCCTCAGCGATGGGATTTTTGAAAGAAGAGCAAAGAGTGCAGATCTATTTAATTGAATGCCCATTTTTTCGCCCTCAATGGGCGCTATGGTAACGTTTTTGATGTCCAGTTTAATGTCCAGCTTTTCAAGACTCGGGGGCCCCCTATTCTCCACACAAGGAATTTTGGTAGGAATGTGTGGGGGAAAGAAGGGGTCGGTACGGCAGCCTCAGTTGCCTGCCTAGGTATAGGTACAGAGTTTTGTAGCCCTGCTCCTAATTCTGAGCAATTTGACGTCTGGGCTTCTGAGTGCTGACTGGGTTGTCCCAGTTGTTCCTCCATTAACCAGCTGGTTAATGTGCCCACTGTTTGGGCCGATCTTCGTTTCCTTCTGGCCACCCGTTTACGTTGTTTTTTAGATAGGTTTTTAACTGGTGGCCGCGGGGTAGAGTTTCAGGGGGGGGGGGAATTGTTGGTTTTTTCCTCAGCTTTCTTTGCCTGTCTTCTCTGTTTTCTGGAGGGCTGTGTTCTCTTTTCCACCACCCCCTCCCCCGCAAGGGGAGGTCCATGTTCCTCCTCCATCGTGGTTTCTTTGTCTAATGTTGGTCTTGGGATTGTCTTTCCCCGACCCTTTGGAGGTATGGCAGTGAGTGGTAGTTCCCGCAAGTCAATGCAGGGGTTGATTGGTGATTTGATAAAGACACTCAGCAATTTGTAGAGAGCCAGAACCACTCTCCCCTGAGCTTTTTGATCTTCATGGATCCTACCACAGAGTTTTAACAATATTTTGATGGCAAAGTTAAGTGTTGAGTTCCCAGTTTGTGATGTTTCGTGAGTACTATAATCTGGTGGTGCAAGGTCATGTACAGAATTTCCAGAGTCGAAGGCCATATTTGGGTTAGCCGATAAACGTGGGTCCCTTGATGAAGGTATAGGGATAATAGATGGTGAGGGGGAGGACAAAGGAGGATCTGTTTGCGAGGCAGAGGATACAAGAATGGGTTGTTCCTCATCCCCCAACAGTGGGGTTTTAGCCAGTTTCTCCAGAATCGTCAACGTAGTTCCTCTTGGCGCCGGGGTGTCTGGTATAAAATCACTGAGGACAGGGGACCCTCCGGCTTTTTCCTCCATTTGTTTCCCCTCTTGTGTACCCACTCACTCCTGAAGGGCATAGCACAACTGTAACAGGGAGTCATTATCAAGATCCAATGGTAGGTAGCTACCTTCTCCCTCTATTTGAGGCGTGTTCCCTTTTTTTGGGCCAATCGCGTGCCTTCCCTCCTGTGGTTTACTGGGAAGATATACATCCAGCGGGCCCTTTAGGGGGACCACCTCTTTGCCTCCTGCAGCATTTATATCTCCATTTTCCACCATAGGAGTTTTACTCAAGTCCGCTATAGGTCCTTTATTAGATCGAAGGCCATAAGGTTTCCTCCCCCTTGTCATTTTGTTTCGATTTGTTGCCTTACCCGGCATTCTCTTAGCAAAAATAGATCTAATTACAGCTCCTTTCTTAGCTCTATTCGAGTCCAAGGGAGGGAATAGATAAGGAGCCGCCTTTTTAAGCAGCACCGCTACCTTGGGCTGTGGCAGCTTATTGCCACACTCCCAAAAGGTTTGCCTAGAATAACCAGCAAATTACAGTGAAAAAGAAGGTTAGGGAGAGTTTAGGGCTTTTAGCTTTCCCAAAATAACTTGGCCTTTTGGCACTAAGGCAATGCCTAGCTCTAGTCTGACATCTTCGCCTTCCTCACTCTCCCATTTTATAAAAGCAATTTTTCAATATTCACATAAAGATAGTGTGGACTGGTTACCTGTACGTGCACCGTGATGTTTGAATCCGCACTTGATGTTTGGCTTAGTTGAGAATCCTGGAGGGATCAAAGAGGTAATTACCTCTGCAGTCTCCCTCAGTGCACCACCAGTGCCCAACAGCCGCACAACAGCCAATGTGCTTTTCACCGTCGGGCTTAACGCCGCAAGGGTGAACGGCGAAGCTTTTTCAGCTGGGAAAAAGTCACGTGAAAAGTCACGTCAAGGGCACAAGCCCCGCCTCCTCAGCGCTGCAGTCGATCTCCTGCAAGAGCTTCTGCCTTGGCTCGCAGTGCAGGTTTAAGCAACACAAAAGCACTCGTTCAGTGCTAGCAATTAGTTCAGGATCCAAACAGTAATGCGCCGCTCGGGCGAACGGCGAAGCTTTTTCAGCTGGGAAAAAGTCACGTGATAAGTCACATCAAGGGCACAAGCCCCGCCTCCTCAGCGCTGCAGTCGATCTCCTGCCAGAGCCTCTGCCTTGGCTCGCAGTGCAGGTTTAAGCAACACAAAAGCACTCGTTCAGTGCTAGCAATTAGTTCAGGATCCAAACAGTAATGCGCCGCTCGGGCGAACGGCGAAGCTTTTTCAGCTGGGAAAAAGTCACGTGATAAGTCACGTCAAGGGCACAAGCCCCGCCTCCTCAGCGCTGCAGTCGATCTCCTGCAAGAGCCTCTGCCTTGGCTCGCAGTGCAGGTTTAAGCAACACAAAAGCACTCGTTCAGTGCTAGCAATTAGTTCAGGATCCAAACAGTAATGCGCTGCTCGGACGAACGGCGAAGCTTTTTCAGCTGGGAAAAAGTCACGTGATAAGTCACGTCAAGGGCACAAGCCCCGGCTCCTCAGCGCTGCAGTCGATCTCCTGCAAGAGCCTCTGCCTTGGCTCGCAGTGCAGGTTTAAGCAACACAAAAGCACTCGTTCAGTGCTAGCAATTAGTTCAGGATCCAAACAGTAATGCGCCGCTCGGGCGAACGGCGAAGCTTTTTCAGCTGGGAAAAAGTCACGTGATAAGTCACGTCAAGGGCACAAGCCCCGCCTCCTCAGCGCTGCAGTCGATCTCCTGCAAGAGCCTCTGCCTTGGCTCGCAGTGCAGGTTTAAGCAACACAAAAGCACTCGTTCAGTGCTAGCAATTAGTTCAGGATCCAAACAGTAATGCGCCGCTCGGGCGAACGGGGAAGCTTTTTCAGCTGGGAAAAAGTCACGTGATAAGTCACGTCAAGGGCACAAGCCCCGCCTCCTCAGCGCTGCAGTCGATCTCCTGCAAGAGCCTCTTCCTTGGCTCACAATGCAGGTTTAAGCAACACAAAAGCACTCGTTCAGTGCTAGCAATTAGTTCAGGATCCAAACAGTAATGCCAAGGATACATGTCCAGAGAGCATATGAAAGCAGAAAATAACTCTGGTGCTCAAAAGAAATTAACCTGGAAGAAGCAACCCTTTCCCCGTTCCAGAGAGATAGGGTTGAGAAAGAAGACGGACATAACTTGTCAGTAGAAACAGATTAACTCTGCCAGAAACAAGTACATGAGGACATACATGATTGTTTATGTACAACAGAGCTATGGCACAATCTTACACAGTGAAGAACTTGTGCACACACTAGGCACATACTGGTTTGGATAAATAACTGCTAGAGGCATCAGTGGGATCAAAATATATATCAGTGTAACAGAGAAGGAAAGACCAGGGAAGAGGTTTTCCCCCTGGCACAATGAACAGGAAAGACTGGGGATGGGGATTATCCCACTGGTATTTTAAGATCAGGCAGTAAGACCAAGGATGATGACTGTCCCCTAGGAATTGATTTAGCGTCCTGGACCATCCATAAGGAAAAAGCTCACTTATTGAAAGGGTACGTTGGTGTCACAATACCAATTAGAAGGTGGTGAATTCCAAAAGCAGAAAGGCTGCAGGAAGACATTCAACGACATGATATTGTTTCCCATAGTCGGTTTTGGGCAGTATTTGCATTTAAAATGGACAAGTTCCATTGTCTCATAATGTCCAACCAGAGGCTTCCTTTGTTGTTACTCTTCGATAGGGGCATATCACATAAATTCTGGACATAACGGTAGTTCCCTCACCCTTCCAAGTCAATGCATTTTGCGTTCAGATCTCCACAAAGTATCACTGCTGGCTTTTTATCCCCAGTGCACCAAGCAGACATTATGGTGTCCAATTTATCTCCTATGGATTCAGTATTCTGCTCACCCGGCGGGTCATAGATATTAATTATCAGGACCTCATTACAGCCTGCCCAACCACCCGGTGGGTTTATTTCAATCGCCAAGGCATTGCCTCCTGGACTGTCCTGGTAAATCAATTTCGGGTTGTATGAGGACTTTACACCAATTAGGAGACCCCCTTTCGGTCTACCCCTGTCTCCCCTTACTGCCATGCATTGGAATATAGTGTAGCCATCGAACGCCACATCAAAAGTTACCCAAGTTTCTTGCAATAGGAATATGTCCGCAGCTAAAAGGATATTGCAAGAAGTTCCCTCATTTATCCAATGGCTATATCCCCTCGTGTTCCAACTGGTGATGGTAAAAGTTCATTCCCTTTTCTTCTGGTCAAGCATTCCTTGCAGCCATTCCCACCCTTGTTCATCGCTGAGTCTTTGAGCAGCCTTTGATGTTGTTAATCCAGCTGCACCAGGGGCACAAACACAAGAGCATTTCAGACACTTTTCCTCCATCGAAACAGTAGGTATGGGTACGTCTAATTTGTATCCCAGATATTCTAGGGACGACCAGTTTGCCCTTATCATGGCAGCTGTCTCTGGTAAGCAGCAGTGAATTGTGGTTAATTTTACTCCCTTTTGGAGCGAGGGTTCAACAAAGCTGACATCGCTATTATTTAGTATCCTCAGCGATGGGATTTTTGAAAGAAGAGCAAAGAGTGCAGATCTATTTAATTGAATGCCCATTTTTTCGCCCTCAATGGGCGCTATGGTAACGTTTTTGATGTCCAGTTTAATGTCCAGCTTTTCAAGACTCGAGGGCCCCCTATTCTCCACACAAGGAATTTTGGTAGGAATGTGTTGGGGGAAAGAAGGGGTCGGTACGGCAGCCTCAGTTGCCTGCCTAGGTATAGGTACAGAGTTTTGTAGCCCTGCTCCTAATTCTGAGCAATTTGACGTCTGGGCTTCTGAGTGCTGACTGGGTTGTCCCAGTTGTTCCTCCATTAACCAGCTGGTTAATGTGCCCACTGTTTGGGCCGATCTTCGTTTCCTTCTGGCCACCCGTTTACGTTGTTTTTTAGATAGGTTTTTAACTGGTGGCCGCGGGGTAGAGTTTCAGGGGGGGGGGCATTGTTGGTTTTTTCCTCAGCTTTCTTTGCCTGTCTTCTCTGTTTTCTGGAGGGCTGTGTTCTCTTTTCCACCACCCCCTCTCCCGCAAGGGGAGGTCCATGTTCCTCCTCCATCGTGGTTTCTTTGTCTAATGTTGGTCTTGGGATTGTCTTTCCCCGACCCTTTGGAGGTATGGCAGTGAGTGGTAGTTCCCGCAAGTCAATGCAGGGGTTGATTGGTGATTTGATAGAGACACTCAGCAATTTGTAGAGAGCCAGAACCACTCTCCCCTGAGCTTTTTGATCTTCATGGATCCTACCACAGAGTTTTAACAATATTTTGATGGCAAAGTTAAGTGTTGAGTTCCCAGTTTGTGATGTTTCGTGAGTACTATAATCTGGTGGTGCAAGGTCATGTACAGAATTTCCAGAGTCGAAGGCCATATTTGGGTTAGCCGATAAACGTGGGTCCCTTGATGAAGGTATAGGGATAATAGATGGTGAGGGGGAGGACAAAGGAGGGTCTGTTTGCGAGGCAGAGGATACAAGAATGGGTTGTTCCTCATCCCCCAACAGTGGGGTTTTAGCCAGTTTCTCCAGAATCGGCAACGTAGTTCCTCTTGGCGCCGGGGTGTCTGGTATAAAATCACTGAGGACAGGGGACCCTCCGGCTTTTTCCTCCATTTGTTTCCCCTCTTGTGTACCCACTCACTCCTGAAGGGCATAGCACAACTGTAACAGGGAGTCATTATCAAGATCCAATGGTAGGTAGCTACCTTCTCCCTCTATTTGAGGCGTGTTCCCTTTTTTTGGGCCAATCGCGTGCCTTCCCTCCTGTGGTTTACTGGGAAGATATACATCCAGCGGGCCCTTTAGGGGGACCACCTCTTTGCCTCCTGCGGCATTTATATCTCCATTTTCCACCATAGGAGTTTTACTCAAGTCCGCTATAGGTCCTTTATTAGATCGAAGGCCATAAGGTTTCCTCCCCCTTGTCATTTTGTTTCGATTTGTTGCCTTACCCGGCATTCTCTTAGCAAAAATAGATCTAATTACAGCTCCTTTCTTAGCTCTATTCGAGTCCAAGGGAGGGAATAGATAAGGAGCCGCCTTTTTAAGCAGCACCGCTACCTTGGGCTGTGGCAGCTTATTGCCACACTCCCAAAAGGTTTGCCTAGAATAACCAGCAAATTACAGTGAAAAAGAAGGTTAGGGAGAGTTTAGGGCTTTTAGCTTTCCCAAAATACCTTGGCCTTTTGGCACTAAGGCAATGCCTAGCTCTAGTCTGACATCTTCGCCTTCCTCACTCTCCCATTTTATAAAAGCAATTTTTCAATATTCACATAAAGATAGTGTGGGCTGGTTACCTGTACGTGCACCGTGATGTTTGAAACCGCACTTGATGTTTGGCTTAGTTGAGAATCCTGGAGGGATCAAAGAGGTAATTACCTCTGCAGTCTCCCTCAGTGCACCACCAGTGCCCAACAGCCGCACAACAGCCAATGTGCTTTTCACCGTCGGGCTTAACGCCGCAAGGGTGAACGGCGAAGCTTTTTCAGCTGGGAAAAAGTGACGTGAAAAGTCACGTCAAGGGCACAAGCCCCGCCTCCTCAGCGCTGCAGTCGATCTCCTGCAAGAGCTTCTGCCTTGGCTCGCAGTGCAGGTTTAAGCAACACAAAAGCACTCGTTCAGTGCTAGCAATTAGTTCAGGATCCAAACAGTAATGCGCCGCTAGGGCGAACGGCGAAGCTTTTTCAGCTGGGAAAAAGTCACGTGATAAGTCACATCAAGGGCACAAGCCCCGCCTCCTCAGCGCTGCAGTCGATCTCCTGCAAGAGCCTCTGCCTTGGCTCGCAGTGCAGGTTTAAGCAACACAAAAGCACTCGTTCAGTGCTAGCAATTAGTTCAGGATCCAAACAGTAATGCGCCGCTCGGGCGAACGGCGAAGCTTTTTCAGCTGGGAAAAAGTCACGTGATAAGTCACGTCAAGGGCACAAGCCCCGCCTCCTCAGCGCTGCAGTCGATCTCCTGCAAGAGCCTCTGCCTTGGCTCGCAGTGCAGGTTTAAGCAACACAAAAGCACTCGTTCAGTGCTAGCAATTAGTTCAGGATCCAAACAGTAATGCGCTGCTCGGGCGAACGGCGAAGCTTTTTCAGCTGGAAAAAGTCACGTGATAAGTCACGTCAAGGGCACAAGCCCCGGCTCCTCAGCGCTGCAGTCGATCTCCTGCAAGAGCCTCTGCCTTGGCTCGCAGTGCAGGTTTAAGCAACACAAAAGCACTCTTTCAGTGCTAGCAATTAGTTCAGGATCCAAACAGTAATGCGCCGCTCGGGCGAACGGCGAAGCTTTTTCAGCTGGGAAAAAGTCACGTGATAAGTCACGTCAAGGGCACAAGCCCCGCCTCCTCAGCGCTGCAGTCGATCTCCTGCAAGAGCCTCTGCCTTGGCTCGCAGTGCAGGTTTAAGCAACACAAAAGCACTCGTTCAGTGCTAGTAATTAGTTCAGGATCCAAACAGTAATGCGCCGCTCGGGCGAACGGGGAAGCTTTTTCAGCTGGGAAAAAGTCACGTGATAAGTCACGTCAAGGGCACAAGCCCCCCCTCCTCAGCGCTGCAGTCGATCTCCTGCAAGAGCCTCTGCCTTGGCTCACAATGCAGGTTTAAGCAACACAAAAGCACTCGTTCAGTGCTAGCAATTAGTTCAGGATCCAAACAGTAATGCCAAGGATACATGTCCAGAGAGCATATGAAAGCAGAAAATAACTCTGGTGCTCAAAAGAAATTAACCTGGAAGAAGCAACCCTTTCCCCGTTCCAGAGAGATAGGGTTGAGAAAGAAGACGGACATAACTTGTCAGTAGAAACAGATTAACTCTGCCAGAAACAAGTACATGAGGACATACATGATTGTTTATGTACAACAGAGCTATGGCACAATCTTACACAGTGAAGAACTTGTGCACACACTAGGCACATACTGGTTTGGATAAATAACTGCTAGAGGCATCAGTGGGATCAAAATATATATCAGTGTAACAGAGAAGGAAAGACCAGGGAAGAGGTTTTCCCCCTGGCACAATGAACAGGAAAGACCGGGGATGGGGATTATCCCACTGGTATTTTAAGATCAGGCAGTAAGACCAAGGATGATGACTGTCCCCTAGGAATTGATTTAGCGTCCTGGACCATCCATAAGGAAAAAGCTCACTTATTGAAAGGGTACGTTGGTGTCACAATACCAATTAGAAGGTGGTGAATTCCAAAAGCAGAAAGGCTGCAGGAAGACATTCAACGACATGATATTGTTTCCCATAGTCGGTTTTGGGCAGTATTTGCATTTAAAATGGACAAGTTCCATTGTCTCATAATGTCCAACCAGAGGCTTCCTTTGTTGTTACTCTTCGATAGGGGCATATCACATAAATTCTGGACATAACGGTAGTTCCCACACCCTTCCAAGTCAATGCATTTTGCGTTCAGATCTCCACAAAGTATCACTGCTGGCTTTTTATCCCCAGTGCACCAAGCAGACATTATGGTGTCCAATTTATCTCCTATGGATTCTGTATTCTGCTCACCCGGCGGGTCATAGATATTAATTATCAGGACCTCATTACAGCCTGCCCAACCACCCGGTGGGTTTATTTCAATCGCCAAGGCATTGCCTCCTGGGCTGTCCTGGTAAATCAATTTCGGGTTGTATGAGGACTTTACACCAATTAGGAGACCCCCTTTCGGTCTACCCCTGTCTCCCCTTACTGCCATACATTGGAATATAGTGTAGCCATCGAACGCCACATCGAAAGTTACCCAAGTTTCTTGCAATAGGAATATGTCCGCAGCTAAAAGGATATTGCAAGAAGTTCCCTCATTTATCCAATGGCTATATCCCCTCGTGTTCCAACTGGTGATGGTAAAAGTTCATTCCCTTTTCTTCTGGTCAAGCATTCCTTGCAGCCATTCCCACCCTTGTTCATCGCTGAGTCTTTGAGCAGCCTTTGATGTTGTTAATCCAGCTGCACCAGGGGCACAAACACAAGAGCATTTCAGACACTTTTCCTCCATCGAAACAGTAGGTATGGGTACGTCTAATTTGTATCCCAGATATTCTAGGGACGACCAGTTTGCCCTTATCATGGCAGCTGTCTCTGGTAAGCAGCAGTGAATTGTGGTTAATTTTACTCCCTTTTGGAGCGAGGGTTCAACAAAGCTGACATCGCTATTATTTAGTATCCTCAGCGATGGGATTTTTGAAAGAAGAGCAAAGAGTGCAGATCTATTTAATTGAATGCCCATTTTTTCACCCTCAATGGGCGCTATGGTAACGTTTTTGATGTCCAGTTTAATGTCCAGCTTTTCAAGACTCGAGGGCCCCCTATTCTCCACACAAGGAATTTTGGTAGGAATGTGTTGGGGGAAAGAAGGGGTCGGTACGGCAGCCTCAGTTGCCTGCCTAGGTATAGGTACAGAGTTTTGTAGCTCTGCTCCTAATTCTGAGCAATTTGACGTCTGGGCTTCTGAGTGCTGACTGGGTTGTCCCAGTTGTTCCTCCATTAACCAGCTGGTTAATGTGCCCACTGTTTGGGCCGATCTTCGTTTCCTTCTGGCCACCCGTTTACGTTGTTTTTTAGATAGGTTTTTAACTGGTGGCCGCGGGGTAGAGTTTCAGGGGGGGGGGGAATTGTTGGTTTTTTCCTCAGCTTTCTTTGCCTGTCTTCTCTGTTTTCTGGAGGGCTGTGTTCTCTTTTCCACCACCCCCTCCCCCGCAAGGGGAGGTCCATGTTCCTCCTCCATCGTGGTTTCTTTGTCTAATGTTGGTCTTGGGATTGTCTTTCCCCGACCCTTTGGAGGTATGGCAGTGAGTGGTAGTTCCCGCAAGTCAATGCAGGGGTTGATTGGTGATTTGATAGAGACACTCAGCAATTTGTAGAGAGCCAGAACCACTCTCCCCTGAGCTTTTTGATCTTCATGGATCCTACCACAGAGTTTTAACAATATTTTGATGGCAAAGTTAAGTGTTGAGTTCCCAGTTTGTGATGTTTCGTGAGTACTATAATCTGGTGGTGCAAGGTCATGTACAGAATTTCCAGAGTCGAAGGCCATATTTGGGTTAGCCGATAAATGTGGGTCCCTTGATGAAGGTATAGGGATAATAGATGGTGAGGGGGAGGACAAAGGAGGGTCTGTTTGCGAGGCAGAGGATACAAGAATGGGTTGTTCCTCATCCCCCAACAGTGGGGTTTTAGCCAGTTTCTCCAGAATCGGCAACGTAGTTCCTCTTGGCGCCGGGGTGTCTGGTATAAAATCACTGAGGACAGGGGACCCTCCGGCTTTTTCCTCCATTTGTTTCCCCTCTTGTGTACCCACTCACTCCTGAAGGGCATAGCACAACTGTAACAGGGAGTCATTATCAAGATCCAATGGTAGGTAGCTACCTTCTCCCTCTATTTGAGGCGTGTTCCCTTTTTTTGGGCCAATCGCGTGCCTTCCCTCCTGTGGTTTACTGGGAAGATATACATCCAGCGGGCCCTTTAGGGGGACCACCTCTTTGCCTCCTGCGGCATTTATATCTCCATTTTCCACCATAGGAGTTTTACTCAAGTCCGCTATAGGTCCTTTATTAGATCGAAGGCCATAAGGTTTCCTCCCCCTTGTCATTTTGTTTCGATTTGTTGCCTTACCCGGCATTCTCTTAGCAAAAATAGATCTAATTACAGCTCCTTTCTTAGCTCTATTCGAGTCCAAGGGAGGGAATAGATAAGGAGCCGCCTTTTTAAGCAGCACCGCTACCTTGGGCTGTGGCAGCTTATTGCCACACTCCCAAAAGGTTTGCCTAGAATAACCAGCAAATTACAGTGAAAAAGAAGGTTAGGGAGAGTTTAGGGCTTTTAGCTTTCCCAAAATACCTTGGCCTTTTGGCACTAAGGCAATGCCTAGCTCTAGTCTGACATCTTCGCCTTCCTCACTCTCCCATTTTATAAAATCAATTTTTCAATATTCACATAAAGATAGTGTGGGCTGGTTACCTGTACGTGCACCGTGATGTTTGAATCCGCACTTGATGTTTGGCTTAGTTGAGAATCCTGGAGGGATCAAAGAGGTAATTACCTCTGCAGTCTCCCTCAGTGCACCACCAGTGCCCAACAGCCGCACAACAGCCAATGTGCTTTTCACCGTCGGGCTTAACGCCGCAAGGGTGAACGGCGAAGCTTTTTCAGCTGGGAAAAAGTCACGTGAAAAGTCACGTCAAGGGCACAAGCCCCGCCTCCTCAGCGCTGCAGTCGATCTCCTGCAAGAGCTTCTGCCTTGGCGCGCAGTGCAGGTTTAAGCAACACAAAAGCACTCGTTCCGTGCTAGCAATTAGTTCAGGATCCAAACAGTAATGCGCCGCTCGGGCGAACGGCAAAGCTTTTTCAGCTGGGAAAAAGTCACGTGATAAGTCACGTCAAGGGCACAAGCCCCGCCTCCTCAGCGCTGCAGTCGATCTCCTGCAAGAGCCTCTGCCTTGGCTCGCAGTGCAGGTTTAAGCAACACAAAAGCACTCATTCAGTGCTAGCAATTAGTTCAGGATCCAAACAGTAATGCGCCGCTCGGGCGAACGGCAAAGCTTTTTCAGCTGGGAAAAAGTCACGTGATAAGTCACGTCAAGGGCACAAGCCCCGCCTCCTCAGCGCTGCAGTCGATCTCCTGCAAGAGCCTCTGCCTTGGCTCGCAGTGCAGGTTTAAGCAACACAAAAGCACTCGTTCAGTGCTAGCAATTAGTTCAGGATCCAAACAGTAATGCGCTGCTCGGGCGAACGGCGAAGCTTTTTCAGCTGGGAAAAAGTCACGTGATAAGTCACGTCAAGGGCACAAGCCCCGGCTCCTCAGCGCTGCAGTCGATCTCCTGCAAGAGCCTCTGCCTTGGCTCGCAGTCAGGTTTAAGCAACACAAAAGCACTCGTTCAGTGCTAGCAATTAGTTCAGGATCCAAACAGTAATGCGCCGCTCGGGCGAACGGGGAAGCTTTTTCAGCTGGGAAAAAGACACGTGATAAGTCACGTCAAGGGCAAAAGCCCCGCCTCCTCAGCGCTGCAGTCGATCTCCTGCAAGAGCCTCTGCCTTGGCTCGCAATGCAGGTTTAAGCAACACAAAAGCACTCGTTCAGTGCTAGCAATTAGTTCAGGATCCAAACAGTAATGCCAAGGATACATGTCCAGAGAGCATATGAAAGCAGAAAATAACTCTGGTGCTCAAAAGAAATTAACCTGGAAGAAGCAACCCTTTCCCCGTTCCAGAGAGATAGGGTTGAGAAAGAAAATGGACATAACTTGTCAGTAGAAACAGATTAACTCTGCCAGAAACAAGTACATGAGGACATACATGATTGTTTATGTACAACAGAGCTATGGCACAATCTTACACAGTGAAGAACTTGTGCACACACTAGGCACATACTGGTTTGGATAAATAACTGCTAGAGGCATCAGTGGGATCAAAATATATATCAGTGTAACAGAGAAGGAAAGACCAGGGAAGAGGTTTTCCCCCTGGCACAATGAACAGGAAAGACTGGGGATGGGGATTATCCCACTGGTATTTTAAGATCAGGCAGTAAGACTAAGGATGATGACTGTCCCCTAGGAATTGATTTAGCGTCCTGGACCATCCATAAGGAAAAAGCTCACTTATTGAAAGGGTACGTTGGTGTCACAATACCAATTAGAAGGTGGTGAATTCCAAAAGCAGAAAGGCTGCAGGAAGACATTCAACGACATGATATTGTTTCCCATAGTCGGTTTTGGGCAGTATTTGCATTTAAAATGGACAAGTTCCATTGTCTCATAATGTCCAACCAGAGGCTTCCTTTGTTGTTACTCTTCGATAGGGGCATATCACATAAATTCTGGACATAACGGTAGTTCCCACACCCTTCCAAGTCAATGCATTTTGCGTTCAGATCTCCACAAAGTATCACTGCTGGCTTTTTATCCCCAGTGCACCAAGCAGACATTATGGTGTCCAATTTATCTCCTATGGATTCTGTATTCTGCTCACCCGGCGGGTCATAGATATTAATTATCAGGACCTCATTACAGCCTGCCCAACCACCCGGTGGGTTTATTTCAATCGCCAAGGCATTGCCTCCTGGGCTGTCCTGGTAAATCAATTTCGGGTTGTATGAGGACTTTACACCAATTAGGAGACCCCCTTTCGGTCTACCCCTATCTCCCCTTACTGCCATACATTGGAATATAGTGTAGCCATCGAACGCCACATCGAAAGTTACCCAAGTTTCTTGCAATAGGAATATGTCCGCAGCTAAAAGGATATTGCAAGAAGTTCCCTCATTTATCCAATGGCTATATCCCCTCGTGTTCCAACTGGTGATGGTAAAAGTTCATTCCCTTTTCTTCTGGTCAAGCATTCCTTGCAGCCATTCCCACCCTTGTTCATCGCTGAGTCTTTGAGCAGCCTTTGATGTTGTTAATCCAGCTGCACCAGGGGCACAAACACAAGAGCATTTCAGACACTTTTCCTCCATCGAAACAGTAGGTATGGGTACGTCTAATTTGTATCCCAGATATTCTAGGGACGACCAGTTTGCCCTTATCATGGCAGCTGTCTCTGGTAAGCAGCAGTGAATTGTGGTTAATTTTACTCCCTTTTGGAGCGAGGGTTCAACAAAGCTGACATCGCTATTATTTAGTATCCTCAGCGATGGGATTTTTGAAAGAAGAGCAAAGAGTGCAGATCTATTTAATTGAATGCCCATTTTTTCGCCCTCAATGGGCGCTACGGTAACGTTTTTGATGTCCAGTTTAATGTCCAGCTTTTCAAGACTCGAGGGCCCCCTATTCTCCACACAAGGAATTTTGGTAGGAATGTGTTGGGGGAAAGAAGGGGTCGGTACGGCAGCCTCAGTTGCCTGCCTAGGTATAGGTACAGAGTTTTGTAGCTCTGCTCCTAATTCTGAGCAATTTGACGTCTGGGCTTCTGAGTGCTGACTGGATTGTCCCAGTTGTTCCTCCATTAACCAGGTGGTTAATGTGCCCACTGTTTGGGCCGATCTTCGTTTCCTTCTGGCCACCCGTTTACGTTGTTTTTTAGATAGGTTTTTAACTGGTGGCCGCGGGGTAGAGTTTCAGGGGGGGGGGGGAATTGTTGGTTTTTTCCTCAGCTTTCTTTGCCTGTCTTCTCTGTTTTCTGGAGGGCTGTGTTCTCTTTTCCACCACCCCCTCCCCCGCAAGGGGAGGTCCATGTTCCTCCTCCATCGTGGTTTCTTTGTCTAATGTTGGTCTTGGGATTGTCTTTCCCCGACCCTTTGGAGGTATGGCAGTGAGTGGTAGTTCCCGCAAGTCAATGCAGGGGTTGATTGGTGATTTGATAGAGAAACTCAGCAATTTGTAGAGAGCCAGAACCACTCTCCCCTGAGCTTTTTGATCTTCATGGATCCTACCACAGAGTTTTAACAATATTTTGATGGCAAAGTTAAGTGTTGAGTTCCCAGTTTGTGATGTTTCGTGAGTACTATAATCTGGTGGTGCAAGGTCATGTACAGAATTTCCAGAGTCGAAGGCCATATTTGGGTTAGCCGATAAACGTGGGTCCCTTGATGAAGGTATAGGGATAATAGATGGTGAGGGGGAGGACAAAGGAGGGTCTGTTTGCGAGGCAGAGGATACAAGAATGGGTTGTTCCTCATCCCCCAACAGTGGGGTTTTAGCCAGTTTCTCCAGAATCGGCAACGTAGTTCCTCTTGGCGCCGGGGTGTCTGGTATAAAATCACTGAGGACAGGGGACCCTCTGGCTTTTTCCTCCATTTGTTTCCCCTCTTGTGTACCCACTCACTCCTGAAGGGCATAGCACAACTGTAACAGGGAGTCATTATCAAGATCCAATGGTAGGTAGCTACCTTCTCCCTCTATTTGAGGCGTGTTCCCTTTTTTTGGGCCAATCGCGTGCCTTCCCTCCTGTGGTTTACTGGGAAGATATACATCCAGCGGGCCCTTTAGGGGGACCACCTCTTTGCCTCCTGCGGCATTTATATCTCCATTTTCCACCATAGGAGTTTTACTCAAGTCCGCTATAGGTCCTTTATTAGATCGAAGGCCATAAGGTTTCCTCCCCCTTGTCATTTTGTTTCGATTTGTTGCCTTACCCGGCATTCTCTTAGCAAAAATAGATCTAATTACAGCTCCTTTCTTAGCTCTATTCGAGTCCAAGGGAGGGAATAGATAAGGAGCCGCCTTTTTAAGCAGCACCGCTACCTTGGGCTGTGGCAGCTTATTGCCACACTCCCAAAAGATTTGCCTAGAATAACCAGCAAATTACAGTGAAAAAGAAGGTTAGGGAGAGTTTAGGGCTTTTAGCTTTCCCAAAATACCTTGGCCTTTTGGCACTAAGGCAATGCCAAGCTCTAGTCTGACACCTTCGCCTTCCTCACTCTCCCATTTTATAAAAGCAATTTTTCAATATTCACATAAAGATAGTGTGGGCTGGTTACCTGTACGTGCACCGTGATGTTTGAATCCGCACTTGATGTTTGGCTTAGTTGAGAATCCTGGAGGGATCAAAGAGGTAATTACCTCTGCAGTCTCCCTCAGTGCACCACCAGTGCCCAACAGCCGCACAACAGCCAATGTGCTTTTCACCGTCGGGCTTAACGCCGCAAGGGTGAACGGCGAAGCTTTTTCAGCTGGGAAAAAGTCACGTGAAAAGTCACGTCAAGGGCACAAGCCCCGCCTCCTCAGCGCTGCAGTCGATCTCCTGCAAGAGCTTCTGCCTTGGCTCGCAGTGCAGGTTTAAGCAACACAAAAGCACTCGTTCCGTGCTAGCAATTAGTTCAGGATCCAAACAGTAATGCGCCGCTCGGGCGAACGGCAAAGCTTTTTCAGCTGGGAAAAAGTCACGTGATAAGTCACGTCAAGGGCACAAGCCCCGCCTCCTCAGCGCTGCAGTCGATCTCCTGCAAGAGCCTCTGCCTTGGCTCGCAGTGCAGGTTTAAGCAACACAAAAGCACTCATTCAGTGCTAGCAATTAGTTCAGGATCCAAACAGTAATGCGCCGCTCGGGCGAACGGCGAAGCTTTTTCAGCTGGGAAAAAGTCACGTGATAAGTCACTTCAAGGGCACAAGCCCCGCCTCCTCAGCGCTGCAGTCGATCTCCTGCAAGAGCCTCTGCCTTGGCTCGCAGTGCAGGTTTAAGCAACACAAAAGCACTCGTTCAGTGCTAGCAATTAGTTCAGGATCCAAACAGTAATGCGCTGCTCGGGCGAACGGCGAAGCTTTTTCAGCTGGGAAAAAGTCACGTGATAAGTCACGTCAAGGGCACAAGCCCCGGCTCCTCAGCGCTGCAGTCGATCTCCTGCAAGAGCCTCTGCCTTGGCTCGCAGTGCAGGTTTAAGCAACACAAAAGCATTCGTTCAGTGCTAGCAATTAGTTCAGGATCCAAACAGTAATGCGCCGCTCGGGCGAACGGGGAAGCTTTTTCAGCTGGGAAAAAGACACTTGATAAGTCACGTCAAGGGCACAAGCCCCGCCTCCTCAGCGCTGCAGTCGATCTCCTGCAAGAGCCTCTGCCTTGGCTCGCAATGCAGGTTTAAGCAACACAAAAGCACTCGTTCAGTGCTAGCAATTAGTTCAGGATCCAAACAGTAATGCCAAGGATACATGTCCAGAGAGCATATGAAAGCAGAAAATAACTCTGGTGCTCAAAAGAAATTAACCTGGAAGAAGCAACCCTTTCCCCGTTCCAGAGAGATAGGGTTGAGAAAGAAAATGGACATAACTTGTCAGTAGAAACAGATTAACTCTGCCAGAAACAAGTACATGAGGACATACATGATTGTTTATGTACAACAGAGCTATGGCACAATCTTACACAGTGAAGAACTTGTGCACACACTAGGCACATACTGGTTTGGATAAATAACTGCTAGAGGCATCAGTGGGATCAAAATATATATCAGTGTAACAGAGAAGGAAAGACCAGGGAAGAGGTTTTCCCCCTGGCACAATGAACAGGAAAGACTGGGGATGGGGATTATCCCACTGGTATTTTAAGATCAGGCAGTAAGACCAAGGATGATGACTGTCCCCTAGGAATTGATTTAGCGTCCTGGACCATCCATAAGGAAAAAGCTCACTTATTGAAAGGGTACGTTGGTGTCACAATACCAATTAGAAGGTGGTGAATTCCAAAAGCAGAAAGGCTGCAGGAAGACATTCAACGACATGATATTGTTTCCCATAGTCGGTTTTGGGCAGTATTTGCATTTAAAATGGACAAGTTCCATTGTCTCATAATGTCCAACCAGAGGCTTCCTTTGTTGTTACTCTTCGATAGGGGCATATCACATAAATTCTGGACATAACGGTAGTTCCCACACCCTTCCAAGTCAATGCATTTTGCGTTCAGATCTCCACAAAGTATCACTGCTGGCTTTTTATCCCCAGTGCACCAAGCAGACATTATGGTGTCCAATTTATCTCCTATGGATTCTGTATTCTGCTCACCCGGCGGGTCATAGATATTAATTATCAGGACCTCATTACAGCCTGCCCAACCACCCGGTGGGTTTATTTCAATCGCCAAGGCATTGCCTCCTGGGCTGTCCTGGTAAATCAATTTCGGGTTGTATGAGGACTTTACACCAATTAGGAGACCACCTTTCGGTCTACCCCTGTCTCCCCTTACTGCCATACATTGGAATATAGTGTAGCCATCGAACGCCACATCGAAAGTTACCCAAGTTTCTTGCAATAGGAATATGTCCGCAGCTAAAGGGATATTGCAAGAAGTTCCCTCATTTATCCAATGGCTATATCCCCTCGTGTTCCAACTGGTGATGGTAAAAGTTCATTCCCTTTTCTTCTGGTCAAGCATTCCTTGCAGCCATTCCCACCCTTGTTCATCGCTGAGTCTTTGAGCAGCCTTTGATGTTGTTAATCCAGCTGCACCAGGGGCACAAACACAAGAGCATTTCAGACACTTTTCCTCCATCGAAACAGTAGGTATGGGTACGTCTAATTTGTATCCCAGATATTCTAGGGACGACCAGTTTGCCCTTATCATGGCAGCTGTCTCTGGTAAGCAGCAGTGAATTGTGGTTAATTTTACTCCCTTTTGGAGCGAGGGTTCAACAAAGCTGACATCGCTATTATTTAGTATCCTCAGCGATGGGATTTTTGAAAGAAGAGCAAAGAGTGCAGATCTATTTAATTGAATGCCCATTTTTTCGCCCTCAATGGGCGCTATGGTAACGTTTTTGATGTCCAGTTTAATGTCCAGCTTTTCAAGACTCGAGGGCCCCCTATTCTCCACACAAGGAATTTTGGTAGGAATGTGTTGGGGGAAAGAAGGGGTCGGTACGGCAGCCTCAGTTGCCTGCCTAGGTATAGGTACAGAGTTTTGTAGCTCTGCTCCTAATTCTGAGCAATTTGACGTCTGGGCTTCTGAGTGCTGACTGGGTTGTCCCAGTTGTTCCTCCATTAACCAGCTGGTTAATGTGCCCACTGTTTGGGCCGATCTTCGTTTCCTTCTGGCCACCCGTTTACGTTGTTTTTTAGATAGGTTTTTAACTGGTGGCCGCGGGGTAGAGTTTCAGGGGGGGGGGGGAATTGTTGGTTTTTTCCTCAGCTTTCTTTGCCTGTCTTCTCTGTTTTCTGGAGGGCTGTGTTCTCTTTTCCACCACCCCCTCCCCCGCAAGGGAAGGTCCATGTTCCTCCTCCATCGTGGTTTCTTTGTCTAATGTTGGTCTTGGGATTGTCTTTCCCCGACCCTTTGGAGGTATGGCAGTGAGTGGTAGTTCCCGCAAGTCAATGCAGGGGTTGATTGGTGATTTGATAGAGACACTCAGCAATTTGTAGAGAGCCAGAACCACTCTCCCCTGAGCTTTTTGATCTTCATGGATCCTACCACAGAGTTTTAACAATATTTTGATGGCAAAGTTAAGTGTTGAGTTCCCAGTTTGTGATGTTTCGTGAGTACTATAATCTGGTGGTGCAAGGTCATGTACAGAATTTCCAGAGTCGAAAGCCATATTTGGGTTAGCCGATAAACGTGGGTCCCTTGATGAAGGTATAGGGATAATAGATGGTGAGGGGGAGGACAAAGGAGGGTCTGTTTGCGAGGCAGAGGATACAAGCATGGATTGTTCCTCATCCCCCAACAGTGGGGTTTTAGCCAGTTTCTCCAGAATCGGCAACGTAGTTCCTCTTGGCGCCGGGGTGTCTGGTATAAAATCACTGAGGACAGGGGACCCTCCGGCTTTTTCCTCCATTTGTTTCCCCTCTTGTGTACCCACTCACTCCTGAAGGGCATAGCACAACTGTAACAGGGAGTCATTATCAAGATCCAATGGTAGGTAGCTACCTTCTCCCTCTATTTGAGGCGTGTTCCCTTTTTTGGGCCAATCGCGTGCCTTCCCTCCTGTGGTTTACTGGGAAGATATACATCCAGCGGGCCCTTTAGGGGGACCACCTCTTTGCCTCCTGCGGCATTTATATCTCCATTTTCCACCATAGGAGTTTTACTCAAGTCCGCTATAGGTCCTTTATTAGATCGAAGGCCATAAGGTTTCCTCCCCCTTGTCATTTTGTTTCGATTTGTTGCCTTACCCGGCATTCTCTTAGCAAAAATAGATCTAATTACAGCTCCTTTCTTAGCTCTATTCGAGTCCAAGGGAGGGAATAGATAAGGAGCCGCCTTTTTAAGCAGCACCGCTACCTTGGGCTGTGGCAGCTTATTGCCACACTCCCAAAAGGTTTGCCTAGAATAACCAGCAAATTACAGTGAAAAAGAAGGTTAGGGAGAGTTTAGGGCTTTTAGCTTTCCCAAAATACCTTGGCCTTTTGGCACTAAGGCAATGCCTAGCTCTAGTCTGACATCTTCGCCTTCCTCACTCTCCCATTTTATAAAAGCAATTTTTCAATATTCACATAAAGATAGTGTGGGCTGGTTACCTGTACGTGCACCGTGATGTTTGAATCCGCACTTGATGTTTGGCTTAGTTGAGAATCCTGGAGGGATCAAAGAGGTAATTACCTCTGCAGTCTCCCTCAGTGCACCACCAGTGCCCAACAGCCACACAACAGCCAATGTGCTTTTCACCGTCGGGCTTAACGCCGCAAGGGTGAACGGCGAAGCTTTTTCAGCTGGGAAAAAGTCACGTGAAAAGTCACGTCAAGGGCACAAGCCCCGCCTCCTCAGCGCTGCAGTCGATCTCCTGCAAGAGCTTCTGCCTTGGCTCGCAGTGCAGGTTTAAGCAACACAAAAGCACTCGTTCCGTGCTAGCAATTAGTTCAGGATCCAAACAGTAATGCGCCGCTCGGGCGAACGGCAAAGCTTTTTCAGCTGGGAAAAAGTCACGTGATAAGTCACGTCAAGGGCACAAGCCCCGCCTCCTCAGCGCTGCAGTCGATCTCCTGCAAGAGCCTCTGCCTTGGCTCGCAGTGCAGGTTTAAGCAACACAAAAGCACTCATTCAGTGCTAGCAATTAGTTCAGGATCCAAACAGTAATGCGCCGCTCGGGCGAACGGCGAAGCTTTTTCAGCTGGGAAAAAGTCACGTGATAAGTCACTTCAAGGGCACAAGCCCCGCCTCCTCAGCGCTGCAGTCGATCTCCTGCAAGAGCCTCTGCCTTGGCTCGCAGTGCAGGTTTAAGCAACACAAAAGCACTCGTTCAGTGCTAGCAATTAGTTCAGGATCCAAACAGTAATGCGCTGCTCGGGCGAACGGCGAAGCTTTTTCAGCTGGGAAAAAGTCACGTGATAAGTCACGTCAAGGGCACAAGCCCCGGCTCCTCAGCGCTGCAGTCGATCTCCTGCAAGAGCCTCTGCCTTGGCTCGCAATGCAGGTTTAAGCAACACAAAAGCACTCGTTCAGTGCTAGCAATTAGTTCAGGATCCAAACAGTAATGCCAAGGATACATGTCCAGAGAGCATATGAAAGCAGAAAATAACTCTGGTGCTCAAAAGAAATTAACCTGGAAGAAGCAACCCTTTCCCCGTTCCAGAGAGATAGGGTTGAGAAAGAAAATGGACATAACTTGTCAGTAGAAACAGATTAACTCTGCCAGAAACAAGTACATGAGGACATACATGATTGTTTATGTACAACAGAGCTATGGCACAATCTTACACAGTGAAGAACTTGTGCACACACTAGGCACATACTGGTTTGGATAAATAACTGCTAGAGGCATCAGTGGGATCAAAATATATATCAGTGTAACAGAGAAGGAAAGACCAGGGAAGAGGTTTTCCCCCTGGCACAATGAACAGGAAAGACTGGGGATGGGGATTATCCCACTGGTATTTTAAGATCAGGCAGTAAGACCAAGGATGATGACTGTCCCCTAGGAATTGATTTAGCGTCCTGGACCATCCATAAGGAAAAAGCTCACTTATTGAAAGGGTACGTTGGTGTCACAATACCAATTAGAAGGTGGTGAATTCCAAAAGCAGAAAGGCTGCAGGAAGACATTCAACGACATGATATTGTTTCCCATAGTCGGTTTTGGGCAGTATTTGCATTTAAAATGGACAAGTTCCATTGTCTCATAATGTCCAACCAGAGGCTTCCTTTGTTGTTACTCTTCGATAGGGGCATATCACATAAATTCTGGACATAACGGTAGTTCCCACACCCTTCCAAGTCAATGCATTTTGCGTTCAGATCTCCACAAAGTATCACTGCTGGCTTTTTATCCCCAGTGCACCAAGCAGACATTATGGTGTCCAATTTATCTCCTATGGATTCTGTATTCTGCTCACCCGGCGGGTCATAGATATTAATTATCAGGACCTCATTACAGCCTGCCCAACCACCCGGTGGGTTTATTTCAATCGCCAAGGCATTGCCTCCTGGGCTGTCCTGGTAAATCAATTTCGGGTTGTATGAGGACTTTACACCAATTAGGAGACCCCCTTTCGGTCTACCCCTGTCTCCCCTTACTGCCATACATTGGAATATAGTGTAGCCATCGAACGCCACATCGAAAGTTACCCAAGTTTCTTGCAATAGGAATATGTCCGCAGCTAAAAGGATATTGCAAGAAGTTCCCTCATTTATCCAATGGCTATATCCCCTCGTGTTCCAACTGGTGATGGTAAAAGTTCATTCCCTTTTCTTCTGGTCAAGCATTCCTTGCAGCCATTCCCACCCTTGTTCATCGCTGAGTCTTTGAGCAGCCTTTGATGTTGTTAATCCAGCTGCACCAGGGGCACAAACACAAGAGCATTTCAGACACTTTTCCTCCATCGAAACAGTAGGTATGGGTACGTCTAATTTGTATCCCAGATATTCTAGGGACGACCAGTTTGCCCTTATCATGGCAGCTGTCTCTGGTAAGCAGCAGTGAATTGTGGTTAATTTTACTCCCTTTTGGAGCGAGGGTTCAACAAAGCTGACATCGCTATTATTTAGTATCCTCAGCGATGGGATTTTTGAAAGAAGAGCAAAGAGTGCAGATCTATTTAATTGAATGCCCATTTTTCCGCCCTCAATGGGCGCTATGGTAACGTTTTTGATGTCCAGTTTAATGTCCAGCTTTTCAAGACTCGAGGGCCCCCTATTCTCCACACAAGGAATTTTGGTAGGAATGTGTTGGGGGAAAGAAGGGGTCGGTACGGCAGCCTCAGTTGCCTGCCTAGGTATAGGTACAGAGTTTTGTAGCTCTGCTCCTAATTCTGAGCAATTTGACGTCTGGGCTTCTGAGTGCTGACTGGGTTGTCCCAGTTGTTCCTCCATTAACCAGCTGGTTAATGTGCCCACTGTTTGGGCCGATCTTCGTTTCCTTCTGGCCACCCGTTTACGTTGTTTTTTAGATAGGTTTTTAACTGGTGGCCGCGGGGTAGAGTTTCAGGGGGGGGGGGAATTGTTGGTTTTTTCCTCAGCTTTCTTTGCCTGTCTTCTCTGTTTTCTGGAGGGCTGTGTTCTCTTTTCCACCACCCCCTCCCGCGCAAGGGGAGGTCCATGTTCCTCCTCCATCGTGGTTTCTTTGTCTAATGTTGGTCTTGGGATTGTCTTTCCCCGACCCTTTGGAGGTATGGCAGTGAGTGGTAGTTCCCGCAAGTCAATGCAGGGGTTGATTGGTGATTTGATAGAGACACTCAGCAATTTGTAGAGAGCCAGAACCACTCTCCCCTGAGCTTTTTGATCTTCATGGATCCTACCACAGAGTTTTAACAATATTTTGATGGCAAAGTTAAGTGTTGAGTTCCCAGTTTGTGATGTTTCGTGAGTACTATAATCTGGTGGTGCAAGGTCATGTACAGAATTTCCAGAGTCGAAGGCCATATTTGGGTTAGCCGATAAACGTGGGTCCCTTGATGAAGGTATAGGGATAATAGATGGTGAGGGGGAGGACAAAGGAGGATCTGTTTGCGAGGCAGAGGATACAAGAATGGGTTGTTCCTCATCCCCCAACAGTGGGGTTTTAGCCAGTTTCTCCAGAATCGGCAACGTAGTTCCTCTTGGCGCCGGGGTGTCTGGTATAAAATCACTGAGGACAGGGGACCCTCCGGCTTTTTCCTCCATTTGTTTCCCCTCTTGTGTACCCACTCACTCCTGAAGGGCATAGCACAACTGTAACAGGGAGTCATTATCAAGATCCAATGGTAGGTAGCTACCTTCTCCCTCTATTTGAGGCGTGTTCCCTTTTTTTGGGCCAATCGCGTGCCTTCCCTCCTGTGGTTTACTGGGAAGATATACATCCAGCGGGCCCTTTAGGGGGACCACCTCTTTGCCTCCTGCGGCATTTATATCTCCATTTTCCACCATAGGAGTTTTACTCAAGTCCGCTATAGGTCCTTTATTAGATCGAAGGCCATAAGGTTTCCTCCCCCTTGTCATTTTGTTTCGATTTGTTGCCTTACCCGGCATTCTCTTAGCAAAAATAGATCTAATTACAGCTCCTTTCTTAGCTCTATTCGAGTCCAAGGGAGGGAATAGATAAGGAGCCGCCTTTTTAAGCAGCACCGCTACCTTGGGCTGTGGCAGCTTATTGCCACACTCCCAAAAGGTTTGCCTAGAATAACCAGCAAATTACAGTGAAAAAGAAGGTTAGGGAGAGTTTAGGGCTTTTAGCTTTCCCAAAATACCTTGGCCTTTTGGCACTAAGGCAATGCCTAGCTCTAGTCTGACATCTTCGCCTTCCTCACTCTCCCATTTTATAAAAGCATTTTTTCAATATTCACATAAAGATAGTGTGGGCTGGTTACCTGTACGTGCACCGTGATGTTTGAATCCGCACTTGATGTTTGGCTTAGTTGAGAATCCTGGAGGGATCAAAGAGGTAATTACCTCTGCAGTCTCCCTCAGTGCACCACCAGTGCCCAACAGCCGCACAACAGCCAATGTGCTTTTCACCGTCGGGCTTAACGCCGCAAGGGTGAACGGTGAAGCTTTTTCAGCTGGGAAAAAGTCACGTGAAAAGTCACATCAAGGGCACAAGCCCCGCCTCCTCAGCGCTGCAGTCGATCTCCTGCAAGAGCTTCTGCCTTGGCTCGCAGTGCAGGTTTAAGCAACACAAAAGCACTCGTTCCGTGCTAGCAATTAGTTCAGGATCCAAACAGTAATGCGCCGCTCGGGCGAACGGCAAAGCTTTTTCAGCTGGGAAAAAGTCACGTGATAAGTCACGTCAAGGGTACAAGCCCCGCCTCCTCAGCGCTGCAGTCGATCTCCTGCAAGAGCCTCTGCCTTGGCTCGCAGTGCAGGTTTAAGCAACACAAAAGCACTCATTCAGTGCTAGCAATTAGTTCAGGATCCAAACAGTAATGCGCCGCTCGGGCGAACGGCGAAGCTTTTTCAGCTGGGAAAAAGTCACGTGATAAGTCACTTCAAGGGCACAAGCCCCGCCTCCTCAGCGCTGCAGTCGATCTCCTGCAAGAGCCTCTGCCTTGGCTCGCAGTGCAGGTTTAAGCAACACAAAAGCACTCGTTCAGTGCTAGCAATTAGTTCAGGATCCAAACAGTAATGCGCTGCTCGGGCGAACGGCGAAGCTTTTTCAGCTGGGAAAAAGTCACGTGATAAGTCACGTCAAGGGCACAAGCCCCGGCTCCTCAGCGCTGCAGTCGATCTCCTGCAAGAGCCTCTGCCTTGGCTCGCAGTGCAGGTTTAAGCAACACAAAAGCACTCGTTCAGTGCTAGCAATTAGTTCAGGATCCAAACAGTAATGCGCCGCTCGGGCGAACGGGGAAGCTTTTTCAGCTGGGAAAAAGACACGTGATAAGTCACGTCAAGGGCACAAGCCCCGCCTCCTCAGCGCTGCAGTCGATCTCCTGCAAGAGCCTCTGCCTTGGCTCGCAATGCAGGTTTAAGCAACACAAAAGCACTCGTTCAGTGCTAGCAATTAGTTCAGGATCCAAACAGTAATGCCAAGGATACATGTCCAGAGAGCATATGAAAGCAGAAAATAACTCTGGTGCTCAAAAGAAATTAACCTGGAAGAAGCAACCCTTTCCCCGTTCCAGAGAGATAGGGTTGAGAAAGAAAATGGACATAACTTGTCAGTAGAAACAGATTAACTCTGCCAGAAACAAGTACATGAGGACATACATGATTGTTTATGTACAACAGAGCTATGGCACAATCTTACACAGTGAAGAACTTGTGCACACACTAGGCACATACTGGTTTGGATAAATAACTGCTAGAGGCATCAGTGGGATCAAAATATATATCAGTGTAACAGAGAAGGAAAGACCAGGGAAGAGGTTTTCCCCCTGGCACAATGAACAGGAAAGACTGGGGATGGGGATTATCCCACTGGTATTTTAAGATCAGGCAGTAAGACCAAGGATGATGACTGTCCCCTAGGAATTGATTTAGCGTCCTGGACCATCCATAAGGAAAAAGCTCACTTATTGAAAGGGTACGTTGGTGTCACAATACCAATTAGAAGGTGGTGAATTCCAAAAGCAGAAAGGCTGCAGGAAGACATTCAACGACATGATATTGTTTCCCATAGTCGGTTTTGGGCAGTATTTGCATTTAAAATGGACAAGTTCCATTGTCTCATAATGTCCAACCAGAGGCTTCCTTTGTTGTTACTCTTCGATAGGGGCATATCACATAAATTCTGGACATAACGGTAGTTCCCACACCCTTCCAAGTCAATGCATTTTGCGTTCAGATCTCCACAAAGTATCACTGCTGGCTTTTTATCCCCAGTGCACCAAGCAGACATTATGGTGTCCAATTTATCTCCTATGGATTCTGTATTCTGCTCACCCGGCGGGTCATAGATATTAATTATCAGGACCTCATTACAGCCTGCCCAACCACCCGGTGGGTTTATTTCAATCGCCAAGGCATTGCCTCCTGGGCTGTCCTGGTAAATCAATTTCGGGTTGTATGAGGACTTTACACCAATTAGGAGACCCCCTTTCGGTCTACCCCTGTCTCCCCTTACTGCCATACATTGGAATATAGTGTAGCCATCGAACGCCACATCGAAAGTTACCCAAGTTTCTTGCAATAGGAATATGTCCGCAGCTAAAAGGATATTGCAAGAAGTTCCCTCATTTATCCAATGGCTATATCCCCTCGTGTTCCAACTGGTGATGGTAAAAGTTCATTCCCTTTTCTTCTGGTCAAGCATTCCTTGCAGCCATTCCCACCCTTGTTCATCGCTGAGTCTTTGAGCAGCCTTTGATGTTGTTAATCCAGCTGCACCAGGGGCACAAACACAAGAGCATTTCAGACACTTTTCCTCCATCGAAACAGTAGGTATGGGTACGTCTAATTTGTATCCCAGATATTCTAGGGACGACCAGTTTGCCCTTATCATGGCAGCTGTCTCTGGTAAGCAGCAGTGAATTGTGGTTAATTTTACTCCCTTTTGGAGCGAGGGTTCAACAAAGCTGACATCGCTATTATTTAGTATCCTCAGCGATGGGATTTTTGAAAGAAGAGCAAAGAGTGCAGATCTATTTAATTGAATGCCCATTTTTTCGCCCTCAATGGGCGCTATGGTAACGTTTTTGATGTCCAGTTTAATGTCCAACTTTTCAAGACTCGAGGGCCACCTATTCTCCACACAAGGAATTTTGGTAGGAATGTGTTGGGGGAAAGAAGGGGTCGGTACGGCAGCCTCAGTTGCCTGCCTAGGTATAGGTACAGAGTTTTGTAGCTCTGCTCCTAATTCTGAGCAATTTGACGTCTGGGCTTCTGAGTGCTGACTGGGTTGTCCCAGTTGTTCCTCCATTAACCAGCTGGTTAATGTGCCCACTGTTTGGGCCGATCTTCGTTTCCTTCTGGCCACCCGTTTACGTTGTTTTTTAGATAGGTTTTTAACTGGTGGCCGCGGGGTAGAGTTTCAGGGGGGGGGGGGGGAATTGTTGGTTTTTTCCTCAGCTTTCTTTGCCTGTCTTCTCTGTTTTCTGGAGGGCTGTGTTCTCTTTTCCACCACCCCCTCCCCCGCAAGGGGAGGTCCATGTTCCTCCTCCATCGTGGTTTCTTTGTCTAATGTTGGTCTTGGGATTGTCTTTCCCCGACCCTTTGGAGGTATGGCAGTGAGTGGTAGTTCCCGCAAGTCAATGCAGGGGTTGATTGGTGATTTGATAGAGACACTCAGCAATTTGTAGAGAGCCAGAACCACTCTCCCCTGAGCTTTTTGATCTTCATGGATCCTACCACAGAGTTTTAACAATATTTTGATGGCAAAGTTAAGTGTTGAGTTCCCAGTTTGTCATGTTTCGTGAGTACTATAATCTGGTGGTGCAAGGTCATGTACAGAATTTCCAGAGTCGAAGGCCATATTTGGGTTAGCCGATAAACGTGGGTCCCTTGATGAAGGTATAGGGATAATAGATGGTGAGGGGGAGGACAAAGGAGGGTCTGTTTGCGAGGCAGAGGATACAAGCATGGGTTGTTCCTCATCCCCCAACAGTGGGGTTTTAGCCAGTTTCTCCAGAATCGGCAACGTAGTTCCTCTTGGCGCCGGGGTGTCTGGTATAAAATCACTGAGGACAGGGGACCCTCTGGCTTTTTCCTCCATTTGTTTCCCCTCTTGTGTACCCACTCACTCCTGAAGGGCATAGCACAACTGTAACAGGGAGTCATTATCAAGATCCAATGGTAGGTAGCTACCTTCTCCCTCTATTTGAGGCGTGTTCCCTTTTTTTGGGCCAATCGCGTGCCTTCCCTCCTGTGGTTTACTGGGAAGATATACATCCAGCGGGCCCTTTAGGGGGACCACCTCTTTGCCTCCTGCGGCATTTATATCTCCATTTTCCACCATAGGAGTTTTACTCAAGTCCGCTATAGGTCCTTTATTAGATCGAAGGCCATAAGGTTTCCTCCCCCTTGTCATTTTGTTTCGATTTGTTGCCTTACCCGGCATTCTCTTAGCAAAAATAGATCTAATTACAGCTCCTTTCTTAGCTCTATTCGAGTCCAAGGGAGGGAATAGATAAGGAGCCGCCTTTTTAAGCAGCACCGCTACCTTGGGCTGTGGCAGCTTATTGCCACACTCCCAAAAGGTTTGCCTAGAATAACCAGCAAATTACAGTGAAAAAGAAGGTTAGGGAGAGTTTAGGGCTTTTAGCTTTCCCAAAATACCTTGGCCTTTTGGCACTAAGGCAATGCCTAGCTCTAGTCTGACATCTTCGCCTTCCTCACTCTCCCATTTTATAAAAGCAATTTTTCAATATTCACATAAAGATAGTGTGGGCTGGTTACCTGTACGTGCACCGTGATGTTTGAATCCGCACTTGATGTTTGGCTTAGTTGAGAATCCTGGAGGGATCAAAGAGGTAATTACCTCTGCAGTCTCCCTCAGTGCACCACCAGTGCCCAACAGCCGCACAACAGCCAATGTGCTTTTCACCGTCGGGCTTAACGCCGCAAGGGTGAACGGCGAAGCTTTTTCAGCTGGGAAAAAGTCACGTGAAAAGTCACGTCAAGGGCACAAGCCCCGCCTCCTCAGCGCTGCAGTCGATCTCCTGCAAGAGCTTCTGCCTTGGCTCGCAGTGCAGGTTTAAGCAACACAAAAGCACTCGTTCCGTGCTAGCAATTAGTTCAGGATCCAAACAGTAATGCGCCGCTCGGGCGAACGGCAAAGCTTTTTCAGCTGGGAAAAAGTCACGTGATAAGTCACGTCAAGGGCACAAGCCCCGCCTCCTCAGCGCTGCAGTCGATCTCCTGCAAGAGCCTCTGCCTTGGCTCGCAGTGCAGGTTTAAGCAACACAAAAGCACTCATTCAGTGCTAGCAATTAGTTCAGGATCCAAACAGTAATGCGCCGCTCGGGCGAACGGCGAAGCTTTTTCAGCTGGGAAAAAGTCACGTGATAAGTCACTTCAAGGGCACAAGCCCCGCCTCCTCAGCGCAGCAGTCGATCTCCTGCAAGAGCCTCTGCCTTGGCTCGCAGTGCAGGTTTAAGCAACACAAAAGCACTCGTTCAGTGCTAGCAATTAGTTCAGGATCCAAACAGTAATGCGCTGCTCGGGTGAACGGCGAAGCTTTTTCAGCTGGGAAAAAGTCACGTGATAAGTCACGTCAAGGGCACAAGCCCCGGCTCCTCAGCGCTGCAGTCGATCTCCTGCAAGAGCCTCTGCCTTGGCTCGCAGTGCAGGTTTAAGCAACACAAAAGCACTCGTTCAGTGCTAGCAATTAGTTCAGGATCCAAACAGTAATGCGCCGCTCGGGCGAACGGGGAAGCTTTTTCAGCTGGGAAAAAGACACGTGATAAGTCACGTCAAGGGCACAAGCCCCGCCTCCTCAGCGCTGCAGTCGATCTCCTGCAAGAGCCTCTGCCTTGGCTCGCAATGCAGGTTTAAGCAACACAAAAGCACTCGTTCAGTGCTAGCAATTAGTTCAGGATCCAAACAGTAATGCCAAGGATACATGTCCAGAGAGCATATGAAAGCAGAAAATAACTCTGGTGCTCAAAGGAAATTAACCTGGAAGAAGCAACCCTTTCCCCGTTCCAGAGAGATAGGGTTGAGAAAGAAAATGGACATAACTTGTCAGTAGAAACAGATTAACTCTGCCAGAAACAAGTACATGAGGACATACATGATTGTTTATGTACAACAGAGCTATGGCACAATCTTACACAGTGAAGAACTTGTGCACACACTAGGCACATACTGGTTTGGATAAATAACTGCTAGAGGCATCAGTGGGATCAAAATATATATATCAGTGTAACAGAGAAGGAAAGACCAGGGAAGAGGTTTTCCCCCTGGCACAATGAACAGGAAAGACTGGGGATGGGGATTATCCCACTGGTATTTTAAGATCAGGCAGTAAGACCAAGGATGATGACTGTCCCCTAGGAATTGATTTAGCGTCCTGGACCATCCATAAGGAAAAAGCTCACTTATTGAAAGGGTACGTTGGTGTCACAATACCAATTAGAAGGTGGTGAATTCCAAAAGCAGAAAGGCTGCAGGAAGACATTCAACGACATGATATTGTTTCCCATAGTCGGTTTTGGGCAGTATTTGCATTTAAAATGGACAAGTTCCATTGTCTCATAATGTCCAACCAGAGGCTTCCTTTGTTGTTACTCTTCGATAGGGGCATATCACATAAATTCTGGACATAACGGTAGTTCCCACACCCTTCCAAGTCAATGCATTTTGCGTTCAGATCTCCACAAAGTATCACTGCTGGCTTTTTATCCCCAGTGCACCAAGCAGACATTATGGTGTCCAATTTATCTCCTATGGATTCTGTATTCTGCTCACCCGGCGGGTCATAGATATTAATTATCAGGACCTCATTACAGCCTGCCCAACCACCCGGTGGGTTTATTTCAATCGCCAAGGCATTGCCTCCTGGGCTGTCCTGGTAAATCAATTTCGGGTTGTATGAGGACTTTACACCAATTAGGAGACCCCCTTTCGGTCTACCCCTGTCTCCCCTTACTGCCATACATTGGAATATAGTGTAGCCATCGAACGCCACATCGAAAGTTACCCAAGTTTCTTGCAATAGGAATATGTCCGCAGCTAAAAGGATATTGCAAGAAGTTCCCTCATTTATCCAATGGCTATATCCCCTCGTGTTCCAACTGGTGATGGTAAAAGTTCATTCCCTTTTCTTCTGGTCAAGCATTCCTTGCAGCCATTCCCACCCTTGTTCATCGCTGAGTCTTTGAGCAGCCTTTGATGTTGTTAATCCAGCTGCACCAGGGGCACAAACACAAGAGCATTTCAGACACTTTTCCTCCATCGAAACAGTAGGTATGGGTACGTCTAATTTGTATCCCAGATATTCTAGGGACGACCAGTTTGCCCTTATCATGGCAGCTGTCTCTGGTAAGCAGCAGTGAATTGTGGTTAATTTTACTCCCTTTTGGAGCGAGGGTTCAACAAAGCTGACATCGCTATTATTTAGTATCCTCAGCGATGGGATTTTTGAAAGAAGAGCAAAGAGTGCAGATCTATTTAATTGAATGCCCATTTTTCCGCCCTCAATGGGCGCTATGGTAACGTTTTTGATGTCCAGTTTAATGTCCAGCTTTTCAAGACTCGAGGGCCCCCTATTCTCCACACAAGGAATTTTGGTAGGAATGTGTTGGGGGAAAGAAGGGGTCGGTACGGCAGCCTCAGTTGCCTGCCTAGGTATAGGTACAGAGTTTTGTAGCTCTGCTCCTAATTCTGAGCAATTTGACGTCTGGGCTTCTGAGTGCTGACTGGGTTGTCCCAGTTGTTCCTCCATTAACCAGCTGGTTAATGTGCCCACTGTTTGGGCCGATCTTCGTTTCCTTCTGGCCACCCGTTTACGTTGTTTTTTAGATAGGTTTTTAACTGGTGGCCGCGGGGTAGAGTTTCACGGGGGGGGGAATTGTTGGTTTTTTCCTCAGCTTTCTTTGCCTGTCTTCTCTGTTTTCTGGAGGGCTGTGTTCTCTTTTCCACCACCCCCTCCCCCGCAAGGGGAGGTCCATGTTCCTCCTCCATCGTGGTTTCTTTGTCTAATGTTGGTCTTGGGATTGTCTTTCCCCGACCCTTTGGAGGTATGGCAGTGAGTGGTAGTTCCCGCAAGTCAATGCAGGGGTTGATTGGTGATTTGATAGAGACACTCAGCAATTTGTAGAGAGCCAGAACCACTCTCCCCTGAGCTTTTTGATCTTCATGGATCCTACCACAGAGTTTTAACAATATTTTGATGGCAAAGTTAAGTGTTGAGTTCCCAGTTTGTGATGTTTCGTGAGTACTATAATCTGGTGGTGCAAGGTCATGTACAGAATTTCCAGAGTCGAAGGCCATATTTGGGTTAGCCGATAAACGTGGGTCCCTTGATGAAGGTATAGGGATAATAGATGGTGAGGGGGAGGACAAAGGAGGGTCTGTTTGCGAGGCAGAGGATACAAGAATGGGTTGTTCCTCATCCCCCAACAGTGGGGTTTTAGCCAGTTTCTCCAGAATCGGCAACGTAGTTCCTCTTGGCGCCGGGGTGTCTGGTATAAAATCACTGAGGACAGGGGACCCTCCGGCTTTTTCCTCCATTTGTTTCCCCTCTTGTGTACCCACTCACTCCTGAAGGGCATAGCACAACTGTAACAGGGAGTCATTATCAAGATCCAATGGTAGGTAGCTACCTTCTCCCTCTATTTGAGGCGTGTTCCCTTTTTTTGGGCCAATCGCGTGCCTTCCCTCCTGTGGTTTACTGGGAAGATATACATCCAGCGGGCCCTTTAGGGGGACCACCTCTTTGCCTCCTGCGGCATTTATATCTCCATTTTCCACCATAGGAGTTTTACTCAAGTCCGCTATAGGTCCTTTATTAGATCGAAGGCCATAAGGTTTCCTCCCCCTTGTCATTTTGTTTCGATTTGTTGCCTTACCCGGCATTCTCTTAGCAAAAATAGATCTAATTACAGCTCCTTTCTTAGCTCTATTCGAGTCCAAGGGAGGGAATAGATAAGGAGCCGCCTTTTTAAGCAGCACCGCTACCTTGGGCTGTGGCAGCTTATTGCCACACTCCCAAAAGGTTTGCCTAGAATAACCAGCAAATTACAGTGAAAAAGAAGGTTAGGGAGAGTTTAGGGCTTTTAGCTTTCCCAAAATACCTTGGCCTTTTGGCACTAAGGCAATGCCTAGCTCTAGTCTGACATCTTCGCCTTCCTCACTCTCCCATTTTATAAAAGCATTTTTTCAATATTCACATAAAGATAGTGTGGGCTGGTTACCTGTACGTGCACTGTGATGTTTGAATCCGCACTTGATGTTTGGCTTAGTTGAGAATCCTGGAGGGATCAAAGAGGTAATTACCTCTGCAGTCTCCCTCAGTGCACCACCAGTGCCCAACAGCCGCACAACAGCCAATGTGCTTTTCACCGTCGGGCTTAACACCGCTCGGGCGAACGGCAAAGCTTTTTCAGCTGGGAAAAAGTCACGTGATAAGTCACGTCAAGGGCACAAGCCCCGCCTCCTCAGCGCTGCAGTCGATCTCCTGCAAGAGCCTCTGCCTTGGCTCGCAGTGCAGGTTTAAGCAACACAAAAGCTCTCATTCAGTGCTAGCAATTAGTTCAGGATCCAAACAGTAATGCGCCGCTCGGGCGAACGGCGAAGCTTTTTCAGCTGGGAAAAAGTCACGTGATAAGTCACTTCAAGGGCACAAGCCCCGCCTCCTCAGCGCTGCAGTCGATCTCCTGCAAGAGCCTCTGCCTTGGCTCGCAGTGCAGGTTTAAGCAACACAAAAGCACTCATTCAGTGCTAGCAATTAGTTCAGGATCCAAACAGTAATGCGCTGCTCGGGCGAACGGCGAAGCTTTTTCAGCTGGGAAAAAGTCACGTGATAAGTCACGTCAAGGGCACAAGCCCCGGCTCCTCAGCGCTGCAGTCGATCTCCTGCAAGAGCCTCTGCCTTGGCTCGCAGTGCAGGTTTAAGCAACACAAAAGCACTTGTTCAGTGCTAGCAATTAGTTCAGGATCCAAACAGTAATGCGCCGCTCGGGCGAACGGGGAAGCTTTTTCAGCTGGGAAAAAGACACGTGATAAGTCACGTCAAGGGCACAAGCCCCGCCTCCTCAGCGCTGCAGTCGATCTCCTGCAAGAGCCTCTGCCTTGGCTCGCAATGCAGGTTTAAGCAACACAAAAGCACTCGTTCAGTGCTAGCAATTAGTTCAGGATCCAAACAGTAATGCCAAGGATACATGTCCAGAGAGCATATGAAAGCAGAAAATAACTCTGGTGCTCAAAGGAAATTAACCTGGAAGAAGCAACCCTTTCCCCGTTCCAGAGAGATAGGGTTGAGAAAGAAAATGGACATAACTTGTCAGTAGAAACAGATTAACTCTGCCAGAAACAAGTACATGAGGACATACATGATTGTTTATGTACAACAGAGCTATGGCACAATCTTACACAGTGAAGAACTTGTGCACACACTAGGCACATACTGGTTTGGATAAATAACTGCTAGAGGCATCAGTGGGATCAAAATATATATATCAGTGTAACAGAGAAGGAAAGACCAGGGAAGAGGTTTTCCCCCTGGCACAATGAACAGGAAAGACTGGGGATGGGGATTATCCCACTGGTATTTTAAGATCAGGCAGTAAGACCAAGGATGATGACTGTCCCCTAGGAATTGATTTAGCGTCCTGGACCATCCATAAGGAAAAAGCTCACTTATTGAAAGGGTACGTTGGTGTCACAATACCAATTAGAAGGTGGTGAATTCCAAAAGCAGAAAGGCTGCAGGAAGACATTCAACGACATGATATTGTTTCCCATAGTCGGTTTTGGGCAGTATTTGCATTTAAAATGGACAAGTTCCATTGTCTCATAATGTCCAACCAGAGGCTTCCTTTGTTGTTACTCTTCGATAGGGGCATATCACATAAATTCTGGACATAACGGTAGTTCCCACACCCTTCCAAGTCAATGCATTTTGCGTTCAGATCTCCACAAAGTATCACTGCTGGCTTTTTATCCCCAGTGCACCAAGCAGACATTATGGTGTCCAATTTATCTCCTATGGATTCTGTATTCTGCTCACCCGGCGGGTCATAGATATTAATTATCAGGACCTCATTACAGCCTGCCCAACCACCAGGTGGGTTTATTTCAATCGCCAAGGCATTGCCTCCTGGGCTGTCCTGGTAAATCAATTTCGGGTTGTATGAGGACTTTACACCAATTAGGAGACCCCCTTTCGGTCTACCCCTGTCTCCCCTTACTGCCATACATTGGAATATAGTGTAGCCATCGAACGCCACATCGAAAGTTACCCAAGTTTCTTGCAATAGGAATATGTCCGCAGCTAAAAGGATATTGCAAGAAGTTCCCTCATTTATCCAATGGCTATATCCCCTCGTGTTCCAACTGGTGATGGTAAAAGTTCATTCCCTTTTCTTCTGGTCAAGCATTCCTTGCAGCCATTCCCACCCTTGTTCATCGCTGAGTCTTTTAGCAGCCTTTGATGTTGTTAATCCAGCTGCACCAGGGGCACAAACACAAGAGCATTTCAGACACTTTTCCTCCATCGAAACAGTAGGTATGGGTACGTCTAATTTGTATCCCAGATATTCTAGGGACGACCAGTTTGCCCTTATCATGGCAGCTGTCTCTGGTAAGCAGCAGTGAATTGTGGTTAATTTTACTCCCTTTTGGAGCGAGGGTTCAACAAAGCTGACATCGCTATTATTTAGTATCCTCAGCGATGGGATTTTTGAAAGAAGAGCAAAGAGTGCAGATCTATTTAATTGAATGCCCATTTTTTCGCCCTCAATGGGCGCTATGGTAACGTTTTTGATGTCCAGTTTAATGTTCAGCTTTTCAAGACTCGAGGGCCCCCTATTCTCCACACAAGGAATTTTGGTAGGAATGTGTTGGGGGAAAGAAGGGGTCGGTACGGCAGCCTCAGTTGCCTGCCTAGGTATAGGTACAGAGTTTTGTAGCTCTGCTCCTAATTCTGAGCAATTTGACGTCTGGGCTTCTGAGTGCTGACTGGGTTGTCCCAGTTGTTCCTCCATTAACCAGCTGGTTAATGTGCCCACTGTTTGGGCCGATCTTCGTTTCCTTCTGGCCACCCGTTTACGTTGTTTTTTAGATAGGTTTTTAACTGGTGGCCGCGGGGTAGAGTTTCAGGGGGGGGGGGAATTGTTGGTTTTTTCCTCAGCTTTCTTTGCCTGTCTTCTCTGTTTTCTGGAGGGCTGTGTTCTCTTTTCCACCACCCCCTCCCCCGCAAGGGGAGGTCCATGTTCCTCCTCCATCGTGGTTTCTTTGTCTAATGTTGGTCTTGGGATTGTCTTTCCCCGACCCTTTGGAGGTATGGCAGTGAGTGGTAGTTCCCGCAAGTCAATGCAGGGGTTGATTGGTGATTTGATAGAGACACTCAGCAATTTGTAGAGAGCCAGAACCACTCTCCCCTGAGCTTTTTGATCTTCATGGATCCTACCACAGAGTTTTAACAATATTTTGATGGCAAAGTTAAGTGTTGAGTTCCCAGTTTGTGATGTTTCGTGAGTACTATAATCTGGTGGTGCAAGGTCATGTACAGAATTTCCAGAGTCGAAGGCCATATTTGGGTTAGCCGATAAACGTGGGTCCCTTGATGAAGGTATAGGGATAATAGATGGTGAGGGGGAGGACAAAGGAGGGTCTGTTTGCGAGGCAGAGGATACAAGAATGGGTTGTTCCTCATCCCCCAACAGTGGGGTTTTAGCCAGTTTCTCCAGAATCGGCAACGTAGTTCCTCTTGACGCCGGGGTGTCTGGTATAAAATCACTGAGGACAGGGGACCCTCCGGCTTTTTCCTCCATTTGTTTCCCCTCTTGTGTACCCACTCACTCCTGAAGGGCATAGCACAACTGTAACAGGGAGTCATTATCAAGATCCAATGGTAGGTAGCTACCTTCTCCCTCTATTTGAGGCGTGTTCCCTTTTTTTGGGCCAATCGCGTGCCTTCCCTCCTGTGGTTTACTGGGAAGATATACATCCAGCGGGCCCTTTAGGGGGACCACCTCTTTGCCTCCTGCGGCATTTATATCTCCATTTTCCACCATAGGAGTTTTACTCAAGTCCGCTATAGGTCCTTTATTAGATCGAAGGCCATAAGGTTTCCTCCCCCTTGTCATTTTGTTTCGATTTGTTGCCTTACCCGGCATTCTCTTAGCAAAAATAGATCTAATTACAGCTCCTTTCTTAGCTCTATTCGAGTCCAAGGGAGGGAATAGATAAGGAGCCGCCTTTTTAAGCAGCACCGCTACCTTGGGCTGTGGCAGCTTATTGCCACACTCCCAAAAGGTTTGCCTAGAATAACCAGCAAATTACAGTGAAAAAGAAGGTTAGGGAGAGTTTAGGGCTTTTAGCTTTCCCAAAATACCTTGGCCTTTTGGCACTAAGGCAATGCCTAGCTCTAGTCTGACATCTTCGCCTTCCTCACTCTCCCATTTTATAAAAGCAATTTTTCAATATTCACATAAAGATAGTGTGGGCTGGTTACCTGTACGTGCACCGTGATGTTTGAATCCGCACTTGATGTTTGGCTTAGTTGAGAATCCTGGAGGGATCAAAGAGGTAATTACCTCTGCAGTCTCCCTCAGTGCACCACCAGTGCCCAACAGCCGCACAACAGCCAATGTGCTTTTCACCGTCGGGCTTAACGCCGCAAGGGTGAACGGCAAAGCTTTTTCAGCTGGGAAAAAGTCACGTGAAAAGTCACGTCAAGGGCACAAGCCCCGCCGCCTCAGCGCTGCAGTCGATCTCCTGCAAGAGCTTCTGCCTTGGCTCGCAGTGCAGGTTTAAGCAACACAAAAGCACTCGTTCCGTGCTAGCAATTAGTTCAGG
The DNA here is from genome assembly GCF_040938575.1 of Ambystoma mexicanum. Classification (NCBI taxonomy): domain Eukaryota; kingdom Metazoa; phylum Chordata; class Amphibia; order Caudata; family Ambystomatidae; genus Ambystoma; species Ambystoma mexicanum. The sequence goes on from NC_090933.1 coordinate 302,581,125, forward strand.
ATCCAAACAGTAATGCGCCGCTCGGGCGAACGGCAAAGCTTTTTCAGCTGGGAAAAAGTCACGTGATAAGTCACGTCAAGGGCACAAGCCCCGCCTCCTCAGCGCTGCAGTCGATCTCCTGCAAGAGCCTCTGCCTTGGCTCGCAGTGCAGGTTTAAGCAACACAAAAGCACTCATTCAGTGCTAGCAATTAGTTCAGGATCCAAACAGTAATGCGCCGCTCGGGCGAACGGCGAAGCTTTTTCAGCTGGGAAAAAGTCACGTGATAAGTCACTTCAAGGGCACAAGCCCCGCCTCCTCAGCGCTGCAGTCGATCTCCTGCAAGAGCCTCTGCCTTGGCTCGCAGTGCAGGTTTAAGCAACACAAAAGCACTCGTTCAGTGCTAGCAATTAGTTCAGGATCCAAACAGTAATGCGCTGCTCGGGCGAACGGCGAAGCTTTTTCAGCTGGGAAAAAGTCACGTGATAAGTCACGTCAAGGGCACAAGCCCCGGCTCCTCAGCGCTGCAGTCGATCTCCTGCAAGAGCCTCTGCCTTGGCTCGCAGTGCAGGTTTAAGCAACACAAAAGCACTCGTTCAGTGCTAGCAATTAGTACAGGATCCAAACAGTAATGCGCCGCTCGGGCGAACGGGGAAGCTTTTTCAGCTGGGAAAAAGACACGTGATAAGTCACGTCAAGGGCACAAGCCCCGCCTCCTCAGCGCTGCAGTCGATCTCCTGCAAGAGCCTCTGCCTTGGCTCGCAATGCAGGTTTAAGCAACACAAAAGCACTCGTTCAGTGCTAGCAATTAGTTCAGGATCCAAACAGTAATGCCAAGGATACATGTCCAGAGAGCATATGAAAGCAGAAAATAACTCTGGTGCTCAAAAGAAATTAACCTGGAAGAAGCAACCCTTTCCCCGTTCCAGAGAGATAGGGTTGAGAAAGAAAATGGACATAACTTGTCAGTAGAAACAGATTAACTCTGCCAGAAACAAGTACATGAGGACATACATGATTGTTTATGTACAACAGAGCTATGGCACAATCTTACACAGTGAAGAACTTGTGCACACACTAGGCACATACTGGTTTGGATAAATAACTGCTAGAGGCATCAGTGGGATCAAAATATATATCAGTGTAACAGAGAAGGAAAGACCAGGGAAGAGGTTTTCCCCCTGGCACAATGAACAGGAAAGACTGGGGATGGGGATTATCCCACTGGTATTTTAAGATCAGGCAGTAAGACCAAGGATGATGACTGTCCCCTAGGAATTGATTTAGCGTCCTGGACCATCCATAAGGAAAAAGCTCACTTATTGAAAGGGTACGTTGGTGTCACAATACCAATTAGAAGGTGGTGAATTCCAAAAGCAGAAAGGCTGCAGGAAGACATTCAACGACATGATATTGTTTCCCATAGTCGGTTTTGGGCAGTATTTGCATTTAAAATGGACAAGTTCCATTGTCTCATAATGTCCAACCAGAGGCTTCCTTTGTTGTTACTCTTCGATAGGGGCATATCACATAAATTCTGGACATAACGGTAGTTCCCACACCCTTCCAAGTCAATGCATTTTGCGTTCAGATCTCCACAAAGTATCACTGCTGGCTTTTTATCCCCAGTGCACCAAGCAGACATTATGGTGTCCAATTTATCTCCTATGGATTCTGTATTCTGCTCACCCGGCGGGTCACAGATATTAATTATCAGGACCTCATTACAGCCTGCCCAACCACCCGGTGGGTTTATTTCAATCGCCAAGGCATTGCCTCCTGGGCTGTCCTGGTAAATCAATTTCGGGTTGTATGAGGACTTTACACCAATTAGGAGACCTCCTTTCGGTCTACCCCTGTCTCCCCTTACTGCCATACATTGGAATATAGTGTAGCCATCGAACGCCACATCGAAAGTTACCCAAGTTTCTTGCAATAGGAATATGTCCGCAGCTAAAAGGATATTGCAAGAAGTTCCCTCATTTATCCAATGGCTATATCCCCTCGTGTTCCAACTGGTGATGGTAAAAGTTCATTCCCTTTTCTTCTGGTCAAGCATTCCTTGCAGCCATTCCCACCCTTGTTCATCGCTGAGTCTTTGAGCAGCCTTTGATGTTGTTAATCCAGCTGCACCAGGGGCACAAACACAAGAGCATTTCAGACACTTTTCCTCCATCGAAACAGTAGGTATGGGTACGTCTAATTTGTATCCCAGATATTCTAGGGACGACCAGTTTGCCCTTATCATGGCAGCTGTCTCTGGTAAGCAGCAGTGAATTGTGGTTAATTTTACTCCCTTTTGGAGCGAGGGTTCAACAAAGCTGACATCGCTATTATTTAGTATCCTCAGCGATGGGATTTTTGAAAGAAGAGCAAAGAGTGCAGATCTATTTAATTGAATGCCCATTTTTTCGCCCTCAATGGGCGCTATGGTAACGTTTTTGATGTCCAGTTTAATGTCCAGCTTTTCAAGACTCGAGGGCCCCCTATTCTCCACACAAGGAATTTTGGTAGGAATGTGTTGGGGGAAAGAAGGGGTCGGTACGGCAGCCTCAGTTGCCTGCCTAGGTATAGGTACAGAGTTTTGTAGCTCTGCTCCTAATTCTGAGCAATTTGACGTCTGGGCTTCTGAGTGCTGACTGGGTTGTCCCAGTTGTTCCTCCATTAACCAGCTGGTTAATGTGCCCACTGTTTGGGCCGATCTTCGTTTCCTTCTGGCCACCCGTTTACGTTGTTTTTTAGATAGGTTTTTAACTGGTGGCCGCGGGGTAGAGTTTCAGGGGGGGGGGAATTGTTGGTTTTTTCCTCAGCTTTCTTTGCCTGTCTTCTCTGTTTTCTGGAGGGCTGTGTTCTCTTTTCCACCACCCCCTCCCCCGCAAGGGGAGGTCCATGTTCCTCCTCCATCGTGGTTTCTTTGTCTAATGTTGGTCTTGGGATTGTCTTTCCCCGACCCTTTGGAGGTATGGCAGTGAGTGGTAGTTCCCGCAAGTCAATGCAGGGGTTGATTGGTGATTTGATAGAGACACTCAGCAATTTGTAGAGAGCCAGAACCACTCTCCCCTGAGCTTTTTGATCTTCATGGATCCTACCACAGAGTTTTAACAATATTTTGATGGCAAAGTTAAGTGTTGAGTTCCCAGTTTGTGATGTTTCGTGAGTACTATAATCTGGTGGTGCAAGGTCATGTACAGAATTTCCAGAGTCGAAGGCCATATTTGGGTTAGCCGATAAACGTGGGTCCCTTGATGAAGGTATAGGGATAATAGATGGTGAGGGGGAGGACAAAGGAGGGTCTGTTTGCGAGGCAGAGGATACAAGAATGGGTTGTTCCTCATCCCCCAACAGTGGGGTTTTAGCCAGTTTCTCCAGAATCGGCAACGTAGTTCCTCTTGGCGCCGGGGTGTCTGGTATAAAATCACTGAGGACAGGGGACCCTCCGGCTTTTTCCTCCATTTGTTTCCCCTCTTGTGTACCCACTCACTCCTGAAGGGCATAGCACAACTGTAACAGGGAGTCATTATCAAGATCCAATGGTAGGTAGCTACCTTCTCCCTCTATTTGAGGCGTGTTCCCTTTTTTTGGGCCAATCGCGTGCCTTCCCTCCTGTGGTTTACTGGGAAGATATACATCCAGCGGGCCCTTTAGGGGGACCACCTCTTTGCCTCCTGCGGCATTTATATCTCCATTTTCCACCAGAGGAGTTTTACTCAAGTCCGCTATAGGTCCTTTATTAGATCGAAGGCCATAAGGTTTCCTCCCCCTTGTCATTTTGTTTCGATTTGTTGCCTTACCCGGCATTCTCTTAGCAAAAATAGATCTAATTACAGCTCCTTTCTTAGCTCTATTCGAGTCCAAGGGAGGGAATAGATAAGGAGCCGCCTTTTTAAGCAGCACCGCTACCTTGGGCTGTGGCAGCTTATTGCCACACTCCCAAAAGGTTTGCCTAGAATAACCAGCAAATTACAGTGAAAAAGAAGGTTAGGGAGAGTTTAGGGCTTTTAGCTTTCCCAAAATACCTTGGCCTTTTGGCACTAAGGCAATGCCTAGCTCTAGTCTGACATCTTCGCCTTCCTCACTCTCCCATTTTATAAAAGCAATTTTTCAATATTCACATAAAGATAGTGTGGGCTGGTTACCTGTACATGCACCGTGATGTTTGAATCCGCACTTGATGTTTGGCTTAGTTGAGAATCCTGGAGGGATCAAAGAGGTAATTACCTCTGCAGTCTCCCTCAGTGCACCACCAGTGCCCAACAGCCGCACAACAGCCAATGTGCTTTTCACCGTCGGGCTTAACGCCGCAAGGGTGAACGGCGAAGCTTTTTCAGCTGGGAAAAAGTGACGTGAAAAGTCACGTCAAGGGCACAAGCCCCGCCTCCTCAGCGCTGCAGTCGATCTCCTGCAAGAGCTTCTGCCTTGGCTCGCAGTGCAGGCTTAAGCAACACAAAAGCACTCGTTCAGTGCTAGCAATTAGTTCAGGATCCAAACAGTAATGCGCCGCTCGGGCGAACGGCGAAGCTTTTTCAGCTGGGAAAAAGTCACGTGATAAGTCACATCAAGGGCACAAGCCCCGCCTCCTCAGCGCTGCAGTCGATCTCCTGCAAGAGCCTCTGCCTTGGCTCGCAGTGCAGGTTTAAGCAACACAAAAGCACTCGTTCAGTGCTAGCAATTAGTTCAGGATCCAAACAGTAATGCGCCGCTCGGGCGAACGGCGAAGCTTTTTCAGCTGGGAAAAAGTCACGTGATAAGTCACGTCAAGGGCACAAGCCCCGCCTCCTCAGCGCTGCAGTCGATCTCCTGCAAGAGCCTCTGCCTTGGCTCGCAGTGCAGGTTTAAGCAACACAAAAGCACTCGTTCAGTGCTAGCAATTAGTTCAGGATCCAAACAGTAATGCGCTGCTCGGGCGAACGGCGAAGCTTTTTCAGCTGGGAAAAAGTCACGTGATAAGTCACGTCAAGGGCACAAGCCCCGGCTCCTCAGCGCTGCAGTCGATCTCCTGCAAGAACCTCTGCCTTGGCTCGCAGTGCAGGTTTAAGTAACACAAAAGCACTCGTTCAGTGCTAGCAATTAGTTCAGGATCCAAACAGTAATGCGCCGCTCGGGCGAACGGCGAAGCTTTTTCAGCTGGGAAAAAGTCACGTGATAAGTCACGTCAAGGGCACAAGCCCCGCCTCCTCAGCGCTGCAGTCGATCTCCTGCAAGAGCCTCTGCCTTGGCTCGCAGTGCAGGTTTAAGCAACACAAAAGCACTCTTTCAGTGCTAGTAATTAGTTCAGGATCCAAACAGTAATGCGCCGCTCAGGCGAACGGGGAAGCTTTTTCAGCTGGGAAAAAGTCACGTGATAAGTCACGTCAAGGGCACAAGCCCCGCCTCCTCAGCGCTGCAGTCGATCTCCTGCAAGAGCCTCTGCCTTGGCTCACAATGCAGGTTTAAGCAACACAAAAGCACTCGTTCAGTGCTAGCAATTAGTTCAGGATCCAAACAGTAATGCCAAGGATACATGTCCAGAGAGCATATGAAAGCAGAAAATAACTCTGGTGCTCAAAAGAAATTAACCTGGAAGAAGCAACCCTTTCCCCGTTCCAGAGAGATAGGGTTGAGAAAGAAGACGGACATAACTTGTCAGTAGAAACAGATTAACTCTGCCAGAAACAAGTACATGAGGACATACATGATTGTTTATGTACAACAGAGCTATGGCACAATCTTACACAGTGAAGAACTTGTGCACACACTAGGCACATACTGGTTTGGATAAATAACTGCTAGAGGCATCAGTGGGATCAAAATATATATCAGTGTAACAGAGAAGGAAAGACCAGGGAAGAGGTTTTCCCCCTGGTACAATGAACAGGAAAGACTGGGGATGGGGATTATCCCACTGGTATTTTAAGATCAGGCAGTAAGACCAAGGATGATGACTGTCCCCTAGGAATTGATTTAGCGTCCTGGACCATCCATAAGGAAAAAGCTCACTTATTGAAAGGGTACGTTGGTGTCACAATACCAATTAGAAGGTGGTGAATTCCAAAAGCAGAAAGGCTGCAGGAAGACATTCAACGACATGATATTGTTTCCCATAGTCGGTTTTGGGCAGTATTTGAGAGTGAGGGTTAGGGTAGGTTATTGGACACAGGAGTGTGGACATTTATTTTGATATCCTGACGACTGTCATATTAGTTTGTTATGTTGAGCCAGGGAAACCCTTCATAGAGTTAGGGCTAGTGAGGTGTTTTTCACTCCCCTTTTATTATTTAAATAAAAGTGTTTGGGGGAAGTACCTACCTATACTAAACTATATATGAAAAACTATTTTACAAGCACTACTGTTTAAATTGCATGTAGTACCAATATATTGCACTTTTTTACACCAAGTGCCACTTGCCACTTACAAGTATTGTACAATAATGTTCCAAGTGCATTTTCCTTACTTGTAAAAAATATACAAATCGCCAGGCTCCTAATACATCTATACATTTTTTTTTAACTGTCAATAAAATACTACTAAAAAGATACATTTTTAAAAGAATGTTATCTTTCACTACATATGAATGTCTAATATTTTATTGCTATCAGATCCCTTATAGTGCCACCATGCCACACCTGTTCACATCAACATACACTTAATAGTACCATACCAGTGTTTAGAAACTGTATACCTTTCCTCTTCAACTGCTACAAAGTACGCATATTAATATAGCATGCATATCTCTCTAATTAATATAACGTACTTTAACTATGTATTAGCCTAAACCATTCTTTTATACTCAACAATATTGTATTACACTCTTTCTCACTCCATTGCAGCAGTCACACTATTTGTAATTCTATCTCAACATTGCTCTTTATTCAATAGACCACCAATTCCTTATTACCTAACAACACAACCTTCTCTCATAAACCTCTATATTGCACCCACAAATGTTCACACTCATTGGGGGCCATTACGACCCGGGCGCAAAGGGATACCGGGCACCGGTAATGACACTGGAGCCGATAATCCCTTTCCGCCCTATTCAGAGGTCCCTTTGCGGGTCCTTCCTTAACGCCTGGTTTTACCAGGCGTTAAGGACGGGGCCCACAAAGGGATACCGGGGACTATAATGGTACCGCAATTTACGGTACCGTTATTGATGCCTTCCCCCTTCCCATTGAGCCATATGGGGGCTCAAAAGGGAATGGGGAATGGCTTTTCAAATGGGGACTTACCGGTCCCGCAATGGTCGGAATAGACCGGTAAGTCCCCATACCACCAAGTCGGTGGCGGTACCGGTATTGGTGCTAGTCATGGCGCTAATAGCACCATGACTAGCACCAACCTCGGAATGAGGGCCATTGTGTTCCAAATTCCTAACACACATTAACACACATACACACTCTTTTTCACCGCTTTACAATAACACCCACACAACCTTCATACCAGTATAGTAAATCACACCATTACAGAAACCACTGTTATGTCATCATAGTATAATATTCCTACTTATTCAGTGACACCACCACTCCCTTACTCACTAACACCAGTACTGTGGAACACATAGTACTATCAGTACTTTATCACCCATTACCCATCCCATTAACATACTTATTTCATACGCCACCAGATTTCAATGTCATATTTACCCAAACCCATCAAACCTATAAAAACTCTTACGCTTACAACCTTCCCAACCACACCTATCATCCCACTACGCAATCGCACAGCACTCTTTTCAACCCTCTACAATCGCACCCACACACCATCATTATTATATAACATATGCATAAACATTCCACAACTATAAAACACACACTTTCTTTTTTTCCCAACAGACACAACAGCATGCCTACTAAAAAGCAACCTCATAGAAAACAAAGAAAATATAGAGCAGATAAAAATAAAGACATGTCATTTAGCCATCTGCCACTAAAACAACTTATAGAAAAAATGCATACAGAATAGGTAAGAACCACACTCAGCGAAACTAAACCAGTGAGCACTAAAAGAATTAAGCCCCCTCGTTCAAAAAATAACAGTAAAAGAAAACATAGAACTAGACCTAAAGATGAACCTCACACTATGTGTACCAATGTTAACAATGCCAAAGTAAAACATTCCAGAGAGTACATTTTATTAAAAAATGTCCACCATAAAGATCTTAACAATATCATAAAAAATCTAAAAAGTCACGTTCTACGAATTAACAAATACTTCACAAAACAAATCCATCCTCAAAACTCTGATTGACACTGCATTTCTACTAATGACAAATGTTTTTTCTATTGATTTTTAACAGAATAAAACCACAAACCTGAATCAATAAATTACAAAAACTACTTCTAAACATACACACTATTAATATAGATACCTTTTCAAACTTCTGTGAAGGTGAATTATTTCATACAAGCAGCACAGAACCACATTTCAATAAAGAGGATTATAAACATGAAAAAATAATCGCAATTGCCATAGAAAATAATGGGTGAGGCTATGAAGTGGTAGGAAACACCATTATGGTAAACGACAACCTATAGAAAAAACTTTCCCAACAACATTTCAACCAAATGTTCAATTTGTCCAAACAAACTGTCCAGTGTACAAATGGACCTGCAGCCCAATATGTAACTTGTGCCAACACTCATTCATATGTTTACAACTATTCCTCAATCACTATGTGAAACAAAAAGATGCAAGTAGAATCAAAACTTTACAAACCATGGACTACTGCCCAGTATGCAACCACACAGGACTACAAGAACATTCATTAGCTGAAATCCTTGCAAAAGCACCTTCCATCACATCACAATGTTACAATGTTAGCAACAAACCATTCCACTATGCAAAACCTTGTCAATAGATTTTACAATGCAAGAACTGCTGCTCTAGAAATTCAAAAATTAAATGACATTCTCCTTCAAGGAACAGCCAACGAACTCCTTCAAGAAATAGAACACATACAAAGTAAATATTTTGGAGCTGAAATTGACTTAGAAATGTTGGTTACTTTAGAAAACAATAGCAAACACCTCACCAATACTAAACTCCTTACACACACATACAAAACAGAAATAACAAAGTTTCAAAACACATCTGCTAAAATAGCAGACGAATTATGTGTCTGTAGTCGCAGAACTTTTTATAAAAAAGTACACACATATTTGATATGGTGAACAAAATGCAAGACAATGATGAATCCCAATGGTTCCAATTAGCTTTTTTATCTAACAGCAGAAAATAAATATAAAATGCCTCACCACTCAATAGTTTTCACTTGCTTCAATACAAATCTTGACAATAACCAAATGCCACCATGTTGTATAACTAATCATTCCTCCCACTTCCAAATGTTCCCAAACAACTTAACTTGTATGAGAGCATCATAATTCAAACAGATTACCCATTCAAAGCTATAATACTCCTTCAACCTAAACCTGCCAAATTGCCTCCATGTGAGTGCTGAAAGACATTAGTGGCATAGTAGAATATTTGCCATCAGATCTTAAAGAAAATGTAGAAACTTTAGGAGTACGATGGCCAGTAGAACAATCTTTAATTGTAAAACACCTATTTGACATAAACCAAGTTACACAAGCCCTAGAATATCTTAAACAAAACAATAAATACTACTAATATATAAAAATAGAAGAGCAATTAAAAGAAACCACCCAAATATTTGAATAATCACCACAAACTGACCAATTTGAATGCGTGAATCCTGTTACTGCAGCCACCATTTGACACTGCTACAATTCACCCACTACATTCCAAAGACACCATAGAAGATGCATTAGACACATATCAAATGTGTCAAGCCAAAGGATCTGCAATGAGCATATGGGAGAAAAGTGTAGCCACACATTCTTCTCCTCTACTCTTTCCTACCGGAAAAGGAATAAGATATGATGAAAGAGACAGACAAATTAGTGGCCCATAATATATTTCTTTACAAATGTATTCTGACGACACAGGATTCAGACAAAATGTAGAATACATTGTCCACCTCCTGTTTGAAAGCAAACTACCAACTCTATGTTACAGAGTTGCACACACATTGAAACAGGTTCTAATTTCCGAAACATGTCAGCTACCCAACTTCTTTAAAAGATAAAAGACAAAGATGAAGTTTTGCAGTCAAGTATCACAAATCTCTTGGCAAACGTGTGGTACACAAGAATATTGGTTTCAATCTCACGCTGATTTACATTGGGCCTCATTACGACCCAGGTGGTAAGTTACCGCCTGGGTCATACCTTTACCACCATGGCGTAAACTACGTTTACGCCATGGTGGTTGGTGGATTTACCGCCCCATTCCGAGGTTGGCGGGGCGGTAAGTCCCCAATCCCCATTTACCCTTCCCCATTCCCATTTTTGCCCCATAGGGCATAATGGGAGTGGGGAAGGCGTTAATTACGCCACCGTAAATTACGGTGGCGTAATTAACAACAAGGTCCCTTAGCGCCATGGATTTTAACACCTGCTAAAAGCAGGTGTTAAATCCTCCATGGCGCTAAGGGACCTCGGAATCAGGCGGTAAGGGTCGGCGCTGTTTACGCCGCCGTAAACCCCTTACCGCCTGGATCCTAATGAGGCCCCTTGTATGCTAAGGAACCCACATGGTGTGTTACTGTGTGTAGAATATGCATGGGATGACTTGCATGACTTCTTAGGGACTATAAATCAAAATAAAGAGGGAATACACATAGACAACCAGGAGAACTCTGTTCTCTTGACCCAGTCAATGATTCAAGATACTTTCACCATTGATTCATTGCCAACCTGCATTGCATCTGCAATTAAACCTCTCCTCCACTCGAAGAAGCAAAACACTTCTTTTGGAGAAACACATTTCAATCCCGTGGAACATCACACATCAACATGCTTTTGTGGATAAAAGATACTCCCAATTATGGCTATGACAGTGGTGTCACTGTTTTAAAATGTATTCAAAAATACATTACCTGTTACATCACTTTAGAAACAATACATAGTGACCTGCGTACACAAATCCTAAGCTTTCAAAAACAGAAGATTGGCAAATACTGCTGACGCCGATATAAAAGAAATTGGCAACAACTAGCTGACTTAAACAAAGTTAAATAAGCCCTTGAATTTCTCAAGCAAAATAGTGAATAATACAAAGATATAAGCATAGAAGAAAATGTAAAAGAAACAACCCAAACCGGTAAATTTGAATGTGTTGATCCTATCACCATGAACAATATTTGTGACAAGAATACAATTCATCCACTGCCTCCACTACATTCCAGAGACACCATGGCAGATGAATTTGAATATGTCAAGCTTAAGGGTCTCCAATGAGCATATGGGAAACCGTTTTAAAGAACATCGTTTTCTACTACGTGTTCCTACAGGAAAAGGAAGAATCATTCTCTGTGAATGTATTCTGAAGATCTAAGATACCGTCAAAATGTGAAACACATGTTCCATCACTTGTTTGAAAGTGAACTATCAACTCTTTGTTTTGAAGTTGCATACACACTGAAACAAGATACCAATTTCTGTAATCACTATTCCTACCTAGCCCTTGCAAACTATCTTTTGCAGCATTAGATGACATGGGAGTAATCTATACTAACTTTGCAGATGATACACAGATACTCATCCCGATCACAGGCAATCAAAAACAGGACTCTAGTCTCATAAATAAAATCTACTCTCTCATCCAAAATTGGATGGCAACAAACAGTCTCTGCCTCAATGGCGAAAAGACTGAGATCCTCATTGTTGGCTCTCCTGCTCGACTGAAAAGGTTACACCAAGACTATACATCTATTGTTATAGATGGGACTCCTATTCCTATCTCAAACCAAGTCAAAACCTTAGGTGTATACCAAGACTCAAGCCTCACTATGAGCCAACATGTCAACTCACTCGCCTCATCCACCGCCTACAAGGCTAAACTCATTGCCCTTAGTCGACAATTTCTCACTGCACAAAATTGCATCACCCTAGCAAGAGCCCTTATTCTCTCTAAATTAGACTATTGCAATATACTCTTGCTAGGTACCACTAAGACAAATTCAGGCAAATTGTAATTATTGCAAAATAAAGCACTAAGAGCAGCACTTGGAATCAAAAAAAGGGATCACATCTCACAGACTAGGAGAGAGGTACACTGGCTACCAACATAAGCTAGAATACTACACAAAACACCACCACACACAAATGCATCACCCAAAACGCCCCTACATATCTTAATCAATGCATTACTCGTAAAACATCAACTAGAGCTCTCAGATCTAACTCTAGCACTCACTTACTCATCCCCCGCTTCAAGAACTCAAGAACAGGAGGTTCCAGCTTCCGTGTAGCAGCTCCCAGAATCTACAACTCACTCCTGTCGAACATAAGCAGCAAGCCTTCCAACACTCACTTTAAGAAACTGCTAAAAGCCTGGCTATTCAACTAATTCTAACCCGTCTGCCTCATTAGCCCTGTTTATCACCACATGTTGCTGAATAACGTGACTTGCTTTGTAACTACCTTGCCATTGTTATTATTGTCATCTGACTTCTTCCTCCCTTGTAACCATAAAGCTGCACTGTAACCTCGTAACCTATGCCGTGATACCCCCAGGTTTGGGCGCATAATCAAATGTAATAAATAAATAAAAAATAAATAAGTTATCCTCCCTTTGCAGATACAGGCTTTTCGGGGTCACAGTTTGATCAGCAGGGTCTGTGGTCATCGCTGGCATCCTAGATGGTGTTTCCCATCCACCTGAGTATTGACTTTCCGTTGCCCTACATTATTAAGGGCGTCAGCTCACCGACCAATTCATTGCTTGTCCTATATGTGGGCTTGGCGCTCACAGTACCTGTAACAGCCATTGTGGGTGATGAGCTTCTTGACTTTCCTTCTATTCATAAGTGCTTACCCTTCACCCCTTTTCATACATTTGCATCACATTCGACGTGTAATGACAATTTCTGTGAAGTCTCTTTTGTTGGTATCAAGGCATTGGGAGGGTTGCATGCCTTTTGCCACACAAGGCCTGGATAGCCCTCTAATAGGCAAGTTCTCTGCATATATAAGGGTACAGTGGTGCTAATGATTTGTTATTTTTGTGTGCTGTGTATGTGTTCAAAAGCCATCTGCCACTAATGTTACCAGAACTGTTGCTAAGTTGGCCACACTACAAGAAAATGGCCACAACATATCACGCAAAGCCACCTTAGAGAGAAGTGCAGTGGAGACTTTGTGGCAGCCAAGTGCGGGGTCAGACTGGGCCATAAAAGTGTCTCGGGACCAATGAAAAAGTGGGCCACAGTTGCAAATGGCAATTCATTCCTTTAGTGACAGACTGTTTGAGTAGTTCCCAAGAGATTTTTTTGTTGATAAAATGTGATGCAAATGATGCATTTTGAAGAATATGTATTCAGCGACACTAGTGGTCAAAACGATTACGATTACGTCAAAAGTAACTCATCAAATTGGCCCACATTGGCCTATTGCCCTATAGGCCAGTCTGAGCCTGGCCAAGTTACAGCCCTTTTGCTTTGCATTTTAAAGACAATGGGCCTGATCACGACTTGGCCGTTACCGCCGGCGGTATTACCGCCGGCGGTAATAGCCCTACCGCCGAACTCCCCGGGTTCGGCGGTAAAGTAATTCCCCATTCCCCATTGAGCCCATTCGGGAATGCCCCATTCCCCATTGGGCTCATTGGGAATTTTTGCGCTCTTACCGCCGGCGGATTTCCCGCCCTGATTCGGCGGACCCTTAAATCTGGCGGTATTAGCGCTACAGCCGGATTTAAGGGTTACTGCCAAAGTCGTGATTAGGCCCAATGTGAGAGACAGGGTGGTTTTCTGTCCATTCTCTGTTAGCGACTCTTTAATGTCAGCATATCCACCAATGGCTGCTGATGATTTTAACAGCAAGATACTTGACTCTCCTGTCTATGTAGGGTGCCAAGATGACCCACCCCAGATACCTTGTCGCATTAAGGTGTCTACGTGTCTTTGCGACAGGTAAAAGGGAGGGGGCCTTTCGTTCTCTGACCCCAAGGATGCGGCTGCCGGGTGAAAAGGATACCCGTATTGATGACTGTCTGGTATGTAACCAAAAAGCATTTCTGGTAATACATTGAAATGATAGCACAAGTATGTGAACACTGCCTCTCACGCATACAGACTCCACTCTGAACCTCTCGCTTATCCACAAGTAATTGCATGGCTGGAAGTTGTTTTTAAATGCAACTTTATTTAGGTTGGCATAGCGAAATGAATGTGCCCATATACACATACCCTCTGCCCCCATTTTCAGGCTAAAATCTCCCGGTGAGCTTACAGCCTGCAATACAATCTGTGGGGAGATGAATCCTATGTCGACTCTGATGAAAAGCAGTCCACCGTGTGGAGGGTGCAAACCACCGGCACGCAGTGAGGAGAGGAGTGCGGGAGAGTAAAGAAGCATAACTTCAAACATGTGACAGGGAGAAGCGTCCATGCGTTGCTCGATGTAGGCGCACATTCAGCGAGGGACAGGAAATCTGCAAGGATTTGGCAAATGGGAACTTTTATTTTTGATTCAACGAAATAAACCTTTCTTTGACAGTCAGTGTTTTACATTAGTGCAGGTTTGATGGATGCAGCGGAAAAGCTGCTGGTGGTGTTGGCGCCCTTTTGGAGGAGTTGGACAGGCGCCCCCTAGAGCCTAGCACGTCAGGCAGTCGCCTGTATGGCCTGATGCAAAGACCGGCCCTGCATACACTGTTACTAAAAACTACAGTTCATTAAAATTCATATAGACCACGAGATCAAAAAAGAAAATGCAAAAATATTACAATCTATCCGATTTCATTAACAGTTCATTCACAATTTAAAATTCATATAAAATACACAATAATCAATTTAAAATTCATATGGGATCCACAATAATCACAACATTTTGGGGGTAATTCATAGAATTCAGCGCACAAGTGGCGCACGCGGCTGGCGCACAGTGTGTGCATGCGAATCCCTGTGCCAGCCGCGTGCGCCAAAATACATTTCCGCGCACAGCGTATTCATGGATTCCAGCCACCAAAACCAGCCGTGGCGCACAGTGGCGCAGCGACCCTGCAGCAGCACCAGTTACGCCCACAAGAACGCCCCTTGCGCAGGGAAAAGCCATCAAAATCCCCAATCCAGTGCAAAGGGCTGCGCTAACCCTGTACCAGCACGGCAAGCGGGGTACGTGTATCACTGGGGTGCGCGGGAAGTTCCTCACGTTATTCCATCAGGGTACGTGTATTTCGGGGTGCGCGGGAAGTTACACACGTGAATTCAGCAGGGTACGTGTATTTCAGGGGCGCGCGGGAAGTTTCACACGGGATTTCAGCTGGGTACGTGTATATCAGGGGTGCGCTGGAAGTTCCACACGCGAATGTCCTGGGTACATGTATTTCGGGGTGCGTGGGAAGTTACACACGTGAATTCAGCAGGGTCCGTGTATTTCAGGGGTGCGCGGAAAGTTCTAAACGCGATTCCATCAGGGTACATGTATATCAGGGGCGCGCTGGAAGTTCCACATGCGAATGTCCTGGGTATGTGTATTTCGGGGAGCGCGGGAAGTTACACACGTGAATTCAGCAGGGTACGTGTATTTCAGGGGTGCGCGGAAAGTTCTACATGCGATTCCATCAGGGTACGTGTATATCAGGGGTGCGCTGGAAGTTCCACACGTGAATGTCCTGGGTATGTGTATTTCGGGGTGCGCGGAAAGTTACACACATGAATTCAGCAGGGTACGTGTATTACTGGGGTGCGCGGGAAGTTTCACATGCGATTGGCCCTGTGCGAGCGTGGTACGTGTATTACTGCGGTGCACAGGAAGTTTCACACGCAAATTCAGCAGGGTACGTGTATTTCAGGGGTGCGCGGGAAGTTTCACACGTGATTTCAGCTGGGTACGTGTATTCCAGGGGTGCGCTGGAAGTTCCACACGCGAATGTCCTGGGTATGTGTATTTTGGGGTGCGCGGGAAGTTTCACACGCGATATCAGCAGGGTACGTGTATTTCAGGGGTTCCGTGGAGTACTACTCGTGAATTGGCTGTGTGGGTCCTCCCATTTGTTCGCTCCACAACCTCCACGGCCCCTGCAGGCAGCCCACACCACGGGGGACTACCCTGCACCCCCACTCATGTCCCCCAGCACCCCCACCCCCAGCACTGTGGGGCACCCTCCACCAGGCCCCCACACATGTCCCCCTGCACCCCCAAACCCCAGCAGTGCAGGGCACCCTCCACCAGGCCCCCAACCCATGTCCCCCTGCACCCCCAAACCCCAGCACTGTGGGGCACCCTCCACCAGTCCCCCACACATGTCCCCCTGCACCCCAACCCCCCAGCAGTGCAGGGCACCCTCCACCAGACCCCCAACTCATGTCCCCCTGCACCCCCAACCCCCAGCACTGTGGGGCACCTGCCAGCAGGCCCCCACTCTTGTCCAACTCATGTCCTCCCATTTGTTCGCTCCACAACCTCCACGGCCCCTGCATGCAGCCCACACCACGGGGGACTACCCTGCACCCCCACTCATGTCCCCCAGCACCCCCCAGCACTGTGGGGCACCCTCCACCAGGCCCCCACACATGTCCCTCTGCACCCCCACCCCCCAGCAGTGCAGGGCACCCTCCACCAGGCCCCCAACTCATGTCCCCCTGCACCCCCCCCAGCACTGTGGGGCACCCTCCACTAGGCCCCCACACATGTCCCCCTGCACCCCCACCCCCCAGCAGTGCAGGGCACCCTCAACCAGGCCCCCAACTCATGGCCCCCTGCACCCCCAACCCCCAGCACTGTGGGGCACCTGCCAGCAGGCCCCCACTCATGTCCAACCCATGTCCCCCTGCACCCCCACCCCCCAGCACTGTGGGGCACCCTCCACCAGGCCCCCAACTCATGTCCCCCTGCACCCCCACCCCCCAGCACTGTGGGGCACCTGCCAGCAGGCCCCCAACCATGTCCAACTCATGTCCCCCTGCGCCCCCACCCCCCAGCAGTGCAGGGCACCCTCCACCAGGAACCCAACTCATGTCTGCCTGCACCCCACCCCACAGCACTGTCGGGCACCCTCCACCAGGCCCCCACACATGTCCCCCTGCACCCCAACCCCCCAGCACTGTGGGGCACCTGCCAGCAGGCCCCCACTCATGTCCAACTCATGTCCCCCTGCACCCCCACTCCCCAGCACTGTGGGGCACCCTCTACCAGGCCCCCACACATGTCTCCCTGCACCCCCACCCCCCAGCAGTGCAGGGCACCCTCCACCAGGCCCCCAACTCATGTCCCCCTGCACCCCCACCCCCCAGCACTGTGGGGCACCTGCCAGCAGGCCCCCACTCATGTCCAACTCATGTCCCCCTGCACCCCCATCCCCCAGCACTGTGGGGCACCCTCCACCACGCCCCCAACTCATGTCCTCCTGCACCCCCACCCCTCAGCACTGTGGGGCACCTGCCAGCAGGCCCCCACTCATGTCCAACTCATGTCCCCCTGCACCCCCACCCCCCAGCAGTGCAGGGCACCCTCCACCAGGAACCCAACTCATGTCTGCCTGCACCCCCACCCCACAGCACTGTCGGGCACCCTCCACCAGACCCCCACACATGTCCCCCTGCACTCCCACCCCCCAGCACTGTGGGGCACCTGCCAGCAGGCCCCCACTCATGTCCAACTCATGTCCCCCTGCACCCCCACTCCCCAGCACTGTGGGGCACCCTCCACCAGGCCCCCACACATGTCTCCCTGCACCCCCACCCCCCAGCAGTGCAGGGCACCCTCCACCAGGCCCCCAACTCATGTCCCCCTGCACCCCCACCCCCCAGCACTGTGGGGCACCTGCCAGCAGGCCCCCACTCATGTCCAACTCATGTCCCCCTGCACCCCCATCCCCCAGCACTTTGGGGCACCCTCCACCAGGCCTCCAACTCATGTCCTCCTGCACCCCCACCCCCCAGCACTGTGGGGCACCTGCCAGCAGGCCCCCACTCATTTCCAACTCATGTCCCCCTGCACCCCCACCCCCCAGCAGTGCAGGGCACCCTCCACCAGGACCCCAACTCATGTCCCCCTGCACCCCCACCCCCCAGCACTGTGGGGCACCTGCCAGCAGGCCCCCACTCATGTCCAACTCATGTCCCCCTGCACCCCCATCCCCCAGCACTGTGGGGCACCCTCCACCACGCCCCCAACTCATGTCCTCCTGCACCCCCACCCCTCAGCACTGTGGGGCACCTGCCAGCAGGCCCCCACTCATGTCCAACTCATGTCCCCCTGCACCCCCACCCCCCAGCAGTGCAGGGCACCCTACACCAGGAACCCAACTCATGTCTGCCTGCACCCCCACCCCACAGCACTGTCGGGCACCCTCCACCAGACCCCCACACATGTCCCCCTGCACTCCCACCCCCCAGCACTGTGGGGCACCTGCCAGCAGGCCCCCACTCATGTCCAACTCATGTCCCCCTGCACCCCCACTCCCCAGCACTGTGGGGCACCCTCCACCAGGCCCCCACACATGTCTCCCTGCACCCCCACCCCCCAGCAGTGCAGGGCACCCTCCACCAGGCCCCCAACTCATGTCCCCCTGCACCCCCACCCCCCAGCACTGTGGGGCACCTGCCAGCAGGCCCCCACTCATGTCCAACTCATGTCCCCCTGCACCCCCATCCCCCAGCACTTTGGGGCACCCTCCACCAGGCCTCCAACTCATGTCCTCCTGCACCCCCACCCCCCAGCACTGTGGGGCACCTGCCAGCAGGCCCCCACTCATTTCCAACTCATGTCCCCCTGCACCCCCACCCCCCAGCAGTGCAGGGCACCCTCCACCAGGACCCCAACTCATGTCCCCCTGCACCCCCACCCCCCAGCACTGTGGGGCACCCTCCACCTGGCCCCCACACATTTCCCCCTGCACCCCCAACCCCCAGCACTGTGGGGCACCTGCCAGCAGGCCCCCACTCATGTCCAACTCATGTCCCCCTGCACCCCCACCCCCAGCACTGTGGGGCACCCTCCACCAGGCCCCCACACATGTCCCCCTGCACCCCCACCCCCCAGCAGTGCAGGGAACCCTCCACCAGGCCCCCAACTCATGTCCCCCTGCACCCCCACCCCCCAGCTCTGTGGGGCACCTGCCAGCAGGCCCCCACTCATTTCTAACTCATGTCCCCCTGCACCCCCACCCCCCAGCACTGTGGGGCACCCTCCACCAGGCCCCCAACTCATGTCCCCCTGCACCCCCACCCCCCAGCACTGTGGGGCACCTGCTAGCAGGCCCCCACTCATGTCCAACTCATGTCCCCCTGCACCCGCACCCCCCAGAAGTGCAGAGCACCCTCCAACAGAACCCCAACTCATGTCCCCCTGCACCCCCACCCCCCAGCACTGTGGGGCACCCTCCACCAGGCCTCCACACATGTCCCCCTGCACCCCCACCCCCCAGCACTGTGGGGCACCTGCCAGCAGGCCCCCACTCATGTCCAACTCATGTCCCCCTGCACCCCCACCCCCCAGCAGTGCAGGGCACCCTCCACCAGGCTCCCAACTCATGTCCCCCTGCACCCCCACCCCCCAGCACTCTGGGGCACCTGCCAGCAGGCCCCACTCATGTCCAACTCATGTCCGCCTGCACCCCCACTCCCCAGCAGTGCAGGGCACCCTCCACCAGGCCCCCAACTCATGTTCCCCTGCACCCCCACCCCCCAGCATTGTGGGGCACCCTCCACCAGGCCCCCACACATGTCCCCCAGCCAACATGTCATCACAATCTTGATCCCTGGCCCTTATGGTCAGACTCCAAATGCCAAACACCCACCCGAGTATTGCATCCACCCACTTAGAAATGGCAATAACATGATAGAACCCCAATTGCAAGTTTGGAAATGAACACATGTCCCTCACATACACCCAATGGGTGTCAGTGAATCCCAAAACCCAGATCATGATATGCATGAAACCAATGAGATGATACTACACATTGAAGTTTGAACAAAAAATATGTATTAAAAGCAACATAAATTGAATCAAAAATAAACAAACAAAAATGGGAATTTAAAAAAATAAAAACCACTATGTCCGTGAAATAATGCAAAACCACAAATCATAATCCAAAGGAAAGGTGTCCAAAGTCACAGTCCACAAAAGTAAATCCAATGGAAAATTTAAATCGAAAACCATTGCTCCATGGGTAAATCATAAAAAAAAAAAAATCCAACAGTCAACTATATACAGATAAACAATCCAGGCTCCATGATCCCAACAGAAGAAATGAAACCTATCTACTAACACTACCTAATAAAAAAAACTATATACAAAAATGTGGCCCATTGTCCAAAAGGTCCAAAAAAAATGCAAAACCAAAGGAAATCTAACACTAACTGCAGAACTATTTACAAGGGCAGCGGGCTAGTCCGACGGCTCACTTTTGGATGTCCCGGGCCAGGGCATCATCGAACTCCTGCTCAATGTCCCGGAGGCGGTCCTCCTCCATGGCCCCGAGGGTCTGCAGGGCCGTCGACGTGTCCACCTCCAACCCCCTGCGGATTGCCTCGAGGCACTCGGCCCACCTCTGGGCCCTCCGCATGGAGTTCTCCGCCCTGACCATCGTGAGCCGTGCCTCTTCTGCCCGCTGCCGCTCCGCATCTATGGCGTGGCCCAACCGCTGCCACACGGAAGACACTTCCCGTCCTGGGTCCTCCTGCCCTCCAGCCGATGCCTTCCACGTTGTTGCTGCTGCTGTGCCTCTGCCCGTGCACTGCCTCCTGCTGCCTGCACATCCTCCGCTGGCTGGGGTGCAGTCGTTGATGTGGCCACCCCTGCTGGACGTCCGACTCCCCACTGTGGCAGGGATGCCTCCTCCACCAGCCTGGCCGCACGATCAGAGGCAGCTCCACAGGGCACCCAGTTGACTGATGGGTGGGAAGATGGCACGGAGGACGACTGGCGCATAGGGGGTTCAGTTGAGGAGGGGGTCGTAGCAAGCCCCATCAAATGGAGGAAACTGGCCTGGGTGACCTGTCCCAGTAGGCCGACGCGGTCAACGAGCCATTCGAGATGACGTGCAGTCTCCTCATGAAAAGATTTCAGGTCACCTCGCATGGCCCGTTGACGCAACGCCACACCAGTCAGGACAGGCTCAACCCGGACTCGGATAGCCACGTCCGCAGGCAAAGGAAGGCCAGTTGTCGTGAGCTCATCCCCTGCCTGAAAACGGATCTGGACGTAGGCATCCCTGCTGGTGCAAGATGATGCAGTAACAGGATCAGGGACAGGATTGCACACAGGCACCTCCGCGGTAGCCTGTGCTGCCTCCTGTCCCTGGTCCTGCACTGCACCACTAGCACCAGTGGAATCCCCACCTCCAGACCCCGTCTCTGTTGCTTGCATGGCCTCCTCCTCCACCAAACCCCCCACCAACCTGGATGACTCCATGCCATCTTCCCCCGTTGGGCCCTGTGGGGTCCCAGCTGCCCCTTCTGCTGCCGAGGAGTCCAACTCCAACCTCTGCCTCTTGGACATCCCCCCAGCAGCTGCGGCCTGGGATGCGGCACCGGACTCCTCACTCCCTGATGAGATCACAAACTGGGAGGGGAGCCGGGCCTTGCGTCTCCAGCTGGCGGTGCGATCCCCGCCGCTGTGCTCCACAGCACCTTCTCCACCCTCATCATCAGTTGACGCTGCAGACAGGGAGAAATAAAACACAGGCATCAGGGCACTGTACAATGGACACATACACACATGACAGTTGTACATGAGTGGCATTGGCAAACCTCAGACATGCCATCACAATCCCCAACACACATGTCATTTCAACTTGCACACATGAGCCATACCACAGCCATATTGCAACTGCCAGCACCATCCATACACATACAACAGCATGAGCAGGCAAAGGTGAGCCAGACATCACATGCAACACAGGGAATGCACTACACATGTACACATACCACCACACTTACATGCATGTGTACACCACTGCCAACTGTCGCAGTGTTCAGATGGGCATCCATGTCACATCTGCCAATCAGGCTTCCACATCCCGCTGTCACATGCATCCATGGTGCATCACTGTTGCACAAATGCACACACATGCACATGTACACAGTGCTGATACATGCAGCTGAAAACAACATAAATGCGTGACATCACGAACATGCCTACTTACATACACATTCATGCAAACATGTGTGCCCACACAACTGCATTTGGCATGCAAGCCTACACACACAAGCACCATCCATGTCTCACACATGACAGCCCTCGCATGTGTTAGCCTCACGGCCCTGTACACCCCCACCCATACTCGGCCCCATACAAACATATGTGCAACCTGCACACTACTGGCACATCACCAGACGCACAGCTTACAATCAGGATGCATGTACACTTACAGCTCTACTCCAGACGGGTCTGCCTCTCAAGGACCTGGACGTGGAGTGCTGGGGATATGCGTTCCAGGACCCTCATCTGATCCTCCGACAAGTGGCCCCGGCACCCCTTAGCATCTCCTGGCTTCAAGAGACGCCGGGCCTTGTTGAGGGTCCTGGACCTGAAGCCCTCCCAGCGTTTCTTGACATGTTGGAAGTCGCGGACTGCCACCCCCTCCGCGTTGATGGCAGTCATGATGTCCGTCCAGATCCGAGTCCGTCCTTCCTTGTCGGAGCGGGAACTTCCGAAGAGGGCATCATACTGCCCCAGGACTTGCTCCACCAGGACACCAACTTCCCTGGCACTGAAGCTGGTGCCCCTCTGCCTCTCTGGCCGGGGGCTGTCAGTGGTGCCAGATTTTTGCAGTGCCCGACATGACAACGCCAGAGGCAGGAGTGGGTGGGCAACTGGGTCCTGGGGCTGGGCTGTGGAGCAATGGAATCCCAGTCGGGAGTCTTCAGTTCCAGCAGGGGTGGTCACAGCAACAGCACCCCTGGCTGATGTGCAGGCAGCAAACGGCAGGGCACGTGGGCAGCAGGCAGTCAGGCAGCAGCAGATGGCAGGTGGGAGCGTGCTCTGGGCTCTGGGGGGCAGTAATTCGGCCTTCTGGGCAGGAGCGTGGTCTTCCATGTGCTTACGCGTGGCCAGCTTGATACAGAGTGATTTGGCACGTGAAAACTCTGCACGTCAGCGTGTAATTCGAGGAAAGGCCCTTAGCGCGTAAGCGCGTCTGCACGCATACTCAATTTCATTGGACAGAAGGCCCTTCAAGCGCAAGCGCCTCTGTGATGTGCCGTGCGCAGGTGTGCATGGGCGTTTCAGCGCGCGTGAAAAACTGCACGTCCGCGTGTAATCCGAGGAAAGGGCCCATGCGCGTAAGTGACATGACGCGCGTGGGCGTTTCCCTCAGCACAGGTTAAAGGTGAGCGGGGCCAGCAGTTCGCTGTACGTGCCTTTCGTGGAGGCCGACGTGTGTTGCTGCTTCCTGTTGTTTTGGGCGCCATCACAACTTCATAGCTATCAAGGACGTATCTCTTCTTTTGGCGGGGGTATTGGCTACTAGTCAGACGGTGAGTCGCACATGCTATTTTTCCCACTGCGGGTGCCCCTGTGTATCGCACCCATTTTCGATGTCATAGCAGCCTGCGTGTCCCACGCGTACGCGTTATTGGTGTTACTGGGTGCCACCGCGTACTGCGGGAGGTTGAATCCACGCACGTAGGCTACAGGGTTGCGTGCACGGTTTTATTGCAGTTTTGGTGTGCCTGAGCGTTGCGTGACCCGTCACTACATCACCAGGGTCACATACAGCCTTGCAGGTGCAAGGGGGCTGTTAACATCTTGCTTCCCACCCCCTTCACCCCAATTGCCCAGGTCAATTGTGGTGTACACCTCCCATTGGCACTACTCCATCTGTGCCTGCACTACTACATCTGTTCCATGGTTGGGAGGACACCAAAGGTGAGGGGCGCCTCTGCTGGGTGTACTCCTCGTGGCGGGTGTGGTCGGGGACATGGCCGTGGTGACCAGGGAGTAGGGGGACTCCAGGGTGTCCAGGGTGGCCATAGAGGGGGAAGAGGCAGGGGTGCGACACTTGAGCACAATGTTGTGCCATGTGTTGGTGCAGTCATGCCACCACCCCCTGTGGTTCCGGGGGATGCAGCTTCTGCATCTGGCACTGGCGCCCATGTGACCCGGCAGTCCGTTCCATCGACTGCCACGGGCCCAAGGGTAGTGGTAGCTGCAGGTGCAGCTGTGGACACCGCCACCCAGGCTCAGGGTCTTCCAGCGCAGGCTGCGTTGGCACTTGAAGAGCCCTTGGTAGATTTCCAACAGGCCAGGAGGGAAACCATAGGGGCAGGCCGGGCTGCTCAGACCAAGACACGTGTCCCTGGGGCAGTTATGTCATCTGCTGCCCCGAACAGCCGGATGTTGGCAAGTGCAGGGGCAGATGCACCCAACAACACCCCGGTTGTGAGTCTGCCAACCAGACCGTTGCGGTCAATGACCCTGCCACAGCTGATGTTGCTGCGCAGGGTCCATTAGAGGGCACCCAGATGCCACTGACACAAGTCAGGCCTTTGGTCATCCCTCCACCTGCCACTCCCTTGGCTCAATCCACCGAACCCACTGGCCATACTGGTCAGGGCAGCATTTGCCAGCCAGGGTCTGTGCCACAGTCCAAGAGGAGGAAGGTTGCACCTGCAGCACAGGCTATGACCCCACACACAGCACGACCTCCTGCACGTCGAGGAAGAAGCCTTTCTGCAAGCAGGAACTGGACTTCCTCATGGGCTACGTGCGGGGCCACAGCCGTGACATGCTAGTGGGTGCCAATAGTCAGACTACGGCTGCCCAACGTGACACCCACCGGAAGCATGTTGCGGAACATGTCAGTTCATTCGGCCATGAGGTGCGCACGGCGCAAGAGTGCAAAAAGCGTTGGAATGACATCAAATGCAGCACTAAGGCTAAGCGTGCCTCTAATTACAACTTGACTCTGGTGACTGGCGGTGGGCCTGCACCAGAGGAGGAAGAGCTCACTCCGCATGAGGCACTCTTTGCAGAGTTCATACCACCTGAATTGGTCGAAGGAGTGGGAGAGATGCTGGACTTTGTTGCCCAGTCCAGTGAGTGTTGATGCGTGTTTGTTGAGGCGGTGTGTGTTTCACTTGTGGGATGTGTTGTGCATGATTGCCACTACATGTGACGTGTACATGGTTCTGATGTGTAAGTAATGCAATGCTTCCGTGATGCATGTCTCCTCTGCCTGCATGCGGGGACTCCATGTAGGCATGCTCCCTTGCCCCTCCTCCGCCACTCTGCACCCCAGTTCCACCTTTGCACTGGTCTGCTTCAATCTTGCCAATGTGTACTTTCCTGTTCATGCGTCCTGTGTAGATGCTAACTTCCAGCGTAGAATCTGCCAGACATATGCCGTGTGGTACAGCCTTAGTACTTGATGCAGGGTATCTCACTTGTACTGTGCATAGGTCAGATATCCCGCAGGGACATGAGTGCCCATTCATGCTCCATGTGCATTGCACGCATGCCCCTATGTGTCCTTGACTGGATGATCACTGTAATACAAGTCCTGGGTGACATACATTGCATGGCATCTCATCAGCCTTCCCATGTCAACTGTGGCTCAGTACTGCGTTGCACACATGTTTAGGGTCTGACAATCTGTGTGGCTCATAGGCCTAAGCCTGTTCAATGGCCAATGACTCTGTCCAACTGTTGTTGTGTCTTCTTCACACGTGGGAGGCCTCCAGAGTTTTCATCATGTGTCCTGCTTACTGTCCCATCATCATTTGCAGTGTTGTCACTTGAATCACATTAAGCTGTTGATGCCAGTCAACACTGCCTGTAAATACACAGGTGTATGGTCAGCCTTTTGATACCATGCTAGGCATCCCTGCTTTTGCACTGGGGTGGAGTGGTGCTTGGCTTCTAGATATGGTACACATTGAATGCACAATGCACGTGATGCCTGAATTTGACCTTGCACTGCCTTCACATTTCCTGGCACACACCATGGAGTCCTTGTACATGTAGGTAGTGAGTGGCGTACACATTTTCTGCACTGCATAGACCCACTTCCATGGAAACTGCCACCTTTCAACAGGTCTGATCACAGAAGCAATTCAAAGTTGACCCAGCATGCATGCCAGGTTATATGTTGTGTGTCACATGTCTGCCTGATGCGTTTGTTGTCGGTGTGTGTGTGTGTTGTGTGCTTCTGACATGTGTAGTGACCTTTTTTCTCTCTATTTTTCAGGTGATGACGCAATGGAGGCGGAGGATGGTGTTGTCATACCAGACACAGGGTTGTTACCACTACATCAACCCGGCACAAGTGGGGGTTGTGGGGTGGTAGGCCACGAAAACCCCCAAGTGCTACAGTCCATCTTGTCTCTGGCTGCCTATTTGTCCAGCCTTGATGACGACTCTGACGTCCATGTTGAGTTGGATGAGCATCAAGTCCATGTGTCAGGGGTGAGTGATTCTGATGTGGACACTCCTCTGTCTGCGACACCTGCACTGAGGGATCAGACAGTCTTGGTTCGCACGTGGTGGATCACGACGCAGGATCACCCTCCACACCAGTCACTGATGTGCCTGGGACATAACGTTGACGGTGGCATGTAGTCGTGCAGCCACGGGCGCTGCCAACACAGCGAGGACCCCCGGTCCTTGGGTCCCGCAGGGGTCAAGCCCGGCAATGCGGTCGCCGCACGCAACCGCAGTATACTGAGTGGGAGCAAGACATGACTGCCAATTCAGAACAGCAGGGGGCAGCAATGGAGAACATCGCTGAGAACATGGAGCGTGTGGCCCGATCTGTGCTCCACCCTGCTAGGCAGGTGCTTCTCCAGCAGCAGGCGGCACGGTCCACGGCCCGCTCGCTCAGGCTGGGCATGGCGGCCTCAGACAGGGCACACCAGGCTGAAATGCCGTCTGCATCAAGCAATTGCTGCTCACGCAGAGGCGCACATGGATACCCTGAGGGAGGAGTATGCTTCCCTCAAATCCACTCTGGGTGTCCTTATGATGTCCCAGAGGCAGCGGGCAGAGGAGAGGTTTGCACAGCTTCAGTGTACCATCTCGGCTGAGCTACAGGCTTGCCGGGAGGTGCAGCGGTTGTCCAGCTAGGCCTTGCAGGAGGAACTCTGTGTTACACGTGCTACCTTGCAAGAGGAAGCACGTGTATCACGTGAGGTTCTGCATGCAGACCTACGTCACATCGCCACACAGAACCAGGCTCACCCGTCCGGCAGACTTGCTGCTGACGAGGGGCAAGCTGTGGCTAGGCGTGGCCAGGCTACTGTGCCACGTCCTCCATTCCAGGATGAGCCAGACTCGGACGACCATCTATCTCCCACATAGGTCGGGCTGTGCAGGCGTTGAGCCCATGGAGGGTTTTTTTTTGGCTCAGCATTATCGCATCTGGGTGTTGAGCGGCACCCTGTACCTCCCACCTCCTGGTTGCCTCCCCTCCCCCCTGGGTCGTATGTGGCCATTTTTGATTTTTCTTTTAGTTTAGTTAGTTAAGTTTCTGTTTTATAGTTAGTTTAATTAGGTAATGTAGGTTTTTCATAGTTAGTGTAATTAGTTAATATAGTTTAAAATTGCTTGTCTATTGTGCTTTTATGTGACGGTGCGGTGCTTTGTGGCTTTTGAAGGCATCCACTGTCTGTTCCAGCTGGGCCCTTCATGCTTGTCTTATGTATGTGTTTGCTGCTTGGGGTCCTTGACTCACATATGCCACTCCTGCCTCCCTTATCCATGGGCTCGCAAGGATGGTTTGGTGTGACAACCTATTACACAAGGGCTTTGGACTGTCATATCTGTGGCATGTCTGGTGCTGTGTGACTTGTGTTGACACCCCTAGTGGGGATGATTGCGGTGTTATTGTCCACTGGTCAGCTTTTGCTAGATGGGGTGTTCCATGATTAATGTGTACATTCATTGCTATGCATTGTGTAGTATGTTTCTTATCTTTACTGTACACATGTTTGTTGCAATTCATGCCGTAGATAGTGTGTTCCACACTTTGGATGTGAAAGACGGACTGATGGTGTGATTTCTGATGTAAGTCTCTGACATGGTCCAGTAATGAGATGCCTGAAGAGACACACACAGATGACTTTAAAGCATTAATCATGTGTTTCATGCCCTTTCTGCAGGGGGATGAGCCTCCAGAGCACCTTTGCCAGCAGACATGGCCCATTGGACGTCTGAATTCTGGACACGTTTGCTAGTGCCCGCATGCACATGTGTGCACAAGCAGAGGCACAGGGATTGCAGACCTACATCCTAGAATTGCTGACGTGTTCCAAGGAACTCCAGGCAAGGTGAGCAGCACAGGGGGGCCACAACACAGCAAAGCTTGCACCAGGCGAGTTGCACATGCAGGCTTAGTCACAGCACTGAGGGTGAGCTTGGACGAATATTAGTGTTGAAGCACACAATGCAGCTCAGATGTGTTGGTGGACTGATGGCTGTTGATTGTAAGGTTGTCTGGGACACCTGCAGGGGCAGTGGCACATACCCTCCGGTACACCAAGGTCCATTGAGGCACTTGTATCAACCATGTAGCCTTCCGAGACATGGAAAGGGGCAGCTCACAGGGACATACAGCAAGGGACATACTCGGGTGCAGTGCATTTAATTTCCATGTACATTTTGATACATGCACTGGCAACTTTGTTTCGGTCATGGTGGAACCCGACTTGTTCTGAAGTCATGCCTTGCTATATGGGTCTGTCTGCTTACCCAGGGAACATTGCATGTTGTGTGAATTGTGACACATTGGTGTTCCATTTGCCACGCACCCACCCGTGGCTGACTTACTGCATTGACTGTGTATGACCCATCACAGGGGTAATGTTATATATGGGTACGAAGCATCTACACCAGATTGTCTGTTTGTCGAGTAGTTTGTTGCTATGGGGCATGTTTGGTGGTGTGTTTTGTGTAATGGGCACGTACAGATTATTGACTGTGGCTCTCTTTGCAGCATTGCAGTGCTCCTGTAACCGGACCTGAGAGTGCGCAGGCAGGAGGCCAGCACTCAAAACCAGAGCTAAGTGTCTTGTTGTTTTTCTTTCAAACTGCTCTGCATAGGCTTGCTGGGGGGTGCACTAATGCATGGATGAATGTGTAATTCAATTTGGTATGTTTTTTTTCCCCTAATCACCCGGAGTCCTATCCATTTTTAAACCCTGTACCCTCTACCCGGTGTTCCTGCTTCCCGTACCTATCGAAGCAACGTTCCCTAACCCTCTTTCCCCGCTGGGGTTGCGGATGCCTGTGTAAGCCCCAAACTTGCAGGTGCCAAAACCCTAGAGGGGGTGGTTGGTTCGTGCCACTCCTAAGCCTGGATTACAGAAGGCAATGACAATGATGTCCAAGTTTGTTCGGATTGTGTATGTGTTCATGCAGGTAGTACATTTTCGTGCATTCCCTACTTTCATGTGTCATTCCTCCTCCCCTCTCCTGCCACTCATTCCAGTTATCCAGTGTGCCAACACCTGTCCCGACTCATATCCCTGACCCTCCTTCCCCACCAGGGTCTCAGAGGCCTGTGTGAGTTTGACCTTGCAGGCACCCGGGACACGGTGGGGGTGGTTGTTTCGTGACACTCCCATGCCTGTACACGGGACCTGTGACAGTACACATTCGTTCATGGTGCATCATTCTATGTTATGTACCACACATGGTTCACATCCTGTTGTGAAATTGTTTTACTGTGCTACCTTGGTTGTTACATCATTGTGGTAGTACTTGGCCTTTGTGAGGTACTGCTACGTCAAGTCATCTACTGGAGGGTGTTCTGGTTCGTTTTTCTGGCTTGGGTTTTGTGATTTTTCAAATGAGGGTGGACTCTGAGGGTTCAGGCACCTTTTTACACACAAGGTGGGAGATGGTGACGAAGGGGAAGGGTGATCCTGTGGCCAGGTGAAATTGAGGGTTGAAGGCTCAATGACCCAGGTGCAGTTGTTCAGTGGGTCATGGTCATTTGTGAGGGGGGGGGGTTGTTGTTGATAGTTGCCTTGCCCTGCAGTGTGATGGGAACCCTGACATTGTAATGGTGGTATCCTATGTACATGTTGTGTTCTGCTGATCAATGCCTGTTCATGTGTTGTGTTTACCTTTCAGGTGTGAGGGGATAGATGTGGTTTGACATGCTGGGGTGTACACATGGTGAATGTTCACATGTGATGTGTAGAGGACACTGATGGTCACTTGATTGCACATGCATATGTTGAGTGCATGTCCTTACTGACCCACACACTTGCACTATGATGCACTACACGTACAACCACCCTTGCATATCCACGTGTACACTGTTTGCCTTCTGGTGCCCACTGTGTCCCTGCAGCACATGTTCTGTGACCAATTATGGATCCTGTACATGCCTAATTTGCTTTTTGATGTGGTCTGTCGTTTAGATGTGATGCTCAGGGTGTGCATCACACACAATGGCTGTTCACTGTGCTGTGCGCTGAGCAGTGTGTTGCAGGAGTTGGACACAGCACACAGAAGCTGCAGTGTTGATTTTGCAATGCACAATGTGCATGTAGACAGGCATTCATTGTTATGTTACATCTACAACTCTTGTAATGCATTTGGAAATGACTTATTTTGGGTGGGAGGTTGTTGGTCAGTCATTTCATCTGATTCCATGTCAGGCATCATTGTCTGATGCCACTGTACATTTTTGACATGGCAATGTGTACCTAATTGGTACTGTGTTGGTGTATGGGTATTGCTTGCCATGTCATGTTGTGGTTTGGGAGGGTTTGAGTGACATAACAGTGATGGCCATGGCCTGTTTTGCAGGTGTGTGTGATTCACACCTTGCATGTCAGGGTCATCCGCTTCTCAAAGCAACTAGCTGGGGGTAGATCTCTTTCCGTGGCAGGGGCCTCCCTCTGGAACAGCCTTCCTGCCTCACTGGAACTTGAGGAGAACCATCTCCGGTTCCGGAAGCACCTCAAGACCTTCCTCTTTGCTTCTGCTTTCTCTCTGCCTCTCCCTTGCAAAATTCTTCACTGGAACTGCATTGGATCTGCAACTGGGCCACTCTCACCGACCTCGGTCCCTGGCCCAGCCACTCTCCGCTTGCACTGCCTCCCTGGCAACCCCTGCACTGCGGGACTGTCTCTCTATCCCTACAGCCCCCCCTTCCCAGCACTTGTCTGCACTCACCTTTGCAGTTGCCACCATCTGACCTATTTATTTGTTTTTTAGTCTACTTACCCTGTACTACACTCCCCCCCTCCCCTTCCTCTTGCACTTTTCCCTTTCCCCTACCCCTGCACTTGCACAATCTAAATGACACCTGGCCTAGTAGTATCGTTGTCTGTCTTCCGTTGTTCCCCCCTCCCTGCCTCATCGCACCTTGAAATACTTGTGTATAGGCATGTTACAAATGCCATATCATGTCATGTCATATGTGTGCCTTTTGGTCACACAGGATAGCTTGTGTTTAAGTAGCTAGGGATGCAGACAATGTGGCACTTCCATGGCAACTATCTCAGGGTGGTAGGGTTGTGACAGTTGACTGTCTCTTTGTCATCATCGATTGTCACCTGGTATGTGCCAGGCCTGTGTGCACTCCGCAGGAGTGGGAGTTTAGGTGTAAAATGTGGCCACAAGCTGGGTCTGGGCTTCCTCGCCATGTGCCCTGTCCCCTCCCATGGGCAGCGCCTGTGTCTGTGGTTGGGGATGTGGGGGCACCACCATGTCGACCGGTACGCCCTGCCGTGTTGCAACATTGTGCAGGACACATGCTGCCACAATGATCCTGCACACTACTGGGGGTGCATAGAGTAGCTGCCCGCCAGAGCGGTCAAGGGAGCGGAAATGTGACTTAAGCACTCCGAATGTGCGCTCCCCTATGGCCCTGGTTGCAATATGGGTGGCGTTGTATCTTACCTGGGGTGGTGTGGTGGGGTTCCGGATTGGCGTCATCATTTGGTTGCTCAGAGGGTAGGCACTGTCCCCTGGGGAGGTGTAAATGGTTGTGATTATTGGGGTTTGTGTATTTGTGTGTGTGTGTGTGACATGCATGCATGTGCAAGGGCATTTGTACTCACCTAGGAGCCATGTGTTGCCATGCTGCCCAGCTTCCAGGGCCTGGCTCAGGGCGGACATTCTGTACATGAAACTGTCATGGGTGGAGCCAGGGTAGTTTGCATAGACAGAGGTGATGATTCCCTTTGCATCGCATAGCACCTGTACATTGATGGAATGCCAGTGCTTGCGGTTTCGGTAGATGTGCTCAGTGGCCCTAGGTGGACATAGGGCCACATGGGTGCAATCTATGGCACAGAGCACTTTGGGGAAGTGTGCCACCCTGAAAAAATCCAGGACAACGGCCTGCCTTTCTGCGGGTGTTCTGGGCATGTAATGTGCCTGCGGACTGAGGGGCGCGCTGTCATGATTGCCAGTAC
Organism: Ambystoma mexicanum; assembly: GCF_040938575.1. Lineage (NCBI taxonomy): Eukaryota > Metazoa > Chordata > Amphibia > Caudata > Ambystomatidae > Ambystoma > Ambystoma mexicanum. The sequence goes on from NC_090933.1 coordinate 302,613,487, forward strand.
ATGGTGTAGGCAGCGTGACTGCGTGGCCTGTGAGACCCCCCCCACTATGGCAGTATTCCGCTGAAATGACCCAGTGGCCAAAAAATGCAGGACCTTGAGCACCTTCTCCAAGGGGCTCAATGCTTGGTAGCAAAGGGTGGGGGATGTAAGGTATCTTCCCACTCCCTGACCAGGTCTAGGATGATAGGGGTGGAAACCTATACCTGCCGTAGACCTGGTCGTCAGGCATCCCAAAAAGGCTTGTCCGTGGTGTGAAAATGCGTGCCCTGACTATTCTCCTCCTCCTGCGGTGTCCCTCGATCATTGCTGTGACAAATGGGGCATTCATCGTAGCTGTATATACGTGTTTGTTGTTTGCGCGCACTTTTATACTGTGTGCGGGGACGCTTCCGCCTGCCTTTGTGTGGCGGACGCGTTGACGCCTTTGTGCGTCTTTTGCCGTGCGCGGGTTTCCCGTATTCGAATCCATGAATAAGGGCTGTTCGCGTGCGTGTGGGCGTTCCCTGCAGTACTTCCCCAGTTACGCCTTCTTTTTCACGTTCCCCATTCCGCGTGTTACGCCCACTGTTCCGCACACTTTGGTTGTGTGCGCCGCGCTATGTGCGCTTTTGCTGTGTGCGTAGCGCACGCCGTGTGTGCCCGCGTGCGCCATGGCAGGATTTGGCACACGGACAGCAGGAAACACGCGCAGCGTCTTCCTTGAATCGCACGCGTGCGTGTGCACTGGGTTTCTCACGCTTGCGCCACCTTGCGCCTGCTTGCGCTGGGATTTTCGGCGCACGTGTGCTCCATGAATCGACGCCTTCATGTTTTCCCAGTGTTAACAGTTACCTAGAAAAGTGCTAAAGTGCAGAGTCTGTTAAGCAGCCAACGAAAATATAAAGAACGTGTTGAAATATATGCCCCTAAAAGAGTGGAGGTTGAGGAGCTCAAGCGTGATATTCCACAGCTACACCGTCTTCTACGGGCTCCAGATAAGTTTTATATGGTACTTTCCAAATATAAATGGAACTTGGGAGACCTCCAAGCCCATGGCCTGCAGTTACTCCCCCATCTGCATTCTACGAAGTAGAAGCTTGTGAACGGAAAGCAGGGCGAAATGTAGGTTCCAAAAGTAAAGAGCCTCAGAGATGATAGTTGTCAGGGAGCTCAAAGAACGAAGTCCGCAGTTGCTGCCCCAGGCTCGTGGAATATTAATTTATTAAGGTCAGCGGTAGTCAGCAGTAGTCTATGGAGTCCACCGACAGCAAAGACCAGGACTCAGAGGGACCTGAGGTGGGGAAGCTCAAAGGCCTGAGGCCCACAGTCGCTTCCCAATCAGCACCTCTAGGTATCAAACGTTAAACTTGTACACACTTCCTCCACAGAAAAATTCCCAATACATTGACAGTGCAAATAATCTCCAAATCAGTATAGAGTAAATGGCTGTATGTGTCCAAAAGTTTATGAAAACCATTAAGATAGATTTAAAAGTAGGTAAACGGTTAGTGCGGATCACTTACTCGCTCTGTGGGGGGAAAATCCACTTCTCGCCGTGAGCAAGCAGCAAGTAGCGGGCAACACACACCAGACACTACTCCACACACCGTGCCTCGCTCCACGCCATTGTTATTGTTTAATGGGTCCGACTCTTTGGGTACGTCTCAGAGCATGCAGCTGCGAAGACAGACTTCCAGATAGTGCACCAAAAGCACTATCAAAATTATGTTTTGAAATGGTTTTCCTCTGAGCAGGTTTCTTCTCCTCCATAACACCAGACACACTACTCCACACACTGCGCAATTACACATGAGGCTGAACTTTTAAACTATGCTTAAAAGGTATTCATTGAGAATTGAATGGCATTATTGGGGTTTGAGAGTGCACGTCACATATGATGGGATTAACCTCCATCACCCTTTCATTATTACTGGAGCATGCAGGCCATGCTTGGCACACGACTGCTGTAACTGTATCGTTATGGCTGTGCATTATGATGAAGATACCATGCATAAGGATAACTAAGGGGCATTTCTGTGACATTTGAGGCTGTTCTTGGTATATGATGGCAGCAATTACACGTGAAGCTGAACTTATAAACTATGCTTAAAAGGCATTAACTGACAATTGAATGGCATTACTGGGGTTTGAGAGTGCATGCCACATATGATGGCTTTAACTGACTTTGAACGGAAGTATTAGGCAAATGAGGCTGCACTTGTTATGTGATATAGACAACTGGATATGTACAATTGCAACGTACATATTCTGATTAATATCTGGTTTGTAAGGCTATAACAACATAAGATAGGCGTACCTGCATATGGAGGCTTCTTTATACATGCTGTGTTATGAGTGTAACTGAACTGTGAGGTTTTACTTATTATATACTGACCATTCTTGACATGTGCATCTATACCTGGTATAAAATTGAAGTAACTGGCTATTCAAGGTGGTATTCTTCTGTATAGGACAGTTCCGCTGACCTATGTTGGTTCTATTGAGTGTACACCTGTAATATTCTGATGCCATTAATGGTGTATGAAGGCAGGACCATTGGTAACATGTGGTTGCTATGTAAAATAGTTTTGTCTGCTTCGGTACCTATTTGACATTTTTTGAATTGCAAGTTTGTCTGTGTTTTTAAAACCTGTGAGTCACTCGTGGTGACGTCGCCAGTTTTAAAGGACAACTGACACCATAAGAGTCAACGGTCTTGTGGCATCACTTCATTTGATGTCATCAGGTGTGTGATGTAATTTCCGTTACCCTTGCCATTTTTGAGAATTGGTGTTCCTGCTTCCTCAGCCGGAATGTTCAATCAAGACTCGGCCACCTTTCATAGCACCAACGTGAAGAACTATATCAAATTGAATTCTATGCCTTTTGAGCACTTGGGTATTTACCAAGGCATTCAACTTAGCCTGAAATTCTACTAGGTACAAAGGTTGACATTTGACAATCAGACATCATCCAATGGCTCTCTTCCCTTCCACAGAGACTCAAGGCTTAGTTGCAGTTGGTCTTTGTTGCTGTGTTCTGAACCACATCTATTTTAGGGAGAATGTCTAGATCAAGATGCCTCACTACAGAAACTTCACAATGGTTCAAGTGGAATTTAGTGTGTTATTAGGAAAAGGGAAATGAATTGCTGCAGTGCAAATACATATTTAGGGCCTGATTCATGGAAAAGTGTGCATTTATCCCACAAGAGAATGACACTGCGTGAGCCTGCATGCAGATTAAAAAATGTGTGCTCCGTGTATTCATGGAATTGTTTGCGCAAAGTAACCATATATGCAAGTCGCACCCGGAATGCTCCGGACATGCCCCCTCATGAAAAAAGCCAGAACAGCCACCTTTCTGTGCTCCAATGGGCGCAAATAGATGCATCCGGCTACATTGCGTACAAGAAACGCTAAGTTAGATCAGAACCCGGCTGTGTACACTCACCCCTAAATCTGTCATGCAAACTCACCTCTATGATGCGATTCCTATGCACAGGTGTCTTTACGCTCCCTCGTAACAGCAACTTTTTCCCTTGTTCTTCCTCACTTTCCGAGTTCTGCCCCTACTCCGCCCTCTGCTCAGGCCTCACCCACACTCTGTATGGTGTCTCCCGCAAGGCATTCGACCACTCGCAGAGACGTGCCGAGCCTGCGCAAAGTCCCTGTATGGTAACAAAGAGTACTGTGCAGTCAATTTCATGAATCAACAAACGGAATTTCATGCATGGTTTGCCTCACAAAGTCCCTATTTTCCGCATAGATAATTCCATCGGGCCCTGAATTAATTAATGTTTATACCGTGGCAATGTTTGCCTCAGTGCCAATAGCAAATAGTATTAGTACTAGTATCCAAAATCCCATGGTGCAGAAAAGCATTACAAAATGAGTTCCTGCACTTTGGCTAATACAGTGCAAAAATGCTCTTGGATTGTTCCAAAGTTTCTGCGATCAGGCCCCATATGTGTGAGCTGGGAGTTGCACTGCATACAAGTATGGGCTGGTGCAATGACATTTTGCAATGCATTTTTACTGGGGCACAAATGCCATTGGTGAAAAAGTTAAATTCTACATTACATCTTGGGACTAGCACAATCTTCGATGCTGTGCAGGTACTGGGAAATTGTGCATTATGGGCTTGTTTCACCGAGCGTTTTTCAATGGGTTTGCACCACCAGCCGCCTGACACAACAAGCGAGACATTGTTAGCGTGCTGCGATGCCAACGTTCTGTTGCACTGTGTGTGCATGATATTGTTCATGAGCAATAGCAAGTTCCTTGGCTTAGTGCCCTTGAAGCCACGAGTAGTCTTTTCTGAGAATGCAAATTATACCATTGTCCTTACCGTCAAGAGTGCACTTGTTTAAAATAAATTGGACAAGCAATTTAAAGATTTTTGTTTTAACTGGAGGACACGAAAAAGTAACCTCGGATAATTTAGGAGATTCGTTACTGGAATCTGCTCTTTCGTCTGTTTTTGTGAAGATAAGGTTTAAATATGCAATCTTTATCCTTCTTAAATAGCGAGAATAAGCATAATTTGTCAGTGAGCACAGAACGCAAAGTGACAGAGCAGTACATTTGGAGAAGCTAATAATTCGAGGACTAATCATTTTAGTGAAAAAAGTTCTGTCCCCACAAATCTTTTTGAAGTATTTGCCATTAATTATAAGAAATGCCCGAGATGTAATTCTGACAAATGGTTTACGCCAGAGAAATAGAAACTAACTGGAATGAGCACTTAAATGTTTTTGAGCTCTTATAATTATCAATAATATAACTTATTTAGGCTTGGTGTTTTCCAAACAATCTCGTTTGACTTTTTTATACTTTGACATTTACTATAGTTGTGTAATTAGTTTGCAACAGTACCCTAATTTGCATGTGACATGATTTCTACTCTGAGTAGAAAAAGAGCAAAAAGTAGCAAATAAACACTTAACGGATAATTTTGATATGTGCTAAGTGGGCACGTCAGGGATGGAACAGGGAAGCCATGCCTGAGACATCCACCTGCACCCATGCAGTCCAGCAGCACACTTCCAACTGCCTCACAAGGAACAGTATCACACAATCATTCTCACAACATTTCACAGGCAGGAGTTCTATAAGCATTCCACATCAACAAGGCTCAAACACAGGGACAGGGGAGGAAGCAATGCATAGCACATCTCCCTCCTTAAAACCAACAGGAGTAAGGGAATGGAACAAAGAGACAAAATAGCAATCCAAAAAACCAAACGACATCTCCAAGTGACCCACAGCAGTTTCAATATTCAGTCACACCAAAACTTGCTCAGAACAGAAATAACTGCCACTCAACTGTCCCCTCACCATCCTATAAATGACATGCTAGAACAGCGACACAACACAAAACACGTCACCATCAACACTGTTGGCCAAACAGCAGGAACTCACACAGGGGACCGGCCCCAAACTACTCAGAACGACTGCCGACGAACCACCTCAACCAAACAAAACCACTTAATGACCTACCAAATCAACACTAAGGCTGCTCGGTAGATAAGCAACACTACTTCATTGCAAATAGATGGTGCATGAAAATGCACTACCGGTGCCTAAAACGGAGCACCCCAGCCACAAGAACAACACATGAGTAGAGACGACCACATACAAGGTGTCAAAGTGACACCCCCACAAAGGGTTCTGGGGTCTTCCCTAAACACAATTGCATAGCACACTTCACCAAATGGGCAAACTTTTTTTGTGTGGGGTAAACAAGTCATCTGAGTGTGGTCCAAAAAAAAAAAACGAAAAAAAAACCATTTCAATGTGGGGTCCAACTCCACAGATCAAAAAAGTGTGGTGAAGCGAAATTTCTAGTCCATCAACAACATTTCTGCAAACACAACCATGAACCCGAATGGAACAGGCACAGAATGCCCTAACCCCAATATGGCAGGTGGCCAACACCCCTGAGGCGGCTAGCAGGTAGGCTGGGCCCACGTGGCTGACACTACCCTGCCACCGAAAACAGAACCAAAAATTGCCCAAACCCACCAATTCGTTTGCTAGGCCCCCCAGCGAGCACAACACACACTCACACACAAGTAACACCCCCCCCCACAGACACAGTCTGCAGCATTTAAGTATCTGAAAGACAAGGTCGTTGACAAAATATAATACCAATTACTCAATCTTTGTAAGTCCATGCCCTATTCTAAAGTCCATATTCTGACAGACCTGTGTCGGCAAAAGTTAGGTAAATATGCGAGAACAACCCAAATATCAACTTGCTTCAACTAACTAACAATGGCCACGTCAGTACCACAAAACCATACTTGTCCAGATCCCACACAATTAACCAAGAACCAACGGAAAACCGTACAGCTAAACAGGCCTCACATCATGTATTCACGGTTGAGCAAGGACAGAAAAATTACATAAAGTCTGCATCAAGCTCCTCTAAAACTACCATAAGCTCATTCCTTGGGTGCCCAATGTGGTTCCACAGCCACGGCAGAAACCCCACGACTCCTCCAAGTGACCACACAGCTCATCCCTTGCCGAAATACAGTCTCCACACAACGCCACCCCTTGAACGTAGTTCCTTGTGGGCTTGCTCTTGTGAGGCTCTTGTGAGGCACCCCAGCACGTTCCAGACCCTACTCTGGGCATACTCCCATTATTGGTAGCTTCACCTGATCAGAAAACAAGCTGCTCCTTGACTGGTGAAAGTGAGAGCCCCCAAAAATGCAGTTGATTTTCCCAATAAATTCAATCAGGACACTTCCCTGGAGGGAATGAGACCAAGACCAAGTGCTGGTTATATCAAAAGGCTTTATCTAAAATAGGGCAAGCAGGATCTACTCTGCTCACGCCGAGAGCGCTGTGCAGAAAACATGTTACACATTACTTACGTAGCGGAGTGTGCGAGAGTGTGTTGCCTGTGACTGGTAAGTCTGTCTACCATTACGACTACTGGAGGCTGGAGGCGGAGCAATACTTCAAAAACCCCCACTGCTACGGAGCAGAGCATAGCAGAGTGTGCGAGAGTGTGTTGCCTGTGACTGGCAAGTCGGTCTACCATTACGACTACTGGAGGCTGGAGGCGGAGCAATACTTCAAAAAGCCCCACTGCTACGGAGCGGAGCGTAGCGGAGTGTGCGAGAGTGTGTTGCCTGTGTTCCCTGGGACTCCCTGGGGCCTCAAGGGGCTCGAGGAAAAGGCAGCTGCTTGCGAATCGAACTGTGATCACCCATCCTCTGCAGCTACCCAAGAACACGGTAAGACCTAGGGTAAGCGGGTAAGCGATCAGGCATAGGCTGCCCTCCCTTGCGCGGGGCTGATCACAGCACAGACACACTCAATCCCGTTAAACACCAATAATGTCAATGACCATGAGGGGCGTCATAAATAAAGCAAACACACGAGCGCAAACCAAACGAGGGCTGAACGCAGTGTGTACGTCAAGTGCAAACGAAAATTCCAATGGAAAAATAAGACTTACAAGGCATACCTTTGACGCTGCCGATGCTGATGAGGATGAGGAGGGTGTGTCTCCCAGAGAGAGAGGAGCTGGGAGGATGACCGCTGCTTCAGCTCAGCAGACTCGACTCGGTGATGAGTTGTACGAGTCTGAGACGTCCTGCGGGAACGTGGGGGCGGTTCAGCTGTTACGAGGGAGAGGCACTAACAATGAGAACGAAAACATAGACGTAAGAAGTGACATCGAAAGTGAAAGTGAGCTAGACGAAGATCAAGACGAAGATGAAGAGAAAGAAAATGATGGGTCTACTGTGGGAGAGAGGCAAGATAATGGAGATCAGCAACCAAGATCCTCAGCGACACAGAAGAGTAAACCTTGCGTGATGCCAGAAAAAGGCGAGGGGGCCCTGGCTGAAAGCGCGCGGGAGGTGAATGGAAAGTGGGAGGATACGCGGACCGGTGATATGAGCACTTAAACATGTGCAGTAATGATTCATCAGGTTGAGAATGTGCAGTCTGAGAAGTCTCCCACTCTCTGTACCACTCCTTGTAAGCCGTGGGACGGCGAGCAGACCCAAGATCCTCGAACTCGGAGGAACAACGAATTTCGAGTTCATCACTAAAACTATTGGCATGGTTAAAGGTGGCAGAGATGCACAAACCACCTCTCGTTAAATCAAAAGCAAACGAAGGTCCTGATGCCTCCAATAGAATGGACAAAATGGTTGAGACATGGTCAACCCAAGACGAATGGAGGAAAAAAACTGCACCACAAAATACAGGACCGAAAATTAATACAAATCCAGGAGAAAGAAGAAATTCATTAGGGATTGCAGACCAAGTACTAAAAGACTTGGCAAGGATGAATGCCAGCCTGATACAGTCACGGAGATCTTCACAATTAAGCTCTAATGGGGGTAGCCCACGACTCATGGAGATCCAATGTCCTAAACATAAGAGCATTCACGAAGTAATGAACCTCGAAGCAAATTCCCCAGCATTCGAATCCAGAAATGAAGAAATCACGGTATCTCAAAAGAGGAGTTGAAGAAGAGAAAGCTCTGAGAGTGATGAGGGAAATGTGGATAAATGATACAAAAGCAGAACCCAAGGAAGAACCATAGGTGTTCAAAAAAAACAGAAGAGCTGCCATCCCCGAAAAAGACAAAATGGTGTACTTCCTTAACTCCAGAGTTAGAGGGTGCGGACGAGGCAATAACCCTCAAAGACCTAAGACGACGGAAGTCTAATGAGTTATTACCGAAGGAAAGAAATGACCCAGAAGATATCCCGCCCTACATTGAGGCAACAATTTCAAAGTTGAGTCCCATTTTGATGTCAGCTACAACAATAGCTGTAGCCCCGTTGCTGAAGTTGTTTGAGAATCTGAATGAGAACTGTAGAGACCAAACAACTCTGATTGCCCTATTGAACTCAAAAATGATAAAACTAGAGACTGACTTAAAGGAAATGTCATCGAAAAGAGGGAACGATATTTCGATAACAGCGTTGAAAGAATCGTTAAGAAACAACTCAGAGGACAAGAAACTCTTGGCTGAAGTGACGAGACAAGCCCTCACGCTTCTCCAAAATGAACGAGAAGGAAGGAGTGAGCAAAATGAAAAGCGCGCTCATCAGAAAGATCAAACGAGCACAAATCCAACGACCAATCTGGAACCATTGGAAATAAGTGAGATTCCTAAAACAAACAAACAAAATCTGGAGAAAACGAGAGAGGCTGGGAAAAAGGGTTCTATGCAAAATTGCATTTTCAACAAGGTGCTACTGATAAGTGCCAAAGATTGTGACCACGGAAGGAAGGAAACCCGAGAGAATGAGATAAGTTCGAAAGAAAGGTCATCTAAACCGACTACAGCAATGGCAGAGCTTGAAAAAGAGGTGGCAAGGACTAATTCCCAAAAGAAATTAGAAGCCGTCAAAGAACTAGTCTCCTCCGATCCAGAGCCACGAAGTAACCAAAATTACAATGATGGAAATGGAAAGGCAGCAACAAGTAATGCAACCTCTATTACAACAAAAAAGACGGATGGAGAGTGGTTCGACATATTTGAGCAATCGAAAGCTCCATTGGGAGTGAGCAAAGGGATGAAGACAAACAGAGACAATCCAAGACAAATAGATTGCAAAAGAAAAACAAAAAACCAACAAGCCAAAAAGAGTAAGAATACTCGTAGCTCAGCAAATTTCTTTAGGAATATTAAAGCACTAAATATAACAGTGAATAACTCTGAGCAACTGGCATCGAAAGGGAAACAAAAGAATGATGATATTGTACTCGTGGAAGGAAAAGCACAATCAGAAATTTGGAATGAAGAAGGCAACTCCCAGATGGAAAGCATAGCCAAGCTAACTTCCGACAGTGACGATGAAGAATTGCTGAATATTTCAACTTACAGCATATCCGATGGAGATGAAAATAAAGAAGAGACCACAAAAGGGAATGCCAAGGTAATGAATAAAGCCAATGGGCAAGAGGTCCGCGAGCCTATGGCAATTACACCAAAACCGCATGCACAAGAGTGCGAGAACGAGAGAGAAACAGAAATGACAAGCAAAAGAGTGATTTTGTGGCTGGAAACTCTAAAAAAGATTTAGCTATAGCAAAGAAAGCTGATAAAAAAGCTGAAGACCCTCTAATCTTCCTTACTTTGGAAGAGAAAAGGCGAAAGAGTATGCTGAACCCAAAAATCAACTTGATGAATAAAGAAGAAACACAAGACTCATTAATAAATGAGCGAGAGAACAACAAAAGGGAACTAGAGGCCAATAAAGAGAAAATGAAGAAACCAGCAAGAGCTGAACTGACGAACAAGGAAAGCGTTGAAGAGCTAGCTAAGCCATGGAAAAACATCACAAAAGGCGAGGAGAATGTAAGAAACCATCAATATAGAATATTAGTCGAAAAGATAGTATGTAAAAAAAGTGATATCCCTCTGAACCGATATACCATTCTACAGATATTCCAAAAAATACCAGTGCTCAGAGCAATAAAGAGTCCACAGATCAATCGTGTAGAAATTATCCCTGATATGAACCAGAAATTTGTGATGTTAAATATCAACGACAAAAAAGACGCAGAATTACTCATGATGAGTGAAAGACAACTTCTGGACGCGGGATATCAAGTGTATGAAGTTGACAACACACTAGGGGATAAAGGTTATGAAAAAACAAAAGATGTAAAAGTACTGAAAACAAAAGAAAAAGAGTTGCAGTCAAACAAAACATTAGAAAACAGAGCAACTCAAGAGTGCGATTATAACGCCAAGCTAACCTATGAAGATAGCGATGCAGAAAAATCACGCTTACCTGACGAGATAAGAAAGAAGAAAATCAAAATAACAATAGAAAATCGTGGTAAATCAAACGAGGAAAGAAGCAGCGATTCAGAACGAAACGATGGGGAAGGAGATTCGAAAAATTGGTCCTGGTTAGCAAAATCTTTAAACAATGTAAAGAAGAGCTAATGCCACGAGGAGATAACGAAGCTAGTGATAGCTTCGTGGAATACTAGAGGATTTTCACATCTCCTGAGTTCCCCTCTTCCCCTCCTGCAATCTTAGACAAGGTAGATTTGTTATGCTTACAAGAGACATGGATCACCACCATGCCATGTGTGGATGGATTCGAAGTAGCAATAAATCCAGCCGTAAAACAAAAAAAAGGGCGGCCAATGTCAGGTCAATTGACTCTAATCAAGAGAACAAGCGGTCTAAAAATTAAATCGGCCCGCATTTGGTCACCTTTCCTGCAGGAAGTCTGTTTAGAGCAACTGGAGCTGAAAGAGAAGCACTTCCGCCTAGTGCACATACTAAATATCTATTGGAACTCAACACCAAATTCAAATCAAAAGCTTGAGGATGACATCATTGAAGCCATCGATTCCATTCTGACAACTGATTCGAAAGCAGTAATTGTGTTGTGTGGAGACATCAATATGAAGTTAATTGAATTAGATCAACAGAGAACAACAAAGTCTGACAGTAAAAGATACAAATAAGATTGTTGGCTAGAAGAAATATCACTTAGAAATCTCTCAATGCTCAATGGAGTGACAAGAGGAGACATTCCGGCAAAGCCGACATGGGAAAGAGGAAACCAGAGATCTATACTAGATTATATCTTCGTCTCTGAAAACATACTACACAAAATAATCTCTTTCAAAGTCACCAAAGACAAGCAAAGCGACCATAACATCATATCGACAGAATGGAAATGGATCAAAGTTAAGAAAAGAGAACAGTAGTGTTGTGACATCTCAGTGGAACCAGGGCGAAATAGATTAAGGCTAAAAAAACGGACATTAAGGAGATATCTGACCAAATGCAAAGACGCCAAGTAAAAAGTTCAACTGCGGGAATCGAATATCAGGAATTGCTAGAAATTTACAAAACTGAAAATAAGTTTTGTAAAAAGACTCAAAACTATAGAAGGCACACGTACGACCCAGAAGTAGCGAGAAAGAAGAGAGAACTAAGGAAAACCTTAAGAGAAATTCTTGCGACAAAAGGAGAAACGACTCAAGGCTCAATAAAAAGAACGAAGAACCAATATAACAACTGGTGCAAACAACACAGAGCAAAGATGGAGCAAAGAGATGCCGAAATAATGCTGAAGCCACTGAATCAAAGGAACTCCTGAGGCTTTTGGGCTCTAATAAATGAATCAACAAACTCAGAAAAAGCCATGTTAACGAATATGGTAACAGAACATGTCTGGGAATGTCAATATAAAAACCTATTCAAAAGAAGAGAAAGCACAGGTAAAACTGAGTACCAAACAAAAGTACATTCGAGCTACAATTAAAAAGAGTAGCACATCTAGAGCGGCAGGACCTGACGGTCTTTCCAATGCCAACTTAAAACAAAATATTGAAGAATGGTCCGAATTCTGTGACATCTTATTCCAGGCAATAATAAAAGAAGGAAGGATCCCTACAACCTGGAAATCAGGGATCATTGTGCCTATATTTAAAAAAGGCCTGCGCTCTGACCCTGCAAATTATCGGCCCATATCCCTCCTTGACGTTGTAGGAAAAGTGTTTGCAACCCAACTCCTTAACCAACTAACAACCTGGATTAACCAAGAAAAAATGTATGATGAGCGACAGTCCGGGTTTGTCAAAGGAGTAGGATGCAGCACGAACCTTCTAATACTAAACTTATTGAAAATCGATGCCATCCGAGCAGGTCAGAAAATCTACCTAGCATTTATTGACATGGCAAATGCGTTTGATGGAGTAAACAGAGAAATCTTATGGTACAAATTAAAAGAAAGAGGGTGCCACGAGTGCCTAATTGCTGCCATCAAGGAAATTTACTCAGACACCTACATTCAAGTACGGTTAGATAGTAAAGGAAATTTATCTGAACCAATTCCCACAGAGAGAGGTGTAAAACAGGGTTGCCCATTAGGGGCGACCCTATTCAACTTCTACATCTCAGAAGTGGAAAAATCTCTGGCAACCGTAATCTCATTCGCTCCAAGCATTAACAGATTACAGTTACATCACATCCTATATGCCGACGATATGGTGATCTTGGATCGCACACCTATCGGTTTGCAGCGCAAACTAACAGCATTAAAGAACTATACAGAAGATCTCGGACTAGTGATAAACGTAGCTAAATCGGAAATCCTAGTCCTAGAAAATAAAAGAGGAAGAAAGCCATTGAAATATAGTACAAGCTGGTTCATAGGAAAGACAAAACTAGAGAAAGTACATTATACAAGATATTTAGATAGCCTGTTCAACTCTAGTGTTAACAACGAACCGATGATGGAAAAAATCTTAAATAGCTGCAGGCAACTTACCACACAAGGAATCGTAATGCAAAAGAAATTTGGGAAATTCACGTGCGAGCCTGTGAAGAAATTTTATCAAAATAAAGTGAAACCGATTCTAACCTATGGGGCAGAGAATATGTTTGGCTGCGACCACAAGATATGGGCCAGATGCGAAGGATTTTTTGGGAAAAAAATCCTCCAGATACCTCAAAGTACGCCGACATCTTGTGTCCTATATGAAGTAGGGATGTCCACACTGAATGCGAGGATCATATGGAATAAACTACTGCTCTTCAGGAAAACTCATGATGAAGCAAACTTGCCAACGTTTAAAATCCTGATGGGTAATGAAATAGGGAAAAAATCAGCCCTAAGAGATTGGAAACAACAGTGCAGAGAGATCCTCAACCAATTGGGCACGGATGAGACCACACTCTGGTCTAATCCAGATTCTGTAAAAAAAATAATAGCTAGATCTCGATTGGATCAAAATTGGTGAGAAAAGAGAAGCACAAAAATCCATGCTAAATCAGCCTAAAGAAGCAAAAAAAAGGAACACACTCCAGAAATATCTGGTTTTATCACCATGCAAACATGTCCGAAGACTCTACTTGAAGTTTCGCCTGAACATCATAGAAACAAAAGAAATTCTGAGGACCAGGCGCTTAATCCCACAGGGAAATGTACTATGTAGATTTTGTGCGAAAGAAGACGAAAACCTAAAACATCTTATCCTAAAATGTTCCAAACTGAATAAGCAACATGAAAACTGTTTAGGTAAAGTGAGGGAAAACTATCAGACGCTGACCACTGAGGAGTGGTGGAGGCTATTACACCTGACCGAAAGCAAATCAGTGCTGATTGCGCTTACGCGATTCTTAGACATATTACAGAATCAATTAGAAATGAGACCTATTATTCCCAAAGGCGAGCCCGATTTAGCAACAAATCAAAGGAGAAAAACTTGCACAACGAAATCATAAGCAACAACATACAGAGGGACTAAGAAAAATAGTTGCAACCTAGTGACAATGAACAAGGTCTAAGACCAAAATAAGGTTAAAAAGACACTGCAATTTAAGGCAATAAGCTTTGTGTACCTCCTTTTTTAGTATGTGTATTTCTCTTTTTGTTTTGTGTTCTTTCTATCTTTTTAAGCAAAAAGTTCTTTTTTCAAACGTTTGTTCAAACTAAATGAAAATAAAAAAAATAAAATAAAAACAGCTTCATCGTCATCAAACAGAGGTAAGGCCTAAGGGGCACATGAACAGTTGGGATTGGTCACTAGGGGTGAACACCTATAGGTGTCATAGGGTCGGAGGGCTGCGGTTGGCTCAGGAGCACATAATGTTGTGATGACGCTTCTTGGGTCAATCGGATACCTGGGCTCATCAAATTGGCATGTGAGATCGTCAACTGTTGTGATGTTTCTTATTAAATAACCATTTGGCATTTGGCCTTGTGGCCACACATTCTCATTCATCCACTACCATAATCTGTTTTGTCCAGCGTGCTCTGAAACTTTGAAACTTAGACACTAAGGAAAGACGTTTCTCAAATATAGGTTCATTTATCATTGGGCATAGGTTAAGATACAGCTATTAATTGCAGTGTTTGATCCATAGATAGGCAGGCTTAACTGTGTGTTAATACAATACAAGATACATTGGCTAAAGAGGTGAGACTTTTGAGGTCACTGTGTGGTCTGGAATGTCCATCTGATAAACAACAAAGAGGGCTCTAAATCTGAGGCTTGAATTACACATTAAGAGACTAGGTCACAAAAAGGCACATACCACCATGGTCATAAGTCTTATTGTGGGGGTTAATGAACGGTTGTTAAACATCATTAAATCTCTGCTAATCTGCTTTGACACTATGAAGGGTGGAGGAGAATCGAAACACCTTTGCAGTGTAGTTCTGCATTGCACGAAGAGACAGATCCTTCAGAAACAGGCTTTACATACAGGCTTTTTACACGTGGCCTATTACATTACATTCTGGTTATATTTGATTAAAGTATGTTATATTTTCTACCTGGCTAAATATTCTCATTGTTACAAAACTCATGATGAAAATATGCGCATGCTTAGGTTATTGTCCATACTACATTGAACAATTCATGATTCAGGTTCTGCAAATGCGGCCTAAACACATATTGTCATGATACAAACATATTGGTCAGAGTGACTGGTTGCTGTATTGGTTTTACACAATATCATGCATGTATTTACATTGAACTTAAAAACAAGGTAGCTTTGTGCTGGCATGTACAGTGTTATGTTTGGTTATGCATTTCGTTATTGCAATCCATGTCTATTAAACAATGTCATACTACATGTTAACACACATCACACATTTATAACTGAATTCTTACGTTAGGGCTTTTGATTACACATATATTATACAATGCGCTAATATGCTTATTGTTCTACAACAATCCTTGCATTATTCCGCATGAAATGGAAACCGCCCATGAGCAGCCTGTTCTGATTGCATGCAGAAAGACACTTTGTCTTTCTTCTATTAAGGCGCGAACAATCAAACATACTTGAGGGTCACTTCTAGCTGTTTGACCCTGTTTTAAGGAATATGGGGGATGGCATTCTTTATGGCCAGGGTCTGTTGGGTGTGGGGCAGGTTTTCTGTGCTTGCCCCTGTGCTGGGCCATGTCAGGATCAATGAAGTAAGACGGAAGACAGAAGATACAGTGTAAAGTTTGTTGCATTCACGCGGCTAGTCTCTCATGAGAACTGGACAACTGCAGAGATGGCAAAGGGAAGGAGGTGGGGGAGTAGCTTGCTCACTGTGTGCGCCTGGCTGGGAGAGCTGAAAGCCTGCGTTCTAATTTCACAACTGGCCTGCCATTATAAAATGACAAAATGGAGTCGGTAGTCCACAAAATGGAGTCTCGTTCACCTCTGGTCTAATGCTGTCTTGAAGAGGGTCACAGTTCCTTGGGGTATTCCCGCATGGGTGCACCGGGACAGGGCCCTGAACCCAAGGCAGCCGCAACTGGGCCTACCCAGGAAGTGTAAGAATGGAAGGGGGTTCCAAGACCCTCTCCTCCCACACATTCCCCCCTTTCGTTTCTTAAGTAACAAATATTGTAACTGCCCCAACCTCTTACGCTCTTCTTCCTCGGCTAGTGCTTCATACCATTCAGGTGTTCCTTTTATTGGCATCCATGCTCTGCATACTGCCCTGAGGCTTTCCCCCTCCTATTGTATTCATCTGGGGTGCAGGTCATGTAAATACACCCTGCCTCACCCTCCAGGTCCACCCATACTTCCTTGTTCTGTTGTAACTCTCAGGGATCCTTTATAGCTGTGTGATATAAATTATCCACTCTATGCTCTGTATTGTATATAGCAGTTATTCTGTATGTGGGCTCTAAACTATCTCCTGTTTGCACTTCTGCTTCATGTGTTATTTGTGCCACTCCATTAGCACGGCCCATTGTTACCACCATCAGTGCACCATTAGGAACTGCATTGGTGCAGCATCTGAGTCCTAATTGGCACACACAAAAAATGAGGAGCAAAAAGACGATGAGTGGTATGAGGAGTTTCACTGTTATTCCAAGCCACAATGGTACCCAAGAAAAAAGATTGTCGAACCATGTGCTGGGCTGGGCTCCTCCTTCGTCTTTCTTACGTTCTCTGAGGTCATGCACCGCTGCTATGACATGAGAAAGGGATTGATTGTCCACATCTGCAGAAGGTACGAAAATGCAACATGCGCTCCTGATTTTTCAGCAAACACCTCCATCCATTGCTGTTAAGAGGTCTAGCACATTCCTGTTCTGCATAGTCATTAGTCGCAGTGCTCTGAGTTCCACTTTAATGACATTGAACCCTTCTTCAGTGTCGTTGGCCAGTTGGATGAGTTTCCACCTTGTTATCTGAAGCCATTTTACATTCGCTCTCACCTGGATGCTGGGAATGAGGGACGAGAAAAATGTCTCGATGGAGCTGAACAACCAGAATCGATTGGGGATTTGCGCCAGGAGTTCTGATGATCTGGCTGAGATATAGTTGGATGATCTTTTCTTCCTCCGCATTGTGCTCTGTAAACTTTCTTCAGCTATGGCATACACGGGAACCTCTTCAGGAGGCGTTGGGACAGTTTGTTTAGCGCCGCCACTTGGGTGCCTTCTCCTTGGATGTGGCTTTCTGGAATCACCATTAGTGCAGAATGCAGCGTTGCCAGCGAGCATGTGCCCCTCCAGATTGCTGGAGGTGCAGGTATGACAGGTTGCCGTAAACCCTGTATGTGTCCATCATTGCAGTCGTTCCTTTCTTCATGTCAGGTATTATGAGAGTTTTGTTGCAATTTTTGTTTTCACCATGTTCTTTTTGCCTTCCCCACGAAGCAGAGCTCGTAAGAAATGTATTTTTGCAATTTGAAGGGTTTTTCGATGGCAGTAACCCAAGTGAGTTTCATTATATGTTCAGTCCATATGGGAGCGCATGTTCTCTGTACCCATGAAAGTTTTTCTTCAGGCAGCCCTTGCAGTGCTTCTGCCTTGCACAATATTTCTTCATTCGTCCACTTATTGTCCAAGTGCAACGCCCCCTTCATCACCAAAAAAGGCTCCTCTCTACAAATTACTCCTTGCGGCCCGGAGTAACATGTCCGCTCGTTTTGTAATAGATCGAATGAAACTGTGGGCCTCATTACGACCCTGGCGTTAACCAATGGTGCCATTAGTGCCATGGTTAACGCCGGTAATTTACCGGATCCGCCATGGTGACATGGGGAATTACTGTCCCATTCCAAGGTTGGCGGGGCGGTAATTCCCCATTTACCATTGGCCCTTCCCCATTCCCATTTTTGCCCCATAGGGCTCATTGGGAATGGGGAAGGTGGTAATTACGGTACTGCAAAATGCGGTACCGTAATCACCTTCACGGTCCCTTTGCGGGTCCTTACCTTAACGGCTGGTACAGACCAGCCGTTAAGGTCGGGACCCGCAAATGGACCACGTAATCAGGAGTTAAGGGATTACCGGTACTGGTACCGGTACCCTTACCGGTACCGGTAATCTCTTAACGCCAGGGTCGTAATGAGGGCCCATGTGTGCTTTAAAAGTGTTTTTGATTTGACACAGCGCGAGATGTAGGAGACACTGCCTCTGCAAATGGAATTTTTTGTTGCAGCAATACCTCAGGGGTGCCCGAGGCATGGGGTATAAGCGAGCAAACATAACATACTTTGGTTTGTTGTCTGCTTTGTCGTATTGCTCATGTCAGTGCACCAGTTGTTGTTTGGTGTGGGTGCTGAGGATCATCAACTGTATCTAAGCTGAATTTATAATGCTTTTCCCATTTTTCCTGTTGCGTTCCTCTCTTTTTCCTCCTGTGTCCACCCTCCTCATTACCCTGGGCCTCTTTATCATTTCCTTTTCCCTCCCACTCTGTGTATAGGTTGGAGTAGCTAATGACCATGTGGTTGTTGTCGCTGTTCCCTTTGCTGGTGATTGCGCTACCTAATGTTGTAGTTTCTGTAACTGGCATTGTGGTTGGGTATGGGTGATTTTGTACCCACGTGAGTTCCGAAGGTGTTCTGGCATTCATTGTATAAACACTAAAGTCAGATTCATTCACATATTGGGGCTTTTGAGTGGCCTGCATCATTGTACAATTTGTAGTAATATTGTGTTAATTCCCATGACTCCCGTGGGCCCATGTTAGCTTAACGCCATCCCAAATTAAATGCGTTCCTTGTTTAATTGATTTTATGCCCACACCCCCGTGGCTCATATCAATTGAAATAAAAGCTATTGCCCAATACAGTACCAGGCCAGATATCCTGGAAAATAATACCACTGCACACACAAACAACAACACTCATTGGGGCCTCTTCCATGCCCATTGTAGCTCCTAATAAATTAGATATGAGCATTTGTTAAGCATGCATGTTAAGCTTTTACTCTTAAAACACTTCAACTTTTCAAGTTTCCAGCACTTGCTTTTTGCTTTTCAATACGAGTATTTTTGCATCCCCCCCCCCACACCTCGAGTCTGGGGAAGAGGAACCGAGGGAGACAATTTACTGTCAACTTGAAGCCAACAATGAAGAGAAATGAATCATACAAAAAGAGAGAGAGAGACAGAGAGAGAGCGAGAGAGAGAGAGAGCATTTATCCAAATTTATGTACAGATATTTTGCATTTCAACAAAGGTTTTTCATTTTTACCTACCACACTTATTATCATTACACATCAAGGTTATGCATTCTTTTAAATGCTTTCTTTTACTCTTTTGTTTACCCCTGTTCTGCACCTGTAATCTATTTCTGTACTCTTGCCTTTTCACTTTCTATGTTTGTGCGCTCTGTTAATTTCTGCCATCTTCATAGTCTGTGCAGTCTGTACTCCCGTGAGCCTTGCAAACATCTGTCAAGTGAACCCAATACCTTAAGCCCTGCACCTTGACTGCTGTAGGTGTGCAGTATATTACCTTGTAAGGACCATGGAACCTTGGCCCATTGCATCTTCGCACAAAACTCCTCATGTATACCATATCACCTGTCTGTCATGATTCCTGCCCCTCATGTCCCATACCTCCAAGATGTCAGGCTGGAGCAAGGCCACAATCACCAACATGGCCCTCAAGGGCCTCTCCATCCCTCCAAAGACCCACTTGGAGTCAGACTTGGCGCTTGTGGTACCAGACTCACTCACTCCCATAGGATAACATTGGGGATTGGACTTGATGGATGCCCCCACATATTTTGGTTCCCAGAACTGCATGTGCAGTCTAGTCTTTTGGGTGTGGTTCAGCCTGGAGACAACTGGGATACCCAGAGACTATTTAAGCCATGCTCAGGCTGAGAAACATGCTTTGTATTTTCTGCACCTCCAGCGTGACACTCACCGTGTTCGGATCGGTCTCTAGAAAGCCTGCATCTTTGTTCTGCGCCCAGCTCCTGCAAGAACAAGAACACTGTTAGGAACAGCTTTACCTTGCGACGCTTCTGCCCATCATTCATTGCTCCTTCTGTTCTGCGGACATCTTCAGCGGTGTCATTCCCATCCCGGCACGCCGCTTCCTATGGAAAAGGGAAAAGAACAGAAAAAAGGCATTAGTAAGCATTCAGCAAATCTTTGCTTATTTTTAAAGACTGTATGAGCTTCTAACGCTTACCTGAATCCCAGCCGCTCTGGGGGATCTCTTTCTCCGGAACTTCTCATCCATCTGCAAGAGGGAAAAGACACTTCAGGTTAGCGTGGAAACATCTAGAGACGCTGCATACCGCTCTTACTCACCGCATTTCTTCTTCAAAACCGGCATCCACGCTGAAAACGTCGCGGCACCTAAAAGACACAGAAAAATAACTCAGTTCAATACAAATACGAAAGGGTCGCATCGCGCATCGCGCTCTCACTCACCTTCAGCGCTACTCATCTCAGCAGCACGTCGCCATCCCCGGACGCCAGCCATCATCTAAGGAAGGAAAGGAACGAAGATATAGAACTGTTCAAAAGACTCATTATACTTACTTGTTGGACTCTTGCCAGTGAAGTAACTAGGCAGCAACGAGCCCGCATCAATCAACGCACCCCTGCACTGAAAGCAGGATGGAGAGCACACTTTCCAAGAAAACAAGGTGAGCTGTGGATCAAAGGGAAGGGTTGGACCCCGGGGAAGAAGGGGTTCAAGCACACAGAGACAATAGGGAGTTAAACTCTACCAATCCAGTGTTTCAGGTAAGGGTTTGAGGTCATGAGAGGTCAGAACAGGCTGAGTGACGTCCCCGTGGATACCAGGTGAGTGTTACACTGTCATCAACTGGCAGTCTGGGCTATCTATGGCTGGAGTGGTTGTATCTGTGGCAAGTTCTTGTGTCAATGGTGGTGCTATTTGTTTTGCTATGGCTCGTGCTGCTCTTGTAAGATTTCTAAGATACTCATGAAACTCTTCTCCTAGTACTGTGACACACTGATATGCATCTGACTGTCTGCTCAGGGGTGAGTTGGCTGTGTGCATCCTCCTACCTGTCACAATCTCATGGGGTGACAGTTGGTGGTCCTTACTGGGCTGATTTCCCATCTCAAAAAGTGGTAAGGGTAAACAATATACCCAGTTCTTTTTGTGTGTATGGCACAATTTTGACAATCTGCTCTTGAGCAATCTGTTCATTTTTTCAACAAGCTCTGTTTGATTGTGGATGATAAATTGTACAGAGCTTGTTATTTATACCTAGCATTGCAGTTATATGATTGAACATGTCATTCACAAACTGTGTCCCGTTGTCGGAACATATGACATCACAAATGCCCCAGCAGGGAAATACTTCCCTGACCAAGAATTGGATGAGCACAGGGGCCTGCTTCCACCCACCGGGAAAAGGGGCATACCACGAAGATCAAATATCGGGCTCCGTTATACCACTCTCCCATGTCTGCATAGTCTATATGCAGCTCTCTGAATGGGCCTTCAGGTTTTGGCAATGTTTCCCTGAGTGTTTGTAACATCATGCCAGAGTTGTATGTTTGGCATGTGATACATTCTATTATTAGCTTTGTGACTTGCTCTTGTAGTCCCGGGGCGAACCAATCTTCCTGTATGTCTGCGATAATGTGTTGCATTGTGGTCTGGGAATTTCAGTTGCTGGAATGCTACCTCCAGTAATTTTGCAGGCATTACTACCTTACCGAGGTTATTCTGTCTCCATAAAAGGTCAGTGGATGACTGGATACACCCTCTTTTCACCCATGTCTTCTTTTCCTCACTGGGTGCATCTTGCTGAAGCTCAATAATTTGAGAGATTGGCAATCAGTTGAATCCTCCTTGCTGCTCTCCCTCTACTACCTCCTGTAGTATGTATTCACCTGTTGAACTTTTTGGTAAATAGGAGGCTTCTTTGGCGGCAGCATCCGCTGCCGTGTTTCCCAATGAGATGGCATCATCACCTTGTGTGTGGACCTGACATTTCACAACTGCTACAAGTGTAGGCTCTTTCAGCGCTTGTCTTAATTCTGCTAGTAGTGTTGCATGCTGGACTGGGGACCCATCTGCCCTTCGGAAAACTATCCTACCCCATCTCGCTAATCCTCCATGTATTGCTGCCATGTAGGGAGAGTCTGTGCAGATGGTGACTGTACACACTTTTGCTGTGTCCAATGCTTCTATGAGCGCTACTAGTTTTGCTGCTTGGGCTGAGAAGTGTGGTGGTAATCTTTTTTGCACAATCACTTCAAATTCCCCATCCTCCACCCAAACTACTGCTGCACCTACATGTTTACTCCTGTTTCACAATCTATGGAGGCAGACCCATCAACCAAATAATGTTCTCCTTCTGGCAGTGCATTTTCGTGTGCTGTAGATGTGTCACCATCATCACCACTGTATGTGGCACAGTCATGCTGCTGCATGTCTTCTACTGTGCACGCTTCTGTGAGAAAAGTGGCAGGGTTTACACTTTTGCACCGCGCGATATGAATGTTCGCACTGGATATGATCAACTCATACTCTGTGGCCTTTTGGTGGTTAGTGTGCTTTTTGATCTTTCCATGATTTCAAAAAGAGAGTGTTCTACATATAACGTGACAGAGCATCCCATCACGATTGTAGAACTTTTTTCGATTGCCGAGAACCTGGTCGCAAGTGAAATGTCCTTGCATTACTGAATCTAGTGTTCCATTGTAGAATTCCATGGGCTTGTGACCTAGGGAGGTTTTCTGTGTCAACACAGCTGTCATGAGTGTGCCATTTCAGTGTGAAAACAGATAAAATTTGCGCTCAAAGTTGGGGGTTGCTAAAACCGGAGCAGCGGCTATCAATTCTTTGAGTGTGTCAAAAGCTGTGTGCATTTCTTGTGTCGACTGTAATTTAGTGTTCTCTCATTGCACTTCCTTGAGTGCCTGTAATAGAGGTTTTGTGTATGCTGCATAATCTAGTATCCAGGCTCGGCAGTAATTACGCATGCCAAGGAACTTCTGCATCTCTTTTACTGTGTTAGGCTCTTTTACTGCTTTTATCACTGCTGCTCTGTTGGGTATTATTCTCTTACGATCTTTGGATATCAGCTGACCTAAGTATAGCACTTATGTCAAGCAGTATTGAAGTTTTTGTCTGACTACCTTGTACCCTTTCTGTGCTAGATGTTTTAGCAAGGTGATGGAATCCTTTCTGCACTCTTTACCCCAGACCTACAAATCGTCCATGTACTGAATTATTGGACTTGTGTGTATGTTTCCAAGATCTTTGCGCAATATTCTGTTAAAAATACTGGGACTTTCGCAGTACCCTTGGGGCAATCTGCAGTGCTCATATCTTTTCCCCCCTATCGTGAATGCTGTTAGGTACCAGGAACCTGGGTAGAGTGGGATTGAAAAGAATGCATTTTTCAGATCCACCACTGTGAAATGGGTGGCTTGTGTTGGGATGCCACATAATATTGAAGCAGGATTTGGGACAAGAGGGAACTCCTTCTGTACTACGTCATTGAGGGGGCGTAGGTCCAGGATCATCCTCCATGCCCCTCCCTTCGCTTTCTTAATCGGGTAAATGCAAGTGTTGCAGGGAGAATTGGATGGCACTATTATTCCCTGTATCATCAATGCATATATTGCTTCTTTTATTTCCTCTTCTGCTTCCCTTGATAGGGGGTATTGGTTTACCTGGGGTAAAATAGCTCCGGGCTTAAGCTTTATTTTGACAGGTGTCACTTCATGCAGCAGCTCTACATCATGTGGGCCTGTGGTCCACAACTGCTGTGGTACTTGGGACATGTCTTCCTCAAAGTGTGCTGACGGTGCTTTAATGATCGCTATGAGGGGTATTGGCACCTCTCTTCTTTGAATCATTACATCACAGGGGATTGCAATCTCCATCACTATTTCCCCTTCATGTTTTGTGTCACTAAAAAATGTCCTCGTCTGTTAAACCCTGCAGGGCCGTATTGGCGTTGATGCACAGCACTGTTCTCCACTGGCATCCCTGCATGCCCATTGCAATTACTGCTATTCTTTGTGACGACACCTGTACTGCATGGATATCTAAGGACACTATTGATCCTGGCACTATCTCTGGGTCTGTGATTGGGCAGAAAATGAATTCTGAAGGCACCCTCCATTTTTCACTCTTCAATTCTGGCACCACTCTCACTAGTATCATCAACCGTTGTATGAACATATCAGGATTTACATGTATGCCACGAGTTTCCAGGAAGTTTGCTTGAGTGTGTATCGCTAACATGGCGTGAATTGCACATATGCCTAGGGTAGAGCACACTATTCCTCTGTCAGTGAAGGATATGATCATGTTGAGTTTGCTGAGAAGGTCCCTTCCCAGCAAATTAATGGGCAACTCTTTGTAAAACAGCATGGGTGCCTGCACAGTTTTTCCCCCCACCGTTATGTCCAGCTCTTCAGTGTATAGAACCTTGACCACCTCCCCAGAGAATCCTTGTGTTTCCAAAGTCTGATTAGAAAGCGGGAACCTGCCCTCCTTGAGGCATGATTGTTCCGCTCCTGAATCCACCATAAAAACAAATTGTTTGTTTCCTATCGCCGCCCCTACCAGTGGTTCCTCTGCTGCGTTAAGGGTCGTCGACAGTACTGGACACACAAGTGTGCCCTGTGGGCTGTCCTATGCTGATTGACATGGGAGTTCATCAGTGTCAAAAACATTTCCTGTTACCATTGCTGTCCCTCTACAAGGTATGGGTGCTGCATTTGTAGCGGTAGTGTAAGTGCTTTCGCGAGTGGGGGCGGTACATTCATGAAACTGGAGGTGTTGAGATGTGTTTTGTGTGGGCATCTTGCGCTCATTCATGTACCTAGGGTTGGGCTGACTCTCCCTTCTGTTCCCGCCCATTGGTAACCAATAGGGGCTCCCTGGGTGGGGGTGTCCATTCTGTTGTTCATTTGGGTATGAATTAGTGGGCCTGCTCCGACATTCTCTCATGAAATGCCCCCACCTCAAACAATTCCAACACTCTCCTTGCCCTCCTCGTCGGGGTCCTCCGTACCCTGCACCTCCTCCTCTTGGCCCCCTACATCCTGCTCAATTGCCCTGGCTGCCTCTCAACGACCACTGCGGTCCCTCGTACTGATTTTCCTTTGACCACGAGTCCTGGCTGTTACCTGTCGAGTTTGCCGCCATTTGCACCAGTATTCCCATCTGTCCATCGTCCTCCTCCCGCTCCCTTCCTAACGTGCTGGTTGCTGCTACTGCACTAACCTTCAACAGTTTGCTTTGTACTAATTTAGCCTCGTCTGCCAACCGCCGCTGAGCTATCTCCTTTTCCTTCTCTTTGATCCTTTTGGAGTGGTGTACTATAATGCTTTGAATTTCAGGCCATCCCTTGGCTTCTATCCTAGCTATTTTATCAAGTGTCTTCTGTACTTCCTTTGGGAGCCCTCTTTTTTATAATGAAATAAAATAGGGAAGTTGATTGGTCCCAGGCCCTGCCCGTTTCCGCTCTCCACATGTCCTGCACCCGAAGAATTAAAAACATTGCATCTTCCTCATCTCCCATTGTACACTGCATAACTGCCTGTAAATCTGGTGTGTCTGGAAATGTTTATCTCAGGGCATCCCACACTCATGCTCGTACTGTGTTGAATGAGGCCCCATCATGGCGGTCACAATGTAATGTTATTCCAGGAAACCCCGCCTTCACCCAGACTCTGTTTGCCTGGTCTCCCACTGCAGATACCAGCAGGCTTTTAACATCCCCCACTGCCAAGGGCACCCCTGCCGTGTGTTTCTCAAATGCGTATATCCACTTACTGGTGCCTCCGGACAGTGGGGGTAACTGTTTGAGCAAGTTGGCCTTGTCCATTTGGGCCCACGGTATGCAATTTGGCCTTCCCGCCCCCCTGTGTATTAATGGCAACTGTAGATTTTTCCCCCCCTTGCTGGCACTCACCTTCTTCCCTTTCTTCCCTATTACCGCCATGGATCCTGTCCTGTTCCTTAACCTCCCTCTCCACTCTTCCATGGGGGACAATCCCTCCCCAAATGAAGCCCCACCTGTGTCAGCTCCTAATCTTCCTTCTTCTTCATCCTGCTCCTCTATGTGACACCAATATTCTTCCTCCCTGTTAGGCAGAAACCTGTGCAGTTCCCTCTGGGACCACTGCAAAAGATTTAAGACTACAGGTGTTGGCAATAAACCCACTTGGTAGCAGTCTGCACCGCACAGATTCACTGTGGTAGCTGTGGCTGAGCAGCCAGACTTCCCTCAAGAAGAGTTAGGCAGTATACAGAGGATACAGAATAGGTACAGAGGCCCAGTAGCACAAGCAAACACTAACCAGAGCTAGGGGTAAAAGTATAAACTTATTTATTAAAAGTACACTCATAAGTTACACTAGCACACTAGAAAAGATAAGAAAGTCAAACACAGTTACTATTACTCCTATGTACATCCCTAATCATTTGTTGGACAATTCTAAGTTAACACCACTTATTTCCAAACAGAGGTGAGCGCTTAACGTTAGATGGCACTCCAACAAGTATTACCAAAAGGGAGGGAAAAGGCAGAAATAAAGAGAGCAGTAAGGTAAAACACTTTTCACATAAGGTTAGCAAAGGCAGTCAATGGTGGAACCAGGAGAATTAGTTCGGGGCCCGCTTTAGAGGGAGCCAGGCGAAAAATGTGCCCAAGATCACACAATGTCCTCAGTCTTTGCAGGTGAGAGAAAAAGGTTTTACTACGGTTCTAAAAAGTTTAGTTAGGGTGACCCAGGCCTACCCAGGTTCGAGAGCCGAGGGCTAAATCTACCCCGTACAATCGGTGGCAAGGGAGGCCGGGCGGATCACAGTACCTTTAAACGTGGAAAGATTCCTCCAGCGGTGGTAGTCGTTCCTGGTAGTGGGTGCAAGTCGTGGCGTCATCCCGAGGAAGAGGTGATCTCGACGGGGAGGGAGGCTGCAGGTCGTTGCACTACCAGGGATGAGGCCAGCCGTGGAGTTCTCCGGTCACAAAGGATTTTTACCCCTCTTTCGCGGTTGAGGTAAAAAGTGGTATCCCGGTTGCCGGGGTGCTTGGCACAGGCAAGGCGGCCACGAGATGCTTCGGGACGGCGAAAAGAAGGCAGCAACTGGTTGTCCCCACCAGTTAAGGGAAGAAGACTCTCCAGCGGGAGATCTCCTCTGTCGTCGGAAAAAGTGGTGAGACGGTTCTGCAGGGCTTCACCGGTGGTGTCGTCTTGGCAGGTTGGCTCGGCTTCTCCCTCTTCGGCTTCTTAGGTCCTGTGGCGACTTCTGAAGTTCCAGTCCCCAAAGCCCTGCTTTTATGCAGCAAACCCCCATTCAACCAGCCTAGCTGTCACTCAAACATGCTAAGTGGTGAGCCGGCCGGCTCAACACTTGGGCCAATCAGGACGGAGTGCGATTTGAGTTACCAAGGTAACTCAGTCCAGGGTGCCTAAATCCCCCTCCACCCCTCCTAAGTACCCCAGACAGAGTGGCACCACTTTGGAGGGCTTCTGTGGAGAAGCCCGCCAAAAGTGGAACAAAGGGCTCCACTTTGGGTCAGAGTTACAGAGGTGAACACCAACGCCATTTTAGAATCAAGTTTTGGCAAAAAATACCAACCGGAGTTATAATAATAAAGAAATTACCCGGCGGTATGTTCAAGGCTACCGTAAATAAATAAATAAAGGTATTAGCCTAAAACAATGGGAGATCCCATAGGAAAATATTTGCGGTCGAATATAAACAGTAGTTTCCACTGCCACCAGCCAAAACTCGATGAGGGGGGACGGAGACGTGCCCCCTCGACTAACAGACCCCGGGGCAATGGAATTGCCCCGGCCAGTACGTCCACAATATGATGGTTTGTACTGGTTCTGTTCAGGATTTGAGACTAGTAAAGTCAATGGTGACTTTACAGACCCTGGGAGACAGTAGTCAGTCCCAGGGTATGGAGTCTATGTTGGGGGGTCCCTAGGACACCCCTGGGTTACGGCACTGAGGGTGCTGTGTAACCCATTTCACAAAAACACATGAGGCCCTATGAAGTACAAGACCCCATAGCCCATTCAACACAAGGCAAACCAAAGAAACACACTTCAAACATGTCCAAGAGTGAGGGTAAAAGAGTCTCACTCTTGGCAGGAGAGAAAAAATAAACCCAGAAAATCCAGCAAAGCTGCTGGGGGACTCAATAGGTTAGGAAATTCAGCCTAAACAGAGAATTCTCCCTAACACTCGCCCCCCCCCCCCAGACTAAGGGACAGGAGGATTTAAACCACTCCTGGATGAACCTCATACCTCTAGTCGATGACCTACATCCTAGAGAGTCCATCAGCATTTTGATGGTGACACCCTGACCTGTGCTCAATGGTGAAATCAAACCCTTGGAGGCAGATTGACCATCTCAATAGTTTTGGAATTTCCCCTTTCATTTGCATTAACCATCTCAAGGGTTGGTGGTCAGTCTGAATGACAAAAGTAGAACCATACAAGTATGGCCTAAACTTCTTCAGTGGCCACACAATAGCAAAGCATTCTCTTTCGATTGTTGCCCACCTTGTTTCAGGTTCCTTCAGTTTTCTACTGATGAAGCAAATGGGGTGTTCCCTACCCTTCTCATCCAGTTGGCTAAGAACTGCACCTATACCTACATTGGAAGCATCAGTTTGTACAATGAAAGGTTGGTGGTAGTCAGGAGCTCTGAGTACTGGGGCTTGGCAGAGAGCTTTCTTCAGGTTTTCAAAGGCCTGATTGCATTCCTCCGTCCATTTGACCTTCTTAGGGAATTTTGGAGAGGAGATCACATTCAGAGGAGAAGCTATGGTCCCATAGTTCTCAATGAAATTCCTGTAGTACCCAGTGAGGCCTAAGAAGGCTCTCACCTGGGTCTGAGTAGTAGGTGTTGTCCAATTTTGCACAGCTTCAATCTTGCTGAGCAAAGGCCTTATTTCTCCACCTCCTACCTCATGTCCAAGGTAGACCACTTTACTCTGACCAATTTGGCACTTGCCTGCCTTTATGGTCAGATTGGCCTGCTCAAGAGCCTGCAAAACATGTCCTAAGTGGGTCACATGTTCTGCCCAGGAGTGGCTGAAGACTGCAATGTCATCCAAGTATGCCATGCAGAAGTCCTCCACCCCGCCAGAACTTGGTTCACCATCCTTTGGAATGTTGCAGGTGCATTTTTCAGTCCAAAAGGCATAGCCTTGAATTGGTATAGGCCAACTGGGGTAGAAAATGCAGTTTTCTCCTTGGCATGGTCTGTCAGGGCTATTTGCCAGTAGCCTGACGTAAGGTCCAGTGTGCTGAGGTACTTGGCTGCACCAAGTTTATCCACCAACTCATCTGTCCTTGCAAAGGGTGGGCATCAGTCTTGGTGACTGCATTAAGAGCTCTATAGTCCACACAGAATCTCAACTCTTTGGATCCTGCCTTTGGTACTAACACTACTGGGCTAGACCATGGACTAGTAGAGGGCTCTATTACCCCGAGATCAAGCATCTTCTTGACCTCCCCTTTGATGTGGGTTCTGACATGTTCTGACATTCTATATCCCCTGCTTTTGACTGGCAGGCAGTCACCAGTGAGTATCTCATGCTGTCCCCAAGGGGTCAAGCCTGGTGAAAGTGAGAACAGGGAGGCAAACTGGTTTAACATAGCTTTGCACTCTGCCTATTGCTCAGGGGTCAGATCTGAAGAGAGATTAACTCCTTCAACCTTTTCGTCCAAAGGTAAGCCTTTCAGGAGGTCAGGTAGAGCTTCACTCTCCTCCTCCTCTTCTGATGACGCTAGGAGCAATGCTCCTACTTCTGGTCTAGAGACATAGGCTTTGAGGCGGTTGGTGTGGAAGACTCTGGGAGCTTCCCTGGGTTTGCCCAGATCCACCAGATAGTTGACCTCTCCAAGTTTTCTCACAACCTTGAAGGGTCCCATCCATTTGTCTTGCAAGGCCCTCTGCCTTGTTGGAAGCATAACTAGAACTAGCTGGTCTTGAGTAAACTCAACCATGTTAGCCTTCTGATCATGCCAATGTTTGATCAGAGCTTGGCCAGCTTTCAAGTTGTCACTTGCTTCTGCCATCATGTGTGACATTCTCTTTCGGAGACCTATCACATAGTCAGTCACTCTGACTGGCTTGGGGGAAGGAGCACTCTCCAACCCCTCCTTAATCAGGGCCAAGGGGCCTCTGACGGATGGCCATAGAGAAGTTCAAAGGGAGAATAACCCACTCCCTCCTGAGGGACTTCCCTATAAGCAAATAGAAGGCATGGCAGTAGAAGGTCCCACTTCTTCTTAAGGGGTTCTTCTAAGGCACCTATCATGCTCTTCATGGTTCTGT
The DNA here is from genome assembly GCF_040938575.1 of Ambystoma mexicanum. NCBI lineage: Eukaryota > Metazoa > Chordata > Amphibia > Caudata > Ambystomatidae > Ambystoma > Ambystoma mexicanum. Next base: position 302,644,005 of record NC_090933.1, read on the forward strand.
TAAATCTTTCTACCAACCCGTTGGTCTGAGGGTGGTAAGCGGTTGAGAACTTGTAGGTAACTCCGCAGGTTTTCCACATGGCTTTCATGTAGTTGGACATAAAATTGGTCCCCCTGTCAGAGATCACCTCCTTAGGAAACCCAACCCTGGTAAAGATACCAAGGAGGGCCTTAGCCACAGCCTGAGCTGTAACAGTCCTCATAGGAATTGCCTTAGGGTATCTAGTAGCATGGTCTACTACAACAAGGATAAACCTGTTGCCTGAGGAGGTTGGGGGATCAAGGGGACCAACAATGTCAATCCCTACCCTCTCAAATGGGACTCCCACAACTGGGAGAGGCACTAAAGGTGCCACATTCTTGGAACCAACCTTACCAGAAGTCTGGCAGGTATGGCAGCTCCTGCAATACCTATCTACTTCAGCCCCCATTTTTGGCCAATAAAAGTAGAGAGAGAGCCTTTCCTTGGTCTTCTTGAAACTCAAGTGACCAGCCAAAGGAATCTCGTGGGCTAGTTGCAAGAACTGTTGTCTGTTCTCTTGGGGCACTACCAGGCGTTGGTAGGCTCCAGGTTCAGATTCAGTTGGTTCACTGTAGAAGAGGCAATCTTCCCAGTGTAACCTATACTTCCCAGGCTCTTGCCCATTAGCCTGAGAAGCTGCCTGTTGGCGAAGGCCCTCCAGAGTTGGACATTCTCTTTGTCCCTTACGAAAAGCTGTCCTGCTGGGTCCACCTTCTGCCAGTAAAGACTGCAGCTCAGGATGGTCAGCCGGGTCCAGGTCTCCAATAAGTTCCGGGCCTCCTACTAGCTCTTCTTCAGAGTCTAGTTCAACCACACAGGGTTGTACCTCCCTCTCAGCCTCAGCTGGAGGTGGAGTTACAGGTGTAACTTTGGACAACCTCGGGGAAGTCCTTGTTGGAAGCACTGGAGTGCTTGCTGTAGGCTTTTTCCTAGGAGTCTTGGGTGGCCCCTTCGCTCCTGGTCTGGTAGTTACTGCAGCAAGTTGTTCCAGTGGGAGAGGAGTGATTTCTGTCATCATCTCCTGAGATAAACCTCGCAGGGTTTTCTCTCTTGCAGATTTGGTGAGCTCCCATAACCTTTTACTAGGAGGTCTGGGGGTATGTGACACAACTCCCAGAGCTTTCAGGTCATTTCCTAGCAGAACTCTTCCTGGCACTTCACATTGTATACTGACAGGTATCTTCACAGCCATATCATTACACTGGATGAGAACTGGTAACTGGGGACACATCTGCACAGGCCCTCCAGCTAACTTGGTGAGGAATTTGGGTGCCTTAGCAACATCCTCTGCCTTGAAAAATGATTCATCCACCACAGTTATGCTGGCCCCAGTGTCCCTGATGGCAGGGGTCTCCTGACCATTCACGTGGACACTGTCCTTATAATACTCTTTAGTATTATCTGGGATAGAATTATACACATCTAAATTTTGTTGTTCCCAAAACCCCAGAGAGACTAAAGAAACACTGGCTGAGACTCCAGTGGGTTCATCAGCCAGTAGTAGAAAGTTTCCACTTGCCATAGTGACTTCCTCCTCTGGAGCGAAGGCTAAGGAGACAAGTTGGACCCCGGAAGGTTTACCCTTACATCTGGGATCTCCTTTCACATGGTCAGTAGCCTTACAAACATAACAGGCCCCAAAGGTCCTTTGGAATGGAGGCTTGTTCTGCCCTCCTTCTGGTTTAGCACCAGAAGGTATACTACTCTGCTGTGGTTTCCCAGGTGGCTTACCCTTATGGTTTTGTTTGGGGCCCTCTTTGGAATTAGGATTATTAGAATTCTCTTTGGAGTCTTTCTTAGGCTGTCTTCCCTCATCCTTCTTCTGAGTTACCCCAGAATCCTTGTGAGTAGCCCTGTTGGCAACCCACAAGTCAGCAGCCCTAGCTAGCTTTCTAGGATCTAATTCCTGTGAATCAGCCAAGTGCTGTCTGAGCTCAGGAGAGCAGGCATCATAAAATGACTCCATCATTACAAGATTTCTCATTCCTTCATAAGTGTTCACCTTGTAACCCTTAATCCACCCCTCTAAGTTTTTCAGCCCTTCACACACCCAGGAAGCACAAGGGGTACCATCATGCTTTTTGAGGCTCCTAAACCTCTTAAGATACTGGGAAGGGGTTTTCCCAAACCTAGCTATCAAAGCTAGTTTCACACATTCATACTCTTTCCTATCCTCCTCCCCCAACTCCATTACCACATCAGTTGCAACAGGGGGAAGCCTAGAGAACAACCAGGTGAGTAACTCATTGCCTGTGATGTTCTGGAGCCCATGATTATACTCAAACATAGACAACCAATCCAACACATCCAACTTAGGCTCATACATACCAATCAATTCCTTAGGCATCCGGGGTCTTTTAGGACTGGAACTTCTAGAGGAGCCAGAGAGAGAAGCATTCTCAACAGACAATTTCTTCATTTCTAGCTCATACTTGAGCTCCATTTCCCTTAGCCTTAGTTCTTTGTCAGTTTGAGCATTAAGTTTCTTGTACTCTAATTCAAGTTTCATTCTCTCTAGTTCAAAGTATTGAGGGCTAAATGTGGGACCTGGCAAAGGTCCAGTAGGTACAGCTGGTAGAGCAGACAGAGGCCTAGAGGGACTATCTACAACAGTTTCATCCTCCTCTTCTGGTTCTGACCCAAGATCATCAATACTTTGTGCCATATCAAGATCATTGCTGCTTTCTACATTTGCTGGAGTGATAGGTCCCTCTGGACCACCCTCCAGACTTTCGTTTTCTAACAACCTTTCTATTAGCTCTATTTTCTTTCCTTTAGTCATGAGATTCTTATGCTTACAGAGAAGTCTTAGACAATCAGCAGTTTTTGTAGCAAGGGACTCTTGACTATAACTTTCCATAGTAGACAGGTTAAAAAATGACTTTTTCTTTCTTGTGCTTAAGCTTTGTGGTTAGTTGCACTAAGGTATCTCAAAAGTACTCTAAAGTGTAAACTCAATACAGATCCCACCGCTGTACACCAGTGTTAGGCAGAAACCTGTGCAGTTCCCTCTGGGACCACTGCAAAAGATTTAAGACTACAGGTGTTGGCAGTAAACCCACTTGGTAGCAGTCTGCACCACACAGTTTCACTGTGGTAGCTATGGCTGAGCAGCCAGACTTCCCTCAAGAAGAGTTAGGCAGTATACAGAGGATACAGAATAGGTACAGAGGCCCAGTAGCACAAGCAAACACTAACCAGAGCTAGGGGTAAAAGTATAAACTTATTTATTAAAGGTACACTCATAAGTTACACTAGCACACTAGAAAAGATAAGAAAGTCAAACACAGTTACTATTACTCATATGTACATCCCTAATCATTTGTTGGACAATTCTAAGTTAACACCACTTATTTCCAAACAGAGGTGAGCGCTTAACGTTAGATGGCACTCCAACAAGTATTACCAAAAGGGAGGGAAAAGGCAGAAATAAAGAGAGCAGTAAGGTAAAACACTTTTCACATAAGGTTAGCAAAGGCAGTCAATGGTGGAACCAGGAGAATTAGTTCGGGGCCCGCTTTAGAGGGAGCCAGGCGAAAAAATGTGCCCAAGATCACACAATGTCCTCAGTCTTTGCAGGTGAGAGAAAAGGGTTTTACTACGGTTCTAAAAAGTTTAGTTAGGGTGACCCAGGCCTACCCAGGTTCGAGAGCCGAGGGCTAAATCTACCCCGTACAATCGGTGGCAAGGGAGGCTGGGCGGATCACAGTACCTTTAAACGTGGAAAGATTCCTCCAGCGGTGGTAGTCGTTCCTGGTAGTGGGTGCAAGTCGCGGCGTCGTCCCGAGGAAGAGGTGATCTCGACGGGGAGGGAGGCTGCAGGTCGTTGCACTACCAGGGATGAGGCCAGCCGTGGAGTTCTCCGGTCACAAAGGATTTTTACCCCTCTTTCGCGGTTGAGGTAAAAAGTGGTATCCCGGTTGCCGGGGTGCTTGGCACAGGCAAGGCGGCCACGAGATGCTTCGGGACGGCGAAAAGAAGGCAGCAACTGGTTGTCCCCACCAGTTAAGGGAAGAAGACTCTCCGGCGGGAGATCTCCTCTGTCGTCGGAAAAAGTGGTGAGACGGTTCTGCAGGGCTTCACCGGTGGTGTCGTCTTGGCAGGTCGGCTCGGCTTCTCCCTCTTCGGCTTCTTAGGTCCTGTGGCGACTTCTGAAGTTCCAGTCCCCAAAGCCCTGCTTTTATGCAGCAAACCCCCATTCACCCAGCCTAGCTGTCACTCAAACATGCTAAGTGGTGAGCCGGCCGGCTCACCACTTGGGCCAATCAGGACGGAGTGCGACTTGAGTTACCAAGGTAACTCAGTCCAGGGTGCCTAAATCCCCCTCCACCCCTCCTAAGTACCCCAGACAGAGTGGCACCACTTTGGAGGGCTTCTCTGGAGAAGCCCGCCAAAAGTGGAACAAAGGGCTCCACTTTGGGTCAGAGTTACAGAGGTGAACACCAACGCCATTTTAGAATCAAGTTTTGTCAAAAAATACCAACCGGAGTTATAATAATAAAGAAATAACCCGGCGGTATGTTCAAGGCTACCGTAAATAAATAAATAAAGGTATTAGCCTAAAACAATGGGAGATCCCATAGGAAAATATTCGCGGTCGAATATAAAAAGTAGTTTCCACTGCCACCAGCCAAAACTCGATGAGGGGGGACGGAGACGTGCCCCCTCGACTAACAGACCCCGGGGCAATGGAATTGCCCCGGCCAGTACGTCCACAATATGATGGTTTGTACTGGTTCTGTTCAGGATTTGAGACTAGTAAAGTCAATGGTGACTTTACAGACCCTGGGAGACAGTAGTCAGTCCCAGGGTATGGAGTCTATGTTGGGGGGTCCCTAGGACACCCCTGGGTTACGGCACTGAGGGTGCTGTGTAACCCATTTCACAAAAACACATGAGGCCCTATGGAGTACAAGACCCCATAGCCCATTCAACACAAGGCAAACCAAAGAAACACACTTCAAACATGTCCAAGAGTGAGGGTAAAAGAGTCTCACTCTTGGCAGGAGAGAAAAAATAAACCCAGAAAATCCAGCAAAGCTGCTGGGGGACTCAATAGGTTAGGAAATTCAGCCTAAACAGAGAATTCTCCCTAACACTCCCTGTACGATGCTGCCCCTCCCTCTTCTAACTCGCGTTCAGCTGTGTTTATTTCTATGATTCGCGCGGAGGTGTCATTTATTCGCAATAGTATCTCTCCCTTTTTCCATCCCTCTTCTGCCGCCCCTTCACTTGGCCGAGACATCGCGTCTCGTTCTACCCTGGGGTTAAGTGACCCCCCTTGTTCTCCCATGGCCCTCAGGTGGGACAGCTCGGATCGAGCCATCGTTAGTCGCAAATCTAGATCCTGTGCAAGTTTTTCAATATCGATCATGGGGGTACTCACCTGTCCTGTTATTCCTTGGCTCTCATACGGGAGTGGTGCTGTGGCAGATGGCTAAGGTATGGAGGGTAATGTGGATTGTGCTACATATACAGGGTCACTATATCCTTCTGCAGGCAAAGGTTTCGTCAATAAGGGATATACACATGTAACCTCTATCTTATTCTCATTCTGCTTAATTGGCCCTTCACTGCCAGTTGTTGTCAGGGGAGATGCATTATACTTGCCACTTTTACCTGGGGGGACTTCCTCAAACAGCCGCCACAGATCCAATATTTCTTTCCTGTTCTGCAACTGTTTCCCCTTATATTTAATAAACAGACAGGTGGCAACCATATCTAACACAGCCTTATCGAAGGACCCTCCCCGGGGCCAAATTTGGGGCAATCCTTCTCCCTTCAACTCCGTGACCCATTGGTCATGATATTTGTTGATTTTCTCTGCGTATCCTGGCAGAGATTTACAGATGTGAGCAGGGGTGTCTCAGTGCCCATTGTACCTAGCTGAAAGCGTTACTCCACTAACAACCCTTTTCTATGCTCTTACACTTCTCGTATGGTGAACTCAGTAGTTATGCAACCCTTCTTAAAAGGAACAGACTGTTCACTCGCTTTTCAACAATTATAAACCATGTCAATTTGAACAAACTTTTCTTCAACACAATTTGAAATCATTTCATTTACGTTATCAACAAGAAACAATGCTTCCACAAAAGACCGACATTTTAAAACATACCACGTGCAACAAATAACATAGACAACATAAATCCTACCTCACCTTCCCTAATATCCCCTTCCTACCCCTCCTTGATGTCTTTCCCTTATTATACAATCCTTTTGAATAATTCTCTCCCCTTAGCCTATCTATTTGCACCTGAGAGGGAGAAAGATAGGTAAGAAAAAGTAGGAAAAAAGTGTTTCCAAATACTACTCCGGGTCTTCCTTCGAGATACCTATGTTTTCTCTTTACCTCAGTTTTCCCATATCCATATATCCTGTACTAGACGAGATTGCACTATGCGGCGCCGCCTTCCACCACCCAACGGAGATAGGATCCCTTTAACCTCTTTTCACCTTGTTCTCTGTCACCGTCCTAAGGGCCATATTTATTATTTATTTATTGTGATATGCAATAGAATGAGAGTAGAATAGAATATAGAAGAGGTCCAGACCCCCAGGCTTCCCCCCTGTGCTACAAATCTCTACACCTTTTCAAACCTACTTGTGCTGTATTTCCCAAAACCTTCTAATCTGACTTCCACACTCCTTTTAATATCACCCGCACTTGATACTGATGTGTCCGATTTGATCCGAGACCCCCTGGACCCGATCGGTCGGTGTGCCGCCCCTCGCTCAAAGCCCACGTCCGGCTCCGGCAAGTGGTGCGGTGGGTTTTGAAAAGGGGGATCCCGTACCCTTTCGCCCTGTTGCGTGCGCACGTCTAGGTGTACCGGTTGCCGTTGGCAGGTAGCTCTTGAGGGAGTGCACTCCAGGCCATGACAGGGAGACGTCTCGTGCCAGAAGGACGAAAAGAACGCTATCGCGTCGGGGTCACCAATGAAAGTGAGAGCCCCCAAAAATGCAGTTAATTTTCCCAATAAAGTCAATCAGGACACTTCCCTGGAAGGAATGAGACCAAGACCAAGTGCTGGTTATATCAAAAGGCTTTATCTAAAATAGGGCAAGCAGGATCTACTCTGCTGACGCCGAGAGCGCTGTGCAGAAAACATGTTACAAATTACTTTTATACAGCTTAATCGTCATCAAACAGAGGGAAGGCCTAATGGGCACATGAACAGTTGGGATTGGTCACTAGGGGTGAACACCTATAGGTGCTATAGGGTCAGAGGTCTGCGGTTGGCTCAGGAGCATGTGGTGTTGTGATAACGCTTCTTAGGTCAATCAGTCAGCTGGGCTCATTGGATTGGTATGCGAGATCGGCAACTGTTGTGATGTTTCTTATTAAATAACCATTTGACATTTGCCCTTGTGGCCACACATTCCCATTCATCCACTACCATAATCTGTTTTGTCCAGTGTGCTCTGAAACCTGTAAGATTAGACACTAAGGAAAGATGTTTCTCAAATACAGGTTAATTGATAATTGGACATAGGTTAAGATACAGCTATTAATTGCAGTGTTTGATCCATTGATAGACATTGGCTAAAGAGGTGAGACTTTTGAGGTCACTGGGTCGTCTGGAATGTCCATCTGATAAACAACAAAGAGGACTCTAAATCTGAGGCTTGAATTACACATTAAAAGACTAGGGGCCTCATTAGGACCCAGGCGGATTTCGCGGTGCTAAATGCACCGCGAAGCATGGCGGAAAGCCGCCGATAGCGCCATGGGGGTTGGCGGATTCACCGCCCCATTCCGACCTTGGCGGAGCGGTGAATCCCCATTCCCCATTTTACCCTTCCCCATTCCCATTTTTGCCCCATAGGGTATAATGGGAGTGGGGAAGGAGTTAATTACGCCACCGTAAAATACGGTGGCGTAATTAACAACGAGGTCCCGTAGCGCCATGGTTTTCTCCGCCTGGTAAAACCAGCCGGAAAAGGCCGCCATGGCGCTACGGGAACTCGTAGTATGGCGGAGAGGTACGCCATGCACTACGCTGGCGTAAAACCCTCTCCGCCAGGGTCCTAATGAGGCCCCAGGTCACAAAAAGGCATATACCACCATGGTCATACGTCTTATTGTGGGGGTTAATGATCTGTTGTTAAACATCATTAAATCTCTGCTAATCTGCTTTGACACTAAGGGTGGAGGAGAATCAAAACACTTTTGCCGTGTAGTTCTGCATTGCACGAAGAGACAGGTCCTTCAAAAACAGGTTTTACCTACAGGCTTTTTACACGTGGCCTATTACATTACATTCTGGTTATATTTGTTTAAAGTATGTTACATTTTCTACCTGGCTAAATATTCTCATTGTTACAAAACTCATGATGAAAATATGCGCATGCTTAGGTTATTTTCTATACTACAGTGAACAGTTCATGATTCAGGTTCTGCGCATGCGGCCTAAACACATATTGTCATGATACGAACATACTGGTCAGAGTGATTGATTGCTGTATTGGTTTTACACAATATCATGCATGTATTTACATTGAACTTAAAAACTAGGTAGCTTTGTGCTGGCATGTACAGTGTTATGTTTGGTTATGCATTTCGTTATTGTATTGCAAACCATTTCTATTAAACAATGTCATAGTGCATGTTTACACACATCACACTTTTATAACTGAATTGTAACGTTAGGGCTTTTGGTTACACATATATCATACAATGCGCTAATATGCCTATTGTTCTACGACAATCCTTGCATTATTTTGCATGAAATCGAAACCGCCATGAGCAGCCTATTCTGATTGCATGCAGAAAGACACTTTGGGCCTCCTAACAGGAGTTATTCCTAACAGGACACATAGTGAATTGTCGTAGTATAATTCTTTAAAGGCCATCGTCCTATCTAAACAGTATGGAAACAGGTACCTTGTTAACTTTAAATGCTTCTAAATCCGAAACATTGAAAAAGATGTGTGCTGAAAGAGGTGTCTCCTCGCAAGGCACAAAAATGGAAATGATCCAAATAATCATGGCGTGGCAAGAAGCTCAGTTTAGCGCTATAGCTTCCGAGGACAGTGCAAAAGGAGGTTGGGCTGCTCTCACTGGTAGAACTGACAGTTCTGCCACTGCACTGGTCCACCGCGACCATGAGGACAGGGAGGATGAAATGTCCAATGTTTCCTCTGCCAATGCTGATGGGGAAGCCATGCTTGAATTCAAGAAGCAAGAGCTGCTGTTTAGGCAGAAGGAGCTTGAGTTCAATATGGCCAAACTCCAGGAAGAGCTTGAGTTCAATCAGGCCAAGCTAAAGATCGAACAGGCAGAAAAACAGAAAGACAGGTATCACCAGTTGGAACTGGCCAAGCTCCAAGTTGCCAATGGATCCAAGGGTCCTGGACATGGGTCTGGGGCCTCCTCTCATCCAAGGTTTCCAAAAGATCTGCTCAGTATGTATGAGGAAACGAATGACATTATGGACTGGCTGAATACATTTGAGTATGCATGTGAAGTTCAACAAGTTGACAATGCTGATAACATTGCCTGGTTACTCAGCAGACGGCCCCATTCTGGCTGCAGTGCCATTATGGAAATGTCGAAGGCTGAGCGAGCAGATTTTGCAATGTTGAAGCAAACCCTCATTTTAAAGTTTGGAAAGACTCCTGCCCAATATTTAAAACGATTCTGACAGTTTACGAAAAAAGAAGGTGGTACTTGGGTATCTTATGTAACCGAATCCTTAAAAAACTTGACTGGCTGGGTCGAAGGTTATAAGGTTTCTACCATTGAAGGTATGATAAGTCTTGTCATGCTGGAACATATTATTGCATCTTCTTCCCTTGAGCTTAAGCAGCATTTGGCAGATTCTAAGGAGATAGATCCAAAGAAGCTTGCCATTGCAGCAGATTTGTGGGTGTCACATCGAGTGTCCCATTAGGAGAAGACTCATCCTGGTAAGGAGGAGGAAGGGAAAAAGTCCAAAGATAAGGAGGGTGGTGAAAATGATAAATCTTCTTCTCAAAAGAGCCACAAAAAGAAAAATAAGGGTAAGACACAAGAGAACTCACAGGGTAGTGGAGGTCAGCCTCCGAAACAGAACTCTGGTTATAGTAAGCCTCCCTATGTAAACAGACCCAATGGATCTTGTTTTGCTTGTGGAGCAACTGACCATGTGAAGGGGGATCCCAGATGTAAGGTCAAAACTTTGGGGGTCCACTCTGCTAATCTGGCCTTCTCCTCCTACGAGGAAGAAGAGATTACTGGAGCATCCTTCTCCTCAGGCTCCTTCCCCAGTGGGATAGAAGCTGAGGTAGTTTTAGTTTCCCTGGGTTCCTGGGAGCCTAAAGTTGCAGAGGCTTATGCTAGGATTCCATATAACACCAAGCACTACTTTAAAGACAGTGTGCTGATCAAAGGAGTAGATACTCCAGCTCTTAGGGATAATGGGTGCAGTCGAACTGTAGTGGATTCTACCTTGGTAGACTCAGAGGAAGTTGCCAGAGCTACTCTGATGCCCACTAAGTTGGCTGGCGGCCCACCTCTCATGTTCCCAGTAATACTTGTAAATCCTACTATCAATGGTACAGCAGTCAGGATTCCAGTGAGCATTCAGAGAAGCATCCCAGGAAAGGTCTTGTTGGGCAATGATCTCCAAGCGTTAGAGCTCGTGGGAGACACTGCTGACAGACCCTGCACAAGGTCTCAAACAAGGGCAGCACTGACCAAGATCAGTGAGCTGCCCCAGCCAAAGGGGAAACCCAAGGCTAAAGGGGTCAGAAAACCAAAATGAGGGAAAGAAAATATTCCCCCGAACTCACCTACCACTGCGGTGGAGGAAGTTGGTCAATCGCCCGGACCTGACGAGGAGGCGGCAATACCTGAAGTATTTGACCCCAATGACCATCCTGAACTAAACGACTTGTTAGTAGAAGGTGGTCCTGACAGGGAAGAATTCAGTAAAGTCCAACGTGAGAGCCCATCTCTGGAAGGCCTAAGAAGACAGGCCTGCTCCCAGCTTGAAGGTGAACCTCCTGGGAAGCATAGGATTTATTGGGAAGGTGGACTCCTGTATAGTGAGCTGACAGAGTCTACAGAAGGAGACCATAGGAGGTTGGTGGTTTCCCTTGCTGTAAGACCCTTCCTCCTGCAGCTGGCGCATGAATTGCCCCTTGCTGGTCACCTTGGTATTAAGAGGACCAAGCAAAGGTCATCCATGCACTTCTACTGGCCCAAGATGGGGGTGCAAGTAGAAAGTCACTGCAGGAGTTGTGCCTCCTGCCAGTTATCTGGTAAGAGTGGCTGAACAATCCAAGCTCCATTGGTACCACTCCCAGTTGTGGGAATACCATTCGAAAGGGTAGGGATCGACATCTTCGGTCCCCTTGACCCGCAAACATCCTCAGGCAATAGGTTTATCCTGGTGCTGGTTGACCATGCTACCAGATATCCTGAGGCCATCCCATTAAAAACTGTAACTGTCAAGTCAGTTGCAAAAGCGTTACTTGGCATCTTTACTAGGGTTGGCTTCCCAAAAGAAGTTGTGTCTGACCGAGGCAGCAACTTTATGTCGAAGTATATGCAGGCTATGTGGAAAGAATGTGGGGTCACCTACAAGTTCTCTTCCGCATTCCACCCCCAGACCAATGGTCTGGTGGAACGGTTCAACAGAACGTTAAAGAGTATGATTGGGGATCTGGAAGAACCCCAAAGAAGAAAATGGGATCTTCTTTTACCATGCTTACTGTTTGCCTACCGAGAGGTACCAAAGGAGGGTGTTGGCTTCAGCCCCTTCGAACTTCTGTTTGGTCACCCTGTGCGGGGACCCTTAGCCATAGTCAAGGAGGGATGGGAGATGCCCACTCCCCCTATTACTACCAACGTACTAGAGTTTGTGTTAGGGCTCAGAAAACGGATGGTACTCCTGATGGGTCTGGCTAGTGACAAGTTGAAGGTAGGACAAGCCCTGGTGAAACATTGGTATGACCAGAAAGCTTCCCTCATCAACTTCACACCTGGTCAGCAAGTCCTGATCATGAATCCCACAAGGCCTAGAGCCTTACAGGATAAATGGTCAGGCCCTTACACAGTGGTGGAGCCCCTGGATGAGGTCAACTATTTTGTGGACCTTGGAAGGCCTGGACAGGCTCCAAAAGTGTTCCCTGTAAATAGGCTGAAGGCAAATCGCAGCACTGCTACTGGCTTCAGATGTTGAGGAAGAGGAGTCTGAACCTCTCCCCGACCTGTTCCAAAGCGGTCCTTCAGATAGCTCCTTTGAGAGTGTCAGAGTGGCCCCTCACCTGACTTCTGATCAGCAGGCTGAGGTGAAAAGTTTGCTTAGGCAATGTTCCCCCCTGTTTTCGCAGTCCCCTGGTTTGACACCTTGGTGCAAACATAACATAGACACAGGAGACAGCGTACCTATCAAATGTAGAGGATACAGAATGTCAGACAAAGTACGGTCTTACATTAAGACAGAGGTCAACAAAATGTTAGATATTGGGGTGATTGAACCCTCTAGTAGTCCTTGGTCCAGCCCTGTGGTTTTGGTTCAAAAGGCAGGTACTTCTGAATTGAGGTTCTGCGTGGATTACAGGGCTCTGAATGCTGTCACCAAGACAGATGCACACCCCTTGCCTCGAACAGATGAGCTGGTGGATACCTTGGGTGCCTCCAAGTATCTCAGCACGTTTGACCTCACTGCAGGCTATTGGCAAATAGCCCTAGCAGAACATGCCAAGGAGAAGACACCATTCTCAACTCCAGACGGTCTTTACCAGTTCAGGGTAATGCCGTTTGGGTTAAAGAATGCACCTGCCACTTTTCAGAGGCTTGTGAATCATGTGTTAAACGGGCTGGATGAATTCTGTCTCGCATATCTGGACGATATAGCAGTTTTCAGCGCCACCTGGGAAGACCATGTGAAACACCTCGGGATTGTGCTAGAGGCTCTTCAGAAAGCACACTTGACCATAAAGGCTAGTAAATGCCAGATTGGACAAGGCTCTGTGGTTTACCTTGGACATGAAGTAGGTGTAGGGAGGATACAGCCTCTACCCAGTAAAGTACAAGCAGTACAAGACTGGCCTACCCCCACTACACAGACCCAAGTGAGAGCCTTCTTAGGACTCACAGGGTATTACCGCAACTTCATGGCAGACTATGGTACCATAGCTGCTCCTCTGACTGCTCTCACCACTCCGAAGAAACCCAAGAAGGTAACTTGGACCGACAAGTGTGAGAAGGCCTTCAATGGCTTAAAAGACTCTGTATGCCTGGCCCCTGTTCTCAGGGCCCCTGATTACCAAATACCTTTTATTGTGCAGACAGATGCCTCTGACACTGGGATAGGAGCTGTACTATCGCAAGTAGATGAGAAGGGTAAGGAACACCCTATTGGTTTCATTAGTCGCCAGTTTAAGGACAGAGAGCTCAGATGGTCCACAGTAGAGAAAGAATGTTTCTCTGTTGTGTGGACCCTACGGAAGCTGAGGCCCTACCTCTATGGGACCCTCTTCGCTGTGCAAACTGACCATAAGCCCTTAAAGTGGCTAATGAACATGAAGGGAGAGAATCTAAAGTTGCTTAGGTGGTCCATAAGTCTGCAAGGCTTTGACTTCACTATTGAGCATAGGCCAGGTGTCCAACATAGCAATGCTGATGGGTTGTCCAGAATGTTTAACCGACCTGAACAAGAAACTCATCCAAGGGTGGATTAGTTCCCCCTGTCCTTAGTCTGGGAGGGGCAAGTGTTAGGAAAGATTTCATAATTGTAGGCGATTTCCCTCCCATGTGATAACGGCCAAACTTTTTGCTGTTGTTTTACACCCTGATCTAGACTTTGCCAGAGAAGCGCACCCTTCCGCCGCACTCCTCTGGGCTTTTGCTCCATTCTTACGGGGAAACTGACATGCCCTTAAGACAGTCAGTACCGGGAGACTTTGTTTCCTTTAGTCCTTTCCTCATGTTGCAGCTTTTGAGCAACATGAAACAAGAGTGCACCGTAACTTACATTACCGCGCTCTTGGCTCTCTAGTCATTCCAAAGGCCCTAGAAACTCTCAGTGGGCTTATCATGAAATCTGCAAGTGTGTCACGGACGGGACTGGTGGCAGCTATCGTTTCTTTGTGATTTGAACCCCTTTTTGCCACGGTAACTGCCCTTCCCGCGTTTCGCCCAAATGAGTGGCCTGGCCTTCAAAATGGCCATGCCACGAGGTTCTTTGTCCTGTCCGCTGACCGTCTTGCCCCTTCACCTTCCCCCAGGTCGAGCCGACCCGGGTCAGTCCTTATTTGGTCATGCACTCTCCCCCGAAACCCAACGCTTTCGTGGGCTTCTCCATGCCTTGTGTGTGCCTCCAGGATGTGGGCTGGGATGTCTGTTCCCAATACACATCCTGGGTGCCAGAGAGTCTAGAGTGTCCTGAATGCCTGGGACCACTGTGGTCCGTGATAGGTCCACGTATGGTGTGAGTGTTTGTGAGTGGATCTCCCATTGGGCCCTCTCCGTTTTGGCGTGAAGGGAACTCTGGATAAGAGGAGGCTGAATACCCCACTACCATGTCAATCTCCTGAGTTGTCACGAACAAAGGGTAAGGAGCCAAGTATCCTGCAACTAAGAAGCTGAGTCGAGGAACCGCTGGTGACCCGCTGAAGGTTTGGCACCCTGCACTGGTGTCGTCCTGCGAAACCACTCGGCCTCTGATCAAACGAGAAGGTTTGCAAAGGTGCTTCGACCCTTTAGAATAGTGGGAACAACTATTCTCGGCATCTTCACCAAATCCTGTACGTAAGCCTTCGGGAGCGTCCCTGGGCCATCCAGTGGGCTGACCAGCCTACACAGAAACCTTGCTCTGTCACCGCCGTCTGGCTTACTGCTAATCCCGTGTCCTCGGCACTCTCACACAATTCGTACACTTGGCGTTCCCAGGTCTGAAGTGAGACGTGCGCTTTGGGAATGGAATACACACGGTTGCCGAGTTGCCCTGCTGTGGTAACAAACCTGTGCGTGTTTGCTGCATTTGGGACACCATCGACCCTGACTCCTGCTGTTGAGGAATCTACATGGCGTCGATACATCCTGCTGATCGCATCTGAACCTGCCAGTACCGAAACGGAACCAGAGAAGCCTGGGTCTTCCTGCATCAGGGACCGGTGAGTAGTCAATACCCTAACTGGTCGCCCTCCCGCAGGCCCTTTGGCTCTCCACCGCTGTCATAAACAGAAACCCTTTTACGCACCCGCGCCCTGCTTCTGCCCACAAGTGGAGGCCGCGCTTGAGTAGCGGGGATCTGTTCATCATCGTTTTGTTCACCTCTCTGAACTGCCTGATTTCCCTGAAGAGACTCCCCTTTGCCCGTTGGCACCTGCGTGTGCAGGTACTTTTGAGCACAAGGCTCCACTCTTCGTAGGGCTCGGACTTCCTTCTAGTTAGGTGGCTTCTGATGTTGAACTGGGTCTAACGATTACTTGCACTGCCTGTTTTCCTCCCCATTTAGGTGGTCTGCATATTTCGTGTTTCTAATTCCTTAGACCCCTTGGTCTTGTATATATATTGTATTGTATCACGTTTTACCGTGATTCTTTACTATGGTCGATGTTACAAAGACCTTGTAATAATTGTGTCTATATTTTTAATATAACACCTGTCTAGAATAATTTGTAAACGTCCTTGCTTTGTGTGCTCATTGCGGGCTTTCAGTCACCCTCACCCCACTTGAGACCTAGTCTTCACCGCCGCCATCGCTACCCTGATTGGTCTGGCTTGTCCAGAGGTTACCCTGTTCCAAAAAACTAGGCTGGCCTTCAGAACCTCTGCCCCTCCAGGACAGAGTTCAGAAATCCATCTTAACTTGCGGCATCACGGGACCTGACGATACCGCCCTCACCCAGGAGGCAGCCCTTAATACCGACCTGGTAATAAATCATGTAAATACTGTGCTTGTAATACCAGACCCAGAAGTAAAGTCATCCCGTCGGAATGGAAAATACACTGGTGGCCATCTTTAAAAACACAATCCATTGCAATCCTCCCAAACCACCAGTGTTGCATAGGAGAGACCAGGACCATTGAAAAGAACATGTCTAAGGCAACCCGAAAAACCAACCTCCGCCTGCACAAGAAGCGTTTCTCAGATGAGGAATTGAACATGTTGGCAGACACCCTTGCTGCCCATGCTGATGAGATCAACACCCATAACCTCAAAAGGGAGGCGCAGCAGAGGAAGAAGGAGATATGGGAGGAGGTAGCCCGCAAGGTGTCTGCAGTCGGCATCACCCCACGGACAGTCAAAGACTGCAAGAAAAGGTGGGATGACCTCCGCCTCACGGTCCGCAACATCCTGGCCAGCAATCGTCGGGAGGCCATGGCCACAGGCGGGGGTGCCCACTCCCCAGTCAAACTCATGTGCTGGGAGGAGACATGCAGCTCTACCATCCAGATGGAGTCGATCGAGGGCTTCGGGAGATGGAGACGGGTGTTGCAACATCTGGAGATGGAGGTGAGTGACCCTGCAAACCCCAGTAGGGCAAACCATGACATAGCACAGGTGCAGTGGAATAGAACCTAGGCAAGGCAATGCATGTCCCATCACACACACATTAACATATCCATGTCCAGATGGATGCTCAAACCCTGCCACACTGAAATGCATGCTGAGTGCCAGTCCATTACCAACATACAGCCAACACACAGGGACCATTCCCATGTCATACATCACACAAACCCCAATACAACGGCATTCCACTTGGCATGCAGAATTGCAGAATCGAGACGTCACGGCTAATGCCAAAATGTGCCCCCTTCAAACTACCCTGTGTGACACACCTGTAAGATATAAATGCATGAGAAATTAAAAACTCCACAGCACCATCTCATGCATCTTGCATGTAACACCATCACTGGTGGCCTGCATCTCTTCTCCCCCCCCCCAGGCACCGATGGAAAAGATTTTTTTCCCAGGATTAGTGTCCTTTGCATATAGTAAATAATGCCTGTCTACACTAAACTTTTCAGTAAGCCTGCAATGGTAGTGAAAGTCCTTTGTCTATGTCCGGTCAATCATGGAAGGGCTCCATTTTGGTTTCAATTCACTCTGTTAGTCCGAGTCCCCTTTCTTTGTCTGCCTTCTCCATTCAACGTTACACGCCCCCCAGTTGAGTGCTACTACACTTCACCAGCGGCCTCTCCCTTCATTGTGAAGAACAGCTGACACACGCAGCGTTCTTCAGAAGCAAGCCGTAACGTTCTTTAAAAGCAAGCTGTCTGCTGCTTCCACGTGGAAGAAGTCACTTCTAAATAGTAAGTTTCATTCTACTTACTTTTCTAACTGAACCGCGACTGACCTACGCGCTGGGCGCTCTATTCACATTGCCTTACCCACATGTTGGGCTTGTCATTCTTTTCTATTATGCAGCTCTTCCATACTCTTCGTTCCATAGCCTGATATCACCAGCCCCAGGATAGGAGTTTTCGTGTCCTGCGCAAAATACGAAGCGCTCCACGGTCATCCATATATATATATATATGGTGAGTTTATGTTACCTTTACCATACCTGCACACCGGCCATATTAAATTACTGTTGCACATAAACTATCGCCACCTTTATGTCTTTTTTCTCCTCTTTTTTCACTTTAGGTGAAATTTCAGATTCAGTCCCTTTTTTCACTTGCCAAATCCAAATAATGTGCTGAATGCACGACATCCTGCATGGTGAGCACATTATGTGCCGCCTGAGGTACGTTCCGCCATGTTTTGATTTATGTGCCTTTTTCTTGCACAGTATTTTTGTACTCTATTACACACATTTCTCTCTATATATTCACACTTTTATTCATTTTTCCACGAGGTGACCTAGCTTTTGGGCACGTTCTTTACACTTTAAGGGCGCCTCTCTGGTAATCTTCAAGTTTTTTGTTTGGGGGTACAGCCAACTTGGTTCTGGGGCACTGAGGCCTGATGCCCTCACCATATATTGGCATGTTCTTTAGCTCCCTTCCCATTTAAAGTCAAACCTTCTTCATAAAATGTCCCCTGTTACTACCTTTTCAGGAGGATCCCCTACATTAAGATTGTCTGTATTAACGCTGAATGTGAAGATTCCAGTACCTGAGGAAGGTGGTCTCTACCCATCAATATACCACCGAAACGCCAACTAGTTCCATGTAATGGTCGCAGGAACTACATTCTCCTGCGTTTTGGTACCATGGACATACACGCTTTATAGCCGTAGGCGTAGTACACCCCCTTTCAGCCTGTGACAACACAGCAGATAAATTAATGTTTGGGTTACATTGTATATGTTGGAATTCCCTTCAGCCAAAATTTGGCTTAACACACAGCACTGTGTGACATTGTTTACATGGTTAGCCAAGCACACAGCATTCTGTGTGATATTGTTTTTGTTGTAGCCGCAATCAGGCTCTGGTTGACGCACGTACTGTGCCATTTACACGAAATTGTTCAATCTGATCCTCTAGACAAGTAAGGGTCAGCCAGGGATAGTTTAAGTTTTATTAGCTATCTCGGAAATTTCTCATGATTTAAAATGTATACACTGTTTTGTTAACACCAAATCATTTTCTGTCAGCTCCCATATATTGGGTCTCTATGTTTAATTTCTTGCGGGGTTGTACCCCTACTTCTATGAACTTTCGCATACATTTTGCTTGCATTGATTGTATGGACTAAATAGTCCTGTTTCTCTCTGTAAACTGCATTGTTTTTGTATGTTTTTCATGTATGTTTTTCATGTTGTATGTACTTATCAAATTGACACGTTGTCTTGTTACAAACCAACAATTAAAGAAAGTTCTGCCCTTTTTCTTATTTTTTCTCATAAGGTTACTTTGACTGGTGAGAGACCAAAAAATTAAATATTGAATTTGATTTAATCTACTGTTTAGGCTACCAGGAAAACAATACTGTTAGCTCTACAAATTATATTTTTTGACCTACGATATTCAGACACACCCTTGTGTTCACAGATGTTTGTTTGCTCCATTTGAGTGCTTGGACGTTTTGGAGTCCCTCTTTTGTTTATACCGATGGAAAAGATGGCAGTGAAGACCCAGCCACAAGGCCATCCATGTCCCTGGTCAAACCACCTGGCACTGGCAAAACCACCTCCGGGGCAGCATCGCGGCTCACAGTACAAGCCAGTTCGAGTGCACAGGCTATGCCGGCACATGAGGGTCCCACAGCTGTGGGTCAGACTGCAAGCACAGAGCTGCCAACAACAGTGGAAGAGGAGGCCAGTGGAACCCATTCTACTGCAACTAGTTCAGTGGGTGAGGCAGCAGCCACAGCCCCACTAAGTGATATTGACATCGGAGTGGAGGAGTACATGGACCAAGAAGGTGCAATCCATGTGGCATGTCCACACACCCCAAGCCCCCTGTCCATCCCCCAACATGCCACTCAGGCCTCACTCACCAGCCCCATGCTGGAATCTGCAGTTCTGCTGCACAGCCCCAAACTCAGTGCCACCGCAGAGGCCAGCCCTGCAATGCCACACCCTGCCGCAGCACCATCAACCTCTGCTGCTCCCACTGACTTGGAGGCACGGCTGTCCAGGGTGTAGGCAAGGCAAGAGAGCATGATTGACATAGTGCGCCAATATGTGGCTGACGGGGAGGAGACAAGGCAGGAGATCCGTCAGGCCATTGCAGGGAACACTGCCGCAATCAATGCCTGTGCTGCAATGATCCGTGACAGTTTGGGGGCAGTCATGCAGGTCCTGACCGGCATGCTGCAACACATGCAGCAACAACAACCTGCGCCAGCCTTGCCAAACCCTACGGAATCCACCCCATCCTCCACACACGCATCCTCTGCACTCTCTGGCCCTGTGCGACTGACAAGGCGGAGTGCGAGGCAGTCCGAAATGCTACCCCCGGACACAAAGAAGTCACACAAATAGTGTGGGACAACAATGGGAGTGGGGGAGGTGGTGTCGGTGGTGTATAGGGGAATAAGGGGGAGTTCATTGGTGGCAATGGGGAGTTCATTGGGGGAACTGGGAGTTCATTGGGGTGAATGGGGAGTGTTGGTGTGTTGTGGGGACGGGGTAGGGCATGTGAGTGGTGGAGGGGTGATGCACTTTTCTGTAGTTTTCATTAATACACCCGTTGTGTAAAAAATCATTTAATGCCTGGACATGGTTCATTTTGTGTGTATTCATTTTATTCATGGCATTGCACAGTGCCCAACTCCCCACATACCCTGTGTGCATGTCCACATGGACCCAGTGCTCAGTATAGCACTGACACATATCCATCAACATTCATGTGGTTCAGAAGTATTTGTCAATCAGTGATTGGCGTACAGCACGGCCATCTTGTGCATCACATACTGGCAGGGGTGCTGCATCTTCTCCATCTTCATCCTCATCATCACCCGGTGCATGCATATCAATGTCAGGTGGCAGTGGTACATTTCTCCAGATGCACATGTTGTGCAGCATGACACAGGCCATGATGATCTTTGCCGCCTTCTCAGGCCTATAAAGGAGTGCTCCACCAGACCTCCTTAGGCAGCGGAACCGCACCTTCAACAGGCCAAAGGTCTGCTCAATCACGGGTACGGGTATGAACCCAATTGTACTCCTCTTCATGCCTGTTCCGCGGGTTCCGCACAGGGGTAAGTAGTCACGACTTCTGGGGATATCCTCCATCACCTGCATGGGAGTACTATGAGGTCTGTGTGAGTCATTCTGAGCTGCCACCTTCAGGATTCACAGCCATGGCCACAACTATTTGCTGTTGACATGCACATGTCCCTGTACGTATGCACAAAGATTATTTGGATGCATTGTGTACTGAAATATGGTCTGCTCGTCTGGATGGCATGGTACATATGATGCAGGGTGTTAACTTTTATGCTGATGCGGATGTACTGTGGATGCGGAACAATGTCTTGCCTCCCATAATTGCACTGTATGCTACTCTGTGCCTAATCACACTAGCGACATTGGCACAGTTGTAATCATGTTTAGTCATGTATCGCTTGACAGACCCATTGTGGCCTGGTTGTGCGTCTTACATGTTGTCATTGATGTACGGCATTGGTCCAATGTGTGGCAGTGATGTGTCATGTTCAGGTTGGGAGGTTCAGGTCAGAAGTGTTTAGCTCTGAGTGCATTGTCCACTCACTGCCCATTCCCGCCCAGTTGGAGTATGCATCCCCCCACATCACAACCCAGATGCACTGCCATGGGCCATTCAGGCAACTCACCAAGCAGCCAGGCACGTCGTCCTGCATGTCACTCCATGTGACAGGGTAGCATGGAGTTACGCAGCACCATGGCATCATGTGTCGATCCGGGATATCGGGCACAACAATGTGTGATGATCTTGCTGGAGTCACATACCATCTGCACATTGATGGAGTGGTATTCCTTGCAATTGCGGTACACCGCCTCTATGGCATGAGGGACTACTAATTCGACATTGGGTGCAGTTGAGGGCACCAACGCAATTGGGCATGCCTGCCAGTGCATGGAAGCCTACTTTTGTGTCAGCAATCTCCTGGACAGTCCGAGGTAGGGATATTTGGGTGTTAGAATGCTTCAGGAGGGCATCCAGCACTTGGGTCAGCATGCATGGAAAGAGTGGTTGTGATATACCATGCAGCTGGCCCACTGTGTGCTGGTAGGTGCCTGTGGCCAGGAAATGGAGCATAGACACCAACTTTAGTAGCGGGGAATGGCAGTGCGTATTTCAATGAGGCTGACAATGTCGTCATGTATCGTGTCCACAATGGTGATGACGGTGTCCCGGTCCAACCGGTACAGGGTGTGGATCTGCTCAGGGGTTAGATTGAATGGACTGGGTCTGATGCAAGGGATTTGTGACTGTCTATGAGGTACTACTGGCTCCACTGGTGGTAATTGCTCGCCCTGTCTCAACCTCCTTCTCCTACTGCGTCTCCTCTGTGCTGCCTGTAGTTGCTGTTGTAGTTGCTGTTGTTGCTGTAGTTGTAGCAGTACAGGCATGTCCTCCAGCCCCATGATTGCAACAGCTAGTGGTATCATTTTGAGGTGGGAAGAGGTGTGGTGTGTGGGTGTACTCCTTTTATACTGGGACAGGCTCCATTGACTCCACCTGTGGTGATTGTGTGCACCTGTGGCAGTTGCTTTCACTGCAGGTTGCTATTTATGGGTGGTCCGCAATTCCTGTATGGCCGCCGTCGTGCAAGCCCTATTTACTGCCTTCGGGATGCCCGTAAGTGCATGCCCGCGTAACTTGTGATGTCCTGCTATTACCGACATTCTAGTATTTCCTCCACAAAGGAGCGCGTGTAGGTGCGCAAGCCGGTATGAGGGGGCACTGGGGCAGGTGGTGGCGGTATTGGCAGGTTGTCGGGTCGTAATGGCCCGGACCCATTAATGATGCCGGTAATACCATTCCGCCATCCTATTTTCATTACCTCTATTCCGGTAATGAGGCCCTTTGTCTTTCTTATATTAAGGCATTATAGGAAGTCATTAAAAGAATTCAAATCCTACAGAACAATGCGCTTAGAGCAGCTTTAGGCATTCCTAGGAGGGCCCATATCACTGATCTTAGAAGATCCAATAACTGGCTCTCAACTCACGAGAAAATCCAGTTAAAAGCAGCCTCACTTGTGCATAAATTTCTAAACAATGCTGCACCACGGTACCTTTCTACGAGATTCATGAGAATAAAACCAACAAGACTGACCAGATCTGCTAAATCCAACAACATCACAATACCCAGATTCAAACTGTCCAGAGTTGGAGGTTGCAGCTTCCAGGTCAAAGCAGCACAACTTTGGAACTCCCTGCCTCCCACCTTGTGGACAGATCAACCATACCCCACCTTCCGAAATAACCTTACAAGGTGGATCAAAGACGCAGATAAATAATAGACTACCCACTGCTTGGACCTACTCTACATGCCCCCAATGACAGCACCTTTGCACAATTCCTCTGCAGGTACTGCCTATCTGAGCAGGACTGCATTCACTTGAACAGCTATTTTGCCTCGGCGTATATTCTGTGTATATTTTTGTATATTTTGTATATTTTTGCATATTTCCTGTCTCCACATCTGCCTTGTGGTCCTGTCACTAAGCTGTAAGTTGTCTTATGAAATGCGCCTGGTTAACCCTGGGACTGGTGCGCAATACAAATAATAAAACAAACAAACAAGGGGCGAACAATCAAAAATACTTGAGTGTAACTTCTAGCTGTTTGACCCTTTTTTAAGGAATATGGGGGATGGCATTCTTTAAGGCCAGGGTCTGTTGGGTGTGGGGCAGGTTTATAGAGATGAATTACTTCTGTGCTGGCCCCTGTGCTGGGCCGTGTCAGGGTCAATGAAGTAAGACGGAAGACAGAAGATACAGTGTAAAGTTTGTTGCATTCTCGCGGCTAGTCTCTCAGGAGAACTGGACAACTGCAGAGATGACAAAGGGGAGGAGGTGGGGGGAGTAGCTTGCTCGCTGTGTGCGCCTGGCTGGGAGAGCTGCAGGCTTGCGTTCTAATTTCACAACTGGTCTGCCATTATAAAATGACAAAATGGAGTCAGTAGCCCATAAAATGGAGTCTTGTTCATCTCTGGTCTTATACTGTCTTGAGGGGGGTCACAGTTCCTAGGGGTATTCCCGCACGGGTGCTCCGGAGCCAGGGCCCTGAACCCAAAGCAGCCGCAACTGGGCCTACCCAGGAAGTGAAAGAATGGAGGGGGGGATCCCAAGACCCTCTCCTCCCACACACTGGCCCCAAAACTGACTGCACACCCAGGGGGGTGTGCCATCCCAACAGATGCTGCTACCTCTTCACAGCACCAAAATGCAGATAATCCTACTCAGATATTCTCTTGATGGCTGCAGAGATGTGTGAATCACCAAGCACCAAATGCCGCTCTTGACCCTCCAGTCCACGCTGCTTGGAGATTCCGCTCCATGTGACATAACCTCCTCCACCATTGGCTGCGATGGGGGCTCAACAGCCTATTAGCCGCTGCCACATTGACGTCACCAGATGGCAATGACCTCAAAGCTGAACGGAGCTCCCCCAGCTAATGAAAGAAACCAATGGTCTCCAATGATGTCCAGGACCAACATGCAGCAAAAGCAACAGTTGAGGCCGGTGAACCTCTCAAATATTCTTGTTGTGATATGTGCAGCTTGGAGAAATGCCCAAACCCTGCTCAAACTTCTCAGGGCTTCCCCACACTTTAAGCACTGAAAGCAGCGAGACTGTGTGTTGCAACACTGCTTGCAAACATCTAGTGTCTGGTCCCAACACACTGCAGCCCCTCTCAGGCCTGAACATTTTCATGACCGCCCCTTGCAGACTCCTACCTGCCCCTTGCAGATCCTGAAACTCTCCTGACTGCCACTCACAGGCCCAACAAAAACACTTGGCCACTCCTTGCAGTCCCAAAAACACAATGGGTGGCTCCTCGCAGGCCCAAAGTTACACTAGGTGGTCTCTTGCAGGCCAAAACATGCTACTGACTGTGGGCTGCAGACCCAGGCCACCAGAGAATATATCCTTCTTCTCAGGACTGCTTTGTCCTCAGGACTGCTCCAGAACTCCACACTGCAGCGCAGATAACAGCAGCTTGCTTATTGGGGCATGGACAGGGTTGATGCCTTCTCTGCTCTACAGGTGTCCTTCTCAACCTCTCTCTGTCTCTGTTCCCCTTTAACAGAAGCCCCAGGCCTCCAGGACACCAAACCAGCCTGTTGCCAATGTTAAGTGGGTACTTCAGTGATGATACAGGGATCTTCGTTACTTATCAAGCAGGTAAGTACAGCAGGATCTTCGATTACATAGGAGACATCCACTGAGGTGCCAGTCTCAAGGTTGTGGGTTAAGTCACACCTTGCTTACAAGAGTTCTTTTGACAGTCATCAAAGCAACGGATGACAGCTTGGGAGGAGACATTTGGACTGGAAATATGCAGCAGCGGAGCGCTGTGCTGGTTGGCGCCCACAGCTCAAATGATGACATGTGAGAACGTGGGGGACTGCAAAGTACAAGAGCAGATAGACGACGGGGGCTGAAAGCCTACATGCTCACGGTTCCAACTATTTTTTTTTCATGTAAGTCCGGGCGTCAGGGGAGTTGCTAGGTCTGGAAAAGACCCAGGGCTAAGCTGATGTCGGAAAGGTTGGGACTGGGGGCTAGCTAGTCTTTTGGCTGTAGCTCCTGAGATTCTATCCGGGGCTACAACCAAAAGATCAGGGGCTATAGCCCCCTTAGCCCCCCCCTAGCAACGCCCCTGCCGGGCATTGTGGACAGTGTGGCACTGGTTGTTGCATTCCGGTATCATGAAGATCATGAGGAAATGCTGCCATGGGGACAGAATGAGAGGAGAGAGGTTTGACATTGTCCAGTTCAGTGATCTGCAGAGCACACCGATTTGGGCAGTAAGCTGTGTCCAGGGGAAGGTACTTTATTTTGGTGTCAGACCCAGTTGCGTGCAAACTGGTAGTGACACCACTGTCTGCTTTTCTTTAAGGTCCTGTGGGTCCGGCATGTTTGAGATGGCAGTACCGTTTTGCCTAAGGAGTAGGGAAGAAAAGGGCTATGGCTTTTGGCTGGTGACGGGAGTTCTTTTGTGTTTAGATGCCTTTAGTGAATTAAAGTAAAGTCAACACATGGACAAGTTGCGGTGTGAGGCCTTTAGAAAGAACATGGTGCATGTTGTGTATTCATGCTGTGGCCTCTGCATTGTGAGCACTAATGTCATTTTTTTAAGTGAGAACAAGTGTCGTGTGGGTTCTCTAGATAGATTGTGATAGATTATTTGGTCGTAGATTAATATTATGAGTTTAGAAATATTCAGGGTGCAGGGGGAGAAAAGCATCCCTGGGACAAAGTTGACTACTATATTAAAAAGAAAGGTAAGAGTCCTAGAATGATGGACCCTCGTGCCCCCTGCACACCACTAAGCTGATAACAGTCAAGTATTAAATACAGTGTCAATGTAGATTAATGAAAGATAATCTACACAAACCAAAAGTGTAAGGGTCAAAGATATTTTATTCATAGAAAAAAAAGAAGAAGTTTATACAGAAAAACAAGCAAATTATATTTTCAAATGATTTATTCAGAGTTCTATGTGTTTCGAGTATACACCCTTCGTCAGGAGCAAAATGATGTACATCATTAGTCCAGATTCTTCAGTTTCATATCTATAGATGAAAAACTGCAAAATCAATAAATTGTAAAAGTATTATTAAAGCTTATCTTTTCATAAAGTAAGTAAATCAGGTCACAAATGCAAATGTTGAGGAGTAACCATTCACCTGGATTTTGTGGGTAAAAATATCCAAACGTTCAATGGACGTCTTCATATAGTTAAGTAACAGGAATGCTCTGAAGCACTGCAGGGTCAAGTATAGACACTAGAAAACAAGAGAGACGATGACGGTAAGTTCAAATTGTTAATTTAGGAGCTTTCTTCCTGGAGTTATATTAATGTCAAGGCATGTTGCCTTACCTTAAAGTGCAGAGCTAAATTATTGTAAAGATGGAGACTTCTATGGACTGATTTCAGCATAAATTGCAGAGTATCTCTTGGGGATCCATCCAGTGGGTGGACAAATCTAGATTTGATAAATAGAATAAAAGGTATAGGAATGCGGTATAGTATGTCAACGTAGGTATAACAAATATTGAGGTGGGGTCCACATCCTGAATGGAACCACGTTAAAAACCCAAGTAACATTGCCAATTTAAAATGAAAGTTCTTGCCATAATGAGTATGAACAGTTGTGGAGCAATCTTCCATATGTAGAAATTCACATGAGCTGTGCTGTGCCTCCTGTATATACTCACATGGGATATCTTAAAGTGATAATGATTTCTCCACAGGGACACCAACCTTGGCAGACAATAGTTTATGGAATGAACTTATAAGTACTTGGTTTTAAATCACTGGTTTGCAATGTTATTTCCTGTATTCACTATGTGTGGTGGTCAGCGTGTCGCGTGTGGTGGTTATATATGGGTGTGGTGCATGTTGGAGAATGTGCTGGAAGGTTTGGGGAAGACAATGTACATGTTATGGCATCATTGCATTCTAGAGGATGTTGTTTTACTGTTTTGGCTTTTGTGGTCATGATACACAGCACTATACTGGGGTGTGTCCACCCGTGCCATAGGTTATGGGGTTTTGGTACCTGGCCTCATTTTGGGTTGTGTTCACCCATGCCATTGTTTTTTGGGTCTTGGTACCAGCACTATTTTGGTGTGTGTTCACCGATGCCACAGCTTTAAAGTTGTAGAGGTGTTGGACACCACAGTGTTTGCAAAGTGTGGAGGTGTTGGACACACCAGAGGTATGGAATGTAGAGGTGTTGGACACCCCAGTCTTATTAAGTAGGGTGCCAGTGTATATGTCACAGTGTACCTGTCCTGTGTTACCTGAATCTATTCTTGTAACCTGCAACTTTAACTAAGTACAGAAACTTTCCTTTCCCACACTGTACTTTGTCACCTGTGACCTGGGTACTTCGTTTTTATCAATGTGCCAGATATATGAACTGGAGGAGACAAACTTTCTGTGTGTGTTTGCGCCTGTGGGCCATTTTAATGTGACCAAGAAACTTGGTCAGGGGAAATGCGTTTGTCTTGGAAGCAAGACAACGCTGCACAATACCGGTTTCAAATCCCGATCCCGTGCTTAGAAACTACTCTCTGGAATGAAGTGCATTATAAAAGATCAATTACAATAATTATAATTATAAGTATAATTATAATAATAAGAATAATAATAGTTCCATGCATTAATCTGCTTTTTATAGGAATTTTCGCAGCATCATTTCCTGCAGGCAAGTGCTTAGAGAGAGGAGGAAGAGGGTAATAGGAGAAGAGAGAAAAAGCGGAGGAGTTTCTGTTAGAGTGAGGATGGATTGAGAGGAAAGAAAGGAAGCACCTGTTGGAGAGAGGACACGAGTTAGAGGTGATGTGAAAAGGAGTAGCATCTGTTGGTGAGAGGAAGAGGTTACCATTAAAGGAGAGGGGAAGAGGAAGATTACTGGCTGGAAAGAGGATGATAAAAGGAGAGTTATTGCTTATTACACACAACTACATGAAGAGAAGAACCACCTCATACAGCAGGGGGCTTGGTATTTTAGACAGTAACAAAGCACTGTTGTGGAAGGAGAGAACTGAATATGTCTGGCAGAATACCACCCTACGCTATACTGTCTTCTCTCTCACAGCAATGGTTGATCTGTCCCCCTAAGGGCTTGTTTGGGACAAGAGAGAAGACTCAGCCAATAACACATAACCATTTTCCACGTCTTTGCAGCTGGTCATTCTCCACATCCAAAGGTTTTTCTATGCTCAACCAGTACCCAACCAAACATATGTGTCAAGCCCAGACGATCATAAAATCTCCTGAATTGATCCAAGTACAGGAATTGATCATGCATGATCAGCCGTGTTTAAATGAAGGACAAAGAAGAAAGCGACCTACTCTTCTCCTCTGAAGTTCCAGCAAAAGGAAAGACAATGGAATGGGAACAGTGATGAATACAAAAAGAAACCTGAAACCTGATTCTGAGAGGGTTGAATGGGGAAAGACTTTGACATTCTCACCCAGGGGAAACCAGTGCTGAGGACAGACTGGCTAGGAAGCCCAGAAAGCTATGTTTTTGTGTCTGAGAACATAGGGAAGGCAATATATTTTTGGCACAAAAACGCTTACAGAGTTTATACTATTGATAAGAGAGCGGAGGATATGGGTCCTTTTCAATGGGGTGAAAGAATGAGACTTTACGACCACATGTTGCAGGGGAAGGTAGGCACATAAACCAGGGATGAGGACAGGACAGAATGACATTGGGATGGGATGGAGGAAAAAAGTGCTGAATTAAGAATTGAGGGTCAATGAAAAAGTGTTATAGGGTTGTCCATAAAGGGTAGGGAGAGTGGAAAACAGGGTAATGCAGTAGTGCAGAGTGCTAGGAACAGGTTCTTCATAAAGAAGTACAGCTTTCAGGTTGGATTTAAATAGTGATAGAGTTAGAGTAGTACGTAGAGGCAGAGGAAGAGCATTCCAAAGTGAGATGAGCAGATAGGTAAGGTGGAGCAAGTCCATGGGCCTCATTACAAGGTTGCCTGTCTGGTAAAATCGATGCTGGTACGGTAATACTGGCATCGTTTACTGGACCGGAGTTTTACGAGCCGCGATGCCGGTGACACCGGCATCGGCAGGCACCCACTGTGACCGGCCTCACCCTTGCCAGTATGAGCGTTGACCCGCAGCAGCCGTGCCAGTGACACCGACATGCCACAGTGAAGTGCACATTAAGAGGTGCATGAGCATGCAATTACCGGCATGGACATGCCAGTAATAAGGGATTCAATGATGCCGTTATTACAGGCATCGTGGTGCAGGCGTTAACAGCAATCAGGTGTACAAACATGCCACAGATGCACACAAAGAGCCCAGGTGGAAGCAATGGAGTCTGGCACATCACAAAAGGAGCACTCCCACACACCACAACCCTCCCAAATCCACAATGCTTCCATTAGCACTTGCAGTACTGGAGCTGGAGGACATGCCGGCACTGCTTCTCATTGTGGAGGCAGAGAGGCAGAGAATGCAGGGGAGGCGCAGGAGGAGAAGGAGGGTGAGAATGGGCCAGCAGAGACACATTGTGCAGGCAAGGGTACCTCGCAGGCAGCCACCAATCCCTCGCCTAAGGGCCAGCCCATTCAACCTAATCCCTTCTCAGATCCACACCATGTACTGGCTGGACAGGGACACCATCAGAAAAATAGTGGACCACATTCATGATGACCTGGTGAGCCTGATCAATATCCGGACAGCCACCCCCCACCCCCCTATGCTGAGGTAGTCTCTGTGCTACACTTCTTAGCCATAGGCACATATCAGCACACAGTGGGGCATGGAATCTCACAACCATGTTTCTCCTGTGTGCTCACACAGGTGACAAATGCACTCCTGAAACACACAAGCAGCCACATCAAGTTACCACGGACTGTGGAGGAGTTGAATACAACCAAAATAGCATTCTTTGCACTGATAGGCATGCCAAATGTAATCGGTGCACTCGACTGCACACATGTGGAGCTGGTTATCCGGCATGCTGTGGAGGTAGTGTACCGCAAAAGTAAGCTGTACCATTCCCTCAATGTACACATGGTGTGCGATGCACGCAAAATCATCACACATTGCTGTGCAAGATTACCTGGCTCCACATATGACTCCATGGTGCTGTGCAACTCCACGCTTCCCCACTACATGGCACAACACACTGCAGAACGTACCTGGCTTCTGGGTGAGTCTAACCACAAGGCCATGTGGGGTATTGAGTGGGGGGGATTCCCAAGCAAGTGAACGTGTCTGCTGGCTGGGACATGAGGGGTGTTGATTGGGGGGATTCCCAAGCACAGTGAATGTCTCTGCTGGCTGGGACATGAGGGGTGTTGGAACATAGCATAGGATTGCATGCATGAGGAGCACAAGTGCACACAGCACGCATTAATCCATCCTCACTCCTGCAAACAGGCGTAATATTACCAGGCACTGGGTTGGCCAATAGAAGGCAAAGTCGGATGAGGAATCAGACCTAGCAACCTCCACATTCCCAACCAGAACAACAACAACCAACAACCACACACAATAGAATGGAACAACACCACACACAGCATCCTGGGTGACCCCAACTGTGACCTCAGTAAATAAAACAGAATGTGCATCACAGCCAATGCTCGCCATTGTGCAAGGCCTACACAGTTGTGTGCACATGTAATGAACAGACACATTGCACACACCAGCACATGTATCAGGAACATCAGAAAACATGACCCACATGTACCACAATGAACCACCCTGCAATAACAATGCATGAATTACATGATCTCAGCAGAAGAATCACGACTCATGCTGCCCTGCCAGAGAGAAACCCATCTGTCACACTGATTAATATCAATAACCACACTCAGTCCACAGGTACACCGCAGATCTGCATGCCCGTCACGACACCTTAAGGGACACCTCCAAGTACAATGGGTCAAGTATGATGAAATTTACAACCAGCTATCATTGACTACCACCAATATATGTTTGACAGGAGCAGGACTCATCCAAAGTAACTTTGCTCCACCATGCCAAACACCACCCAGCCGTATCACAGAACTGTTACCCTTCACCCGTGGGTCATACCAGCAATGTAAATGTAACCTATTCATATCGGGGAGGGTGTTGAAAGACATGTAGATGGAGACATGCATGAGTAAAATGCATACAGTGGAGAGCACTGTGTGACATAAAGCCTATTAGGCCAGTGCGTGAATATCCACCATACATGCACGGTCCATTTCATTGGTAACACATCAATGAAATCTGAGCCCATCTTGGAAATTTGGAATTGATATGTGAGAGTGCAGGTTCACATTGAATGGTCCTTGCAACTGTAACTGCACCCATCTCCCCGACCCATGGTTCACCCCTAAGTACACTTACCTGGCTCATTGAAAAATGAACATGTACATGTCCATGTACTTCTTAGTAGCTCTTGATGATGAACACTGCACAGTCAGTGCCAACATGGGATACGCAAAATAACAACAAGTATCCATACACTTTCTCCCTTGCAGGTGATGACCGGCATCCCCTGAAGGGCTGGCTCATGATCCCCATCAGGCAACCAGTGAACAGGCACGAAGAGGACTACAACCGTGCATACGTATGCACTTGTGTCACCATTGAGCAGACATTTGGCATGTTGAAGGCCCGGTTCCGCTGCCTCAGCAGGTCGGGTGGTGCCCTCATGCACGGGCCTGAGAAGGTCGGAAGAATTGTGTTGGTATGTGCCATGCTACACAACATGTGCATCCAGCGCAACGTCCTCCTGCCCCCTGACATTGACATGATGCCACCTGAGGATGATGATGATGAGGAGGAGGAAGATGGTGGAATTCCCCAGCAGCACAATGTAAATGAAGGACGTGCAATATGGCAGATTTAATTGGCCAGTACGTCTGATTGACAGGAAAAGAGAAGGCACTGTGCATGGGTTACACTGGGCACTATACACAATTAAATAGGCACACACTCAAGAAGCAATGTCCACGCATGTGTTTGTCTTTTTCACAGCAGCTGTATGGAAGACTGCATATCTATTTACAAATGTGCATTACTACCTACCACTTCTTGACACCAACACCCCCTCCCCCAATCCCCCCACACCCAATACCACAAC
The DNA here is from genome assembly GCF_040938575.1 of Ambystoma mexicanum. NCBI lineage: Eukaryota > Metazoa > Chordata > Amphibia > Caudata > Ambystomatidae > Ambystoma > Ambystoma mexicanum. The sequence continues at coordinate 302,676,200 of NC_090933.1, forward strand.
ACCCCCCACACTATCCCCACACCTAATACCCCAACACCCCCTCCCCCACTACCCCCACACCCAATACCCCAACAGCCCCTCCCCCACTACCCCCACACCCAATAACCCAACACCCCCTCCCCCACAACCTCCACAACACCTCCACAACTATTCCATCCACACGTGCACTAGTTACTAGTCCTATTCACCACCCCTTTTTGGAGGAAGGAGTTCACCGTTGTGCGGCGATCGAGTCGCCGTGACTGTCGCACAGGTCTCGTTTGGGTTGAGCTTGCTAGTGTTGTGCTGGTGGATGGTCCAGGTTGTGGGGTTGTGGTGATGGTGTGCTGTTCGGCAACGGCAGTAGCCAACTGTGTGATGCCTGGGTCATGGCAAACATCACTGCATTGCCCTCCCGCACAGCCTGGCCACATAATAGATGGCTCTGCTGACCATCTTTTCCGTGTCTTGCAGGGCTTCCTGCATTGCCTGGCGAGTCTGTTCAGCGTCTGACACATACTGTGTCACCAGGGCTTGTATTGCCTGCTGGTGCCCTCCCATGCATGACAGTCACCCTTCGAGGTCCCTGATGTCCTATTGACCAGGTTCTGGCAGGGGAGGTGGACTGTGAGGGCTTGCGGGGCTGAAGCGGGTGTCTTCGCTGTGGGTGTTAGACCCACTGGCCTCCACTGCACCGTGTGCACCAGAGCCTTCTTCAGGTGTGGCACCTGTGCTTGTCTGCCTGGGTGGCGTTGAGTCAGCCTCCTCATGCTGGCTGTGGCCTGGGGACATGGCCTCATCCTCACTTTGCAGTGCTGATTGAGCAGCCTCACCCTGCTCACTCTGCACTGCAGATAGTGCCTGCTCCTGTTCGCAGGCCACGGGGGATTCTGGCTCCTCCACTGGAAGTGACTCATGTGTCCCAGGTGTAGATGTTTGCCGGGGGCCAACGCCGGAAGCAGTGGATGTGTTCGGGGGGCCTTGTTTGAGGTTGATGGTGGCTGATGGCCAGCTTGTGTTTCCTTTTGGTGGGAGGGGCTATGCCATGGATGTAGTGCCATGCTTATGTCTTGCCGTGGACGTTGACGGCTCCTGGCTGAGAGCGGTGTCTTGGCCGCAGCAGTGACGTGCAGCAGCTCTGCTTGGAGTTGTGGCATGTTCGTCCTCACTATCTGTTCCTGTGCCTATGGGGGACAGTGAGGCAGGACATTAGTTATGGGTGTGCATCCATCTGACATACATCAATGCTAGTACATTCCGAGTCATGCACATTCTCATGGTCATGTTTGAGGGACTGGCATGGTCCACACAGGAATGAGGGGGATGTATTGTGGGTGCATCCTTCTGGTGCAGCCATGTTGTGCACAGTGTTTGTTGGGTGGGGTTCAGGTGTGTAGTGGCTTGCATGTTGTGGCCATGCCACAGGGGCTGTATGGCATTTGCTGTTTCATTATGGGACTTATGTGCTCCCATTCAGTATGGTGATGCATTCATGTTTACTCTGCATGTATGCAAATGGTGGGTGTGACAGGTGTGCGACAGGTGGTGGTGATGTGTGCATCTTGCCATGAGGTGACATTGTGGCGACGCCTGCAGTTGTACATTGATGTGTGTGTGTGTGTGTGTGTGTGCATGCAGATGGTACTTGTGTTGGCAATACAGGGGTCATGTGAGGTGTGTCAGTGGGGTTTGTTTAATGTGTTTGTGGCAGGGACATTGCAGTTATGGGGGAGGATGCTTTCGGTGGGTGCTAATGCTGCAGGAATCTGGTGCTGCCTACTTGGCTATTGCACTTCACCATTGTCAATGGGGATGATGGTATGTGGTGTGCATTTGGGATTATGGTAAGGGACACTTACCATAAGCATCTGTTGTTTGAGTGCCTGTCTCGCACCCTTGATTCCTTCCATATGGATCACTGTGCTACAGGTCTCCTCCCAGGATGTCAATTTGAGGAGGGGTGGCGGTCCACCTCCTGTGGGCATGCCCTGGCTGCGCTATGCAGCAAGGAGGTTTCTGACCCATAGACGAAGATCCTCCCATCGCTTGCGGCAATCGCAGACAGTCTGCAGTGTTGTCCCCACTGCCGACACCTTGCCGGCCACCTCCTATCATATGGCTTTCTTTCGTAGTTGTACTGGCCACAGCAGGTCAGCACAGAAGACCAAGTCCGCATGTTCGAACATTGTGTCAGTCAACATGTTGAACCTTGGATTCTGGTGATGGACAGTTCCTTGCCTGGATGACATTTTCCTCAGGATTCTTGCTGCCTACTCAGTTCTCCTGGTGTACAGTTGTAGACTGAGGATTGCAATCAATTGCGTTTTTAAAGATGGCCACTGGTGAATTTCCCATTCCAGCGCAATGACGTTGCTTCCGGTGCCAGTATTACTGGCATTGGCATACCGGTAATACCGGGATCGTAGGTGACGGTGCTGTGCCAGCGGCATCATGGATGCCAGGAAGCAAGGGTTTGGGTGCCTTTAGCGGTATGCCGGTGCTACCATTACTGGCATGGCAAAATGCGCATGCACACTGAATCAGAATCTACTGTTGATTCCGGCAGCAGTGCTACACGGACACGGTAGCACCAGCATGCCGTTAATTTCCTTTTTTTACCGGCTAACTCGTAATGAGGGCCCATGTATAGTTTTGAGGATGATGAAACAAAGTTTATACTCGGCCCTTTCTTTCACAGATAGCCAGCCAATCTGGCAACAGTGGCTAGCTCCTTGTCTAGTACCCACTATGACTAACCTGACCTCAGGAGTAGGGGACAATCTGGGAAGATCATAAAGCTAGCCCTTGTAATTGTCAACGTACTCAACAGATTGTGACAGATTTGATGGTCCAGGAAGAAGATGTTGTCCTAGTCCATGTAGTGTACCCAAAGTAAAAATGAGCCATGAACCTGCAGCAACCTCAGTGGCTGGACCATAAGCTTCCACTATACCAGTGGACAATTGTAGAAGAGTATGACTAGGCAGTTAGCAGGTCTAAGGAACTAGAATCAGCCCATGCGCATAACTAATCAGATCTATTCCTTCAGATTTAATTTCCCTGCAGAGTGCTCCCCAGTGCATGGTCCACAAACAAGCTAGCTGGCCTTGTATGAAGAAAGTCAACAGCAGTGGAAAGAATCATAAACAAATGTTATCTTGGGGCACACCTTTGTTCTATGTGATGAAGTTCCGAGTTCTCTCAGTACAATCCACTTATTCTTGACATTTTAGACCTCAATCTGGATGACAAAAAGAGTTTCATTATGTCCGGGAGCCATGCAGTTCAGGCACTCCTAGCAGGTCTGTGGGCACAAAGCAATACCACACAGAAGTAGATGCTTTAAACAATTTCGAGCACTATTTTGTAGTTTATGACCTGTGGAAATGAAGATTTTTCTGGTGAAATGTATCATCTGGGCTTGTGCCATTGGCTATGAGGTATGGCTGTGTGTATGTTCATATTTATATAATTGCAATGCACTTTAGACCCATGGGCAAATGGGTAGATAAATTACAAAAACAGACAACACAACAAGGAAACCCTAACAACAACTATCAGACAAACCAAACAGTGGGACTGCTAACCCTGGTTACGTATGATACTTCTTTGCTTTGCCCAGGCTGCTTGTACTTGTGAAAGTACCAGAGAGTTTTCTTCTGAATGCGCAATGTTAAGTATTATAGGATGCATGGAAGCTCAAATCTCTGTATGGACTAATGCCGAACTTGCCAATCTGAAATTGATTTTAGCTGACAGGTTTCAAGGAACCTGGCAGTTCCAATTGGGGGGACATTCCATCCTTGTACATATGTTGTTATGTTATGTTATGTTATGTTTTGTTATTTGGCATTTATATACCACTCTATATATTATTGGTATGACCTCAAAGCACTGGTAGGTTGAACGCCCTCAGAGACCGTAGTCTTGGTCAGTTGAGAGAGTAGGGTGTCATAGGGTACTTGGGTGCACCGGTTATGTGTGCCGCTGTTGTATTTGCCTAATGGCAGCTGCATTTTAGCATTAGGTGTGGTGGTATTGATGTCAGTTGAATGTGTGCAGTCTTGCAGGTGGATCTAAAACTGGGTTCTGGCTGCTTTAGGCCTGTGGGATGCTTATGTGTGCAGCTAGGCTGTCATGGGGTATAGCTGAGTTTTATTAGAATGATGAGGTGTTCATGGGGTAATATTTGTATGTGAGCAGCTAGGCCAAATTGATTGAGGGGTATAGCTGCATTCTAATTGTGTGATGGTGCAGAGAGTAAGCATAGTGATGTGGGATGAGAGTGTTTGCGTGGATTTATGAACTGAGAAGATCAATATTCTGCATTTCAGGCATGCAGTTGCGTAATAGCGAATTAATACGAATATTCAGTGATGACATTGTTTGGGATCTCATTGAGCATTAGTCATCGGGTTGCTGGGTTCAATCGCTTAGGAAGGCTGTGGTTGGTTTTACGGTTTGAGACACATTTTAAAAGCTTTGAGGAACATCATACAGTCTTGGGTGTGATGAATATGAGGCGGCAGCAAGTTCCACAGAGTTGGGGCCAAGGTTGAGAAGGCGGACAGATTTAGAGGTTGGAATCACTAGAAGGAGGGCAGTGCTTTATCTTAGGGTGCAGGATGGGAGGTATGGTTTTATCTCTTCTTGTAGGTAAATTGGACCGGTCTTGTGCACTGCTCAGTGAGTGATGCATAGGATCTCGAAGATGGCCCTTCGCCTGACTGGAAACCAGTGGAGTGTTCGGAGAGCTGGTGAGATCTGGTCTCTTTGACCCAGGGCAAGGAGCAGATTAGCAGCAGCATTTTGGGCTCTTTGGAGTTTTTTGAGTTGGTATGCCGGGTCTCCTAGGTATAGGGAGTTGGCATAGTCCAGTCTCGACATCACAAAAGACATAACTGCAGCAAGTCTGTTCAGATAGGAGAAGGGAAAAATGCATCTGAGAAGTTTGAGGTAGTAGTGACAGCATTTTGACACGTTGTTGATCTGACGGGAGAGGGTCAGGACTGAGTCCATAGTGCAGCCTAAGTTTTTCATTGTTTCGAGGGGTGGGGGGCAGTTGGGCTGAGGGACGGGGTCATGGGAGCAGATGTGGTAGAAGGGCAGTATTGACGAACCCCATCATTTCCGTTTTAGAAGGGTTCAAGAGGAGGTGGTTTATTGTTATCCATACATCGATATCGCAGAAACAGTCTTCAAGGTCAGGAAGGGGGTTGGTGCCTGACTTGGGAATTCTCAGGATGATTTGGGTATCGTCAACGTAGTTGTAGATAACAATGTCTGCCCATAAATCTACACATGCTTGATGCCTATCTGCAGACTTTACTCAGTTGCTAGATGAAAAAGTAAGAATCCCACAAATTGACAACATAAACATTGATTTAATGCCTTGATCCAGTTCCTTTTATGTCACATGCATATTAATTACATCTTTGATGAAGATTAAAACTCGTCTACCTTCATTTGGCAAACACAGAATACCTGATCTTATGCAGGGAACTCAAAATGGGTTTGTCAAATATACAAAGTAAATATTCACATAAATGTGTGCAAACATAAATGCTGACTGGATGAAAAGTTATGTTCCTGCTCATAATTTAGTAATTTCAAACAATCTAAATGAAATTGGAGTCTAGAGAAAGATATATTTTAAACATGTATGAAATCCTACTGTTGCAAATGTGCAACCCGACAGGATAACATGGAGATAATATTAAAAGCACACTAGCACAAATGCATGTGTTACTGCTTCCTTGCACACAGCATGCATAACTTTCAAACTCAATGTTTACAAATAAATACTTGTGCATCTTGTAAGTTCCTGGCTCCACAAAATTAGGTTGTGCTTAACATAATGGCACACCTGCCATTGCCATTTGCATTGTGTCTTGGCATTATAAGGTATGGTATTGGTATTGTTTATTTGTAAAGCACCTATACACAAAACAAGTGTTTCAAAGCGTTCAAGGAGTAAGGGAACAAGGGGAAAAAACAACAGTCATTCAAAGCACTTGAATTTCTGAATGATACAAGTCTCCACTATGCAGAGTAAGCGCATAGAACAAGTACATATAATACAATTAACAAAGTAGATAACAACAAATAGGTCTGACATCATTTTTCCAAGAGCATTGAGGCGCCGCCATGCAGGGAGGGGAGAAAAAGGAAAGACATAGATGATCTTTGAGGCATGATACTTTTGGATTGCGCAAGTGCGCAGACAGGTGCAGGGGAGGGGGTCACGTGAAAGGGTTGTGGGGGTATCAAGTTTTCACCCGTAAGTCAGAACCAACGGTAAATACTGAGAGATGCCACTCTCATGGGTCGATTTACCAAGTGCAGTAGCGATGAGGCAGGTGCAAGGCCCAGAGGCAACTGCAAGGGGACTGGCGCGGGTGCCTGTGAATTATGAGACTCTGAGGTACACCAGGCGGCCAGTTAGAAGTGTGTGTGTAGATAAAGGAGGGAGAGAAGGATAGAGCAGCGAGAGAGGTTAGCAGGAAGAATGATATGTATATACAATGTTATTTTCATCTGGAAGGGATCTCCAGAGACACTAGCCAATTACATACTTGGATTAACAGAGTTAATAAACATATCCAATTTAATAAGTAATTTAGTAACCTGAAAATCAAGTTTTAGGAAATTACCATCAGAAATTTTGAAAATCGATTGTCCTGTTGTCTGTTCAGAAAAGAAACAGATCGTAATACCTTGTTGCGCTATTTGAGTTATCATCCATATGCACAGAAGGATACCCTTCCATATGTACAATACCTGTGCATTTGCCTGCAGTTCCATTTAGGATAATAAAGAGAAAGCTTCACTATTAATATTAGATAAGCATTTCAAAGACTGGTGATGCCCTAAGAAACAAATCAACAAATCGAACAAAAAGGCCTAATATACACCTCAGGAAATTTTACTTACTGACTCTGCATACTACACGACAAATAGACACTAATGCGTTGGTGGCATCATCACACACAACCTGCAAACCACAATGATTAAACGGCCTTCATCTTTGATACAAATACATATTGAAAGTGAACATCTACCTATATGTGCACTCGAACATAATTTGAACTTAAGTAACCAAATGGTACATTCTCGTTTTCCATCGCCCCAAGTTCAAAATTGTCAAATTGTCAGCAGGCAGTTTGAATCTTAGGTCCATTAAGAGCACACCATCCATGTGGCTTGTGTACTGCATGCAACTATACTAAAAGTTTTGAAAACTTGAACATAGATGGATATACATGGTATCTTAAGCAGTTTACCAATTGCAAATCCCCTAGAGTGGTATATTGCATTGAATGCCCCTGCAGGCTGAGATATATTGGTCATACCACCAGATCAGCTAACCTCTGTGTAGGAATCCAAAATGCACCATTAGTGAGATATTATCTGTAGGCAGGCCATATAGCAGATGATCAGCTACGGTGGCTAATAGCATGTATACCAAAAACACTGACATAGGGAGACTTCAGAAGCAAGACTGTCTTGGGCATTGTTATTAAAATATGTAAAGAACTGAGCCACATTGATGCGACAAATGTCCTTACAAATTATTTCTGCAAGCATACATCATGAGGCCACGCAATGTGGGACGTCGTTACACGCCCTACATTGCTTCATGATGAAAAGCATACCTCCTTAAAACTCTGTTGTTAGTGGTTTTTGATACAGTAACAATGAGTATATTGTAGGGGTATGCAATGACTCAATACTATGTTGTTTCTAACATGAGATGAATTGATACTTTCGAAATATAGTATGTAGCCATGCACGCTCCAACGTCAGCATGTCTGCAGCGTCATGACACCACTGACATACTGAAAGCCATTGAATACCATCTTAGTGTGGTTTTAATTTTTGATAGGCAAAAAGATAGTCAGCTAGTCACTCACAGCCAAGCTACTCTATTTGTAAAAAAGAAATAATGAATACAGGAATAAACCTCTTCTTTTTACAAGGAACATGATCCTTCCAACTTCTGGGTTGTTAATCACTCTGAATATGTGTATGCAGTCTGATAGTAGAATCACTTTTCTAGTCCTGATGAAGGCTTTAAATTAATATATTGACGAAACAGCACTGCATCATTTGTTAGCTGTGGTGTCGACCCTACCAAGACAAAATCAAATCTTGCTACGATGACCCTATCAAGACCAAAACAGACATTGCTATGATTCTATCAAGACCAAAAATACATGTTATCTTCCTATTATAGGGATGAATGTCCAATAACAAATAATGTTATCCTCTGAATGCATGAACACATGATATTTTACAAGCATTTATGTGATTTGATGGCCTTATGGTTAAACTACTTTTCGGATTGAGATGATTGTGTTTTTCTCTTTTCTTTTTCCTTTATCTGATTTTTGTGTGTTTGATCTTATATTCTTGTACCCTTTTTGAATCAATATCCTTTTGTCATTGTCTGTTACTCCTTCAGATCCTATATAAATTTGTACTTTGGATGGAATTAATTATTTTTGGTAGTTTGTGTATGTATTCATATTTATCTGTATTTGTTCAGAAATTTGTAAGCAATTTACCTCAATTTATGACACAATACCATGCAAATAAAACTATTTTAAAAATAAGCTATGGTTTATATATTTATAACCATTCTCTGTTCCTTGACATCATGCCAGTTATAAAGGAAACCAACTTGTGTTTAGTTTTGATATTTTCTGTCTGCAACACCATGACAATTGTAATTTATATATATTAGAATTAGTGATAAATAACTCAATGGGAACATTGTCTGTCTTTATAACTGCTGAACATAGCTGCCATTTGCATTGTTTCTGGGCATTGTAGAGTATGCAAGATAAGGGAATTGGGTTTTGGTAGAGATATGCAGAAAATGCAGCATAGCTTTCCTGATGTATTGATGTGAGAAGATCGGCAGTATCTGGGCTCTGTGTGTTTGTATGTTTATCTGTGTTTTGTTTCCAGGAACCTTCATGTATTTGTATTGAAACAGAGTGTTTCTGTGCACTAAGTGTGAGGTTGTGTGGGTAGGGACCCAGTTATACAAGCTGGTGGGGTAGATTTAGAGTACTGACATTTTTAGTGTGTATTAAGAGGGGTTGTTCATGCACTGCCTCAGAGTGACTTGATATTTGTGAGTGGTATTTGGTGGAAATTACAGTGGCTTTATCAGGTTAATACAGGACAAATGATGTGTAAACCCAAATGTGCACCACTGTTGCAGTGCAGCATGACATGCAGTACTGACATGAAACATAGCAAATTATTATTATTATTATTATTATTATTATTATTATTATTATTATTATTATTATTATTATTATTATTATTATTATTATTATTGTTATTATTATTATTATTTATAGATTATTTACAGACGTGGTGGTTCTACTAATATTGTTCAACTGACTCAGTCCGAGAGGAAGAAATAAATACTCACAAGGCTGTTGCTGTTGTCAAAGTGACATTAAGAATATTTTAGTAGGATGCAAGTAGGTCAAACAGCATTGGGAATCATGCTGGCCTGCATCATGTGACATGAAGTGATGTTCTTTAACTCCTTAACTGCCAAGGGTCCCCCCATCCCCAGTGCCAAAGGACTTTTTTGGTGATTTCGGTTTGTCGCCATTCAATCCCTTGTACGTTTTTTCTTACATGAGATATCTCTGCCAAATTCGTCCCTTTTTTCCCAAATGTAGGTGTTTGTAACAACACCAAGGGTGGGTGCACTTACCTGGGCGCAAAGGGAAAAGACTAAACCACTTCTACGCCCAAAGGGTTTGTGGAGTCACCCTACTGATTTGTGACTGTGGTGTCGCAGCCACAAAGGAAAACAGGGAACCTCTGAAAAGAAGACACCCGTGGGAATCCACAGAGGTCTGACTTATGCTCATCTCCTCAGAATGTATTACCCACAATCCCGTTACAGCTTCTCCCTCTGGGAAAGGTCAGGTCCCTGCCGTGGGTCCCTGGAACCACTGCTGGGCTTGAGGATTGTCGACCCACATGGGAGATGGGTGCCCAAGGCCAGGGTCATTCCCCACCAGGGAGCCCTTGAAGTGTGCCAATACCTCCCAGAAGGGAAAAGCTGTAACACAACTCAGCCAGAACTCTAGGATGGTTGGAGGTAATGTCCCTGGCCTTGGGCATCCCTTTTCCATGTGACTGTACCATCCACAAGCACAGCGCCAGCTCCATGGAGCCCCAGCAGGGTCCCCTTCCCTCCCCCAAGGGAAATTCTATAACACAGCCCAGCCAGCCCTTCAGGATGGTTGGGGGTGATGTCCCTGGCCTTGGACAGCTGTCTCCCATGTGGTTTGACCGTCCCCAAGCCCAGCAGCGGGTCCAGGGAGCCCCGGCAGGGTGCCCAACCTTTCCTGGGGGGGGGGGAAGCTGTAACACAGGCCAGCCAGAGCTCCAGGGAAGTCGGGGGTAATGTCCCTGCCCTTGGGCGGCTGTCTCCCAGGTGGGGCTGCTAACTAAATTTAAGGACATTCACCAGGCATCCAAGAATATTTGATTGTTTTATAATAAGTGCTCAACTAATCTACACTGTTCTAAGTCCAGGAGGTTGAGTGTGACCTGCGGCACTCCATACCTTTTGAAACTTTTTAAGTTGGGGTGGTTGACGTTTACCACTCTGTGACCACAACGCAGCTGACCTCAAGACTAATGTTTGGGACAGAGAGCACTGACCCTAAACTCCTTAAATCCTCAACTTGTACTCATTGATGTAAAACTCTGTGGCTGATTGGATATAGTTGTCTCTTTTGGTTACTGGCCCTCATTACGACCCAGGCGGTAAGTATACAACATTACCGGCATGGCGTAACTAACGTTTACGTGCTGGTTCAAAGCCGTAAAAAGCGGGACATTACGACCCATCGTGCACGAGCATTACGCCATGCCGGTAATGTAAATGGCGCCATGGCGTTAATGCCCCCAAAAAGGCACCTACCGGCATGGTATGCCGCGCAAGGTGCACTACCGCCACCCCGACCACCGTTCATAGCGGTAACCGTAGTTAGCGGTCACCGCAAATAAACGGAACCGGAAGTAGCGTCATTGCGGCGGAACGGGAAAGAACACGGCGGCCATCTTTAAAAACACAATCCATTGGCATCCTCCGCAACCACTGGACATCCGAGCCTGAGACCCGGCAAATACCATCAGCAACCTTCTTCCTGCAAGAAAATGCCTAAAGTTGTTAAAAAAGCCTGTGACCGCCAGCGGCAAGACCGTTTCACCAGAGAGGAGCTTAACATGCTTGCGGACACCCTCCAGGAGAACGCCGCAGTGGTATTCTCAAACCAAATGACCAGACCAGCCATAGCAAAGAAGAAGGCCATATGGGCCCTAGTAGCTCAGCGGGTTAGTGCTGTGGTAAAAGTACCCCGCAATGTGAGACAGTGCCGCAAGCAGTGGGACGATCTCCGGCTCCGCGTCAGGAGCATCCTATCGGCAAACAGGAACCTGTGCACGGCAATCGGGGGAGGATCGGAGTCCCCTATTAAATTGCAGCCATGGGAGGAAATCTGTGCCTCCACAATCGGCATGGAGAGCATAGAAGGAGTAGGAGGAATGGAGAGAGGAGCCCCGACATCAGGCGATGCAGGTAAGTGGCTCAAATCAAGCCATGCAAAAGTCACCAAAGTCCATTCATGTGAAGTACAATGTTGCCCTATAGTGTAAATGCAACACATCAGCAGGAGACTGCCCACAGACACATCCGATCTCCACCCTGTACACATGCAGTATGCACACCCTAACTGCAGGCACCCACATACCTCCATGCTACTTCCACACAAAAGGGAGCAACCTGTATGCCCCTGCCTCAAATGTGCCACATGTACTAACTGATAAGATGTCAGTCGTCACAATGCCCGCCCAATGTCCGCAGACCCATCAATAACACTTTCCCTCCTTTGCTCCACCACAAGCTCAAATTCCGACCTTGAGGATGAGGACACCACTGCCTCCACACCTACCAAGAGGGCCAGGACAACAGTGCCAACACCACAACCCTCCACCTCTGCCGTACCGAGGAAAACCCCACAGCAGCCAAAATCCGTGCCAAGAAAACAGGACAGGGCACTGACAGCCACCCCAGCAGGCAGCACAGTAGCAGCAGCAGCAGCAGCGGACATTACCCAAATGGTGCCCACAGAAGGGACAGGCTCTGCTGCAAGCAGCACTATTGGGTAAACTGCTGCCATTGCAACCTCCTCCGACAGCGAAGCAGGGATTATTGAGGAGATTGATGTCGGAAGCCCCACTGCCCACCCTCATTCCCCCTACCTGTCCCAAAGCAGCCCGCATGCGGATGCCACACAGGGGCAGTTAGAGGATGAGGATTGGCCAGGCTCTCCATCCTCGGTGCAGGAGGTGAGCAGCCCAATGGGAATACCACTGCCATTATCCATGGGCCAGAGAAACCAACAAATGCTGGAGGAGATCGTCACCCGGCAGCAGCAACTATCCTCGCTCCTTACTGAGCATGTTGCAGAATGTGGGGGGGCAAGGGCAGCAATGGAGAAATGCGCGGAGACAGTGAAGCTGCTATAGAGTCCTCCACAAAGGACATCTGCGCAGAACTCGCCGCAGTGCGGCACGTCATCTCTGAACTAGTTCAGACAATTCGGGACATGCGTCCAAATGAGCAGGCAGGAACCTCCTCGGGTGCCAGTTCGACACCAAGCAGCCCCATCCGCCGATCGGGGAGGAACCTGCGTAGCACAGGCAGGGGTGCCCCGGGGGCCAAGGGAGGGGGCTGCCAATAGTGGCCGCACAGAGGAGAAATCCTACATCAGACACTGCTTCACAGACTTTCTCACACCTTTGTAGGGATTCCAGGGGGAGGGCGGAGGGGGGAGTGGGTGTGTTGGGGAGTTCAGGGGGGAGGGGGGAGTGGGTGTGTTGGGGAGGTCAGGGGGGAGGGGGGAGTGGGTGTGTTGGGGAGTTCAGGGGGGAGGGGGGAGATGGAGTGGGTGTGTTGGGGAGTTCAGGGGGGAGGGGGAGTGGGTGTGTTGGGGAGTTCAGGGGGTAGGGGGGAGGGGGGAGTGGGTGTGTTCAACAAAATCACTTTTACAATACACTTTTCCTATTTGCACAAATCACATGTGTGGACATTGCTCATTGCGTATGTGTGATTTATTGGTACACAGTCCCCAGTGTCCATATAACAGACGCACACAGTGCCACAATCGTCATCTCCAGGTGACACCCCCCATCCGCGTGTGCTAGAATAATTGGTTGATCAGAGTACTACGCATTTCACGCCCCTCCTGTGCATCGCCGCCTCCATGAGGTGCTGCCCCATCCCCACCCTCATCATCCTCATCGTCAGGTGGTTGCAGTTCTGCGTCAGGGGGCAGGGGCACATTTCGTCTGACGCACATATTGTGTAGCATGACACATGCCATGACGATCTTTGCCACCTTCTCATGGCGGTACAGGAGTGCCCCACCAGACCTGCTGAGGCAGCGAAACCGTGCCATCAATAGGCCAAATGCCTGCTCAATCACCACACGGGTACGTGTATGTGCACGGTTGAAGTCCTCCTTGTGCTGGTTCTGTGGGTTCCGGACTGGTGTAAGGAGCCACCTCTTCAGGGGATAGCCTGCATCACCTGTATGTTGGCGAGAATATATGTGTCAGTCATGACGTCTATTTCAAAACATGACGTGCCAACATGGCTTGCATCCAACTGTTACTTTGGACCTCTTTTAAATGCACCAATTGATTCACACTATGCGACCGGTATATGCTCATGGCTCTTATGGACTGTTGTGCATGCCATCAACCAATGTATGCAGGGAGGTCAAGTGCCTTGTGAGTGCCCATCCACTGTGTTCGTTCATGCCGTTTGTTTTGGTGGCCTGGCACGTGTCCTGTGATGTCAACGCTCACATCATTGCAACATTGCTGTCAGCCTCATCATGACCCCACTGAGCAATACTGATGTTGATAGGGACATTTTGTGGGCCTTGCTGTCTGTGTGATGGTGTGTTGATGTTTCTGTCCGTCATGTGCCTCCTTCGTACGCAGTTATGGGGGACAGGCCTTTCAGTTGATGGTGTTTGGTGACGTGCATGTAGGTGCATTTCGTTGAAGTCAATGTGGTGTGAATTGGTACAATGCACTTGCAGATGGTTGTGTCATGGTTGGGGCACACCTTCATTCACGTGGTGGGGCTGCATACATCGGGCATTAGGTTTAGTGGTGTCGGCTGAAGTTTGTGCTGCTTTAGGGTATGATCTGGCTCCATTGTCTCTGCTACTCACAGCCAAGTGGAGTATGCATCATCCCCTCCCCCTTTCAGCCAGGTGGAGTATGCATCATTCCCCCCCCTTTCAGCCAGGTGGAGTATGCATCATCCCCCCCCCCCTTTCAGCCAGGTGGAGTATGCACTGGTACGTCGTTCACCTACCCACTTCACATTTCCATGGTCATGACATGAGACTCACCGAGTAGCCAGGATCTTGGCCCTGCATGTCGCTCTATGTAGCATGGTATTGTGGAGTTCCGAAGGACCATTGAATCATGGGTTGCTCTGGGGAATCGGGCACAGCAATGTGTGATGATCCTGTTGGAGTCACAGACCATTTGCACGTTGATTGAGTGAAATAGTTTACGGTTGCGGTACGGTACCTCCATGGCATGTGGGACCACCAATTCCACATGGTTGCAGTCGATGGCACCAATGCAACCAGGTATGCCGGCTAGTGCATGGAAACCCACCTTGGTGTTTGCAATCTCCTGGGAAGACCGTGGTAATGAGATGTAGTCGTCTGTGTGCTTGAGGAGGGCATCAAGCACTTGGATCAGTGTACGTGAGAATAATGGTTGTGAAATGCCATGCAAGTGTCCCATTGTGTGCTGGTAGGTGCCTGTGGCCAGGAAGTGGAGTACAGCCACTACCTTCAGTAGGGGTGGGATGGCGGTTGGTGTTTCTATCATGCTGACGATGTCGTTGTGTGTCATGTCTACGATGGCGGTGATGGTGTCCCAGTCCAAACGGTACAGGGTGTGGATCTGCTCAGCGGTGAGGTTGAATGGACTGGCTCTGATGCATGGGATTGTGGGCTGCCTGCGTGGTGCCACTGGCTGTGCTGGTGGGGCTTGCTGGCCCTGCCTTGCCCTCCTTCTCCTCCTGCGTCTCCTCTGTGCAGCCTGTTGTTGTTGTTGTTGTAGTAGTTGAAGTTGTAGCACTTGCATTGCTATCAGGTCCTCCAGCCCCAACATTGCTCGTCCTATTGGAATCATTGTGGAGTGTGACTGGGTGTGGGAAGGGGTGGGGTGTGCTCTTTTTGTACTTCCTGAGTCTGTATTGCCTCCACCTGTGCTGATTCTGTGCACCTGTGGCAGCTGGATTCACTGCACAAGGCCCTTTACGGTTGGTTCGCGATGGCGTAATTAGCACCATGGTGGTAAGGTACTTAACGGGCTGGGTGATGGCGTTAGGTGCATGTCCACTTGGGTCGTCATTTGCGTAGCTTTGCGCCATGCCGGTATTTACGGTGTGGCAGGTCGCGTGTGCGCATCCTTGGTGCAGTTAGCGGCAGCGTTAACTACGATGCCGCTAATGGCATCGTAGTTAACGGTCACGGGTCATGATCGGACCTAGTGGAAAACGATGCCGGTAATCATTTACCGGCATCGTTTTTCACTTTCCGCCTGGGTCGTAATGAGGGCCACTGACTTTTTGTGAGAAAAAAATATTAACATGGACCTGGGTCTGACTGATTTTAGAATGGAATGGTTTGGATTGCAGGGAATTCGGGGGTCCCACGATTTTCCTAAATTGTTCAGTCTGAGAAGTACAGGGCACCAAGACATATTGATTAATTGTGGAGGCAAGGACTTGGCTAAGGTACGAGGTATGGACCTTGCTCTAATGATGAAACAGGACTTGCAAAAATTAATGGAACTTTGCACTCACACCATTAGCGTTCATCAGAGACCAAAAACATTAATGGATATCAAACCACAACATCCAGTTCTACATGTCTCACCTTTATGTACATGATTCAGTAAACCTAACTGATAAAGGAAATATGGTTTTCCTTGATAACATCAAAGCAGTACTCTAAATATGCTCATATACTACACGCAGTGTACCCCAAAACAGTCCTTTTAAGGACTACCTATTACATACATATGCAGAGATGTAATAACATACAACACTTTTTTTTAAAATAATGTTTTCATAGCCGTGGCTATGCTACCCCCGGCTATGTACAATCCCTTATAGCCACAGGTACACACACATTTTTAAACACTCAAAAAAACATATTGGAAAGCTTTCTAAATTGAAATGACACAAGGGTGGAGGTGAGTGAGCACATGGAATCAGAAAGACATGTAAAATTGTGTGGTGTAACATCCACAAAATCACATGATCACTGCACAGAAATGTGTGAACTAATAGCCTCAGCTACAAATGGGCATTCATACCCATGGCTACACAAGCCTGCTAAAATACACAATGTCCCATTGGCTTACTGAGTAGCCGCTGGTCTGAAAGGTTGCTTGTAGCCATGGGTACATTACATTTTTTTACATACTTACAAAAAATGTTATATAGGTTTCAAAGTTCAAATGACATGTACAATTGTGTGCTGTAACAGCCATGCAATGCTATGATTACTGCACAGAAATATGTAATATAGTAGCCACAGCTCTGAACGCAATTCTACCCGGGGCTACACTTTCCTGCCAAAATACACAGTGTCCCATTGGCATGTCGAAACCCGTAGATATCACAATCTCTGAGAGGGCACAATGTTTCACTGGCTGGTCTTTAGCCATGAGCATGAAGAAAGCCTTCTGTAACCGTGGGTATATGCACATTTTAATGTAACAGAGAATACATATGTGCTGAGGTTTCAAACTTTTATTATCATAAGGCTAGAGTTAAGGCACCATACAAATGATGATATGTGAAATGTTGGCTTCCAACTTTCAAAAATGAATACGTTAATTTGGTGAAAATGTCACGGTACCTATGGCTATAGGTGTGGGTAAACCCGTGGCTATATAAAAATAGGCAATATATAACATTTTTATTTTCAATAATATTTCATAACTTCTATGGGTGGCTCTTTAAAGAGCATTTGTGTTTTGATGCCAGTATATAATCCAAACATATTTTTTCATTCAAATACTCTCCTCTATTACTAATTCAAAAAACCTTGCAAGATTTCTCAGTGTTCTTACATTAGATAACTAATTAATTTATTTTTTCCCAAAGAGAAAAAAACCTGTCCTACATGTCCACAATATTTCTCCACAATTTGCACACAAACCTCTCATTTCAAATACTCAATCTAAAGTAATATTATAGAACCAGAATAATGCACTAGGCCAATACTTTTGATAAACCTATGTCCTCAACATCACCATTGGTCTCATTCTCAAATTGCTCGATTCCTCCACAGTCTTCTGAGCCATGAGATTAATGATCCGTCAATCGACATTATGTATTGACACAATCTCCTTCTGAAATTGCTTACATTTCTGAAATATCCAGCAAAAACATTAATTATTGCCTTTTTAACTCCACAATCTGCTAAAAAAACACACACCTTTGTCTCAGTAAATACAACCTTACTATATAGAAAAACACTTAAGGTTATGCAGCAATGGAACCTCCAGTTTAATTGGTACATATAAAAATCTATCAAAACATGTCATTTTGCCTCATTATGAGGTAGGAGGTAGCCATGACGCTATTAGCGCCATGGCTACCCCCTTACCGCATTCTGGGTCCATGTTCCCGGAATAGGGATTTTGTTACGCTCACCTGGCTCCCACAGGGGTGTCGAGCGGAACTGGACAGCCACGGTCTTCACCAACGTGATGCGTAGTGCAGAGATGACTGACTGGACGGGCCCACCTAGCTTCGTCTGCTTGACCCGTAGAAGTAGTCTCCTAAAGACGGGGAAAGGGAATTAGCCACCCGTGGATTTGAGTATTAACACCTCACTGCATCCCCACCTATCCCTTCTGACATTCCCTTTCACAAAGCTCACCTTATAGTTTTGTATGATGAGCTCTCCATCCTGCAAAGAATGCAGGGGCGCATTGATGGCCAGTTACTTCATTGGCTTGAGGATATTGGAAGAGTTCTGGACAAAACTTGGCTCCAAACCTCCAGGCGAAAGGCCGTAAGTATATAGTTCTAATGAGTTCAAAATGTCCGATTAATCACTCTTGTCCAATTTCTTGTTTCTTTTGCAGCTTAGACCCAAAAGATGATCGTCTTGTGGCAACTGAAAGCGTTCAGGTAAGAGTCTGTGTTTTGTAACACTGTCCGGTAAATGATGCCACGGTTTAACTTGCTGCTTTCTCTTTTCTTGCAGGTGCAGCGTAGGAAGATTTGGCGTGCTGGTGGATAATACCTCCTGCGGTAAAATCAGGTAAGCATATGGTGGCAAGAGATTGTCCTTGTTTGTTCCCTTGGCTCACCTTGTTGTTTTCTTGTCCCCCTTAGGTGCTGGAATGCGGCAACCAGGTGATGGAGACAGCACCGGATCGTAAAGATGCTGCGAGGAACAGTGAGTATGGCGCGGCGCTGCTGCTGGCGATGCAACGCATTTAATATGAAGTCTGCTTCTGGTTCGAAGATGCGCTGAATTCGAAATCAAGTAAGAAATCCAGTAACGTTCTTCTTCTAACCTTTCTTCTTCTTTCCCTTCTTTCTAGGCGTTCTGGACTCGAGGCGGGCGTGGCAGGATGCTGGATGCTGACTGCAGACACGGTGAGCGTTAAGCTGCTGGATGCAGAATAACGGGATGCATGTGCTGCTCTTGAAGGCGTGGTTTAAATAGCCTTCAAAGTAGTCCCAGGTAAGTATTCCTCCACAGCCACACCCGAGTAACAAAATAGTCCCTAAGATAAAATAGTCCCTTCAAGCCTCACATGGGGTTGGATGCTTGGATCCCTTGCAGCATGGTCTGCATCAGGTAAGTTTTATCATATGAGCATGGCACCTATGGTGCCAGGACTGATGTTGCATATGAGCCTGGCGCCATAGGTGCCAGGACTGTACCCAGATATCCCCTAACAGGGGTTGCTGGGTTTGCTCCAGGTAACATGATGCCTGCTTCCGGGGTTGATGGATTTGGTCTGGATGCCCTGGGGTAGGCATCATGACAGATTTACCGGGTCATTCCGACCTTGGAGGACCCGGTAAATCCCCATTCCGGGAATCATTACCCATGCACATTCGAGCCCCCATAGGGCTCAATGGGAATGGGGTTAGAGCTAATAACGGGCCCGCTATTAGCAGGCCCGTTATTAGCTCTGAAGTCCCTTAATGGGTCCCTTCCATAATGCCTGGTAAAACCAGGTGTTGAGGAAGGGACCCGCTAAGGGACCTCGGAATAGGGTGGTAAGGGATTACCGGCACCAGTGTCCATACCGGTAATCCCTTACCGCCCACCTCGTAATGAGGCCCATTGTCTTATAGACTGAACAGCGGAATAGCAGCTGAGGTACTTGATGTCCTATTGACAGGTGCACACCATAGAAACAATAACTGCACTTCCCCCCTTCCCTCTCCTTGGCACTGTCTCTCCTCCCTTCCCCTTGCACTTTACATCACAACACTTGCACAATATAATTGACACCAGGCCTAATAAGATTGTTTGTCTTGTCTTCCCTCTGTCTTCCCACCCTTGTTTTGTCATGCCTAGAAACACTTGTGTACAGGCGCATTATACATGTCATATCATATATCATAAGACCCAATTAGAATGTAAATGCAGAGAATCCCATCAACTTTCACCAAGTAATGTTTTTCCATTATTCAATCTAACAAGTGAGGTGACAGACACTGTTTTTTACTCTCACACTACAATGGACAACTACAAGGAGTGGCTAGAAAATTTGTTTTCCCACAGAGGAGGAACGATTGAAGGAAAATGCTGAAGCTAGACAGCCACAAGAAAGTGCAGGACATTCTAAATTTTGGGAATATATTGTTTATGTTCATGTAAAATGTGAGCAACAATAATATTTGTAATTAATAAATTTCATTGAGCTTACAGGTATGCCATAGCATTATAAACAAAATACTATTCAAACTAAAACATTTCACTGAGGTCTTTAGATGACAAATTGTTTTGCAATGTGAATAATAAAGAGCATTGTGCTTTTTACTATGCCATTCTGTGTTAAAATAATGAACACTGAAAGTTAAATATGTCAACAAAGTTAATAAAAAATGTTATTTACTTAACAGTAGCTTCGCTTAAATGCACATGTATGTGTTAAGATGTGTTGTATGTAAAAGAAGAAAAAAGTCTCCAAAATGATATGAAGGAAAACACTTACTATATACACATACTATTTTAAATGGCTGTGCTATCAGCAAAAGTACTTTTAAATGATTTATGTCTTCAATTGTTTACAAATATTTTAAATATTTTCTAACAGATCAAGACGTGTTTCAAGCATCTAGATGGATTAAGCAACAGCCAACTGAGGAATTCCCTACAAATACAATCATGGATACTTTAAAAGAAATGAAAAGCATTTGTATGAATCTTCAAAATATATATGGAATCAGTGAAAAACGACATAAAAGACCTGAAACAAAAAGAAGATAGTAAGAATGCAGACAATTGGGCTGATGAAGAAGACCTATCATATTTACATATTAAAGAAAAAGAAATTCCCACAACCACTACCCCCCAAAATAGATATTAAGAAAAAAAACGTTGTGTACTTATTTAACTTTTAAAAATGTTTACCATTATATTTATGGTTGATGAAAAGAAAATCATTAAAGTGCTACAGTAACTTTGCACAAAGACTACACTCAATATATCTCAAAATAAAACTTTTCTGGCATACCTACCACACATATATCTATGTATGTAAATATATATTTAAACATGTTTTAATAGCTGTGTCTACCATTACAACAGATGTGGTTGGTCAGAGTGTGCACAGTTAAACGCAACAAGGACTGAAGGCTGTATCTGCAGCTACGCAATGGCAATCACTGCGCGGCAAACCTGCTTGTGGCTATCTTACCACTGGCATTGCTCTCATTGTAACCGTGGCTACCATGAAGAATAGCTGTGGCTATAAAAAAAACATAAACAAATGTGCTATTTTTTTACTGAAAACTTGGCCCTGAAAAGGGCCGTTTTGGGCAGAAGGACGGAGGAGGGTGGAACTGGGAAGGGAAGAACATTAATATTTGATATATATCTGTAACAATGAGCAACAAATGAGTTAAAAAGGGCACATATTTTGGGGGGGTTCTTGTATTTTATTTATTTTTGCTTCCATTTTTTTCAGAAAAAGGTGGGAACAATTGCCACATAAAAAAGATGCCTACTGGTGGCAGTAAACCTGATGTTTAGAAATGATTCTTACCCATCCAGGCAGGATCTCCCATCACAACCCAATTGTGAAATATGCAGCACATAACTGTGTACTGCATCAAATTGTGGGCTGACAGCAGTGAGGATGCACTTGTTCCTGGCGGTCATCTAGCTGGAAGAACAGAAGATGTTGTAGGGACAGAGGCGGAGGTGTTCCTAAGATACCGCCAAACCGACTGGGGTCTGTTGGCTTTTAGCTAATGTTTAAAATGATCCAGCTGGCATGGCTCATCAAGATCATTCCAGTGAGCTCTCACTAGGTGTTGAATTAGCCCCAGACTTTGAGAAGGTGTCGACGCTGGACCCCTCTGAACTGTTTTATGACACAAAGTACACATGACATCCTCTACCTCCTTCCGGCTATGGTGTTGTTGCACCATAACATATTTCCAGCTGTCTACTGTTGTTTTCATCCCACACTGTTTCTTGCAGGAGATAAAGCAGTGGAGACCCAATCCACCTCATTGTCACTGCTGTGTTTGGACGACATGTTGAACAGGGAGGACAATAACATCATTTTAAAAAGACAACACAAAAAAAAGAGTTGAAATGAAGAAAATAATGAAGTAAAATAATAAATGCATACAAAACACAAAACACAAGGCAAAGTAAAGAGCTTTAGGGAAGGAAAAAAGGGATTAGAAAAATTAAGTTTGAAAGTTCTTACAGAGATGTGCCTGGAACCAAGATCCAAAAAAGCAATGAGGAAACGGGGCTTCCTGAAAATATGGAAAATATCAGCAGCTAAATCCACCCCAATCACTGTGTGTGGGTACAAATTACATATATCCACATCTACAACATCAATCAATGACAGCGCAAGCTGTATAGACCCGACTACGCCCACGCCGTACGATGAAATCCACACCTGCAGCATTGAATAATTGTGGTTCCTTGCTAGTAAACAGATATTACAAGTTACTGCAAGAACTTTTGGCTCCTTATGCCTTATTTTTACATCCTTTTTACCCACTTTCTACCTTATCGTCTTTTCCCTTGTTCTGTTTAACTATTCTTTATTTTATTTTTTTATTTTTTTTATTTTTTGTGGCTTTGTACTTTTTGAGATGTAATTTGTGTTGTTTTATATTTTCCTCCCCTGTCAGACTTTTAACATCATGTCTGACAGAAGTGGCAGCATTGAGGACAATGTGGTTTTTCAGTGTTAGGCAACGTTTGAATGCAGTACCCTCTGGGAACACTACAAACAACTATGACTACAGGTATAAGCAACCCAACCTTTGGTATAAGCTTGTACTAAACAGTTTTGGTAGTGTGTTGAGAAGCCAGGCTTATCTTAAGAGGGAAAATGTGAGCTGTAGTGGAGTTACACAAAGATTCACAGTTACATGCATTCAAATAAACTCTTACACTCAAGGTTTCTTGCATAAACAATTATTAATGTATTTATCAGTCAGTTATACAGTCTTCCTCAGAAGGGAGCAATAGAATAGTAACACACACATATATTTCAATACTGTACACATTGAGTTTCTGAATCAGACAAGACCCTTATGGGTTGGCCCACAGACACAACCTACACCCGAAGGTGACTTTAGTAATAAGGGTGCTGGGGACATTAATATCTTACTGTTGGCATTCAGAACACTCTAAAAGTTGGTAAAAGGCAACGGATATTAGAACACACGATACCACAAATATTCTTAAGCAGTGCAGATACTTTTAGAGTTCACTAGAAGAGTCATGCAATTCAATAGGCTAAGCCAAAGTCAATGGGCAAAAGTCTTGGATAGGATAAAGCACTTCTGGTAAGTAAATGGAAAAAAGTATTTGCACAAGTTCTTAGGAGTCTTTGATGAAAAGAAGAATCACATGTAGGGTCACAAGCTGATTAGTCTTGTGAGGTGTGGAAGTTACAAGCACTTCTACAGTCAGAGGTAAGTTCTCTTAGACTTGTTTTACAGTACCTTGGTAAAGAAGAAAAGATGCAGCTGATGACTTCTGTTCCTGTGCAGCTCTGCAGATCTCACTGTTCCTGGGCCTCAGTTGTGGGGACAAGAGGGAGGATGTCGGTAGACTCCTGCAATGCAACTTCACGCTCAGTTGCTGTTTTGCAATTTAGCTACCGCAAATAGCAACAACACAGTTTCTGATTGTCAAGGTGGACTGTCCTTGCTTCTGGGGTCCCACACTCTGCTGAGGGGGCTCAAGCTAGGTCAGTCCAGCTTTTTAAAAGACCGGAGGATCTTCCAAAGCTTTAGGCCAACTTAAAAGTAACACACACAATCTGGTGTCCCTCACCCTGGCTATACGGTTTCCTGCATCAAATCTGCAAAAATTCAACCAGCTCTGATATGGTTGTCCAGGTGGTTTACTTTGGAGTTGATTGGTCCCACCAACTCAAAGGTAGAAGTTGTTGTTGCAGGGGAAACTCTGTTGTTGTGAACTTGGCATTTTGGCACTGCAGCAGGGCTTCACCGGGCAAACCAATGGTCCAGGAATTGCAGCAGGCATCCCCTTCAAGCTCTTCTTCGGTTCCTTCATCCAGTGGTCGAATCTGCCTTCCAAACCAAAAGGCTCGCCTTTTATTCAGTTCTCTCCCATTCCTTCCAGCCTAGCTGTCACTCACCCAGCAGGGTGGCTGTCTTTGCCAGACAGTCAGCCATCCAATCACCACAGAGTGCACTTCGGTCTCCTAGGAGACTAAGCACAGGGAGTTTCGGGCACTTCCCTCACTTGCAGCCTAGCCCAGACACTCTGGAGCCGAGGCAGGTTTCACTCCTGAAGCCCGCCATAGGCGAAATGAACAAAGAGACCAAAAAGGTTTGGCATGCAGAGAAAATCTCTAGAAGGACCTTTCCACAAAGACATGGGCGAAAAAGGAAGACCGGGGACCATTTTGTTAAAGATGGCTCTGCGCCATTTTGAAAAAGATGGCTCCCGCGTTTAGCATTACCGGAGCTGTGAACAGCTGCGGTAAATGCTAACCTTGGTAGTTCAGAATGAAACCACTGCCACCAGCCATTCTGTGAGGAAAGGGTAACATAAACATGTTACATGGTATTTAGACACAGGGGATAGTAAGTAACCCCTCCTGCACTCTAATGTAAGATGGGGTGTGCTGGGTCTAGCAAGTACAACGCTAAGTAAAGTCAATTTCACTTTACTGCTCTGGGAAACAGTAGCTTATCCCAGAGAAAGTATTTTAACCTTGGGAAATCTAAAATACTTCCCTGTGTCAATGCACTGAAGGTGTTGTGTGGCACAACGTAAACGATGATGCCTTTGGAGTTTGTCAGACTCCATAACCAAAAGAAACACAGAGGTAACCTTCACATTAAAATACATGAGAGAGTGGGAAAAAGGGTCACACTCTCTCCAGGTTAAAAACATCAAGTCCTCAAAATCCAGCAAAGTTGCTGGGGGTCTCTAAGGTGGAGGGAATTAGCACATTTTTGAGAATTTTTCTTAACATTTGGTAGTCCTTTTAAGTTGTATTTTGAAATATATTCATTGTAAGAGAAGTTGGGAATAGGGCACAGAAGCATGAATAGATTCTGTAGTGGTAGTGTGGGTGTTTAGGGGTCAAAAGGTTGGGCATGGGCAGGGTAGGGGTATAGAGGGTGTGGATATGGCATATCAATAAGGAAATACATGGTAGGGGTACAATGAGGGTAATTGTAATATTTGTACAACACTCATACACAAGTCAAAAGCTTCAAAGCGCTTCAAGGCGGGAAGGGAGCAAGAGAAAAACAGTAGTCATTTTTAGGCCTTGAAGTTTCTGAATGATCTATCAAAAAGGTATCTAGTATACTAGGTCTTTCTCATAGTGTATGAAGTGTATCAGGCACAACCAGATTAGGGAGGGGGACAGAGGGGAGACAAGACAGAACTTACTAGGCCTAGTATGCTAGAGCAGCAAGGATGGTGTGCGGTTTGATTTTGACACATTACAGAGGACCTAATCCAGTCCCTCTTGAATATGAAGCCCACCAATGACTGCTTGTTCACACTACCGCCAGTGCTGCCAGGCGTCTGCCTCAGAATATTTCTCCTTTCATGACCTTCTTTGTCAACAAAACGTTGGCCCGAGGGCTTGGTTCCCAGTGAGCTAAAAAATGACACCATTACCCCTCTCTTAAAGAAACCAACTCAGACCCAGTTTGCTTGAAGAACAATCGGCTGGTGCCAGGCCTAGTGTGGCCTGCTAAAATACTGAAGAAAGCAGTGACTTCCCACTCCAATCATTTGTGGTGAAGGAGGCACTGCTGGACAGGCTTCAATCAGGTTTCCGGACTAAACACTGGACTGAGACGGCCTTGCCATCAGTGTACGTTGCTGGAGGTCGCAGATAAAGGAGGGCTTGTACTCTGTGTGACGCTAAACTTGTCTGTGGCCTTCGATACATTTAATCACGGCATTATCCGCGAGCGCCTGAGAATGCTGGGTAATGTCTCCGAACAGGCCAGTATATGGTGTGGGTCATATTTGGGAAACAGATGTCAGAAAGTGAAATTTGGGGGCTTTCCCTCAGACCCCACAGAAATGAACTGCGGGGTCCCACAGGGATCCTCAATGTCCCACCTGTTATTAAACTTGCACATGCAGGCTGTATTGAATATTGTGAAGAGTCATGGTTTGAACTACCATTCCTATGCAGACGATACACAATTGTACATCAAAATGGACAACATTGAGGATGCTTTCCCTAGGGTTAACCTCTGCCTGGAAGAGATAAATACCTGGATGGTACAGAATCAGCTTCAGCTGAACATAGCCAAAACCAAGCTCATTCTGTTCGGGCACAGGCAGTTGGTTAAGGCCATACAGGAATCCTCTGTCCCATGTATCCTCAGCGAGGAGCTTCAACTTTCCCCCAGAATTAAGAATTTAGGCTGCCTTGACAGGAGAATTTGGGCTGCAAAGCTCTGGTTGGGGTTAAGGTCCAGGCAGTACATTATTTTCTGCCTATGCTTCATCGGGTGTTACCTTTTATCCCTGAGGAGGATCACAATGCAGTGGTGAGTGCTCTATCAAACACCCATTTGGAATATTGTAACAGCCCGTTGGCGGGAATACCCCCTAAACAGATGTATAGGCTCCAGAAAGCACAATCGGTTCATGTCGCTCCCCTCCGCAGATCACTGCCTTAGATGTCAGTGGAGGATCTTATTAACTTCAATATGGCATGCCTGATCTTTTACTGTATAAATGAGCAAGCTCCCGAATACTTAAGTTCCAAAATCTACCACTAATCCCGTTCTAGGACACTTTGTTCAAGTGACCAGCTGCTACTGAGTGCCCCTCGCTCGAAACATGTGTATCTAGAGGAGACAGAAGAGTTGCTGTATTTGGCACTGGACTTTGGAACAATCTACCTTTGGAGATTAGGGGATGTCAGACTCTTGGCCAGTTCCTAAAGGAACTCAAAACCTTATAATCTTTCCAGAGATCCAACTGCGCCTTTATACGGTTATGTCCGACCTGAGTGTGTTACAAATACCCACAATCAAAATCAAATCATAGTAAATTCAGGTCCTGCAAGTGCACAGATGGAATTGTAAGGGAAGGGGAGGGGGAAACAAGTGTGCCCAGTCAGGATGGGCCCTGGGTTAAGTGCAGAGAGGTTACCTTTCTCATGGAACATATGATGAAGTGCATTAGGGGTTACCCCTCTCATGGAACCAATGCTGAAAGGGCAGTAGCACTGAGCATAGTGCAGAAGCCGGAGAAAGTGCAATGAAAGGCGCAGGAGCCTGGGACCTGTGAGTCTCTGGAGATGTGCAAGGAAACCAGTCATCAAAAAGTGAACCGAGTTAGGGGAGAGATGGAGGAGTAAGGCTGGAGAGAAAGAGAGAAGAGGTAAGCTAGCAAAGGAGATGACGAGTGAACGAAGAAGGGAAAAGGAAGGTCTTGAGGAGTTTCTGGAACTTAAGGAGTTCCAGTTCAAGGTGGAGAGAGCAGGGAGGCTGTTCCAGAAGGAGGCACCTGCAGAGGATAAAGATCTTACCACCAAGTCGCTACTTGGAAAAACAGCTCACATGCAGAGAGTTGGAGGAGGCTGAGCGGTGGGCTCTTGAAGGAGAGTATTTAGGAAGGGGAGCATTGTAAATAGTGTGGGCCTCAGCTCCAGAAAGCCTTGTGGACTATGCAGAGGTTCTTGAACATGATCCTAGCAGCCACAGGGAGCTAGTCAATGGATTACAGTGCCAGAGATTTGAGGTCTCTGGGCTTGAGGCCACAGATAATTCTTGCAGTTTTGTTCTGGATGAGTTGTAGCAGGATTAGAGTAAAAGTCGGAAGATTGAGAAAGAGGCTGTTGCAGTAGTCCAACCTAGAGAGAACCAGGGCTCTGGGGACGGTGAGCCTTTGGGGGAAGGAGAGAAAAAGTAGAATACCTCTCTAGCAGGTAAACAAGGTGTCAGTAGGATAAGTGAGTGGGGGTAGTCAGGGTTAGATAAGATGGGTGAGGATAAACAGGGGAGTATGGTGGGTGGTTGGAGTAGAGAAGGTGAGGAAGGTTCACTGAATTTAAAGAAGGTGCAATACAATATATTTGCATCTGCAGCTCCTCCATCAACATCTTTTAACATCAAATGTGACAGAAGTTGCAACAGTATGGATGATGTGGTTTGGTTTCCGAATCCATCTCAGCGGCAGAAAAGGCCTACTGGAATGAAGATTTGTTCAGACAGTTGGAGATACTTCCATGTCAAGGAACACTATTCCAGAAAGGAGGCATAGGAGGTGCAATGCACCTTCTGACAGAAGCTGCTATGTCATGGCCCTTTGACAGTTACATCATAGAGCTTTGACCCATCCGTGCTTATCAATCATCTAGTACGGTTCCACTGAAATGATGTTGATGCCTAGAGGAAGGCCCATGAGCACTACAAGGTGAGTATGTATGGGGCACGTTCGTTCAGTCAGCGAATATCTGCACCACCTCCATCAGCACCTCCATCCACCATCGCCACACCTTCAATCAATATCGAAGACACAGCTTCTAGTTGTACCTCAAATCCACCTGCTGCCAGTCTACCGGCAGCCAATTATTAATTGATGAAAATCCTATACACTATATGCAGAGAATGGGTTGTCACAGTAATATGCGCACAGTGATTATGTTATAATGTGTGCTTTTCTGTCTGTAAAAAAAGAAAATATAATTATTATAAAAACAATTAGTTACAGGTGTACACATATATTTAATTGTTTTGAGCCTCATAAGTAATGTATAGTATGCACTATCTTTGCTACAACATGTGTGCATAGTACACAGTTCTCTACACATGTAATAATCATAGGGTAAGTCTGAGCTGGATTGAAAAAAAGCTTTACAAGAAAATCCATTGTATACATTTACAGTTTCTGAGAACTCCTTGTGAAGCACAACCATTCCCAAAAGAAGGGTAAATAGACTCAATTGCAGTAGGGTGGGTGCACAATACCCATCTGCTGTTATTTTACCAATAATCATTATTAAACATCTAATTCATAATATACAACACCAAAAAAGAATGTTTCATATAACTTGCACACACACATACTGCAAAAAAGCGTTTCATATGTTCATCTTTACTGGCACTTTCACATCATCCACAGACTCAACATGTCCACATGGGTTCTGCAGTCGAGATGACAAAATTCTACAAAATGGTGTCTATTACACTTTCCAAAATCAATGACACAAAAAGAGGACTGTAGTAAGGAACCTATCACAGACAACGACACAATTCCAACAGTAACACCAACCAATTGCAAAGACCAAAACACATAGAAAGCTTTTCTTTTAAAAAAAACATCCTTTCCATCCGTGGCTATTACATCAGCAGAATCTCACACCAGTAGCTACACATACATTTTTTAGATGATCAAATAACACATTGCTGACCTTTAAAAGTTCAAATGACACAAGGGTAGAGGTGAGGGCATGGAATCAGAAACACATGTAACGTTTTCTGGTATAACTTCCACAAAATAATATGATTATCACACAGAAATGTATGGCTTAATACCTGTGACTATTGTCCATAGCCATGTGTACAACAACATCCAATCAGGTGACATGGTATGTTAATGCTGCTACGTACATCTGGTACCATGCTGTATACCCGTGGATATACACACAAACCATGAAAATTGCTTGTTTCTGTTTGACATAGCTGTGGCGACTGAGCAAAACAGTGAAAATTATGTTTTCATGCTCACACCCTCACCAAGTGACCCACAAATCTCAACCAGCCCCCCACTCCCTTGATAACCTCCTCACCTCCCTGCCCACTCTTGTTCCCCCTATAACACTTGTCGTTTCTGTGATGCACTTTCGTTTAGCTGCATCTACGCAGTTTGCCAAAATACATGATGTTCCATTAGCCTGAAGTTAGCCGCGATTACGCATCTGCCCTGACAATAGTTATGACAACGTGTGCTGCACAGTGATTGCGGCTATCGTAGCCATGGTTAGGCCCTTCAGTCATTGCTTCAATTAACCACATGTGCGGGTCACCCAATCACATCACTTGTATCATAGCCACAGTTATTAAACATTTTTGGTAGGACAGCTCTGGGGCAATGTGCTTGCCTTGGAAGCAAGACGACACAGAGCAACACAGGTTCGATCCCCGGGTCCACGCTTAGAAACCCCTGGGTATTAAGCACATTATAAATAACCTATCATATCATATAGGAGGGGTGGGTAGAGAGTAAGAGGGTGGGAGTAGGCTGCGTAAGGGTAGAGAGGGTTTGGGTAGGGTGTATGAATGGTGGAGGTACAATGGTGGCACAAAAGATGTAAGTAGGTAGTGTTAGTCAGGGTAGGTAAGGTTGGAGAGGATAAAGAGTGTGGGCGTATGGTGGGTGGTTCGGGTGGAGAGTGTGCAGGGAGGTTGGTTGGATGTAGAGTAAGTGGGATACAGTAGGTGCACAGAGGTAGAGACATTACCCATGGCTACAGTAATATGTGCACAGTGATTATGTCATAATGTGCACTTTTCTGTCTGTATAACAAAAAAATATGTACATAGCGAACACACTATATGGAAACAAAAAATAGTTACAATTGTACATATATGACCGTCAAAAGTAGTACATCGTATGCACTTTGCTTCATACAACATTTGTGCGTAGTACACTTGTTGCCTTCACATATAATAATCATTGGGTAATTAGGAAAGAAATCAAGATGGATTGAAAAAACCCATTCATTATTGCATCCCAGCAATCTCATTGTAAACATAAACTGAAGGCTCATGGAGCCCAGTGAGAACAACTCCACCTCTGTCCCGTTAACATCTTCTGTTCAGCCAGCTACATTATCACCAGCTGCAAGTGCACTCTGAGCTGCTACCCCATCATCAAGCAGTACTACTCAACCTCTTCCACTGCTTACAACCCCCGATCTAGAGCAGCAACACATTATCTGCTGCACATGTCACAATTGGGTCGTGGTGGGAAATGTCATTTTCGGGCAGATAAAGGTTAGAACTAGTATTACGTTGGGTACCTGAATGTGGCACTGGTCCCCCTGAATCAATGTATAACTAGTTATAGAGTATTTAACAAAGAGGCATACGGGATAAGTGTGAAACAAAAATAACAAATTGTCTTTATTCTGGTGTGTTGCCTTTCGTTGACACATGTTTCGACCAACTCTGGTCTTTTTCAAAACAGGACAATTATTCTGGTAAGTCACAAACATCAAAAGTGCAACACAATAAACAATCATAACGCACATATGCAAAAAATAGACAATCTGCTAAGTAGATCATTACTGTGACCTTGAGCTTTGTCCCTTTCATGTTATGTGGGTGTATTTACACAAATACTGGTGTAGAACAAGGCATTTCTTAACATATAGAACAAACCTAATGGTGGCCACATCCTAATTAAAAAGCAGCTCGCCATCAGGTCCGGATCCTGACGTAAAATGGGAACCCCATTACTTCAGGTAAGCCCGCACTTTACCGGTGTCATGCCACAGTGCATATAATACTACAAATCGTAGATGCGTCCAGCCCACTAACCCGAGTTTAACTGTTTCCTAATTGTCACAGCGCTGTTGGTGCCGCTGACAGTTCTTATCACACCGTACCCTTCTGAAAGTGCAACACGCAGAATTTAACAAGTTCTTCCCACTGCAGTTAGCATCACATGCCAATGAAAGGCCACACTTGAGAATTAAAACAATTTTGTTTCACATTTATCCCTCATGCCTCTTTGTTAAATACTCGAAGGCTAGTTATACATTGATTCAGAGCGTCCAGCCCCACACTCAGGTACCCAACCTAATACTTGCAAATCAGACTAAGGTTCAGGTATACCTTATGGTGCCTGGTGCAGTGAAAGTTCATATACCTCGCAACATTTTGATGATTAGCGCAGAGTCAGCATGATTTATCCCCAATCACTATTTCAAAGCTTATAGCAAGTCCAAGCAAATAAACCTTTAACCTCAGATCAACCTCTTTCCCTTCACAATACAAATATTCTACAAGGATCAGTGCACCAAACCGATATATTTGCAGGAGAGCACAAGAAAGGAATTCAACCACAACTTCTGGAATCTCCAAATCGAAAACTGTAAGAATACTATAAGAAGATGAACAACAGTTTAAGAAACAGCAAGCTTCAAATCACAGGACAAAAGGCACTCTCTGAATTTCCACTGCAAATAAACCTGTTAATATTAACTGAATCGTACTTAAATCTTAAAAGTTATCCCTTACTCAAAAAATTAACATGGCGCACAGTATATAATCTTAATTAAAAATCTAATATGTAATCTTCTTCAACAACAAAAACATTTACTTTATATTGTTGACACACACCACACTGCAAACAAACCTTTAAATATTTTACTGACACTTTTCGTCATCCGTCATGTGCATACTGTGAGATGTGCAATGAGAATGGCAAAAGATTACAAAATGGTTCCCCAAATACTTTCCGAAATCAATGGCACAATACGAGGACAGTAGTATGAAAAGAACTAAAATAGCCGACAATTTTTCACTGCAACATATCAAAGGCAAGTACACAATTGCAACACTAACACCAATTGTGATGTGCTTGGTTGGGATATGGTGAGAGCTGGAAAGAGGAAGGGAGATATGTTGTAATGTGCTTGGATGGATGCATGGAACTTATGATGTAAGAGAGAATGCTGTGAGAATGGTGTGGTATGATTGAGGGAATGTTATGTGTACAGGTTGTACACTTAGGCAGTTGAAGAGAGCTTGGCTGGCTGATGGCATCTCCAATGAGACATCTTAATGTATCTTGATGTAACTACAATACAGTAATTTACTGGTAACTAACCTGAAGTGCCTGCAGACCTGCTTTACATCCATGGCAACATGCTTGTCTCCTGGGGAGACTTGGTCCGGACCCGCGTGTCAAGAAAAGAAGCTTGAACTGTAGGTCTGCTGCAGGGGGTGCAGAAAAGAGAAGAGAGGACCCACTGCCCTTAAGAAGTAAGTCCCATCACCTATGGTGAAAAGGCACCCATTGCAGACAGTCAGTGCAAGTAAGAAGAGCCAGGGCGAAGCAAGGGATGCAGCAGTACTCAGTAGAAGAAACAGGGCAAAAAGGCAGCTACTGCAGGCAGCCAGCACAAGTATGAAAACCCAGCACGAAGTAAGGGAACAGGTGCTGTACTACATAGTATAGGATCCTGGTCATGTATGATGTGTCGATATGAAAACATTAAAGTTCCCAAAAGGTTAGAGAACTCCTGTCCCCTGCACTCTATCACTAGCTGATAAAAGGCAAAACAATTAAGGATCCATTTGAACACATTCTCGGTAATGTACAGGTACTTCAAGAAAGGACTGATTTGAGGATAAGCTAATTGTACAGTGCTTTTATGTAGATATCCTATGTGAACACCAGACATCTACATCACAATTAGTTTTTCTTAAAACATGAATTATTTATTCAGAAAGTGACCCAACGTGTTTCGAGAAATCTTCTCTTCATCAGGAGTCAACAAGTGATGAGTTCGTAGAGCGGACGAGAGCGCAAAATGAGTGAGGGCATGGAGCAGATAAGAGCATGGAACAGATAAGAGTGTGGTGTGGATGCAGGTTGTGGTGCGGATGTAGATTGTGGTGCGGATGAAGGTTGTGTGAGTGGATAATATAATGGAGCAGATGTAGAGTGTTGAGCTGATTTAGGGTGTTGAACCGATGTAGGGCATGATGGGGCTGACAAGATGTAGGGTGTTGAGCGGATGTAGGGTGCGGTGGTATTGAACCAATGTAAGGTGCTGAACGGATGTAGATTATGGTGCGGGTGCAGAGCAGGTGTAGAGTGTGGAGCGGGTGTAGAGTGCAGAGAGGGTGTAGAGTGCGGAGCTGGTGTAGAGCGTGGAGCGGATATCTAGAGTGTAGCAAAAAAGTGAAATATGTGCTGGATGGAATGATTTGAGTGCATGGAACGTTTGAAAGAGCATGGCAGTGAACGGTTTTTGAGTGCTTGAAATGGTCGTAATGCATGGAACAGTCGGAGTACATGGAACGGATGGAGTACATGGTACTATTGGAGTGGGCCTAACGTATACCTCCATATCACATCTCCACGCTTACTCTCTTCTTTACACCACCACTGAACTAGAACACAGCGATACTATGACACCAGTCGGTATAGCTGTTCTCATACCATCATCTGCCTCATACTCCCCATCACCCTAATTAAACACTGCTGGTTATACACCCTCCAGCCTAGGTGTTCTCCTCAGGCCTAACGCAGCCAGAATCGGTCTGGATAAAAACCTGCCAGAACTAACACATTTTCCTGATCTCTCAACCACATCTACGGTGTCCAGTCAAATGTCGAATTTTTTTTTTTTAATTTACATGTTATTTTGGGGTTCCGGTGGTAAAAAAAGGGGTAAAACATAAAAAAAGGGGATTTGGGGGGGAACCCCCCACTTCGAATAAAAATCAACAAAAAAAAAGAAATTCGACATTTTTGTTTTCGACTTTATTTTTTCGACATTATGACTTTCGACATATTTGCATTCGAGATTATGACTATAAACCCACATCTACAGCTAAAAAGCAGCTATCACACGAATGCCACACCAGCTGCACACATATCCGGTGCTCACACGCACCGTTGACTCTCTCTATTCTCTCTACTGACTTGAACTTCGGTTCCCGAGGGCGTTCAACCTACCAGCGCCTTGAGACCATACCAATGGTACATAAGGCGCTATATGAATGCAAAATAACATAACATAAGATCTATAAAATGATCAACAACATCAAAGATTTTTTTTTTTTCTTCTGGAAATTAATAACAATCGCTTACTCTTGGACAATAACAAGGTATATTGAAATAACAAGGAGCTACTGCTAGTTATGCTGTAAATCAAATCAAATGGCAAAAAGAGTGTCTCCATATCAAGTCAAATTGATGTCTAAGTAGTAGATCATGGGCATTACTTTTATTCAGATATGTATCATATTTCTGGACAACTCTTGGTGAGAGATAAAGGACATTCATTTTGTACTGACAAAACATCATAGTAGTTGAAAATGGACATTCATTTTGTGCTAGCAAATTTCATTCATCAATCCAAGAAGTACATCTAACTCAGAATTCTACCATGCTCTCAAAATGATAAGTATTCTTGTCCCAATATATTCACCCGGGGGGAAGATGTATCTGTTATTGACCACTGCTGCCTCCCTAATATCAAAGCAATGCTACTGCTGAAAGCTCAAACTCACCTCGCTTCTTAGAGGTGTCAGTATATGCTCCATAGATAAAGAAGATCATGTAAGAGATCAGGGATGTCGATCATCTCTCTGTAGGTATGATACAAGGTGTTATAATCAAGTTAGGGACCCCTACAAAGAGTAAAAGAACTAATGAAAAAGTGCTTACCACAGTGTAGGAGCTTAATGGTGTGGTCACTACTGGCGCTCAGAGGCAATATTATGGGTTCAAGTGTTCATCTGTCAAAGCAGAGAACAGCTATTTAGTGGAATCTAAGGGCAACACCTGCCAGAAAGTTAATGTCATGTATCATCCTGATCTGGCTCACCTATATGCCTTCAAAGAATGTGCAGAGGTCGGTCTCCATTTGGGTGTACAGTCTCTGCGATTGGGATAGCTGTAAAGATGGCCACTTAAATTGTCAGAGATATGCAAGTGCGTGATGACGTCATGCCATAGTGACGGTCGTTACGTCATCAATGTAGACAGAATCCTGCTTGCGTTCCGCGCGGCTGTGTAACTACTCAAAGAAAGAAAGTGAATGCTTACTCGTGTGCCAATCTCACAATGCAATAGATCTAATCATTAGAAAAGTGGTTCGACTTCCTGCTCTTATGGAAATGTTTTTATTAAAAAAAGGGAAAGTAAAACAAAACCAAATGGCCAAGATACTAAACAGCCAAGACTGTAAAATAATGTTAATATGATTACAGTGCCTGTGATCTTCGCCTGTGGTGAACAGATGGATATCATATCTCTATCAGCACAATAGAGATATATTGAGAGTATATGTAAGAGACGTATGTGCAAAGTGAGTCGATCAAGTATACAATAATGCACATCAATGGTGAATTAACTAATATACAGTCCTATGCACAATAGTTTGTTTGTTTGTTTATTATTTATAGGGCACCCTGAACCCTTAGGTAGCTGGGCGCACATCATAGCAAGATTACTTATGGCTTGGTTACATTTGCATAGAAAGTATGTACAGGTGCATATAAAGTTACCGTTTACATAGTTACAGGTATGTACATGTGCATGGGTAGTTACAGTCGTGATTACAATGTGCATAGTTACAAGTATGTACATGTGCATGGGTAATAATTGTTAGTGCAGGATTACTGACTGAGACAGAGAGAGTAGAGAGCGACATATATGGCTATGCTTTATTGGTCTTTGTGACGTAACCATTTGCGGGTGTTGCGCCTAAAGCTGTTATAGGATTGGTCTCTTCTTAGCTCGACAGGTAAGGCATTCCTTTGCTGAGCTGCTTTTACTGGGAAGCTATTTCCACTTGTTTTTTGTAGGCGGAATCTGGGGATTTGGTGACAGTAGGAGTTGACTGTTCTGGTTGTGCGTGAAGAGGGTGCTCTAGTTATTCTTTCCTTCAGGTATGGTGATGCTGCGTTATTTAGGCATTTGTATTTTAATGTGACCATTTTAAGGAG
This sequence comes from Ambystoma mexicanum, assembly GCF_040938575.1. Classification (NCBI taxonomy): domain Eukaryota; kingdom Metazoa; phylum Chordata; class Amphibia; order Caudata; family Ambystomatidae; genus Ambystoma; species Ambystoma mexicanum. The sequence continues at coordinate 302,712,726 of NC_090933.1, forward strand.
GATTCAATCAGTGATTTTTAGCCAATTGAGATTTCTTTTGGCGTTGGAGATGTGCTCTCTAGTTGGGAGGTTCAAGGCCATTCTAAGCGCATTGTTTTGCAGTGTTTGTAGTTTATTTGTGATATATTTATTAGCTCCTGCATAGAGTGCATTGCAGTAGTCCAGGTTAAAAAGGATGAGGGCATTGGCTAGAATGATACAGCTAGCTGGTGAGAGGAAGGGTCTACATGCTTTGATGAGTTTGCCGTTGTAGGCAGTGGATGAGGCTAAGGAGTTTACTTGTTTTCTTAGGGAGAGTGTGGAGTCCAGGTAGAAGCCTAGAGTCGTCACTTCTTTGGCAACTGTAGTTATATTGCCGTCGATGTTGAAGGCCTTGTAGTTGTCATTAAGTTTTTTAAATTTTTTGGCTGAGGCAAGGGTTAGGATTTCCGTTTTATCGTCATTCAGGCAGAGTCCATGGGTTGCCATCCATGCCTAAATGAGGACGTAAATTTAATTCACTAATGCTGTATCCGATATGTAATTGCCCGTAAGGGGATAAGGATCTGGGTATTGTCTGCATAATTAGTGTAGGTGATACCCAGCCTGTCCAATTTATCAAATAGAGGCTTAGTGAAGATATTATACATGGTGGGCGAGACACATGAGCGTTGGGGGACTCCACATGTTGTTATGACTGGGTCTGCAGAGGCTGCCAATGTAGAAAACTCTCATTCTTCTGTTATCAAGAAATGATTGGACCAGGCTGGAGCCTCACTTGATTAGTGGGCTGCCGAAGCTAGGTGGTTGCATAAACCTGCATGGTCCACCAAGTCAAAGGCCGCCGACAGATCAAGGAGGAGTAGCATGGCTGTGTTTCCTTTATTGTTAAGTTCATCAATGTGGGCTTTAAGACCTATTAGGGCTGTCTCTGTGCCGTATTGGTGTCTGAATGCCGATTGGCGAGAGCCTAGTAGTTGGTTAGTTTCAAGGTATTTTTGAATTTGTAAGTAGGCCACTCTGTCAATATCTTCAGGCAAAAAGGGATAGTGTTAATGGGTCTGTAGTTTGTTGGGATCGATGGGTCTAAGGTTTGTTTTTTAAGAAGGGGTAGGACCCAGGATTCTTTTAAGCTGCTTGGAATCATGCTTGACCTAAAGGAGGCGTCAATGAGTTTGGTGATAAAGGGAGCTAAGTCTCTGGCTGCATCCTTGATTATTTGGGCAGGGCAACTGTCGCCTTTGCAGTTTGAGGGGTTTAGTGAGGCCTTTTTTTTTCTGTATCCTGAATAGAAATTTTGGAGAACTTGAATGGTGCTAGGTCAGGTTTTTTTATTAGTGGGGGTACAGTCGGGGTTTCCGTGAGTGGGAGTGAGGCTTTTTTAATGCAATTTTGGTTTGCAGTGTTTTTATGTTATTTGCTAAGGCATTTTGAATGTTGGTACACCATTGTTTGTCTTTAGGTAGATTATCCGGTGAGGGTACAGGGGATTCTAGTTCGCGTAGAATTGTAAATAATTCCTTGGTATTGGAGGATGCTTTGTAAATCCTTTCGTTATAGACATCTTTTTTGGTTTGGGTGATTTCATTTTTGTATTTAGTGGCAAAGAGTTTAAGATTTAATTTATTTTCTTGCATAGGGGTGTTAAGCCTTATAGTTTCTAACGTCCTTTTTTTCAAATCTGAGTTCTTTTAGGTGTGGGGTGAACCACGTGTTCAGGTGAGCTTGTTGTTTACTCTTGCAGATCTTAAGTGGGGCGATGGTGTCTAAGATTTTAGTCATAGATTCATTATAATGGTCAACCAGCGTGTCTGGGTTGGAGTTGCTTGCTAGGGCATTAATCACTGGAAGGAGACAGGGTAGAATGTTATTAGTTGTGATGTTTTTTCTTGATCTGGTAGGGAGAGGGGGTGCCATCATTTTTTATTTCTTTGTTGAGTGTTAGGCTAAATTCAGTCAGGAAGTGGTCGGTCCAGGTTTGGGGTGTAATTTTAGTTATTCTGGTTGGGCATTTTGAGGTGGCTACCCAGTCAAGGGTCCTACCTTTGTCATGGGTAGGGTAAAGGACTTTTTTGGAGAGCACATTTTCAATGAGCATGGTGGCTATAGCATGTGCTTGTTTGTCTTCAGGGTCGTTAAGTCCTAGGTTGAAATCACCCATGATCATTATCTGATATGATTCTTTAGTATTGCTTGCTATCAGGCTGGAGATATCCTCTTCAAATGAGCCTAAGGGCCCTGGCGGCCTGTAAATGAGGTAGATGGTCAGGGTGTGGCATGGGGATATGGGCAGTTTAGCTGATAGTAATTCACATGATTTTAGAGGTGGTAGCGTTGTGAGTCTTAGTTTCATGTTGGATTCAGCAATGATGGCTAAGCCAACTCCTCTGGCGATAGGTCTGCCCATTCATAGGAGTTTGCACTCATTTGGAATAGCCAGTGACAGTGCTGGGCCTGCTGCATCATGTAACCAGGTTTCTGTGACCGCTAGGAGGTCAAGATTGTCTGAGGTTAGGATATCAGCTATTTCAGTGGCATGGCCCACGATCGATCTGGCGTTAATTAGGGCTCCTGTTATTATCATAGTTTTTGGCGGGCTTTTGGTGTTCAAAGTTGTCAGGGAGGGTTTGTTCAGTATAATAGTAGCAGGGGTTTGTCGAGATGCTTGCAGCAGATTCCTGGAAGTATTTTTAAGGTTGGTACAGCGGTTTAGTAGCGTAATGGGCAGTTTGGGTTTGTGGAGGTTGGAGAATCTAGTCGAGAAGTCTAATGTTTCTAGACATGGTAGGGCAGGGTTTGTATTTAATTTGGTCCATGATTACTGATGTTAGGTGAACGATGAGCAGGAGGGCCGGTAGTAGTAGAGAGGTGCTGGTGTACATAGTGTGGTGGATAATGCCGGTTGCCAAGAGAGAGGATGATAGGTCTGTGGCGAAGTGCAGGATGTTTACAGGAGGCTAGGCTTAGTACTGTCAATGTACATGTCAATGGTGGATTAACTAGTAAACATTGTTTAGGATAAATTGACATCAAGTATCAATTGTGAGAACAATTAATTTGTGTAACTTGGTATATCATAATGAATGAATACTATTGGGCTGAGGAATAATTATTGCTTTGTATATCAGAAAAGGACTGAATGATAACATTTACAAAATGTTAAATAATTAAAATCTTAATAGATTTCTATGTGTAATACTTGTACATTTAGAAGCCCAAACGAGGCCAGGAAAGGGAGGCCAGAAGAGTTAAAACAGTTTATTGGTTAAATGTAGGTCATCCGAAATGGCTATGTCAATATAACCGAGTGGTTGAATATTCAAAATGTTGAATATTTAAAAGGTTAATATATACTTTGCTATAGGATCTGTGCATTTAGAAGCCACAACTTAGTTAGGACAAGGAGGCTAGAGTAGTGAAACAGTCTGGTACCACAATGTAGGGCATCTGTAATGGTTATGTTCATATAACAATGTTAAGTCAATATGGCGAGCAGTGAGACCGAACACCCAATGAGTGGGGAAGCACGGAAAGCTAGCTGTGCAATATTTGGAAGAAAAGGAGGTGTGCAGGGTGGTGAGAACTGCTTTTAATTTGACTATACTAAATGTTACTCCATATCCATGGTTGATAAACATGGATTCAGGAGTACAAGTAGGGAAGGGATATTGATTTTTAAAGAATGAAATAGTGCGGCTTTTTAATAAATAGCATTATAGATTGCCTTGCCAACACAACAGGTTTGAAAACTATAAGAGTTCATCTTGAAAGAGGAATCAAAACAATATCAGTAGTATAAATAACAAACTAAGGAATGTAGGCAAAGAACACCATGTTAAAAGCATTATCATTGATAGTGCCATAGCATAGACTCTAGACAAAAATAGACACGCTTGTACTAATGTGTGCTTTGTTTTTCTATGCAAAACACTCTGTGATGTCATGCATTCAATGTGTGACATCACACGGTATATATATATATATATGTATATATATATATATATATATATATATATATATATATATATATATATATATATATATATATATATATATATATTACACGGCCACGGTAGTGGCATGTAGTTATGGTTAAGTTGCTGTTTCCATTGGAAGAGCACTTTTTGGGTGGACTATAACTCTGGTTCCCCTGGACGAATCCTCACCACACTTTGCAAAAATAATATATGGGCCACTCTGAATGTGTTTGCAAAGTTTGGTGAGGATCCGTCTAGGGGGGCAAAAGTAATAGGAGGGGGGTCTCAAAACATCTTTTTTTTCCCATAGACTGAATGGGGGGAAAACTTTGCGCAGGGCTACAGGTCAAACCGCTGGACGGATTTTCATTAAATTTGCAGCAGGTGCAGGGGCTTTCTCCAGAAAGTGTGCTTATTGACCTTCCGTGCAGTATTTTTAATTAAAATGACCAAAAAGTAGGTCTGAAAAAATGTGTGATATCTATGTATGCTTCGCGGTCACACTTCCCTGTTCGGTCCACGGATAAGATACCGATAGGCTAAGGGGCTGGCGTCATGACCGCGGACTAGCGACGTCTCTGCCAATTGGTTGCTGCGAGACGAGTTCTGCGTCAGATTGTTTGGATGCGCCCGACATGTTGGATCCGGCGATAACGGAGCAACAACCAGCCTACCCATGCTATATTTATAAAACTATTTTGCTGTGTCACCGAGCGTTCGGAAAGGTTCAGACAGTTAGACATGGGTGATCAATGCATTTGTTCTGGGGGTCGGTCTTCATGATGTATTTTCTATAGCCACCTTGTACGCACATAAAATGAGGGGTGTAATAACGGTAGCATTTCAGTCCATGCAGTGCACAGGAAACTTGTAACTGTTGTAAGGACACGCGTAATGGTAGCGAACATTGATATTGACAACATGCCGTAATTGCACTACGTTTTCCTATGGGTATTATTATATTCATTAGTACGCCGCTATGGGTGTCACATGCTACAGTCCCTGGCCACAACCACTGCAGCATGTCACACCCATGGATACACCCGTAGTATTGCGTATCGATTGCTAAGTTGTCGGGAAGTGTGTGCATGGCTGAAGGCCATACACCCAACAACAAAGATATAACCTCTTCACTTACAAGCCCACATCGGTTTTATCTAGTGCGGTGGTTGTGGACAAGATGTGTACTTTTGGGTGCATGGTTGCAGGCTGTACTCAATACACCCAAGCATGCACCCAAAAGGAAACTTGTAAGCACTGGAGTTATAAGCCACTGCACAACCATATATTGAAATTTATGGACATACACCTAAGATTTTAGGCCCTGCCCACAAACAGTGCAGCATTTCAGAGCTACAGAGACACCCCTAGTATTCAACATCAGTCAGGTGGCTGTGGGGAAGGTCTGCAGTCATGAGTGCATGGCTGCAGGCCAGACAACCAACAGCACAGTTATATGTAGTGTACTTACAAGGCACAATGGGTGTGATATGGTGTGGTAGTGCATCACTCAGGCGGCTATGGGGAGGGGCTGCAATCATGGGTGCATGGCCAAAGGCCATGCCCCCAAAAGCACGTTTGTACAAAGTGTAGTTATATGCCGCAATGGATGTCATATGGTGTGGTAGTAGTGGCCAGGATGCAGAGTATTTGAACAAAGTAATAAGCACTTCAGTTGTAAGCAACTATGCATTTTATATACTGTATACCCATACATTGATAATTCTATGGCCTCAAACTCACGTCTGTAGCCTGTGGCTACAAACTACTGCACCATATCACCATATCACAGCTATTGGTACACATGTACTATGCAACATCATTAAGATGGTTGTGGGGAGGGCGTAGCGTTTTGGGAGCATGCTCAAAGGCCATGCTCCCAAAATCAATTTGTACATAGTGAAATGACAAGGCACAATGGTACTGATATGCTGTGGTGTTTCTGGCCAGGATCCAGAGTCTTGACTGCATGCCCAAAGGCCTTGCACCCAAGACTGAAGTCATAAGCAGTGGAGTTATAAGTGAATATGGGTGTGGTGTAATGTGCTAGTTGTGTGCAAGCCCTAGTGTCTTGGTTGCATGGCTGCAGACGATGGTCCCAAGTGTTAATTTATAAGTAGCTAATTTACAAGGACCATGGTTTTGATATGCAGTGATGGTTGTGGCTAGGAACTATACTCTTTGTACATTGGTCGTAAGGCGTAGGTGGTAGGTTACACACCGAAGATGCAAGGGCCAGCCTACAGCCACTGCAGTATATTACTACCATAGATTAGACGTGTAGATTTGCATGTGTAGAAAATGACTGGCAATATACTTACTCCTTACTTTGTTCAGATTCCACATATATTTTTTAAATTCCTTTCGTACTTGGCAGAAGTATCCCTTTTTGTAATTTCGGTGATAAAAGAAAAAGGAATGTTAGTCTTTGCATTTTATGAAAACTTACTACATTGCATAATAGACAGTTTACCTTTTTTTTTACCCTCATATTTAGTTTACAAACCAGTGTACTGTGCATTGTGCTCAGTTTCTGGGTTTGCTTGTCTAATCCTTAGGTCTGGGGAAAAAAAACCTTGTCGAATTAAAAAAAAACCTTCATTTGCTATGGTACTAACTACTTCCTTTTTTCCTTTGAGTGTTTCCTTCATTTTTCTGATTAATCTTATGTTTGTTGCCTTCCTGCCGATTTTTAACAACAGTTAGATACCTGTAGGCGTATTCTAACTGTGCATTTGTTCCTACAGATCTGTGATATTCATTTATTTGTGTCGTTGTTATATCCTCTTGGGCAGTTAGATACCTGTTGGCCTATTCTAAATGTTTGTAGTCTTTCACATAATTTTTTGGCAATCTTGAAGTACACATTACTTATTAAATTTTGGCCTTAAAAAGATTAAATACGCATTTGTAAGATTAGCTGTCGATCTCTGCTTTAGAGTAATGGTGCTATCATTACATTGGAACTATCCACATTTCTTTTTAATGTATGCAGTGTAGTGACCTGCATTGGTTGTAGCTCCTGTATGGTAGATTATACCTACTCTTGTAAAGGTTTTCTTTCCAAGTGACACTTGACCGTGTGTGAATCCAGTCACTTTGCAGTTGTTTTTGGTACCATCTGCATTATAACGTAGAAGCATAAGTATTATGTAGGCACTGTGTGATTGTATCAGTAAGGTGGAGCGATTGTCTGAATTGCAAATAGTACATAATCTGCCATCATTTGCAATCTGTACAAGTTGCTGAAATGGAATTCTTTCACAATTTGGTATGGACACATACACAAATCGCTCATTTGGGATTTCTTCCTGTATCACATTCCTACAGAGAGTGCATGTATGTTTCCACATGTACGAAATCCGGAAGATTTCATTTACAGGTATGCTTTTGTTTCCCAATACTAATAGTAAGTACATAAGAAATTCTTGTGGATCTTCTTGTGAGTTCATAGTGAATCTCACAATTCCAGCACAGTCGTCCAATTCTTGCCTTATTCCATGAACACTGTATGTGTTGTCAGGATTACTTGTTGCATTTCTATGAAGCACTAGCATTTGCAAACACAATTGGTCTGTACTGTGCAAGTAAATATTGTTAACAATTGGTGGCAATTGAAATAGAATATTCATTGCTACATTTGCATAGCAACTTACCCCACTTTCATTTGAATATTTGAATGGACCAGCTAGTTTTGTATCTGAGTGCATTTTTCAGAATTTCTGTTCCTTTTTTGGCGACGTCCCTGGTTTACATTCCCTAATAGGTTCTTCTTTGTTTGTGGTAATTGATGAAACTTTAGCTTCTTTTCTTTTCTTTGAGGAATTTGCTGTTGGATTCTGTTGCATTTCTGTTTCATTTAGTTTTCTTTTACCACGTTTCACTTTATCTGGAACAGGATATTGTTTCAGATGAGGGGTGTACAGTAAACGCAGTCTATTGTATTCTAGAATGCAAGGAATATCAGCTTTGACTTTACTTGCATCAAAGTTCATTAGCAATAGACCGTCAAGTGTACGAAAGCGTGATAATGGTATGTGAAAACAGAAAAAGACTATCGAGGCTGAGTACCCCAAAAGGAAATACACCGAACACGGGTTACAAAGGAACATACAAAGTACTTTTATTCTATACTGAATCCAATTACAAAAACAGAGCAAAATCAGATAGCTATTGGTCCTCAGTACTACACAACAAACTCCAGCATGGTTCATTGTGTTCAGTGAGAGACGCTGTACATTAGAATGCATTCGCTTTTTATACATTTTGTGGGCACGATGCCTAGCCCCACTTCGGGTTAATATTACTTTTAATATATCACCGTTCTAGGGTTCATGCCAAGTCTCAAATAAGCGCATATAACTGGTTTGCCTTTAATACATGTATCAACAAGCGTATGCAATATCTGTTTATTCTAAAGTTTTCCATGCAGGCCTTCTTAAACATTAATACAATGTAGTTAAACAGATGTTCTTTGTTCAGTATTTGAATACATTGTCTCAACATATGCTTGTGGATTAGTTTTTCATTGCACAAGTAATCCTTCTACACATAGGTCAGTGAAGGACAAGGTCTCAGTTCATGACCTCAACAAGTGGCCTGCAGGCAGATTACACATTAGCTATGTACAGAGGTCAAGACGGCCATTTTGTATTCTGCAATGACATTGTCCACCATTTTAGCTCACAGAGTGACTTTTGCACAACAAATTCTAAAATGGAGGTTTGACCTAAAATGGCGGCCTACATGGATTTAAGGTCAGGACCTTGCAACACAGATTTCTTTCGCAAGTGACTTTCGAGCAGCTTGGCGTAGGCCAATATTAAATATATTTATTACAATAGGAGGCACAATATACTTTTTATTTTGAAAAACCCTCCTTTTGGCCTATGCCAAGTGCTAAAAACGACTTTGGATCTCCTTGCAAATAACTCCATGCATCATTGTCCATGCACCCTGAATCACTATCAGAAATATCTATTGCCATTAGGTCTTTTGCTAAAATATCCTTCAATACGTATTCTTTGGCAGTCGTATCTGGGGCATATACTTTATGTCCTATCGAACCTATCGCTTGTGCGCAACATCCCCCTAGTATCGAACACATACCAGGCAGACACTGAATACAACAACAAAGAAACAACAGTATTCCCAAAATAATCAATAAGACCGACAGTACCTTCCAAACCCAAGACCGCAAGAAGTCCCAGAACCAAGCGCTTAGATCCCAGTTTCCCTCGGGAATATGCACTTCAGAACTGAGGACGTGCAGATTTTGTATTGCCTTGAAGATAGTTGGGGAGGAATCTGGAGCGAAAACACAGCAAGCGGACCCCACTAATTTGCATACTCCACCACGCTCAGCTAGAATGACATCTAATGCCATTCGATTTTGAAGTGCTACTAATCTTATCGCCTTTTGTTCTAACGTCATATTATAGAGTATGTCTGTGGTCCGGTTGATGGTTCTCTCCAGTACTCTCGCTAGTTTTCTGATATCTTCTGAATTCGCTATCTGCCCCCAAAATGGCACAACTGATTTTGCTATATCTCCCAATTCTTGTGCCGGGGTGTCACCATTCTCATCCCGCCGTGGACGAGCCTTCGAAACTTCTTTTGTACTAGCTATAACACCCCAGGTAACAGGATTCCTAAATAACAGGTTCCCTGCCAATCCCTGGGCAACCATGGGGATGCTACATTACCGCAGACAAAGTAGATAGGTTCGCCTACATACAAAGGTCTGTTCTCTCCAGTCAAATTTGCAACGTTGGCACAACCTAAAAATGTTCCCATTGACTGAGTTCCATTCTTCTGTATGCAAAAACAACTGATTCGGGGCTATGGTTAACAGTGTAAGAAGCGGGCATGGCATCCTTATTGCCTATCGGAGCCATTTTAAAAGAAATCAAAGTTTGGAAAGGAAGAGACAGTTTGTCAGAAGGCCTAATAGAAGCAACATTCGGTTTACTCCTATTTGCAAAAAGCGAGCATCCCAGGGGAGTAAAAACACGTTTCTCAAAACTATTCAAAGTTCCCTGAGATGCTATCATTCCATCGGCCAAAAAACAGTGCTGTAAGAGATGCATAGCAGGCAGTTGTCAATGGTAAGGGATGTATATACCAACCTAGCCCCTTATCCGTGTTGTGGTAAATGTGAGCAGACTCAGCAGTTGGATTTATTAAAAATGGCATATGTAGCATTCATGATAAGTAGTAGAGTGTTATTATGGTACCTTTGTCTGTGCTGGGAATCCCGAGAGGATAAAGTGTGCAAATGTAGAAAGGGAGTAGGAACAATGGGTGCACTTTCAGTAGGCAAAAAAAGTTCTAAAGAATGAGTTTCCTGAAGGTACCATAATCCTAAGGCAGCGACTATAAAAAACCCAAATATCATTACAAGAATACAGCAATACGTTTTCGGGGCCCAGACATTTTGTCCATTGTCCCGGTTGGTCACCCCCTTATTTACGAGTCCAATACGAGCGGCGTCAGTAGCAGGCATTGTATTCTTCAGATGGAAACCCCAATGTTTGTTGTTGGCGACCCCCCGGTCGCGCAATTTCTTAGTCCTTCCACAACCCTAGCCAACAGAATCCCCTTTCTCAAATTTGGGCAAAAGCAAGCCCTCAATGACTCTTTTCCTTCTCCGAATACACAGCCGAACCATGCCGTTAGTCTATCTTCGTGGTCGCAAGTTGTATCGTACTTTTCCTGGTACTGATTGATCCGGAAACAATATGTCGTCACTTCCTGCTGGAAGCAACGTGTCGGAGGCAAGTGAAGAGGCTGAATTTGAAACAGCCGTTTCCAGGTGCAAAATTTGCGGAGAGTATGGAGACAAAATGGCAGCTTCCCCAAGCCTCCTGGGCTCAGAGATATTCTCTGACACACTCTCAGTGCTGCTTACTGCTTTGGGATCATTGGTTGCAGTATCAGCAGGGTGTTCTGTTTCTTCTGTAGCGTGTGGCACAGGGCGAGGAAGTTTCTTGATGTGTGACGCGTGGATCCAGTTCTTTCGTCCAGCTACCCGCACCGCTGTCTGGGTGACCAACAGGACCTGGAATGACCCACGCCAGCGTGGCGCGAGGCAGGAGGTATGCTCAAATGATTTGACAAGCACCCAACTCCCAGGTTGTATGCTGTGGCCCGGGCCCTCGTATCGTACAGGTAAAGCTTCTCGTACCTGTTAAATCAAATACAGGTTTTTAGTCAATTGGCTACAATAATCTGAAAGTAGTACATTTTCAACATTCTTTAAATTTCGGCATTTTGGAAGATTCCAGATATTGGCAGGTCTCCCCATTACCACCTCAAATGGAGAGAGCCCAGTCTTAGTTTGAGGGGTTGTACGCATATATAGTAACACGATCGGTAAGGCATCCGGCCATTTTAGTTTGATGCCGGCACACATCTTAGCAAGCTTGTTCTTGATGATACCGTTGTGTCTTTCTACTAGTACGGCTCTCTGAGGATGTCTGGCCGAATGGAACTGTTTGTCAATTTGTAACGCTGTACATAAGTGTAGGATTACAGCGGTGACAAAATGTGGACCATTGTCCAACCAGATAACTCTCGGCAAACCGAACCGGGGGAAGTACTCCTTTAACATGGTTTTCGCAGTGGTCATGACTGTAGCATCTTTAACAGCTAAAGCCTCAACCCATTTACTAAAGGCACACATGACCACAAGGACATACTTTAAATTGTTGCATCATTCCATTTCAATTAAATCAAAGTGAATAACTTCGAGGGGAGAGAAGGTGGACCAAAACTTCCCCTTGGAGTTGATGTCCCCTTTCCCACATTATGTTATAGGCAAATCATGCAATTCTGGACGTAGTGCTGGGCAATTTTCGAAATCTTGTTATTTGCCTAAACTTTTTCTAACATTTTCGTAACCTGCTGGGCACAAACATGTGTAGGGCCGTGTGCCATTACAACCATCATCATGACATAGGCGTCATCTAACAGCCATTTTCCTTCGACCATGTCCACCCAACACCCATCATCATCAAGTTTCCCAAGCCTTCAGCCCACCTCTTCCATCGTGGCATCAGCTTGGATATCCCGTAGAGACCCAACACCCTCATCCATTACATAGGCATCTACAGTCTCCCTTGAAACATACATCTCTGTGAAAAGATCTGTGGCAGTTTGTCTAGCTATCTGATCAGCGAAAGCATACCCTTTTCCAATATCATCCACAATCTGCTCATTTCATAACTGCTAACTGAGTAGGGAGCACAAGCGCTGAGAGAAGTTGCACTATTAGGGAGCCATGTTGAATCTTGGTGTCATGCGAAGTTAGGAACCCTCTTTCTGACCAAAGTCTCCCAAAGTTGTGAACCACCCCAAAGGCATACTGACTATCAGCATATATATTTACTGCAAGCCCTTCGGAGAGTTCACAAGCTCGGGTCAATGCTATAATCTCTGCGGCCTGCACAGAATTATGCGTAATTCTCTTAGTTTCCACAACCGTGCCCAATGTAGTGATTGCATAAGTGGCTGTGGATGTACCATCCGGAAGTTTAAAGCAGGAGCCGTCACAAAACAGCTCTCCTTGCGGATTATCCAAAGGAGTATCTTTTAAATCAATTCTGCCCTTTGTTTCTTGTTCGGTCGTATACAAACAATCATGTGACTCTTCATCGCCGCAAGTAGTATCTTGTGGAAAAGGTAGGAGTTCAGCCGGATTAAGGACACAACACCTCTTAATTTGAATGTGAGGAGCAAACAAGATCAATTCATATCTTGTCAACTGTGCAGAAGTGAGGTGTTGCGTTTGAGTTCGGTTCAATAGAACATCTACAGAGTGAGGCACCATCAGGGTTAGATCATGGCCTAAGACCATTCCCTCACTCTGTTTTACAGATGCGGCAGCAGCAGCGACAGCGCACAAACATCTTGGCAAAGCACATGCTACAGGATCAAGGGCGGAAGAATAGTAACCGCATGGCCTATTCTTCCCTTCATGTTCCTGCGTTAATACGCCAAATTACATCCATCACATTCATGCACAAACAATACAAAGGCCTTTTCATAGTTTGGTGTGCCCAAAACTGGTGCAGAGCATAATGCAGTCTTAAGCATGTCAAACGACTGCTAGTGTACCGCGTTCCATGGCAATGGCAAAAAAATGCCCTTCTTTGTCAACGCCACCATCGTTTGATCACTAGTGAGAAATTCGGGATCCACAACCTACAGTAAGAAGCCATACCTATTAAGGCCCTAACTTCCTTCTGTGTATTTGGGACAGACATGCTAGAAATGAGTTGTATTCTTTCAGGTGTCAATCTTCTTCCCTCCTTTAACAGGAGATAGCCTAAATAGGCAACCTCCTGACAACAATATTGAAATTCTTTAAGCAAAGCTTTGTGACCATGCTTAGCTAGATGAATAAGTAATAACACAATGCCCTCCTTACAGGCACTCTCAGAGTCAGCAGCTAGAAGCAAATCATCAACATACTGAAGCAAAGTACAGGTAGAGGGCAATTCAAGGGTCTAAAGTTGTTCTTTCAAAGCCCTACTATAAATACTAGGACTCTCTGTGTACCCTTGAGGTGCACGAGTAAATGTAAACGAGCGTCCCTCTAAGGTGTACGCGAACAAATATCTACTATCCTTGTGTATAGGCATACTAAAGAACGCATTCTTTAAGTCCACAACACTAAATTAAGTAGCTGTAGCTGGAATCATGGTTAGGATCGTCGTTACATCAGGCACAATTGCAAATTGTGGTGCCACAACTTTATTAATGGTACGTAAATCAATTATAAAATTGAATGGAATTACATTATCGCCTTTCTTGTATACGGGTGAAATCGGACTATTACACAAACTTCCTGAAATTTCTTCAATCACACCACGATGCACAAAATCGGAAACAATACATTTCAAAGCTTGCTCGCCCTCAACCGAAATCTTATACTGGGGAATGCGTGGCAACTCAATTCCATGTTTCAAAACTATTTTAACAGGCTCGATCTGTAAAACACCGACATCATTGTCGTCGACAGCCCACAAGCTCTCTGGTACATCAATGAATTCTGGAGGCAAAGGTCTAGTCAAAAATTGCGAGGCAGAAAATTGCTGTGGTGAAATCGTCAAGCGCACTGCATTTAATTCTTTTAACAAATTCAACCCCAGCAAGTTCTCTCCGCAATCCGAAGTCAACAGAAAAGGACACTGGTCCGTAAAGGGACCCAAAGAAATAGGTACCGGCAAAGAAACCGGACACACAACTGGTGTACCGGAAAACCCTACAGAAACATTGGTTTGCCCTGACAGTGGGCATTGGAACCCGTGAATGATCAACGGAACACTTCTGTGCACCAGTGTCTATCAAGAACTAATTTTTCCTATTTCCCACCACCATTTCAAAGTAGGGACCTTTCTGATTGACGGGAATAGGTATAGGTTCCAAACCCTGCTTCGGGCAATCCTAACGAAACAGAATATCATCAAAAGGAAGCTCATCAGATAAATATGCAGCAGAAGTATGATCAAATATATTCCTAGTGTCCGCACTCGGAATCTGATTGTCCTGCGAAAAAGGTTGTTGAGGGTCCTGTGTAAACTGACCTCTACCAGGGCCCCCTACGCCCTGGCGACCTCTGGATCGCCTACCCATATTTCCAAATGTATTATTCGACCTTTGTTGAAGGACGGGGCATTATGCTCGCCAATGACCCTCTCGATGACAATAAGCACACTGATTAATATTCACAGGACCCAAGGGCACATTCCCCTGCGGGACATACTGACCTCTAACCTGAGAATTAGTTTTTAAATCGCCTTTCCGTTTTTTCAATCCTATCTTTTTCATTATTGACACGGTTCTCATAGTACTGAGCCATGTGCAGTACTTCTGATTGTGATTTTTCCTGCCAAGCGCTCTCAGAAGACATAATCTGTGACTGGATGTCAGGCAGTAATCCACGTACAAATTTGTCCACAAATAATCTTTTCCCAGACTCTGTGCCTAAGTCTTGTCCACGGAAATCTGAGAATACCTGTTCGAACCGATTAAAGAACTCGGTAGCTCCTTCAGACTTTCCTTGGACACAGGCCGTAACCTTGTCCCAAATAATTCTCTTTTCAGGAATTATGGTTTTTAATTTAGCTGTGATTCTCTCAGGCAGAGTTAATATCACCTGTTGTGGTCTTTCACCAGCTGGCCTTTCCCCATCGAGTCTAGTTATATTCGCCCATGTATCTCCCAACCCGGGTACATCGTCAATAGTTCTAACTTGTTTCCATAAATCTACGGGTAGGAGTACAGGAAACAACAAATCAATGTCACTTAAGGTGAACACTGAGGATTGCAAAACAGATTCCATCTGTTTATAGAACCCTGTTGGATGTTTCCTAATGTCAGGAATAGCCTGTCTAATGGTGTTCACTTCCTGCCGTGAAAACGGGACATAAACAAACTGTGATACATAATGTGCGGGAATGTTCACAGCGACTATACCCTGTGCAGCATCGGCCGCAACCTCAACCTTCGGGATAATGTCGGGGGAACCTCTCTCATAGGCAACTGAGATGTAGGCAACTCCGAACGCTTACTAAGCAACAGAGCAGAGCCAAGTCGAGCGCTAAAGCAGTCGAAAAAGTGTCAAGTGAAAAAGCTTTCTTATAAATGCTCAATAATTCAGTGGGACAACTAATCTTCCTCTTTACACACTCATCCTGCAGGTTCTCTACCATTACCTGTATCACTTTCCTCTGCATCCAACGTATATTGACTATATGTGTCATATACCTCAACTGGAGTTATCGATATGTCTGAAATCCATCTAATCACATCTTTCTTACAAATTCACATTTCCTCCGATATCGGTTTACGACACGGAAGGAACCGTTTCTGTACATACATATTCTCCTCTTCATCATCCTCATTCTGTATCTTTTTTAACTCCTTTCTAAACCCAAATAACCTCTCGACATGCTCATTTACCTTCTCCACAGTGTCTCTGGAAAGTGCTAAAGTATTTAGATCCCTCAACCCTTGCGGAACATCTGCATTATTTAATCTTCCCCACATTATACATAACTGAATACCTAAACCTTCAATAAAAACATTTTTCTCAGGAAAATTATCCGTATTACAAAGTGTGGCAAAAACACAAGCTTGATCATCCTTCTCCATACAATGCTTAGCCCATGCAATTAACTCTGGTCTGTTGAACAATGTATGTGTGCTGTGTGCATGCATGCATCAGTCTGATGGGGAAGATCTTTGTCATGGTGTATGAATGTGCATTGGACTCTTGCAATGATTTGGTAAGGCTATTTTACTGTCTGTATACTACTACATTGTGCTTCAGATGAGAGTACAAAGTGGGCTAGTGGTGACGGGAAGCATTATTAATAAATGAAATGCCATAAACTTGCAACATCAACTTTTTTTCTAAATCTAACCTTCTAAGGATTACGTATGTTATTTGATTTCCAAATGCACAGGGATTTGTGAGCCATTCTGCCTGTTATTCTTTGTTCAATAAATGGATATTTGTAGGTAGAATGGTTCAGAAATCAATGTTTGCTTTGGTGCCCAAATTAAACAAATAACCCACGCAACCTCTTTGAGGAGTAGTTACAATATAAAGGTAGTACTGTACTTACCTTTTTTTGCAAAATGACCAGGTTTCTTCAGATATGTTGTCTGCAGTGTAGATGCTGTTGATTCTCAGGAGAGTAGTCTTCACTGCGATTCAAAAAAACAAAATTAATTACTTTGGGCCTCATTACACGGTATGCGGTAAGGGTTTAACGGTACCGGTAAGGGCACCAGTACTGGTAAACCCTTACCGCCTTACTACGAGGTCCCTTTGCCGGACCCGGCCTCAACGGCTGGTTTTACCAGCCGTTAAGGAACGGGCCTGCAAAGGGAACTTGGTGCTAATTACGGTACTGCAATTTGCGGTACCGTTATTACCTCCTTCCCCATTCCCATTGAGCCCTATGGGGGCAAAAATGAGAATGGGGAAGTGCCTTGGTGAATGGGGAATTACCGGCCCCGCTCACCTTGGAGTAGGCTGGTAATTCCGCCATCCACCAAGGCGGACACCGTAAAATACCGTCGGCAACCATGGCGCTAATAGCGCCATGGTTACCGCATACCGTGTAATGAGGCCCTTTGTGTGTTTACAGCAGTGATGATACTGCACATATGAATTGTGCATCTTTCGTCAGAGCATTCTCCTTTCATATTCCAACCCAGTGCATGTGTGCATTTCACTTCACTCTGTGCAGCCTTTGCATGGTATTTGCAATATGTTACTTGCTAACAATTGCTAACAATTTTAAAGTTATGAAAATGCCTTGTTTTTTACAAGGTGTACTATCTATAGGAGAGAGGTTTGTAAGCGATAGGGCATAGTAGTAGATGGGAAAACATTTTCTACTTGCAAATTAAAAGCACAATGCTGAAAAATTGGGAGACCCTCAGAGGGAGATGTCACCACAGCAATCGGGAGCGCTTACTTTTCTTATACGATTACATTGCAAGTAGCATTACTGTAGGCCGTACACAGTACACAACTCCGACATTTTCTAATACAAAATCGAGTTTCGCCCTAAATAGGCATGCTTGCAACGTATGTATAGGTTATGCGGAAGACAATAAGAAGTTGTGCGATTTGTCAATGATAAATCGGACATCTTGCACTTAAAAGGGGGAGCGTTGGTATCTATTGCCTATGCACATTTAGCGGCATTCATTTGTTTCAATTAAATCATAAGGGTTGCACATGTTCTCTGATGAAAATATACATAACTGTACTTTATACTCATGCATGTGCGCATGCATGGAGCTGTACGTAAAAATTCGCAACACTTGTACAGTAGCTTGTGAAGTAGGTGCTTTGCAATGATATGCGATTTCCATTCAGAATTATCGACAGTAATTTTGAAGTGCGCAATCTTGATGATGAAGTTACATATTGCGATGTTCAATGTGATTGGTGGATGGTTGTGTGACTGCTTAGATGTGTCCAATGAGGGATTCAATTTGCTACCGCAGTGAAAAGGGTGGAAGGACTGGGTAAGAGTTACGTGCCGCACATAGGCAACGATTTTCCACGGGTAGGGCGTGTCGCATACAGGTTTCTACAGCAAATCCAGCATGGAACGGGGACTGTAGGCATCAGCCAATCAGATGTTCACATTACTCTTTTGTGTCGAAGGCGGTGCGTACACTGAAGATGGCAGAGTTGAAGAGGGTCAGGGTTTTGGTGCTTGGAGACATTTTTTGTCATGGCTTACAACACTATGTCGAGAGTAGGCATGTGGCACACCATTTCGATGTGAGAGGAGTGGAGGTGGTGTGGAACACTGAGACTGATGCCAATGTTGCAGAAATTCTGCAAGTTTGCAGAGAGATACGTACGATGACCTCTCCTCATGTGGTAATTTTTCACTACGGTGCTTGCCATTTGGGCTACGTGAGTTCACATACTTTGTTGGCAGATTTCGAACAGTTGGTTCAAGCACTCATGAACATCTTTCCAACTGCAAAAGTATTTTTTTCTATTTTACTCCCTAAAGTAAAATGGGACAACAATTATTTTTTCTGTCCAGATCAAAGTATTGGGAGATGTATCATTAATCGCGGCATGCATGCTTTTATGTTACGAGCTGGTATGTTTTTCTGCAGCCACGAAAACATTGTTCCAAGTAATGCAGATTATTTTGAAGAAGATGGTGTTGCACTTTGGTAAATGCGATGTTCTTTTGGAACGTAAGGCTTGCTTTTGAGAAGGTTCTGTAATGGTTGTAGGAGTAAAGTAAAGACAAAAATACAAAAAAATAAACAAAATAACAGATGTCTGTAAGGTATCTGCCAAAAAAAAAAAAAAACTGCTCTTTTCAGAGCCCACCTTAAAAGGGGAAAAAGGGGAATAATACTATAATGTACCGTTGTCACGCTCTGATCCTATACATGTCCGCGGACATGGCGGTAGTTTGCAGCCAGCGCATATCACCACTGGGATTCTGGGGTGGAGACGCATGCAAATGAGAATGAGCAGAGCTAGGGATTGGTCAATAAAGTTCAGTAGGTGTGTTCTGAACAGCGAGATTTAATAAGACCGTCTTCTCCCGGACAGTAGAACACACAGCCATGGCTTTGTGTGCTCGAAAACAGATTATCTTGATTTTGGGAGACTCATGGGTACATTGGCTGAAGGTGCATGCAGAAAGCTGCAGTTTATCTGCAGATATCGGATTTCCTCATGTGGAAGTGCACTGGCATGGCGTGCTTGGCATGAGGTGGCTGGACTTGGTACCTCTCTGTGTTACTTTACTGACAGAGCGTCCTCCAGATATACTTATCATTCATTGCGGAGGAAACAGTTTAGGCCATGTCTCTGGAATATCTTTGCAATTTGGAATGAAGGAAGGACTTGCGAAGCTCATGGACATGTTTCCAAATTGTCAAATACTTTTTTTCCGTATTGCACAAAGACACATATGGTTGCGTTCTTCTGCTTTTGGTCCACAAATGGAGAAAGGGAGACGCAATGTGAATAAGGCTGTTTGTGCCTTTTTAAGAGATGTTGGCATGTCCTCATTCCACAATGAAAACATTTTGTTTCGCAGCTCTTCCGTTTTCCGCAGAGATGGAGTCCATCTCACATATGATGGCAATCAGATTTTTCTTCGCAATGTTCAAAATGCATTGCAAGCTCTTTTGGATTCACAATAACCTATGTGACAATCCGTTTTCTCAAATCTTTTCAGAGCCACCACTTACTCCCAGCGTACACTTCATTGTGTTTGCTCCACTTGCACCCTCCTTTTTTTTCCCTACGACTGTCTGCAAACTTTTCCGCAACTCCGCCAGGGTCTACAACGGTCTACAACAGTCACTTCATACTTCTATTGTTAAACGGAGAAAGGCGGCTCTGAAATTACTGTAATTTTTGTTGTGTTCACGTTTATTGCTTCTCAGCACACAACACACTAGGAGAAAATGCCAAAGGAGGCTAAGGAAGGGACACCAGCCACGGGGGTAAGAAAGGGCAAGTGGACAGAGAAAGTTATAGGGTGGGCTTTACTTAGGTAAGGAGCAGATCTTCTGGTGCTCTGTGACCATAGCCTCAAAAGCACTTCGAAAAGTCTCCCCCCTGCAAAGTACTGCATCACAATACATACACACTATTTGCACCTTTGAAAGGTAAGTGTAAACAGCATTGTGAATGGCTTGTGAGGCAGCTGGAGGGAGGCGCTCCCCCACAGAAGTGTTGTGAGGATCGGACACGGAGGTTGATGTTGAGGATCTGAATTGACTACGCTCTTCACATGGCACTACCTTGCGAATGTCTGCAGTGTGGAACGAAGTGAGGTGTCGCTTCATGGTTGTCGTACCAAAGCTGTACACACCAAGTCTCCCACGACTCAGCACCACCTGGCACTGGTTACACCTCACCAGGTTTGCACGTGCTTTTGGTACATTCCCATAAACGGAAAACAACTGCCACACCCACGACTCCCGGCGAGTGCTCGTAGTGCAGAGTTCCTCCAAATCATTCTCTTCCTTCTCTTCCTACTCGCTCTCTACATCCTCACCCGTATATCTCTCTGCAGGCCCTTGGGGAGGTGGTGGTGGTGGCGGCTTTGGGGGTGGTGCAGAGGCTAATGAACCATCAGCAGCCATGGAATCCATACCGATTACTTTACTTTTGGTCACTACAGCAGTAAAGGCAGTACAGCTCAATCTGCTATACCTAGAAGGACTGTGAAGATGTGCTCTGGGGTGTGGCCATTTATAGGGGTGGAGGGGTGTGCCTCGTGACCGTTTTCATCACTGCAAAGGGGTACACAATTTTTACACAACAAGTCCTCAGGTAAGCTATAGTCTTGGATATGTGAAATAATATTTTTACACTCTACAATAATTTGCCTTGTGTCTACAAGTTCTTTTGTACTGTTGCGGAAGAACACAAACTGTGCAAATTTGTCCACACACTGAGCATGGGTGCGGTCACATGGTGACGTCCTGAACACATCCACGACAGAAATGGGAGTCCGCTGGACAGCAAATGCAGAGTAACAAACTTGCGCATGCGCGCAAGTGTCCTACGACAGTGTTCGGGTTCTCAAACTAATTCAAAGTGTGACACAAGTGAGACGGACAGTTAGGGACAGGCGCGATGTTCACTATACTTACGGTTGTACTGCGCATGTGCATACATGATATTCTCACTGTACGGACAGGTCTAGTGTCCTTAGGACAACTCCATTTTGTTTGACAACGAACTTGCCGGCCACTGCGCCTATTCTTACGGACGGCACCATTTTGGCTGCGGACGATATGGACAGGTATACTGTCCTTAACACACTCCCATTTTGCTCATTTACAGCCATCCCGGACACCTGGTGTGTTCTACAAACATGTTTCATCTCGTTTGTTAGTGGTACAGTGAGGTATAATGTCCTTAGGATGCCCCTTTCTGTTTATGTACGCACAACTTGAACAGATGGTGCGGTCAAACATCAACTCCATCTTACTTGACATTAGTAAGGGTAGGTGTACTGCCTTTACAACACCCACATTCCATTACTTACGGATAGGTCAAACAGGCGTCCTGTTAGCGAACATTTTAAGTCTTTTTAATGAGAATTTTTTTTCCTCAAACTCTTTATCTACAACTACTATACAAAAACATTCCAAACACACAAACACACACTTCAATCCAAAGAAATAGCGGGGGAAGCAGATACTGACACAAATATAGGGGAATTAGGATTCAACACGGGCTTGTTATGAGGAGAAGATTTGTGAGGGGAAGAAGGGATGGATGTTTCGTCTAAACGTCTATTTTCTTCTTGACGGTTTGGGGATGGTTCACTAGGGAATGGAGAAGCGGGGTAGGTACAGGTGGGACAATGGTAACGTTCTTTTCCTCTCACACAGTCCTCCACAAACTCCCTTAAACTTTTAAAATTCTCATTCAGTATGTCAATTTTCTGCTCAATCCTTTTCATCCTGTCTTCTTCTGTCTCGTTTGTTGGCCTTTCTTCTTTTCTTTCCTGGTCTGTACAAAAAAAATATGCATATGTTAAATGCCTATAAAATACTGATCATTATTTTGCATATGCAGAGCACTGTGTACCATTACTGTCGTTGTCTTCAGACATTTCCCCATGCGGAAAATTCTCTTCCAGCCACTCCAAAGTACTAGCCATTTCTGTGTCAAAACAACAGAAAGAAATTATTATTTCTGCACCACATACCCAAACAAATACACACACATACAAAACAATGACTTTCACTCACTATTTTGATGTAATTTCCCTTCGTCCTACTGTGTCCGTCCACTGTCTGTCCAGGCTGCAGAGTTTCTGTGAAGTGATTACGATGGAGGCATCCTTTTTTTTTATGGTACCATCCATTTCCTTCTACATGGTTATTAAATGTGTCCTTTTCATTTCACATGTTTAGGTTTCCATATTTACTTATTACTACTTATAATGTGTTTATGTCCTTCTTCTACATTGCACATTTTTGGTGTAAGAAAATAGTACATTTTCAGATACCCCCTGCCTCTTTGGGTAATGTTGATCCCGTCTGCCCCCCTCCGCAAACAGGCGCTCCGTCCGTCCATTTCTAATATCAATAGGGCGGGGGTTCTGTATGTTCTATGTTAAATGTATATCAAGTACGTACATTATACTACATATCTCCCAAAATCACATGATGACAGCGTATATTCAGCACAACAACTTCATTGACACAATGTTATGATTAAGTTCCCCTTCCAAAAACCTGTAAAATTCACTACAAAAAAAAACTTTGTTAAGGGGAGGTTATGGTTAAGTTGCCCTCCCAAAAACCTGTAAAATTCACTACAAAAAAAACTTTGTTGAGGGGACCTTATGGTTAAATTGCCCTACCAAAAACCTGTGCACTTCACTAAAAAAAAATGTTCAACCTCCCCATTATGGTTCAAATTAAAACCGAAAAACCCCTGAAATTTGCCAGTTATGGTAAACTAAGCCCCCATGCCTGCCATCACCACTGTGCACTGCTAACACTAGCACCCAGAACATGAAAGATGGCATGACAAATGTCTTTGATGACATCACTGACAAAATCACATGTTTAACCTCTTTGTTTCCGTTCCCTGCCATATATATATATGTACATTCAGCAAAAAAATGTTGTTAAAGGGATGCTATACTTCACAGTGAAACCAAAAAACACTGCACATTCCCCAATTATGGTAAGCTAAGCAACCATAACTCGCACCATCTACGTGCATTGCTAAGACTAACACCCAGGACATCCAAGATGACAACACAAATGCCCCCGCTGGGAGAGGCATATTGCTATTAGTACCCCGGCCCGCAAGACCAAGGTACTAATAGCATTCTGTTCTGTTCGGAAACACTGCAGAGTGTTGGAAAAGAAAAGAAAAAAAATGTCCAAGGAAATGGCCGCCGGGGTCCATTTTCCCTTTCTATGGCGGCCATTGGGAGCGGACGCGCTGGGAACAGAAGTGTTCCCAGCACGTTCACTCCCGAAAAAGAAGACATTTGAAGGTAAGTGGGGTCGGGAGGGTGGGGAGGGGGGTGAGGGGGAAGGATGAGGAAAACCCCCCCAAAAAAAAAAACTTACCTGAATCCCCGGCAGGGGACGAAGGCATCCTCCAGCTGTGTGGAGACTCGAAGCAGGGATGGCCCTGCTTCGAGGCTCCTCATTGGCTGGGGGACTGTCACGCCCCCCACCGTGGACAAAGTAGTGGAATCCCGGCCGAGGGATCTTTGGCTGGGTAATGCCCTGCAGAGAGCATACAAAGCTAGTCTACTGAAATAACTTGAACATAGCCACTTATCCTGACTTTCTTTTACAATTACAGAAGGAAATATTGACAAAAACAGCAACCAAACAAAAAAACACTTTGCGTTCTACAAAGTAAATATATGAATACTCCATGTATGTCTCGATAATTGAAATAACATATTTTCACTATGTATTAGCCTAAGTGAATTTGTTTCCAATCAACAGTATTGTATTACACTCTTACTCATTATATAGCAGCAGTCAGACTATTTCTAATCCCATTTCAACATTGGTCCTCATTCAATACACCACTGATTCCCTGTTGCCTAGCAACACAACTTTCTCCTATAAACCTTCTATATCACAATTTCATTTCTTTATTCTTGCATACCCATATCCTCATAAACCCCTGAAATTGAACCCAAAAATGTTCACATTCATGGCATTCCAAACTACTAACACACATTACTACACATACACACTCTTCCTCACACCTTTAGAATTACACCCACACAACCCTCATACCTGTACAGTAAATCACACTATTACAGCAGCCACTGATTTCTTCATCACAGCATACTATTCTTATTTATTCAATAACACCACCAGTCCTTCACTCACTAACACCAGTATTTTCCACCACATAGTATTATACACATGTTATTGCCCATTTCCCATCACATACCCATACTAATTCCACACAAAACCTCCACATGTCAATGTCATATTTACCCAAACCCATCACAACTATACAACCTCTCACTCTTACAACCTTCACAACCACGCCTATCTTCCCACTACACAATCACACAGCAGTCTTTTTCAGCCGTCTACAATTAAACAAACACAACCATCATATGTATATAATAAAACAAGCATACCCATTTCACAACTTTAAAACACAAACTTTCTGTTTTTCCAACAGATACAACAGAATGCCTTCTAAAAAGAAACTCTATAGAAAACAAAGAAAATATAGAGCAGATAAGAAAATACAAGCTGTATAGTCACCACCACTAAAACAATTTATAGAAAACATTCAAACAGAAGAGCTAGCAACCTGGCTCAACCAAACTATACCAGTCAGCACTAAAAAAAAACAAAGCCCCCTTTTAAATAAAATAAAACAAAGAAAAATGTGCAAAGGAAACTACAACTGTAGATGAACCTCAACCTATATCTAGTCGTGTTAATGTAGCCACAGTAAAACATTCTAAAAAGTGATTTTACAATAAAAATGTCAGCGTAGATTTCTTAGCAATGTCATAAAAAATCTGAGAAGTCACGTACTATGCTTAAAAGCTACCACAAAAAAACTGATCTTTCAAGCTCTGATTGACAGTGCATTTAACCTAAAGAGAAAAATCTTCATATTGATTTTTAACAGAATGTAACCACTAACTAAATTAATCAATAACATATATGTAACCATGTGCAATGTCGATATAGATACATTTGCAAACTTATGTGCAAGGGAATGGTTTCACATCAGCAGCTCAGAACCATATTTCAATGAAGAGGCTTATAAACACAAACAAAAATATCCAATTACCAGAACCAATCATAGGTGAGGCTATGAAGTGATCGCACACATCAAAATGGCAAAAGAAACCCTTATAGAAAAATATTCACCAGCACACTTTCAACCAAGTCCTCCAGTGTACGAATGAACCTGCAGTTCAGTATGTAAGGTATGCCAACAGTAGTTCAAATGTTTATGACAATTCCTGTATCACTATGTCAAACTAAAATAGTAAAAGACAAATGTAGAATTCAAAACTTTACAAACCTGCACTGGACTCCGAGGACATTCATTTTCCTGCATTTATGGAACAGATTGTAAAAGCACTTTCCATCATATGAAAATGTTAGCAACACACCATTTTGCTATGCAAAACCTTGTCCATATAATGTACTATGCCGTCTTGCTCTAGAACTGCAAAAATGAAATAACATTCTCCTAAATGGAACAGCTGAAGAACTCCTTTAAGAAATATAACACATCCAAACTAAATATTTTGGAATTGAAGTTCACTTAGAAAATTCAATTAGTTCAGAAAACATTAACAAATCCCTCACCAACAGCATTGTCCTTACAAACATATAGAAAAAAGAAATAGCAAGGTTCCAGAACACAATTACTGAAATACTGTGCAAAGTATGTGTCTGTTTTCACAGAAATTTATATAAAAAGAATACAAAAATAGTAGATATGCCCCGCAAAACATAAGACAATGAGGAATCACAATGGCTCCAATTAGCTTTATATCTAACAGCAGACAATAAACACAAATGAATGGACCCCTCAATAGTTTGCAAATACTGCAATATAAAGCTTAGCAATAACCAAATGATATCACTAATAACGTAGACATCCTCCCACTTCCAAAAGCTCTGCAACATCTTCACTTGTATGAGAGCATCATAATTCAAACAGTACACCCCTTTCAATCTAAACTATGCCTTTAACCCAAAATTTCCAAGTGGTCACTATCTGGGCTACTGAAAGTCTTTTGTGGAAATGTAGTATATTTGACATTCGATTTTAAAGACGATGTAGAAACTCTAGGAGTAGGATGGCCTATCAAACAATATTGTATTAGTTATTGGTGTACCAACAAAAGACCAAACAATTTGGCAACAACTAGTTGACTTAAACAAAGTTAAACAAACTATGGAATATCTTAAACAAAACAATGAAAACTACAGAAAACATAGAAGAAAGATTAAAAGAAACCACCCAAATAATTGAATATTTACTATAAACTGGCCAATTTGAATGTGTGGATCCTGTTACTGCAGCCATAATGTTAGACCAATATACAATTCACCCACTACATTCCAAAGACACCATAGACGATGTATTAGAAGCACATCAAATGCGTCAAGCCAAAGGATCTCCAATGAGCATATGGGACAAAAGTGCAGAAGCTCGTTCTTTTCCCCTACTCTTTTCTACAGAAAAAGGAGGAAGATATGATGAAAGATCCACACAAATTAGTGCATCAGAATATAGTTCTTTACAAATGTATTCTGAAGATTCCAGATTCAGACAAATGGCCTGATTCATGGATGTGTTCTATAATGTTGCACTGCCATAGGAAAATGTTCTGTGAATCAGGCCCACAATGTAGAATTTTGTTTCCACCTCTTATTCAAAAGGGAACTAGAAACTCTATGTTAAGGTATTGAACACACATATAAAACAGGCTCACATTTCTTAAACCCAACTCCATCAAAAGATAAAAGACAAAGATGAAGGTTTCCAGTTAAATATCACAAATCTCTTGGCACACATGTGAGGTACAAAAGAAAAAAGGTTCCAACATAATGCTCATGTACATTGTATGCTAAGGAATCCAGACCTTCTCACATGGTTTGTTACTTTAAGTTGTGCAGAAAAAACATGGGATGACTTGCATGACTTCCTACACATTGCAAACCAAAATAAAGAGGGGATATACATAAAATCTGCAAGAGTACTATGTGTTCTTGATCCTGTCGATGTTTCAAGATACTTTCAACATCACTTCATTGCCATGATGCAGATCATCTACAATAAACTGACCCCTCCCCTCTGAGAAGTAGAACACTTCTTCTGGAGAAAAGAATATCAATCCACAGTAGCATCACACATATTCATGCTCTTGTGGATAAAGAGTGCTCCCAAATTTGACCATGACAGTGATTCTCCTGTTTTACATTTTATTCAAAAATACATTATTGTGACATCCCTTCAAAAACCACACAGCGTGACCATATGCTTCCAAAGACATACATGTGGCAAATACTGCCGACGTCGGTATAAAAACAGATGTAACTACCAGACCAAATGTCACTTTGGCTTCCCTAGACCTGTTTCCACCAAAGGACAAGTATATTGTCTGTATGTCTTCTGTTAGGCACAGTGTAAAAGGCAACTCCCTAAAAATGCATACAACATTAAAACAGAAGAGGCATCCAACTACATCAATGATTACAATAAGATACTTGGCCTCTTGTGGAATGTAAATATAAACATTCAATACATTAAAGACTATACCACTGTGGTTGCAAGATAAGTCACAGCCTATCTGACCAATACAGAGAGGACTGAGCTAAAAGACCTTTGCAATTATATTTTATCCAACAAAACCCTGTCACGGAAATTGTAGAGCATTGGTATCAAAATGCTGTCACATATAGGGTTCTACAAAGCTGTAGATTATTTAGCATGTACAGCCTTATCTGTGAAATCAGAAAACATTCTTTGGCAAACCTTTGTCCAGCTTCATCAAGAAAAAGGGTACTACAATCCTACCAAGAGATAGAAACAGTAGCCACAAATGATCCTAACAGCCAGGATATTTTTAAAAATAATGCAATTGACACATACAATCCAAACAGAAGTACTGCCTGGGAAAATATGTGCCTGTATAACATAGCCCATAACTACTCCTACAAAAATAATGTCATGTCAAGTGAGATAACTGGCAAATAGTCAGTCTCAACTTGTGAAGGGAGCTAAGTAGAAATTAGCAAGCCCATCCTTTTTAATCAGTTATCTTTTAAATCTCCACAGCAGAGAAACGTTATTACATGGCCCTGCTGGAACTAATCAAACCTTGCAGAAAAGAGGAAGAATTGTTAGGTGACCATGACACATTTGAAGCTGCATTCAAGGCAAATCGAAGCAGTATAACAAATGTCCATTTTAAACAATGCAAACAAATGTTGGCCAATGAACACCAACAAGAGAAAGACATTGAAATTCTACAAGATAAAGACACTCCTAAAGGCAGTCAGCTTTCTCTTACAGGAAAGCCAAGAACCAATTGGAGAACTACTCATTCAAAATGAAGCAGAAATAGCCATGACTGCGGTAGGAACACACCATGTATCAATCTAAACAATCTAAAGAAAATGTGTCAGTTTTCAAATCACAGGTAAATCATGAACAACTCACCTTTTACGTATAAGTCACTGAAGAAATTGAACATGGACTAAAACATAAAACTAAAACTTGTAGTTGTAGAAATGATACTTCTCTGCTCTTGTATGTAAGTGGCAAAACCTTCCTAATTACAATAATCAGGAAATGTGTAGAAGAGTTACCAAATAACAAACATTTAGCTGTTGTAACATCCTTGACAGGTCTAGCTGCCTACAAGATAGGTGTTGTAACTTTACAATGACTAATTCTGCTCCCAATAGAACACCAAAACACATTAGAATACTACAAATTATCAACAGACCAGCTACTGAAGTATGAAGAATTCTGTGACAAATGAAATTCCTCCTAGTTGATGAATTGATCATGGTTTCCAAACTCATGTTGGCCTTGATTCATCTGAGAATGCACAAAGTTCTAAAAAACGACTAAGGAGAACTGTTTGGAAGAAAACACGTTATTGTTTTCAGAGACCTCCTATATTTAACACCAGTAAACGGCCAACCCATATTCAAAACATTAGGACACAAAGAATGCCGTAATATACTCAGCAGCATTGGGAATGTAATTCTGTGGCGATATTTTCGCTAAAGAGCACTAACTCAAAACATGTGTCAGTCTGCAGATCTAACCTATACTGACATTTTAACATGGATTAGAACTGGAATGCTTACTATAGATGCCAGATCCACCTTAAAAGCTAGAGTATTTGATGAGCTGTAAGGACATAAGACATCTGTCCCTGATGCCGTGGAACAATTAACTCAGCAAAACTAAAATGCATGTGTTTAATGAAAACACCTGCAAGCTTTAGCCAATTGAATGATACAATGTTAAAAGAAGAAATGCAACCCAGAGGGCATATCAGCTCCACAGACAAACTAAAAGTGCATGGCATGACACTCTCTCTGTGTCAAAAAGCAAGAGCATGACTAAACAGCTTAAAAATGTATAAATGTATCACTGACACAGCTGTATTAGAACAACTGTTAACTCTGTGTCTAAAATGCAGAGTAATTTTAAAATGTAACCTTGACATAGAACAAAGTTTAGTCAATGGATCAATTGGTACAGTTGTCGGCTTCCAAACGCATCTACATGAGAACAGCATTCAGTTTGCCGACATTGACAAACTTTGCAGAAATTAAAATAATAGGCCAAAGACATGAATGTACACTGAGAACAATTATCTCTGACTCTTGCATATGCTGTCACTATTAATTAGTCACAGGGTCTGTAGGGTATTTTGTGGAGATTTGGGGCCTGACGGTATTTTATTACCGCCGAAAAATAACTTAGCAATAATCACTCTTTGTATTCAGATTTGGCCATGTGCAACAATAATACAATGGACATGCATTATTTCAGCACCCAGACCTGCATATTTGGTATACGTGGTTGGTGGTATTTTGGTGAGCATAATTCCCTTGTTTTATTTGTGGCCCCAATGTCCAGAATCCCTTATCTTTGCTTAGATTTTTCGTGTGATCACTAGAGAGACCCCAGACCTACATTTTGGGAATACCACATTTTTCAGTGATAGTGTTGGTGTGCCACCATGGGCGAACTCACTGACTTATTTACGACAGAGAGCTATATATATGGTAGTCTTGTGGTAATTTCCACTACCTTATATACGGTAGGGAGCTATGTTCAGAGAGTCTCTCTTCCCGTTGGCTCATGTACCTCCAACGAGCTATGCTACAGTCACTCACAATTATTCATACTGATTCTGACATGCACACATCTGTCTTAAAATGACTATTGCACTGTTTAAAAATCTCCCCACATCATCGGCATTGTAATGGTAAATAGTAAATATACCACCCGTCAGTTTTCAAATATTTTTCTGTATTATAAAAGTTGCATTTAAACACGATCTCATTCTTTACAGAAATAAATAAAATGGTACAGTAAAAGCATTGTCTATGACACACTGCAAAGAGAGTGGCGGAGAACAGAACTCAAATTGCAACATTGGTATTTGATTAAGACACGCACAGGAATCCCCTTTCCTACACTGACTGCATATTTTCGTGCACACACGGCTCCCACGCTCATGTAATTACCTTATCTGTTCAGAGTTTTCTTTAGCTGTTCTCCTTCGGAATGTGGTTCCCTTGAAGATTAACTCCAGCAAAAAGGAACGCTTGCCTTCTCAAACTGGGGTCATTGCCTGGAATTCTCAGCTTTTGCAGATAGGAACGCCTCAGCCAGTGGAAAGGTCCTTCTTTCAGCTCTCCCCAATCTCGACTGCAGCAGGACGCAGGAATCTGCATTCAGTCAGGAGTCCCACAGCCAGATCTTCTCCCCAGTAGTGCAGAAAAATGTCTGCCTGTCTTTTTCCCCGATATTGCCCACTAAAACTTTCATCTCAGCCCTCTGTATGACGTGTCCCAATGAAATCCATCATCTCTCATCCTCCTACTCTCAACAATAGCTTCGCTTATACATTTGCAATTGTTGCAAATCTGACTTCCTTCTTCCTGCAGTTACTGTGCACAAAAACACGGAGAATCAGGCAGAGAAGAGAAGAAAAAAAATCTGCACACACATTTAAATGGCTTTCAGAGTATGCCTAATTCTGCAGTGGAGAACACATTTTATTAGTGGGCTATGTTAAATAAGGTTTTATTAGTCAGGTTAATGGTTAATAGGTTAGCTGTTAATTTTCAAATGTGTCTCTCGCACCATAGGCATTTCAGGTGAAAAATAGTGTGCATTTTTAAATGAGCACGTGTGCTTTTAACTGTAAAAATAGATTTGCATCTTATATGTTAAAATCGTTTTTGACTGAATAGCCTGTCTTTCCTTGTTAATCTGGTAACCCATATAGCAATGCACCGCACCTTTGTGGTGGTGCTGCGAAAAAAATTGCTACCTGTGCAGTAGTGCTGTACTCTGTGCTGTTTGCTACCTGTGCAGTAGTGCTGTACTCTGTACTGTAACACGCCAAATATCCTTACATATACCCTCCTTTTGTTTTTAGAACTTGGCTATAATCCAAGCCAATTCCTAAAAACAACTTGTTCTTTTTTTTTTTTACAATATAGCAATCCAACAAAATGAATATTCATGTGCATCAATGAAAATTTGCAATCAACATTTCATCTGAGTCCATCAGTTCATAAAATGTTCCACATTTGCCTTCTCAGTGGAAGTGGCATTACTTTAAGTCTAAATTTTCCAAGTCAATTAAAAACAACGAAATAAAACAACTAACTAAAACAAATAATTAATATAACAAATTAAAATAAATAATTAAAATAATAAATACGTGGAACTTCATATGCCGGAACTTTTGTTTTGTCTCTTTTGGTATGTCCCGACCAGCGATGTTATTCGGTTCATTCGAGTACTCTTTCATCTTGGCAATCTTGAATCCACAGTAGTCATCTCTTTTGGCATTCCGGTTATTTTGTCTTCACCTCCACCTGGAGGCAGGCATCTTTTGGTCTTCATCCAGGGGACTCCAGGACTCCATCGTCTCCCGTGGCCTCTGATCCCGGAACCTCCGACCAAATAATGTTAATTGTCTAAATCAAAATAGAAAATAAACAGATTAAGTACATAGCACAATACTAACTTCATCCTTTTGCCAAAAATAAAACATGCTTGGTAAAAATATTTCATTTTTTTTTTTTCTGAAATTAAACACAAGTTAAAAGAAAACAAGCAGATATTCAATATTTAACACACTTTCTCTCTGCACACCAACCATGAGCTTCCATTATATGTGCATGTATTTATTTATTTATTTATTTATTTATTTATTTATTTATTTATTTATTTATATTTATTTTATATTATATTTTACATATACTACAGTGTTTATGTGCCATCATAACAATCAACTTTTTAACTTCTTTGTCACTGCCTCCTGATTGTACCCATTTATTTTCTCTTTTTGTGTTCAAGGGATTTTATCTGTTTCTACATGCTCAAGCCGCCTGATCTCATGTCTGGGATGGCATGGTTTGATTTGATTTACATGGACAAACTGCTCTATTGCTGTTTCACCTTCATTTTGCAAAATTTTATACACTACAGGAGAGACCTTATCTATAATCCGAAATGGCCCCTGCCAGGCTGCTAGAAATTTAGAATTTTTCTGTTTACTTTTTCCAAAATGAAACTTGTACACCTGATCCCCTACACTGTATTCCTTTGCTGATGTCTTTTTATCATAATATGACTTTGCACTGTCAGCAGCTCTTTCCAGATTTCTCTGCACAAAAGCAAATGCATGTTGCAAATGCCTCCTCAGTTCATCAATATATTCATGAACTGTGGATGCACTCACTAGAGTTTGCTCATGTGTTCTGTATAGTAGGTGTTGTGGTAACACCATTTTCCTACCTGTTAAGACCTCATGGGGGCTAACACCTGTTGCTTTGGCAGGAGTCGACCTGATTGCCATCAAAACCAGTGGTAAACGCAAATCCCAGCTGGAACCTGCTTCTGCCACAAATTTCTTTAAAATATCCACAACAGACCTATTGCTTCTTTCAACTGTACCTGAAGACGCCGCCCGATATGCGATATGTAGTTTCCTTTTCACACCTAGTATTTGCCATACCTTACTCATCAGAGCACTTGTGAAATGACTTCCTCTGTCTGACTCAATTCTTTGTGGCAACCCAAACCTTGAGAACACATGGTTCACCAGCAATGTGGCTGCTGTTTGCGCACTACAATCTGGTGCAGGAATGCACTCAATCCACTTCGACATCAAACATACCACACTCAAAATATAACGGTGTCCCCTGCTCGACCTTTTTAAAGGACCTACATAGTCTATTTGCAAATCTGACCATGGGAGAGTTAGGCCTCTTTTCATCAATGGTGCTCTATGCATTGGTGAAGCAGGTTTAAATTGGGCGCATACTAGACACCCTCTAGTATATAATTCCACATCTTGGGACATATGTGGCCAGTAAGCATAATCTTTTCATATTTGTAATGTTTTTTGTGAACCTCTATGGCCCGCAGTTATGGCATCATGTGCATGGTGTAGCATCAGTCCTCTGAATGAAAGGGGTACTACCCACTGTATTTGTCCTGTTATGGACTCTCTAATCATGAGTCCATCCTGTAATCTGATTCGTGTTTTGTTCTTTAATAACACCCTCAACTCTTCTTTTCCCATACAATCATTTTCTGTTAAAGGATTTTGTTCAGGATCTATCAAATGATTATAATAGATTCCCAAAATTTGATCATTCTTTTGTGCCTCAATCAAATCTTGGTCTGGCGTGTCATGACTCCACTGCACCACCGGTTGATCTACCTCCTTTGGTGCTTTAGAACGTGTCACTGCATCAATTTGTATTTCACCCATTAAATAATCAATATGTAGCAATTCTCCCATCACAGCCCCAATCTTAGCCAGATGGTCTGCCTTATCATTTCCCTCCTTATCCTCTCCTGGTGTTTTTAAATGCCCACGAATTTTTCTCCAGTATATTGTTAAATTATTTTCTGACACCAATTTGTCTATGGCTTGTATCATTTTTCCATGTTTAAGTGGCTTTTTGTTGTATGTAACCATGCCTCTTGCTTTCCAACCAGGCAAATACTCCACAAAGCTATTCCGTGCATAGTCAGAATCAGTCACCAGGACAATTTCACTGAACTTTTTATCAACTGCAGTAGCAATTGCTTTATAAATGGCTGCCAATTCCGCCACCTGACTGCTCCTATCTCCAATCCTCATCCCTATACTGGGGACGCCTTCACATTTCAACCAGACATTTCCTATTCCTGCCACTAACTGTTTATTACTGTCATTTTCAATGTGAAAAGCACAACCATCCACATATACAGTTGGCAAATCCTTGCATGTTTTTTCATCAAAAGCTTTGTGTGGTGATTGTTCAAATTCCTGTAAACTAGTTTCCACTTCCATTTCATTTGGTATTTGTTCAGCTGCACAGTCATGTAAGTCAGCTAACCCTTGAGCAATTGGGCTCTTTTTATTTTGTCCATATCTCACTTCTACGGGAAAACCTTGTAATGCCAGCGTCCATGAAGTGATTCTGGATTGTGCTAGATTGCCTGATCTAATTCTTTTACTCTCTAAAAATTGCAAAGGTTGATGATTTGTTTCAATAATCACCTTTTCTCCCTGAACAATGGGGCGGAAATGTTGTAGCGCCCACACAGTGGTTAATAGAGCCTTTTCACATCCATTAAATTTCATTTCAACTTGGGAAAATGCCTTACTTGCATATGCAATGGTTTTGTGATTCAAATCGTGTTTTTGTGATAACACTGCTGACATACAATGTTCAGAAAAACCTATTTCTATAAAGAAATCCCTGTCCTTTATGGGGTATGCTAAACATGGTGCCTTTACAAGACATTCCTTCAATCTAGCCACTGCATCAGACTGCTCTCTTTCCCATCTCCAGGGAGTATTTAGTTTAAGCAGTTTAGTCAATGGTTGAGTGATTTCTGCATAATTCTCAATGAACTTTCTGTTATAGCCTGTCATCCCTAATAAACTTTTTACTCCTTTCACATTTTTAGGATCTTTTAATCTTTGTATGGCCTCTATTTTCTTCCTTTGTGGATTTAGCCCACGTTCAGTCACTTCATGCCCTAGAAAGTTCACTTTTTTCTTGCACCATTGTGCTTTTTGCAAAGATACTTTGGCGCCTGCTTTCTGCAATTGGCCAAGTACATGTCTTATTTCATCAAAATGGCTTTTCAGGCTTTCATTTTTTATCAGGACATCATCCACATAAACTATTGTTCCTCTTTCCGCTGCATCCGGCATGGCCTTTCTCAAAAATATGCCAAATTCACTTCCACTATTGATGTACCCGAACGGAGCTCTAAGCCAGGCATATTGAGTCCTGTCAAATGTAAAGGAAAATAAGTGTTGTATCTCCTCTGCCAATGGCACACACCAATATCCAGATGTGAGATCTAATGTGGTAAATACATTTGAACCATGTATCTGAGCTAGGCCCTGATCAATGAATGGCAGTGGCCATCTAGATACTGGTACTCTTTTATTTAACTCTCTCAAGTCTGCACACAGCCGCCATTGACCATTTGGCTTTAACACACCTAAAATAGGCGTATTGGATGTGCTATGAATGGGCCTGATTATTCCCCGTGATTCCAAATTTTTAATAATCTCTGCCAATGATTCTAAACATGCCAGCGGTAGTCTATACTGGCGTACCAACACTGGATTTCTGCTACAACCTTCTGGTAGTGTGGCCACATGTAAATCAGTTAAACCACAATCATAAGCATCTTTTGTAAATACATCCTTAAACTCCATAAATATTTCCCTCAGGTCGTCTCTATCCTTATCGCTGTCACATGCATCCGCTAAGGAGATCTGCTCTTCTACCATTCTGGAAAATTCTGGAAACTCTTCTGGTAAAGGAATCTCAGCGCTTTCCTCTAACTGTGTGGCTGTGTCTTTTTGTAGAGCTGCCACTTTTAAATATTTTGGCATATCAGCTTCCACTTCAATGGGCTGATTTCCTGTTTCATTTTCATTTAAATTAAATATTATGCAATCCTCTTGATGGCAGCACACTGTCTCATTTGAATCATAAGGATACACAGAATGAATTTTAAATATTCCTTTGGGCTGAGAGTCCAGGTGTTCTGGCAACTCGCCCTTGGCATCTACATATTTTTCAGGAATATTCCCAATCACCATGTTATTTAAATCTGCCGTATAATGTGATTTTTGTATGGCCATTCCTAATGGGGAGTTTTCCTCTAAATGAATATCCTGACAACCTTTATTATTTACCATGATTTTTACAGATCCCTCACCAATGTCTACCAATGGAATGTATTCATAATCCAGGCCTTGCTGTTTTATGGATTCATTCAGGCATACAAATGCATCAGAGCCTTTCATCTGCTGCCCATTTTTGCATTTCAGTGTTATTGCAAACTGTTTTGTAAATGCAGGAATAATAGTATCTTTCCTTATTTGTAATTCGACTGCATAAGGAACCAGTTGGGCACAATGATAAGCCCTTCTTTTGTCTTCAAATTCAGGTGCCGGACCACCTAGGCGTGACCATATTTTTTGATTAAGGAAATCTAACACCATACACATTCTGTGCATGATGTCATTGCCCATGTAAAATTCATTTTGTGCTCCACTCACTATCCATACATTATGGTAAATTGTTTTCTGCCCAATGCTAATTTTAAGCATGCATCTGCGTGCAATTCGGTTTTCAAAGTCTGGACTGTCCAACCCAGAAACATATTGGTTTTTAATCCTAAATTTCGGGATTTCTTCCCTCTCCATAATTTTTTGCAACAATTTCTCATTAATGAAACTCCTTTCATGTTCAAGTGCTAAAGTGGCTTTTATTGTTTTAAGATAATCATTTATACCAACATGAACCCATGGTTGCTCATCTTCCATGTGTATTTCTGCCAGAGTGGTAATGTGTTTTTCTGAATCTGTTTTAGGAGCAATATTCTGTTTGCATGTTTTCTCTTTTAAATAGAAACGTAATGTGTGCTCATCTATGGCAGTCTGCCAATCTTTCCTTGGGTCCAAGTATATTTGTACAGGTAGTTTTTCATTGTCGCTCTGCATTTTGTCTTGACACATTAATATAACAGTGACACTAGGTATGCAGCTATTCTGGAGATATACCTCCACAGCATCATTTGTTTTGGCAACGGTGTGACATTCATTTATATTGCTGTTTTGTGATTTTAGTTTCTTAGGCCTCAATGGTTTTTTGGTTAAGGACCACAGCACTCCATTCACCCCATCTATGAGAGGAGACAATCTTTTCAGGCAATCTGTCCCCATCAGAAATGGAATTTCACAAATAGATGTGATCAATACCTCGTTTCATTCTGTGCTTTCCTATTTTTATGTCAACCTCAGTTACACCTATGATGGGCACCTCCTCCCCATTAAAGTTATGCACTGGGCCTTGATTTGCCTTCACTGTGATCTGACTCTGTAGAGGCCTCCCTTCATTGATACTCTTTACCAGCTCCTTGGACATAATTGTGGCCTGTGCGCCAGTGTCAATCATAGCGAAGGTGTGGCATTTTTCTTCTACAGTGATGGGTGCATAATATCTGTCCTCAACTTCCTCTAATACACATAAGAAATGTGAATTCTTACTGATTTCAGGGCTCACCTTTCTCAGGTCTTTTTGACTTTTGGCTAAGCACATTGGTAAATGAAAAGACATTTTTCCCTCCTTTTTACCCATTTCTGTGCGAGATATTTTATTCATTTCTCCATGTTCAGAGGTTTTTTGGAGTGTGGCCACTGTTCGCCCATCCATCTGGGTAACATCAGAGACCACATTACAACCTTCCAACTGAACATGTGTAACAACATCATTCAGCAATTTGTCATTTTTTAATTCTGTGCATTTGTGATCATTTAGTGTAATACCAGCCCTTTCAGCCTCTTCAAAAATATGTGGCTCAAAGAATTCTTCAGGTGATTGACTTGTACCCTCCTTGTGAGTATTTCCTTTTTCTGTCTGTGTTTGATCATTGTTTTGCTTGCCCAGGGAAGGAGCTATGGCATCCCCACTTACTCCCTGTTCACTGGTATTCCCCATGCATGAGTCATTTTTCTTAAATCTGTTCCTTTGTTCTTTTGGAATTCCTAATGTTTCTTTTTCATTTGTGCAAATCTTTACTGTTTTATTTAGCTCTAAGTTAAACCGTACCTCTTTTTTAGAAGTATTTGCACTTTCTATCACAATTTCATTTACTGGTACTTTCATTTTTAATCCATTAGGCATCTCAGAGTCGTTATGCAAAATTATATTAGAGCAATCTGTCATTTTGGCACTGCGATTATCATGAGTACTTAGTCACTTTTCGGAAGCCCCCCGGTCATTGCTATGGCCATCAGCCCCCTCTTTGAAGGTTGTTTTTGCGCTGTATAGAGCTTTCCTATTTGCTCAGCTAACATTTTCACTTGGGCCTCAAGGCACTGGAACCTTTCCATCTCTCTAGGATCCTCTTTCTGTGGCCTAGGTCGATATTGGTTGTTTTCCCCCTGATTGGATCTATTCTGATACCTCTCAGGTGATTGATGTCGGTTGGGATGGTTTCTGAACTCTTGATTCATTTGTGGAGGGGAGCGGGTTGCACCCATCCTTTGATTATAGTCCCCTGGTGGGGAATCATTGTACTGGCGTGGACTGTAGTTCACGTTTTGCCTCATGTCCTGTCTCTCAGATTGTGGGTACTGGCCCCTATGTTGATTTCCATTATCAGTAAATCGATCCACATATTGGGGCCTATCCTGATTACCATATATCATGGTGTTGGGATCAAACCTACTCTGTGTCCCCAATGACTGGTAGGGACCATCATTTCTTTGATCTTGATTTTGTCTCTGGTTATTGTTCATACCTGCCATATCAGGCCGATATCCTACCCGGGGTCTATCCCCTAAATATCTAGGGCTGATGTAGCTCTCTCTATTACTAGGATCATGTGTTTGGAACATTGGTACAGGAAATGGCGATCTTTGTTGATTACCCCTTTGTTCAGGTGTCACATTATTTTTACCTTGGCTTTGAGCAGACTCAAGGGACATTTTGGCTGACCTGATTTCCATTACTGTGGCTGAGGGTTCTTTAGATTTAGGCCTGGTATCTTTCATTTTATCACTTTCTCTACCCTGACAATAGAGTACCTCATATAGCTTTGTGCTTTGATGTACAATCCATTCAAGGGACTTGTCACGGTCAAATTCACGGACCAATTGGGATATGATGTCTTTCTGTAGCCCATAGAAGTATGCGGTTTTAAACTCATTGGAATTTGAGTCAAAAGATACATCAAAGCGAGAGAATGCTCTTTTTAAGTCTTGTAAAAATTGGCGAGGGGATGTATTAGGTCCAGCAGTAATTGTGTACGTGACTTTCTTTGCCTCCTGCAATGACTGAAAAGGAGAAAAATGACGCCTAATTTCTTTTTCAAACTCCAGCCATGTCATATTCTGCTGTTCATTTAATCCCCTTATGATGCTGGCCGTCGGGGCATCTAAAGTTAAATGAAAATATTGTCTGTACTGTTCCCTAGGTATCTGGAGTGCTTTAAAAATGTCATGCACCGCTTCTAAGTGATCCTCAATGCAGCATTCACCTCCCTTTTTAAATGGTTTGATCAGGGCTTTAATGGATTTCATTATTTTTATGGGGCTACTTGTTGCAATGCATGGAATTGCACTATTTTGTGATTAAATCCTGTTTTCAGGTGTATGAGATTGGTGGCTGCCCCCAATGGGAGTATCAAATCCCCCAAGGGCGCTGCAACCAAGTTCAGTCACCGGCCCAGTCACTGGGGCACTAGCTCTTTGGGCAGAGCTAGAATTCACCTCCACTCCATTGAATGTGGTACCCTGCCGCCTCTCCTGGGACCTGGGAATGCACATTTGCTGTTCTAAGTCCTTACACTTTTTAAGGAGTCTGGTTGCTTCATTTTGCAAATAATTATTTTCATCATTCATTTTATTAATCACCTCCTGCATATCGCACATTTGCATTTGGCATTCATTGAACTCTTTATTTCTCTTGTCTCTTTCTTGAATCATTTTAATCATTTCTTGTTCTGCACTCTGGAGATCACCTTCTTTTTCGCAATGTTCTTTTTGTAAAATCTGCATTTCTGAAACAACCTCATCTTTATCCTGCCTAATGTGATCCACTAAGGCTTTTAAGTGTGCCAATTCTTGCTCACTATCTTCAAATTGTTTCTTGCTTTTGGATAACTGAGTATCAAAGTCTCTGCATTTTAATTGCATGTCTTTTTGGCATACATCCAATTCTGCTCTCAACATTTCCTGATTTTTACTTGCCCCCTCTAATTCAGTCTTTAACCTGTTAATTAGCTGAGTATCATTCTCTTGCATTCGCAGGGACTTGTTTAAAATAAACCATATTTTGCCGCATGGCCGTATTAAACAGTCTTTCTCTGCACTTTTATCGGCTGCATTCAATAATCTTGTAAGGCAGACCTGAATTATGCTGCCTTCTGCAAAAATATTGTCTAGTTTTTCTTTCTGCACCTCACCCTGAATGCGGTTACTCCATTCTAACGTGCTATTCGAAGACCAATTCCCATGTGCAAATAACTTTTCCTCTAAATATTGCACTAGATCTGAGAATGTGGTTTCCCTTTGTGACATTCTGAAATTCGTTTTTAGTGGCACACTGCTATTATAAAATGGGTTCCCTTTAATGTGCAAATGGCAGTGTGAGACACGCTTGCCACGCCCAGTAGGTACTCTATGATCACTTTCCCGGCCTGCAACGCACCATAAATATGTAGGGTATTTTGTGGAGATTTGGGGCCTGACGGTATTTTATTACCGCCGAAAAATAACTTAGCAATAATCACTCTTTGTATTCAGATTTGGCCATGTGCAAAAATAATACAATGGACATGCATTATTTCAGCACCCAGACCTGCATATTTGGTATACGTGGTTGGTGGTATTTTGGTGAGCATAATTCCCTTGTTTTATTTGTGGCCCCAATGTCCAGAATCCCTTATCTTTGCTTAGATTTTTCGTGTGATCACTAGAGAGACCCCAGACCTACATTTTAGGAATACCACATTTTTCAGTGATAGTGTTGGTGTGCCACCATGGGCGAACTCACTGACTTATTTACGACAGAGAGCTATATATATGGTAGTCTTGTGGTAATTTCCACTACCTTATATACAATAGGGAGCTATGTTCAGAGAGTCTCTCTTCCCGTTGGCTCATGTACCTCCAACGAGCTATGCTACAGTCACTCACAATTATTCATACTGATTCTGACATGCACACATCTGTCTTAAAATGACCATTGCACTGTTTAAAAATCTCCCCACATCATCGGCATTGTAATGGTAAATAGTAAATACACCACCCGTCAGTTTTCAAATATTTTTCTGTATTATAAAAGTTGCATTTAAACACGATCTCATTCTTTACAGAAATAAATAAAATGGTACAGTAAAAGCATTGTCTATGACACACTGCAAAGAGAGTGGCGGAGAACAGAACTCAAATTGCAACATTGGTATTTGATTAAGACACGCACAGGAATCCCCTTTCCTACACTGACTGCATATTTTCGTGCACACACGGCTCCCACGCTCATGTAATTACCTTATCTGTTCAGAGTTTTCTTTAGCTGTTCTCCTTCGGAATGTGGTTCCCTTGAAGATTAACTCCAGCAAAAAGGAACGCTTGCCTTCTCAAACCGGGGTCATTGCCTGGAATTCTCAGCTTTTGCAGATAGGAACGCCTCAGCCAGTGGAAAGGTCCTTCTTTCAGCTCTCCCCAATCTCGACTGCAGCAGGACGCAGGAATCTACATTCAGTCAGGAGTCCCACAGCCAGGTCTTCTCCCCAGTAGTGCAGAAAAATGTCTGCCTATCTTTTTCCCCGATACTGCCCACTAAAACTTTCATCTCAGCCCTCTGTATGACGTGTCCCAATGAAATCCATCATCTCTCATCCTCCTACTCTCAACAATAGCTTCGCTTATACATTTGCAATTGTTGCAAATCTGACTTCCTTCTTCCTGCAGTTACTGTGCACAAAAACACGGAGAATCAGGCAGAGAAGAGAAGAAAAAAAATCTGCACACACATTTAAATGGCTTTCAGAGTATGCCTAATTCTGCATTGGAGAACACATTTTATTAGTGGGTTATGTTAAATAAGGTTTTATTAGTCAGGTTAATGGTTAATAGGTTAGCTGTTAATTTTCAAATGTGTCTCTCGCACCATAGGCATTTCAGGTGAAAAATAGTGTGCATTTTTAAATGAGCACGTGTGCTTTTAACTGTAAAAATAGATTTGCATCTTATATGTTAAAATCGTTTTTGACTGAATAGCCTGTCTTTCCTTGTTAATCTGGTAACCCATATAGCAATGCACCGCACCCTTGTGGTGGTGCTGCGAAAAAAATTGCTACCTGTGCAGTAGTGCTGTACTCTGTGCTGTTTGCTACCTGTGCAGTAGTGCTGTACTCTGTACTGTAACACGCCAAATATCCTTACAGGTCTAACTCTGGACCACGCATCATAGTCAAGACATTGACAGCATAGTCTTCAAAGAAGGTATGAGTCATGTAGCACTTTCATGTCTCTGTACACTTGATGTTCTATCCCTAGTAAACTTTGATGAAAACAAAATCAATGCTGACATTCCTTGCATCCTAGAAACAGGCTATGTGCACTGGATAGCCTTCATCTAGCTATGTACCCTGTACCTCACACAAGGAAACCTTTAAAAAGAGAATTAATAAAAACAGAACTATAGCAGATCTACCTGCAATCCTACCCAAAACAAATAACATCTGCAGGTCCTTCAAATGATATAAACACAAAACTATCTGGTCCAAAAACAACTGCAGGTCCATCAAAAGACACAGAGATACATCTCCCTTCTCCAAAAATGACTGCAGGCCCATCAAATGATATAGTGGCAAAACAATCTGGTTTGTTTAACTTCTGGAAAACAATTGGAGTAAATTCCTATGCAAATGTATCAATCTTCTCTTGCAATTGCCCCCAATTTTTGAGAACATTTACTTAAATGGCTCAAACCAATTGTGTTTGGAAATGCTCGTCCTTCATAGAAATGCCTCAAATATTCCTGACACCACCTACAGTGTCTCATGTATAAGGAAAGAATTGGACCACATGATTGGAAAGTTGAAATTCACTATAAACACACAAGAAGAACCACAAGAGTTTTTAATGTACTTACTACAAGTACTAGAAACAAAACATATCCCTGCAAATGAAATCATTCAGATTTCAGACATGTGAAAATATACATGCACTCTCTGCAACCATGTTTCACAAGATCACATCCGTAATGAATGATATGTATACGTAGGTACACAGGAAACGGTATGCTGGGGAAAAATTCATCAACTTGCCGGTAAGGGCGAGACCAAACAATTAATGATATTTCTGTGGACCGTGGTCCTGTCCTCTTGGACACAGGGTGTGAAGCTGGTCTGGTGCGGGGGTGAAGGTGAGGGCAACCAGCACAAGTATGCAAAAGTGCGAGAGGGGAATTCAATCTCGCATCTTTAAATCTAGGCAGCTGGCAATCAAAACTGCGAAGATTTAGACATTGGATTTGTCATGTAACTTTATTTTAACAATAATGACTAGAGAGTTCCTTGCAAAAAGGATGGTTGTCCAAGGGGGTGATTACCAAAGTACCGAATAATCACTAAAAAAATGCACTGTCCCACTTGGTGTGGGATGGGAAAACCAATACTTTTTGGGTTTTCTCTCAATTTTATGCAGTAACCCCTATTGGTCTTGGGGGTATCATAAAATGTTGTGGTGGAGCCACAACAGGTAAGGTCGACCGGTTTCGATGGTTCATGACTGATTACCGACCATCTTCTTCAGGACAAGATCAATCTTCATGTTCTATCAAATAGTGTCTGTCCTCTTACTAGGGCAGCGATAACAGGCTGCAAAGTGGATCCTGCGAGGGGAGACACAAAAAACATAGAGAACATAATTGCAGAGAGGGTGAATGGGCCTCTAACTGCAATGTTGCAACAATGGTACATCCAGAGTACAGCTAAAGAACCTGTTACAATGCAAGTGAATGCTAACACAAACAAGGTGCTCGCCAATTCAGAGCAAAGAGCCAATCTACTGGTGGCTGAAGACATAGACAAATCAACCCCGTGGAGGAAAGAGGGAAAGGTGACAGGATCTGTGCACGTAAGGAAAGGGAGGGGGGGGAGGGGAAAAGGGAGGAAAGGAAACGAAAAAAAGGGGATGGGTGTGCAAGGGAAGGGGCCTACCTGGAGGGGATAGCTGTGCTATCCAGGAGGTTAGTTGAGAGCCGAAAATGATCTCTCTCCAATGGCGTACCTACGGAGAAGGCGAGACTAGTAAGGGGCTGGATGTGCCG
The DNA here is from genome assembly GCF_040938575.1 of Ambystoma mexicanum. Taxonomy (NCBI): domain Eukaryota; kingdom Metazoa; phylum Chordata; class Amphibia; order Caudata; family Ambystomatidae; genus Ambystoma; species Ambystoma mexicanum. The sequence continues at coordinate 302,757,344 of NC_090933.1, forward strand.
AGGGGAACGCTGAAAAGAGCGCGAGGAAATTCGCCTACCTGAGGAAAAACGGGGCGAGCACTGAAGGGCTGCAGCCTGCTCGGTCCCAAGGCTGTAAGTGTGCTGTGCGGCTGCAGCGGTAAAGGCCAGCTACATCTGACGGTGCAAGGAGGCGTGGCATCGTGCGTGAGGGGCGCGTAAGCCAATCGGCTTTTGCCACGTCACGGGTGTTTGCGAGGATGAGTGGCCTATCACAGGCGCAACCCGGGCAGGGATCTGGAACCCGGGCGGCCAATCTAAACACACCAAGGAAGGTGTAAGTCTACTGACGGGCTGGGACGGAGGCGGCCATGTGAAGAGTAAAAAGTAAAAAGTAAAAAGGCAGGGAGAGAGCCGGGCAAGACGTGGCCCGTGAGGTAACGTTGGGAAAAGAGTGGCCATGTACCGAGTGAGAACGCTGGGGAGGAGCCGGGTGGGCGTGGCCCATGCAAAGACGTGGGCACGCGCGGAACCAGACAATGGTCGGTGGGTGTGTGTCAACAGAACCGGGCTCGTGACGGGGCGGGCAGGGGGAGGAGGGACAGAGCTAGCGTATTGGCCCACAGGGGGGCGGGCTGTGAGGAGGGTGCCTGGATCATGAGTAGAGAGTGCGGAGGCTGGCTCATGGAAGGTGCTGAAGCGGTTAAAGCCTAGCAGCAAGGAAGAAATGGAAACAAAGGAAGTGATGCCAAGAAATAATCATTAGACAATGAAGAAACTATAAAAAAGCCATAAAAACCAATAAAGGAACTGTAAAGAACTGGTGTATAGGATCCCCGAATGAAGCAGGTGGATAAATCAAAGAAAAGGCCAGTAAAGTGAAATAGACAGGAGTGGTGGGTAGAAAAAGGAGACATAGATGAATGGACCAGAATAACATGTAGCAGAGAACGAGGGAAGACAAATTGCATCAAACATTGCATATGTTTCCCATTAGCCACACAGATACATCTGCCGGTGAGTAGAGATTAGTGGAAAATCATGGTTCAATGTTGTAGCACCGCGAGTTCTTGCCACTGCATTGCTTCATTCAACCCTTGTTTGCAAGTGTTCAAACGGAAAATCCACTTCTGTTCTTGAGTAAAGAGTATGGCATGGTAGTTGCCTCCTCGCTTCGGGTGTTTTATTTTCTCCAAAATGGTCCATTGAAAAGACTCTGCTGTGTGTCCTTCTGCCAGAAAATGCAGAACCATAGGTGCTGTAAGTTTCTTGGTGCGGATGCAAGATCTGTGTTCAATCATCCGTTTTTTCACTTCTCGGGCAGTCATCCCAATATAGCGCAGGTGGCACGGGCAGATAATCATATAGATTACTCCTTTGGTGTTGCAGTTGGTGAAAAATTTCTGAATCCAAGGAGTGGTCCAGCCAATGTCAAGACTGGTGCTCCGAGCTGTCTGAGTGCACATTGAACAAAGGCCACAAGGACTATGGCCCACAGGATTGGTATGGTTCCATAGGGTGACCTGTGTGTTCTGGGCAGTGTCCATATATGGTTGCACCGTTTTGACGAGAGTGTCTCTCAAGTTGCGTCTTCTTTTTAGTGCAAATCGTGGCGTGGGCATGTTAGACACACCTGTGTTGAGAATGGGCCATAGAGATTTGATCTCCTTTTTGATTTTGTTAAGTAAAGGAGAATAACTCAGTACAGCCGTGATAGTTGTCACATCTGGGTCCTTTTGGTGTTGTTCAAGGGTACATGCGCGTGGGATGCTTCTAGCCCTTCTGTATGTATTCCGGACAATCCTCTGCGGATAGCCTCGTTCGATGAGTTGGTTTCTGAGAGTCTTAGACTGAGCAGTATAGTCTTCCGTCCTACTACAGAGACGGCGGTACCTCAGAAATTGGCCAAACGGTAAGTTATCTCTGAGAGATTGGGGATGGTAGCTCGAGTATGCAAGGAGGGAATTCCTATCCTATCCTTTCCTCAGGTAGGCGAATTTCCTCGCGCTCTTTTCAGCGTTCCCCTCGGCACATCCAGCCCCTTACTAGTCTCGCCTTCTCCGTAGGTACGCCATTGGAGAGAGATCATTTTCGGCTCTCAACTAACCTCCTGGATAGCACAGCTATCCCCTCCAGGTAGGCCCCTTCCCTTGCACACCCATCCCCTTTTTTTCGTTTCCTTTCCTCCCTTTTCCCCTCCCCCCCCTCCCTTTCCTTACGTGCACAGATCCTGTCACCTTTCCCTCTTTCCTCCACGGGGTTGATTTGTCTATGTCTTCAGCCACCAGTAGATTGGCTCTTTGCTCTGAATTGGCGAGCACCTTGTTTGTGTTAGCATTCACTTGCATTGTAACAGGTTCTTTAGCTGTACTCTGGATGTACCATTGTTGCAACATTGCAGTTAGAGGCCCATTCACCCTCTCTGCAATTATGTTCTCTATGTTTTTTGTGTCTCCCCTCGCAGGATCCACTTTGCAGCCTGTTATCGCTGCCCTAGTAAGAGGACAGACACTATTTGATAGAACATGAAGATTGATCTTGTCCTGAAGAAGATGGTCGGTAATCAGTCATGAACCATCGAAACCGGTCGACCTTACCTGTTGTGGCTCCACCACAACATTTTATGATACCCCCAAGACCAATAGGGGTTACTGCATAAAATTGAGAGAAAACCCAAAAAGTATTGGTTTTCCCATCCCACACCAAGTGGGACAGTGCATTTTTTTAGTGATTATTCGGTACTTTGGTAATCACCCCCTTGGACAACCATCCTTTTTGCAAGGAACTCTCTAGTCATTATTGTTAAAATAAAGTTACATGACAAATCCAATGTCTAAATCTTCGCAGTTTTGATTGCCAGCTGCCTAGATTTAAAGATGCGAGATTGAATTCCCCTCTCGCACTTTTGCATACTTGTGCTGGTTGCCCTCACCTTCACCCCCGCACCAGACCAGCTTCACACCCTGTGTCCAAGAGGACAGGACCACGGTCCACAGAAATATCATTAATTGTTTGGTCTCGCCCTTACCGGCAAGTTGATGAATTTTTCCCCAGCATACCGTTTCCTGTGTACCAGCTATTCCCTACGGTTTGGGAAGGCAGTTGCCAACCTGGCTCTTTGAGCCATAATTTACCCTGTTGTTTTTGTCTGATATGTATACGTATCCATACCAAATTGTGCATCCATTCCATTTCACCAGCTTCTGCAAAGTACAAAGCAAGGCATATTATGCTCTTTTTTCAATTCAGACAATCGCTCCATCATACACATACATTCACATGGCCGGTATGTGATACTAATGCTTTTAAGGTGCAATGCAGATGGTTCTACAGATAACTGTAAACTCACTAGCTTTACACACAGACAAGTATCTCTTGGCAGGAAAACCTTCAATACTGTTGGCATGACATACCACAATGCTGCCACAAATATTTCAGGCCACTATTCTGAATATGTGAAAAAATAAGTGGTTCGCTTGAATATACCTCGGAATCCATGCCTACCAACTGAATAATCTCCAAAGAGCACAAAACGCGGCGGCTAAAATGCTACTTGTGCTCAATCCAAGAGACCACATATCCCCAGCCCTTAAAACACTGCACTGGCTTCCAGTAGCCCGTAGGGTAGCTTTCAAAACCTTATGCCTCTCCCATCGAGCACTGCATAAAACTGGACCGCAATATCTTCAAGACAAACTATTACCTTATCATCCCACTCGCACACTAAGATCTAGCTCAGCCGGCCTCCTAGTAATTCCCAAGACAAACTCAGTCGGGCTAGGCGGATCATCATTCTCCGCCCTGGCACCAACTCTGTGGAACTCACTCCCACCCCACATCCGCCTAACTGAGGACATAATGTCCTTCCGCAAACTACTGAAAACCTGGCTCTTCCCATAAAACCAATCTAGCATCATCACAATAATACTGACCCATCAAACTACATGAAGCGAGAAATGACAGCTAAATAAACTCGAATGTAAACTAGAAACACAAAACAGGCCTAAACGAGTAAAGTAGATCAAAACAGTGAAACAGAAAATAAGAATAAATCATTGAGAAACTTGGAGATCTGAACCGATGAAAGGGACATAATGAATGAGAAGGGAACACAGTGATTGACATAAATGATACAGTTAGAATGGATAAAGCGTACAGAACAGACAAATACACGGAGGCGTGCGGTTACGACTGGAGAGCACATGAGCTGTGGAAAGCGGATGAGTTGTGGAAAGCAGATGAGGGTGGAGAGCGGATGAGTGTGGAGAGCGGATGAGTGTGGAGAGCAGATGAGTGTGGAGCGCAGATAAGTGTGGAGCGCGGATGAGTGTGGAGCGCGGATGAGTGTAGAGAGCGGACGAGTATAGAGAGCAGACGAGTGTAGAGAGCGGACAAGTGCAGAGAGCGGACGAGAGCAGAGAGCAGAGAGCGGATGAGTGCAGAAAGCAGATGAGAGTCCGGTGAGCGGATGAGAGTGCGGAGAGCAGATGAGAGTGAGGAGAGCAAATGAGAGTGCGGAGAGCGGATGAGAGTGCGGAGAGCGGATGAGAGTGCGGAGAGCGGCCGAGTGCAGAGAGCGGATGAGTGTGGAGAGCGGATGAGTGTGGAGAGAGGATGGCGGGTGAGTGTGGAGAGTGGATGGCGGATGAGTGTGGAGAGCGGATGGCAGATGAGAAAAGAGAGCAGAGAGCAGATGAGAAAAGAGAGCAGAGAGTGGATGAGAGTGGAGAGCGGGTGAGTGTGGAGAGCGGATTAATGTAGAGAGCGGATGGCGGACGACTGTGTAGAGAAGATGGCGGACGACTGTGGAGAGCGGATGGCGGACGACTGTGGAGAGCGGACGACTGTGGAGAGCGGATGAGTGTGGAGAGCGGATGAGTGCGGAGAGCGGATGAGTGCGGAGAGCAGTCGAGCGTGGGGACCAGAAGAGAGCTGAGGAGCGTGGAGAAGGATGAGTGTGGAGAGCAGATTAGTGCGAAGCGAATGATTGTGGAGAGCGGATGAATAAGGAGAGCGAAAAAGTAAATGCGTAGCGTGGATGGGCATATGGAACGGATGTGTATATGGAACGAACGAGTGTCGGATGGGGATGTATATATGGAGCGGACGATTGGGTGAAACGGGTAAATGTGTGGTGCGGACGAGTGTGCCTAACAGATGAATCCATGGAACGGACAAAAAACATAGAGCATATGAATGTATGGAATGGATGAACAGACAGAGCAGACGAGTAGTGGGCTTTTCCGATGAGTGGATGGACCGGACGACCATTGTGGACTGAGCGAGTGCCCTATCTGGAGCCGGTATCCAGACTTGACGAATATAAACTACAAGAGTGTGCGGACTGGATGAGTGTGCAGACTGGACGAGTGTGCGGACTGGACTAGTGTGCGGACTGTACGAGTGTGCGGACTGGACGAGGGTGTGAACTAGACGATGATAATGACTGACGAATCTGTGAAGCGGACGAGTATGAGGAACGGACGAATATGTGCAACGGACGATACCTAATATGCTTTGGAATGATGGAAACACTTGAAAACATACATCATAACACACCCCACGCTTATTCTCCCCCTTACACCACCACTCATCTAGAACACAGAGATACTATGACACCATTCGGTATAACTGTTCTCATATCTACATCTCCCGCTTACTCCACATCACTCTAAGTAATCATTGCTGGTTGCACCCCCCCAGCCAGGCATTCTCCTCAGTCCTAACCAGCCACACTCGTTCTGGGTAAAACCGACCAGAGCAAACGCATACTCCTGACCTCTCAACCACCACACCTACAGCTAAGAAGCAGCTACCACTCGACTTCCGCACCAGCTGCACACATACCTGGTGCGCACATGCACTTTTGGACTCCCTCTACTCTCTCTACTGACCTGAACTTCGGTTCCTAAGGGCGGTCAACCTACCAGCACCTTCAGACTATACCAATGGTATATAAGGCGCTATATAAATGCAAAATAACATAACAAAACATAACAACACGCCCATTACTCAAAAAACATAGGTTACAATCAAATCTACAAATGCCTACTTAATATCTTAATATTCCTACAACCCAAATTTACTAATTAAAGTACACTAAGAGATCTTAACAACTACAATACAGAGTTAGAATGCGCCAATGAGTACCTTACGACTTTAAAGATAATACACTGCAAATATGCCATCACACTCATGCTTACATAATGCATCCATAGTAGTACAATAGTAATTTTAAAATGCAATACAGTTAGAATACGTACATGGGTAGCTTACTAAACCATGCAAATGCCAGAAACTGTTTTTGTATACAATGGGATTTTTCAACCCACCAAGGATTTTATTTTCCCAATGACCCAATGATTACTACATGTTAATAAAACAACAGTGTACCACTTAACAATGTTGAACCAAGCATTTATGAGGGTCAAAAAAGTAACTATATATGTACAACTGTGAGTAATTACATTCTTCAAAGTATGTTGTATAACACATTATGATTTTTTTTCTTTACAGAGAAGAAACCACCGATTGCAGCCTTGTTACCATATTCAACTAAATGTCCAAACCGAGTATCAGTTACTCTGGCCATATTACTGTAGCCATAATTATTAAGAGAAATTATTATTGTCTTTGCCAGTGTCCAGACTTTTACATTGCAGCCTTCTTACAATATTCAACTAAGCATCCATGCTCACTATCAATTACTATAAGCATGTATCTATATCCATAACCACTGAGGACAAACTAGTGTAGCCTTGGCCAGTGTGCACATTCATGGGAGGATTATAAATACTGTATACACTTTAATAATACCCTTCAACTTCAACATCTTACTGTGGTTATAATGACTGACTACACATTATTGTGTACATAGCCAGTGTCCAGATTCTTGGGGTCATATTCTGCAGCAATCCCCCACAGAATCTGGACACTAACCATGATGACAAAAATAACCTTCAACCACTTATACTGTATAGAGTTCTATAGCACCCTTCCACCATATTTCAAATACTGTATACCCCCATATTACTGTGACCACGGTCAGAGTGCAGATTCTTGGTGGCATGGCCTGCTCACATCATGTGCACCTGCTCACATAAAGTGCAAGTAAATTGTACTATGAACATGTTCAGAAGGTGCATTTGTCTTACTGTCAAATAATTAAAATAGTGTTACTGCTACTCATAAACCTATTCATTGTCAGTGTTTTACTCAGATACTATTAGAAATAACTTTCCCACCTCGTACACCCATATAGTGTTAGTGTTTCACTCAGATACTATTAAATATAGCCATCCCTGCTTACACACCTGTGCTTGTCAATGTTTAGCTCAGATCTTATTAAAACTAGCCATCCCGGCTAATGCACCTATGTATTGTCACTGTTTCACTCACATGCTGTTGAAAATAGCCTTTGCTGCTCCTACACCTGTGCATTGTGAGTGTTTCACTCAGATGCTATTAAAAATGCAGCACATTACCCATATTTCCTTACATGTACTGCCAACATATGACACCGGCTAACACCAGTTTCCACTTAATAATATAGCAAACATTTTCAAAAATGTGTGTTCCTTACTTACAAAAAAAGGTACAATGGTGGGGATCCTAATTCACCTATGCATTTGTTTTAACTTTCAATAAAATGCTGTTAAACATATATATTTAAAACAACAGCATTCTTATTCAACAATTTCCCTTTTTGTATGCATGATCCTTTTCAATAAAACATGAGAACATGTTTTATAAAAATAAATTACACACTGATTTCAGGAATTGTCAACAATAAACAAACACCATTAAGTAGTCTAAAGGATCAGATTCCACAATGCTCTTTCAGTTCAGCACAAAAATAGGGCATGGGTTTTTACAATCCACCTTTGATTTCATCTTGGCACTTTCCACACAGTACACACTACTTAGATGTAACTTTGAAGAACATTATAGGTGTATACACAAAGTAAGAAATAGATACATTCAACGTATGGGGGTTTCTGTAAGTTGAGGTGAAAACTGTTAGAAAACGATATCTTTAGCTTATGTGGCTTTGTGTTAGTGGAGATGCAAACCTTAAATGTACTCAATAGTTATTTTTCAATCCAGCTTGGATTTATTTTACCAATGACCCAATGATTACTACACTTGAATAAAACAACAGTGTACCACACACACATGTTGTACGAAACTTAGTACAAACAATGTACTTCATATGAGGGTCAAATAAAATAAACATGTTCAACTGTAACTAATTACATTTTGCAATTTATGTCCTGTAACTAATCATATGTTCTTTTCTTTACAGACACAGCAGTTCAAACAATACCCTTCCCACCATATCCAACTAAATGTCCATACCTAATATGAAGTTTATTGCAATTTGTAATCTCAATAACCACATTATTCAATTAAAATATTCATATTAATTGCATCATCACTACGTACATATTACTGTGGTCATGTCCAGTGTCCAGATGATTAGGGGTATGGCATATGGTCATGGCCCCTAGAATCTGGACACTTGCCATAGCCACAACTATACACCCATTTCCCCAAGAATCTCCTCACTGAGGATGGTCACAACTATACTCTTCAGCCACCATGGTATAACCTCACCATGACCACAACCATACACTTTAGCCATGGTATAACCACTGTACACACTTCAGTAACAACTAAGATATGTATTTATATTCCAAACACATATGTATTATTCACACTCACTACTTTCATACAATGTGTATACATATACCATAAACCATAACAAAGAACACTTCCCAGTCCAAATAATATCCACCGACACATGTCCGTGTTCACAACTGTACAACCATGCCCCCAAGAATATACACAATGGCCATGCTTACAACTACACTCTTCAGCCATGGTTTGACCTTGCCATACCCACAACTATACAATTTAGCCATGGTATAACCACTTTACACACTTCAATAACAACTGAAATATGTGTTTGTATTCCAAAAACATATATATTACAAGGCTAGCGATAGCAGGCGTGTAGTTATGGGTAAGTTGTTCAACTCATAGGAAGAACACTTTTTGGGTGGCTTATAACTTTGCTCCCCGTGGACGAATCCTCACCAAACTTTGCAAAACAGTATATGACCCACTCTGAATTATTTTTCCAAGTTTGGTGAGGTTTTGTCAAGAGGGGGCAAAGTTGTAAGGGGGGTCCCAAAATTATTTATTTTTCCACAGACATATTGGGAAAAAATTTGCTCACGCCTACAGCCCTAAACACTGGACATATTTTCACCAAATTTGCGGCAGGAGTGGCGGCTTGGTCCGGAAAGCATGCTTTTGTTAATTTGGTGTAAATCCATCCTGTAGTTTTTTGTTAAACGACTAAGGGGCCGAGTCATGGAATAAATGTGCGCCGAAAAGGGGAGTGCAAGTGTGAAAATCACAGCGCACACATGCCAAAGCCACGCACATCGATTCATGGAATGCACTGCGTGTGTAAATCCTGAGATATGCGCTAAATTCGTGGGTGGCGCATGTGGCCGCACACGTCACTAAACGGCGTTCACTATGCGCACAGGGAAAGCAGACATAGCGCAGCGCACACCAGAAAAGTGGGCGGAACACGGGGCATATTACGCGGAATGGGGAACAACGCATGAAAATGTGGGCGTTACGGGGGAAGTACAGGAGCTAAATGCTCGCAACGCCCACACGCACGCTAACAACACATATTCATGGAATCAAACAGGGGAAAGGCGTGCGCCAAAAAAGACACGCTAATCCGGAAACACGAACGCCAGCAGGAAGCAGGCGTAAGTGGCCCTGCGCAGCATAAAAGTGCGCGCAAACAACAAACAAGCTCAGACGCTACGATGAATATACTGTTCCTCACAGCAGTGGTCGTGGGACACCGCAGAAGGAGGAGGATAGCCAGACCCCGCATTTTTTTACCCAGGACCATCCATTTTGGGATGCCTGATGATCAGGTGTATGGGAGGTACAGGTTTCCACCACACATAATCCTAGACCTGGTGAGGGAGTGGGAGGATGACTTCACATCACCCACCCTGTGCTCGCAAGCACTGAGCCCCTTGGAAAAGGTGCTCAATGTACTGCACTTCTTGGCTACTGGTTCATTTCAGCGGACAAGTGCCATAGTGGGGGGGGTGTCATAGGCCACACAGTCACGCTGTCTACACCAGGTGTTGGCCATCATGACTGCACGCCCCTCAGTCCGCAGGCACATATAGATGCCCAGAACACCTGCAGAAGGGCAGGCCATGGTCCAGGACTTTTACGGGGTGGCACACTTCCCCAAAGTGCTAGGTGCCATTTATTGCACCCATGAGGCTCTACGTCCTTACAGGGCCACTGAGCAAATGTATCAAAACCGCAAGCACTGGCATTCAATCAATGTGCAGGTAGTATGTGATGCCAAGGGAATCATCACATCAGTATATGCCAACTATCCAGGGTCAAGCCATGATAGTTTAATATTCAGAAAGTCACCCCTAAACCGGGACCTGGAAGCTGGGTGGCATGGCGACACATGGCTGATTGGTGAGTATAAATGCCTCTGCACGTGCATGCATGTCAGACACTGAGTAATGTGAAAACCCCACTAATGATAGCCATTATCACCTCCCCAGGGGACAGTGCCTACCGCTGAGCATCTACATGGTGATGCCAATTCGGAACCCCACCACACCACCCAAGGTAAGATACAACACAGCCCATATTGTAACCCGGGGCATAGTGGAGCGTGCATTCGGAGTGTCCAAGTCACGCTTTCGCTCCCTTGACCGCTCTGGTGGGCAGCTGCTATATGCGCCCCCAGTAGTGTGCAGGATAATAGTGGCAGAATGTGTCCTGCACAACGTTGCAACCCAGCGGGGCGTGCCGGTGGACATGGTGGTGCCCCTACATCCCCAGCCACATGCACGCCCGCTGCACATGGGAGGTGAAAGGGCACGTGGTGAGGCAGCCCGGACCCAGCTTGTGGCAAATTACTTCACCTAAAATACCACCCCTGCGGAGTGCACACAGGCCTGGCACATACCAGTTTGCAATCAATGATGATGACAAAAGGGACAGTCAACTATCACAACCATACCAGCATGAGATTGTTCACCTGGAATGCTACATTGTGTGCATCCCTAGCTACTCAAAGACACCCAATGATGTGTCACAAAAAAGGCACAAACTCATGCAGCATGAAGGACTACCCCCTTGTAAAATACCACATCAAAATAGTGCCATGTCACCCAACACCTCCCCAACACACCATGGCGTAGCATGCAATGTGAAAGCAACCAAATGAATGCACAACACATGACACAAGTGTCACAAAGTGCACTGTCCTAAATGGAAACAGGCCACAGACAATTTCCTCTCAATAATTAATACAAAAACAACACACATGAACAAATACTTACCAGCAAGAGAAAACATAAGTACATGGTCAAACAGTGGCAATATATTACAATAAAAAATAAAAGTAGTGCAAGTGTCACAACCTGACTAAGGCAGCACATTGACCCCTTCCAACTGCAGATTGTTGCTGGAAGGCAAATGTATCAGCGAACTGCATACAACATGAACTGCATCTGCAAAGTAGATGGCCTTGTTAAGGCATGAAGAAGGTACATGTATATAAAGAAAAAGTCAGGGATGTAGAACCATACATAAATCCACCATGCAGTGGAGATTTCCACAACAATACTCACTAGGGATGTATACACAGTTTTGTCCACACAAGTTATGGGAGCCCAATATCACTGTGTAAGTTACTGTCACTTGGTCACACCCTTTGCAAGCCGATGGAAAGGGGAAGCAGGAGGGACGAGGTACAGGGTGCACCCCAACACCCACATGCATTGATGTTGAGCAAAAACAAAAATACCTCCATGGGCTCATGGCCTGCACGGCTACGCTACAGTGGGAGAACTGCCGTCGCTGTCATCACCCTCCGGTGGTACATCAGAAGCTGGCCGTGATATGGGAGGCAGCCCACGTAAAGCCCTGGCATGCTCCTCCATGGCAGCAAGCATGCGGGTGTGAAAGGTTTGGTTCTGCAGGATGATGGTATGGAGATCCCCATGCAGCACCTCACGGGTAGCACACATTTCTGCCTGCATGGCCTGGCGTGTTGCCCGGATCTCATGACGGGTTGCTTGGAGCTCAGCTGAGAGTGTGCGTGTCAGTTGCTCCAGCTGCTGTTCTGCCCTTGTACTCCGGGACACCTCAAGTTCACCCAGAGTATCTCTGAGGGACCTGTGTTCTAACCCGAGGACTTCCCTGTGGGCCTGTGACTCTACAGATATGGCTGTGTGCAGAGTCTCCAGTCCAGCCCGTTGGTCCCTGTTGGATGCCAACATGTCCTCCCTGTGTGAGTGGCAAATAGAGTCTGTTGCCTGCTGCTGGAGCTCTATCTGCCTTTCAGGGGGGAGAATGGAAGTGGCCACCCTATCCATTGCCTGAGCCATCATTTCACACAATGCCCCCTGTTGTACTGCTATACTGTACATGGAGTTCTCCCACACAGTATTGCCTGGTGGCGCATGGCCACCGCGTTGGCGGGCACCACATCTGTTTGGGGCAATGCGATGTGCACATTGCTGTGCTGGCACTGCCTGAGGCTGCAGGACTGCATTCCTCCTTTGATCTGCTGGCCAAGGAACAGGAGCAAATATTATGTAGTGTGACCCTGCATCCGTAACCGCCACAGGTGGACTTTCTAACACTGAAATCCCATAGAGGGTTTTACCCCTGGTGCAGGTGAGTTGGACAGAACAGCATCCCTGCCAGAAACACTCACCTGCGACGGCACATATGTCTCAATGTCCGATTCAGCACCTGATTCATAGAGGCCTCCGGAGGTGTACCCAGAGACACCCGTGGACAGCATGGTCTGTAGGAGAAATGGGTTTTCACCCACCACCACCCCACGTCCTCCACTGGTGCCCGGTTGTGGCTTTGATTCCTCCTGGGTCTGCACCATCTCCTCCTCCTCAGCAGCATCAAGTACCTCATCACCTGCAAAAACATGAAAGATAACAAATGGAAACAGGCATGAGCACCATAGCACACACACATAGGCATGACGAGGCAGAGATCCAGTACATAAATGACACATATCCCACATGCCAATAACCCTGGCATGCATGCACTGTCAATGAGTTGGAAGGGGAGGCAAAAATCAGACACTGAGGACTCCAAGATGGAAAAGCAACACATGTGCTGCATGCTGGATAGCACTGGCATCACACATTAGCCTGTGAGTCTCATGTCCAATACACATACATGACACATGCCAGCACACAGATGGCACGTAGCATAGCCATGGTACATTTGACAAGTAATAAGTACTGTCACCCATCCATGTGAGATGGACATCATGAGATAAAACATGCAAAATAGTGTGACAAAATTTGCATGTGCCACACTCTGCAACAAATCCAGTGTTCACTGAAGCTCTGATGGCAGGCACATGGATACATCAATGGTTGGTCACTTCAACATGACAGAAGACAACAGTCATGTTCAACATTCAAACAGGGCCCAGAAATGATTGTGTGCAGGCCGTGTGTAGGTGCACATTACTCAATTAGCCTAAATGGTGAAATCATTCCCAAAAACAAGGTAATAAATGTGGGCCATTGTGGGGTGTAATCTATGACTGAGGTATGTTACATTTGTGGCAGTACGGCAAAAAAATGTGTGGTAAAAATGGCAAGGATTAAAACAATCAGGCTGAATGAACAGGAAAACATTTTGAACAATGTTGTTGCAAGATGACAGTTGAAGGGCAACTGCAGTAACCAGGTGCAAATTGACAACTGTGGTCAGAAGGGATACTGTCATACCCAAACCCAAGGCCGGGGAATGGTTTGGAGGGACCACATGGGTGACCCATACCAGTCATTACTACACAGCCTCACCTGGCACTCAATCAGAACACATCACCCAAGCAACATACACATGGATTGCACACACATGCATGGGCACTCACTGGGAAATTCTTCAAGATCTGGTAGGGGTATACCGTCATTTCATCGCTGCACTTTTCATCGTGAGGTTTTTTTGCCGCGATTTTTTTTTCGTAAAAAAAAATGGATTTTTTGGGGGGGGTACATTTTTTAAAAAATGTGTTAGTGTGTTTGAGATGTAAATAAAAGAAAAAAAGAAAGGGGGGTTTGGGGTGGTTACCCGCCCAAAAAATACCAAAAAAGAATTTGATGTTTTTTTCGAGAAAATAAATCGCGGCAAAAAACCCTGCGATGAAAAGTGTGGCGATGAAATCACGTAGAACCCTGGTAGGTCTCCCACGCCTCCGATCTGATCCTCTGTGATGAAGGCTCCTGTGACAGACTCATGTTCAGTGAGTTGGTCGTCCTCTAATGGAGACCCACCGCCAGTCACCAGAGTAGAGGCATGATTGGAAGCCAGCTTGTTCTTTGCTCTGCGTTTCAGGTCATTCCACCTCTTAGAGCAATCATCAGCTGTGTGCTTCATGAATCCAAGGGAACTAATGCGGTCTGCGATGGTCTGCCACTGGGCCCTACGTTGAGCAGGCGTAGTCTTTCACCCTGCAGTCACCACCATTTCGCGGCTATGGGCCGACACATAGCCCACAAGTGCATCTAGTTCGGAGTCAATGAAACTAGGCTTCCTTGATGTGCCGGAGTGTGTAGCTGGAGTGTGTAGCCATGTCTGGGGTCCCAGCCTTTACTGCAAGAGCACCCTTCTTCTTCTTGGAAGGTGGTGCGGACCCTGAGTGGCTTACGCCGCTTCGGTTGGTAGGGGCAGAAGCGCAGGTGAACTGGGCACTGGAAGTTTCCAAAGGCACAATGACCAAAGGTCTCACTGCAGGCATTGGCTGCAGGGTGAAATTGGCAGGATCAACCTTGTTATGATGGACTTGGACCGACACTGTCCCGGCTGGGAGACTCGGAGCTGGGGTGGATTGAGCTGCAGCTGCCCCTGCAGCCTCCTCACCCTGGCTACTTGGGGCAGCAGATGACATTGCTGCCCCAGATCTACGTGGCCTGGTTACAGCAACTTTCACCGCCACACGTGGCTTAGACTTGGTGACACAAAAGTCAGCCTGGGAGTCATCCTGTGCTGGTTCTGTTGACAATATGGGCCGGTTTAACAAGGGCTGAGCTGGGATGGTGTCAGCTACATTTCCCCCAACCATTGGGGGGGCATAGGTGTCCCTGATTGGTCCTCCACACACTGGCCTCTTGGGCCACCCTGCATATCCTGGCCACGTCCCCTACCGTGCCCACTTCTTTGAGCTCGGCCACCTTTGCCTCCCTTACTGTTTGGTCGCAGCCCAACCATGGCACTGATGTTGTTGTGCGTATGGGAGTTGCAGTAAACAATTGTCCTGGGCAATTGGGGTGAAAGGGGTAGGGTACTAGATGGAATTCATACCCTAGTGCTCTAGCAAGGCTGTCTGTGACCCCTGGGGGAAGATGATGGGTCACTCAATGCACAGGCACCCCAAAAACAATATTTAACGTGCACGCAACTCCTGGTAGAGCACGTGCATGGAAAAATGAACCCGCACTACGCTGTTGCACCCAGAAGCACAAAAATAAGCATACGCGTGGTACACACACCCTACAATGACCTGTGAACGGCTACGCGACACACGGGGCAACCACAGTTGGAAAATAAGTGTGCGACTCACCGTCTGCCTGGAAAAAGAACTTGAAAAAGACGCGAGTGTGCGCATTGGCAAAACCTCCGCCAAAAGAAGAATTGAACGCTGTCTGAGTAAACATGGAGTACGAACTGGAACCGTTGTGAAGTTATCGCGTGTAAACTGACAAGAAGTATGTACAAGAATCACCCGCTCGCTCTCCACAAAAAGCAGGTACAAGAAAATGGTGTCCTACGCATACCTTTTAAGCCAGCCCACAAGTGCAACATCACTTACGCGTGTGTGCACTAAGGCCCTTTCCTCCAATTGCATGCAGTCACACCCGGACGTGCAGTTTTTGCATGTGTACAATCAACATGCACCCGTGTTGAGGGAAATGCCCTTGCGCATCACGTCACAGATGCCCTTATTCGCTAACGACCATTTCTCAAATTACACGCTGATGTGAAGTTTTTTCACATGCCAAATCACTCCACATCAAGCTGGCCACGCACCAACACACGGAAGACCACTCTCCTGCCCAGAAGGCAATTTTCCTGCCCCCAAGAGCCCTGAGCATGCTCCAACCTGCCATCTGCTGCTGCCTGCCTGCCTGCCGCCCACGTGCCCTGCTATTTGGTGCCTGCACATCCATCTGCGGGGGTGCAGTTGCTGTGACCACCCCTGCTGGAACTGAAGACTCCCGACTGGGATACCATCGCTCCAAAGCCCAGCCCCAGGACCCAGTTGCCCACCCACACCTGCCTCTGGGTTGCCATGTCGGACAGAACACCATCTGGCACCACTGGCAACCCCCAGCCAGAGAGGCAGAGGGCTACCAGCTTCAGTGCCAGTGAAGTTGGTATCCTGGTGGAGCAAGTCCTGGGGCAGTATGATGCCCTCTTTGGAAGTTCGCACGCCGACAATGAAGGACAGAAGAGGATCTGGATGGACATTGTGACTGCCATCAATGAGGAGGGGGTGGCAGTCCGCGGCATTCAACATGTCCGGAAGCGCTGGGAGGACTTCAGGTCCAGGACCCTCAACAAGGCCCGGTGCCTCTTGAAGGCAGCGGATGCCAAGGGTTGCCGGGTCTGCCTAACCAACAGCCAAATGAGGGTCCTGGAATGTATATGCCCAGCACTCCACCTCCAGGTCCTTGAGAGGCAGACCCATCTGGAGTCGAGCGGTAAGTGTACATGTGTACTGATTGGACACTGTGCATGTTGAGGTGTGGCAGGAGTGTGCAGGTTGTACATATGTCTGTGCAGGGCCATGTATGCATGTGTATGCACAGGGAAATGAGCCTGCTGCATGTGAGTCCTCTCATGTGTGAGACACATCTATGGTGTATGTTTTGGTAAGCATGCTTGGCAAATGCAGGTGTGGGTGCACACATTTTTTAAATCCTGTGTATGTACTGTGGCATGGTTGTGGTGTCACACATGGATGCTGCTTCTACATGCATGTATCAGCAATATGTACATTTGCATGTGTGTGTATTTGACAAGTGTGCAACTGTGATATACCATGGATACATGTGACACTGACATGTAGGAGGCAGATTGCCAGATGTGACATAGATGGGGATGTTTTCACAGCGACAAGTGGTGAAGATGTACAGATGCATGTATGTCTGGTGGCGTGTGTGCATGTGTTCTGCACTCCCTGTGTTGCATGTGACATCAGGCTCACCTTCAGCAGCTCATGCTGTTGTTTGTGTATGTATGGTGCTGCCTGGTGCAACATTCCTGTTGATGTGCTGTGTGTGAGTTGAAATGACATGTGTGTTGGGAAGTGTGATGCCATGTTTGAAGTTTGACACTGCCACTCATGTATAACTGTAATGTCTGTATCAGACCATTGTACAGTGCCCTGATGCCTGTGTTCTATCTCTCCCTGTCTGCAGCGTCAACTGATGAAGAGGGCGGAGACGGTACTGTGGAGCAAAGCGGCAGGGATTGCACCGCCAGCTCTCCTCCCAGGTTGTCATCTCGTCGGGGAGTGAGGAGTCTGGTGCCGCGTCCATGGCCGCAGCTGCGGAGGGTAGGTCCAAGAGGCGTAGGTTGGAAGTGGACTCCTCGGCAGCAGAAGGGGCAGCTGAGACCCCACAGGGTCCGATGCAGGAAGATGGCACGGAGTCATCCAGGTTGGTGGGGGGTTGGTGGGGGGTTTGGTTGAGGAGGAGGCTGTGGAAGGGACACACATGGGGTCTGGAGGGGGGATTCCACTGGTGCTAGTGGTGAGGTCCAGGGGCAGGGACAGGAGGCAGCACAGGCCGCCGTGGAGGTGTCTATGTGTAATCCTGTCTGGATCCTGTGACTGCATCATCCCGCACCAGCAGGGATGCCTACATCCAGACCCGTTTCAGGGAGGGGATGAGCGCACAACAACTGGCCTTCCTCTCCCTGCTGACATGGCAATCCAGGACCGGGTTAAGCCTGTCCTGGCTGGGATGGCGTTGCGTCAACGGGGCATGCGAGGTGACCTGCAGTGTTTTCATGAAGACACTGCACGTCATCTCGGATGCCTCTTTGACCACGTCGACCTACTGGGACGGGTCACCAGGACTGGATTCCTCCATCTGCTGGACCTTCTTCCGAACCCCTCCTCACCTGAACCCCCTATGCACCAGTCGTACTCCGTGCCATCTTCCAGCCCACGTATCACCTGGGTACCCTGTGGAGCTGCCTCTGACCAAGCGGCCAGACTGGTGAAGGACACATCCCTGCCACAGTCGGGAATCAGAGGTCCAGCAGAGGTGGCCACACCAACAACTGCACCCCAGCAGGAGGAGGACATGCAGGCATCAAGAGCCAGGGCACAGGCACAGCAGCAGCAGGCGCAAGGTGGGAGCGATGATGGCTCAGGGCCATCAACATCAGAGGGTCAGGCATCGGCCGGAGGGCAGGAGGACCCTGGATTGGGAGTGTCTTCCGTGTGGCAGCGGTTGGGCCAGCACATACATGCGGACCGGCGGCGGGCGGAAGAGGCACAGCTCACTATGGTCAGGGCGAGGAACTCCATGCGCAGGGTGCTGAGGCGGGCTGAGTGCCTCGAGGCAATTCGCAGTGAGTTGGAGTTGGACATGTCGTCATCCCTGCAAAACCTCCGGGCCATGGAACAGTCCCGCCTCCAGGACATAGAACAGGAGTTCAATGATGCCCTGGCCTGGGAAATCGGCAAGTGAGCCGTAGGACTTGCCCGCCGCCATTGTATATAGTTAGTTAGTGTTAGGTTTCATTTATGTTTTTCGTTCATTTGGGATGCTTGGACTATGACCCACCTTTCTGTAGATAGTTCTTCATTAGGTAGTATTTTTTGTAGGTTTCATTTCAATGGTTGGGCTCATGGACCCTGGATTTGTTATTTGTATATAGTTGAACAGTGGATTTATCATCATTTTTATTTTATTTTTCACCATGGAGCACTGGATTTTACTTATTTCTTTCCATTTGGATTTGCTTTGTTGGATGGCGACTTTGGACACATTTTCATTTGGATTTATTTGGATTCTGATTTCATATTTTTTTTCATTTTGGAACATGCTGCATTTTAGTTATTATTTCCATTATTGTGTGATTTTATTTCATTCACTTCATTTTGTGTTAAATACATTTTTGTTTCATACTTCAATGTGTGGTATTCTCTCATTGGTTTCATGCATGTCACCTTGTGGGTTTTCACATTCACTGGCACCCAATGTGTGTGTGTGATGGACATGTGTTGATGTACATACATGCCATTTGGGTTGTTTCATGTAATGGGCATTTCAATGTGGCATGGATGTAATACTTGGTTGGTTCTTTGGGCAGGGGTGGCGTGTTTTGGGATTTTGGTGGCCATGAGGGCCATAATTGTGGATCATGATGACGTGTTGGAGGGGGACATGAGTCAGGGCCTGCTGGCAGGTGCCCTTCACTGCCGGGTGGGTGGGGGTGCAGGGGGACATGAGTCTGGGCCTGCTGACAGGTGCCCCTCACTGCTGGGTGGGTGGGGGTGCAGGGCGATATGAGTCGGGGCCTGCTGGCAGGTGCCCCTCACTGCCGGGTGGGTTGGGGTGCAGGGGGACATGAGTCAGGCCTGGTGGCAGGTGCCCCTCACTGCCAGGTGGGTGGGGGTGCAGGGGAACATGAGTCGGTGCCTGCTGGCAGGTGCCTGTCACTGCTGGGTGGGTGGGGGTCCAGGGGGACATGAGTCGGGGCCTGCTGACAGGTGCCCCTCACTGCCAGGTGGGTGGAGGTGCAAGGGGACATGAGTCGGTGCTCACTAGTGCATGTTGACATGTGGGCTGGCTGGGGTGGGGCATGCCCAGGGTGGATGGGCTACCTGCGGGGCATTCCCAAGGTGGATGGGATGCCTGCGCGGCATGGCCTGGGGTGCAGGGTAGTCCCCTGTGGTGTGGGCTGCCTGCAGGGCCTGGGGAGGGGGGAGAGGGTTCACCTGGGAGGTCCCACACTGCCAATTTGCGTGGGATACTTCCTGCGCACCCCCAAGATACACTTACCCCACTCCCCCAAGGCCTATCGTGTATGATACTCCCCGCGCACCCCTCCGAATACATGTACCCCGCTCGCACAGCTAAATCGCGTGTGAAACTGCACGCGCACCCCTCAGAATACACGTACCCTGCTCGCCCAGCTTAATCGCATGTGAAACTGCACGCGCACCCCTTAGAATACACATACCCTACTCGCCCAGCGAAATCGCGTGTAACACTCCCCGCGCACCACCAAATACACGTACCCCGCTTGCACAAGGCCTATTGAGTGTGATACTCCCCACGCACCCCTCAGAATATACGTACCCCACTCGCCCAAGGCCTATCGCGTGTGATAATCCCCGCGCACCCCTCAGAATATACGTACCCTGCTCACCCAAGGCCTATCGCGTGTAATACTCCCTGCGAACCCCCAAAATACACGTACCCGACTCGCCCAGCGAAATCGCGTATGATACTCCCTGCGCACCTCCCAGAATACACTTAACCCGCTTGCGCAAGGCTTATCGCGTGTGATGCTCCCTGTGCACCCCTCAGAATACACGTACCTCACTCACCCAAGGCCTATCGTGTGTGAAACTCCCTGCGCACCGCTCAGAATACACGTACCCGGCTCGCCCAAGGCCTATCGCGTGTGATACTCCCCGCGCACCCCTCAGAATACACATACCCAGCTCGTACAAGCCCTATCGCATGTGTTACTCCCCGCGCACCCCTCAGAATACACGTACCCGCTCGCACAAGGCCTATTGCGTGTGATATTCCCCGCGCACCACTCAGAATACATGTACCCCTCTTGCCAAAGGCCTATCGCGTGGGATACTCCCCACGCACCCGTCAGAATACACGTACCCCGCTCGCCCAAGGCCTATCATGTGTGATACTCCCCACCCACCCCTCAGAATACACATATCCCGCTCTCCCAAGGCCTATCGCGTGTGATACTCCCCGTGCACCCCTCAGAATACACGTACCCCGCTCGCACAATCCCTATCACGTGTGATACTCCCCGCGCACCTCTCAGAATACACGTACCCCGCTCGCACAAGGCCTATCGCGTGTGATACTCCCTGCGCACCCCTCAGAATACAGGTACCCCGCTCGCACAAGGCCTATCGCATGTGATACTCCCCGCGCACCCCTAAGAATACACTTACGCCGCTCGCCCAAGGCTTATCGCGTGTGATACTTCCTGCGCACCCCTTTGAATACATGTACCCCGCTCGCCCAGCTAAATCGCGTGTGAAACTGCACGCGTAACCCTCAGAATACACGTACCCTGCTCGCCCAGCTTAATCGCGTGTGAAACTGCACACGCACCCCGTAGAATACACGTACCCTACTTGCCCAGCGAAATTGCGTGTAATACTCCCCGCGCACCACCAAATACACGTACCCCGCTTGCACAAGGCCTATTGCATGTGATACTCCCCGCGCACCCCTCAGAATACACATACCCTGCTCGCACAAGGCCTATCGCGTGTGATAATCCCTGCGCACCCCTCAGAATA
The DNA here is from genome assembly GCF_040938575.1 of Ambystoma mexicanum. NCBI lineage: Eukaryota > Metazoa > Chordata > Amphibia > Caudata > Ambystomatidae > Ambystoma > Ambystoma mexicanum. The sequence continues at coordinate 302,778,945 of NC_090933.1, forward strand.
CACATACCCTGCTCATCCAAGGCTTATCGTGTGTGATACTCCCTGTGCACCCCTCAGAATACACGTACCCCACTCGCCCAAGGCCTATTGTGTGTGATACTCCCTGCGCACCGCTCAGAATACACGTACCCGGCTTGCCCAAGGCCTATTGCATGTGATACTCCCCGCGCACCCCTCAGAATACATATACCCAGCTCGTACAAGGCCTATTGCGTGTGATACTCCCCGCGCACCCCTCAGAATACACGTACCCCGCTCGCACAAAGCCTATCGCATGTGATACTCCCTGTGCACCGCTCAGAATACATTTAGCCCACTCGTACAAGGCCTATTCCGTGTGATACTCCCCGCGCACCCCTCAGAATACACGTACCCCGCTCGCCCAAGGCCTATCGTGTGTGATACTACACGCGCACCCCTCAGAATACACGTACCCCGCTCGACCAAGGCCTATCGCGTGTGATACTCCCCGCGCACCCCTCAGAATACGCGTACCGCATTCGCACAAGCCCTATCACGTGTGATACTCCACGCGCACCCCTCAGAATACACGTACCCCGCTCGCACAAGGCCTATCGCGTGTGATACTCCCCGCGCACCCCTCAGAATACACGTACCCTGCTCGCCCAAGGACTATCGCATGTGATACTCCCCACGCACCCCTCAGAATACACGTACCCCGCTTGCACAAAGCCTATCACGTGTGATACTCCCCGCGCACCCCTCAGAATACACGTACCCCGCTCGCACAAGGCCTATCGCGTGTGATACTCCCCGCGCACCCCTCAGAATACACGTACCCCGCTCGCCCAAGGCCTATCGCGTGTGATACTCCCCACGCACCCCTCAGAATACACGTACCCCGCTTGCACAAGGCCTATCACGTGTGATACTCCCCGCGCACCCCTCAGAATACACGCACCCCGCTCGCCCAAGGCCTATCGTGTGTGATACTCCCCACGCACCCCTCAGAATACACGTACCCCGCTCGCCCAAGGCCCATCACATGTGATACTCCCCGCGCACCCCTCAGAATACACGTACCCCACTCGCCCAAGGCCTATCGTGTGTGATACTCCCCACGCACCCCTCAGAATACACGTACCCCACTCGACCAAGGCCTATCGCATGTGATACTCCCTGCGCACCCCTCAAAATACAAGTACCCTGTTCGCACAAGCCCTATCACGTGTGATACTCCCCGCGCACCCCTCAGAATACCCGTACCCCGCTTGCACAAGGCCTATCGCGTGTGATACTCCCCGCGCACCCCTCAGAATACACGTACCCTGCTTGCCCAAGGCCTATCGCGTGTGATACTCCCCACGCACCCCTCAGAATACACGTACCCTGCTTGCACAAGGCCTATCATGTGTGATACTCCCCGCGCACCCCTCAGAATACAAGCACCCCGCTCGCCCAAGGCCTATCGCGTGTGATACTCCCCACGCACTCCTCAGAATACACGTACCCCGCTCGCCCAAGGCCCATCACGTGTGATACTCCCCGCGCACCCCTCAGAATACACGTACCCCGCTCGCACAAGGCCTATCGCGTGTGATACTCCCCGCACACCCCTCAGAATACACGTACCCCGCTCGCACAATCCCTATCGTGTGTGATACTCCCTGCGCACCCCTCAGAATACATGTACCCCGCTCGCACAAGCCCTATCGCGAGTGATACTCTCCACACACCCCTCACAATACACATTCCCCACTCGCCCAAGCCCTATCGCGTGTGAAACTTCCTGTGCACCCCCCAAATGCACTGTCCTGGCCCTGTGAACTGGTGCAGGGTTAGCGCGGCCCTTTGCGCTGAAGTGGGGATTTCAATGCCTTATCCTTGCGCAAGGGGTATTCTTGGGGGCGTAACTGGCGCTGCGGGATGTTCTCTGCACCAGCGCTAAAAATGGCTTTGATGTTTCATGAATACGCGGTGCGCCAGAATGCTGTTTAGCGCACACGGCTGGCGCACGCTGGCGCACACTACCTCTCTGCGCTGCTCGCGTGCGCTGCCTCTGCGCTGAAATCTATGAATTACCCTGTAAATGTGTTCCCTCTTGACAAAACAGCACCACACTTCGCAACACCATTTATAATCAGGTTTACAATGAAATTCCTAAATTTCATCAGTTTCATTTACTGGTGTTATAAACCATTAAAAAACAGCTTTTCACCAACCCTGTAATGCAGAAATAGGCATAGATGTCCCCACACTACTTGCGGACATCGGAGGAGAAAAATTACTGATTTTTGGCTTTTTAAGGCCATAACTCATCCCATCCTCATCACCCGTCACCTCTCCATCGATTGTTTCATTTGTTTGCCAAGTGCAATGTTGTGTTTTTTTATTTGTTTTTACCACTGTGTTCACGGACATCGGCCGCTGTCCGCGAATCCCACACGGAAGGTGTTTCCGAAAATTGGACTCACCTAACGCTTCTCAGCATCCTATCGGCAGGCGTGTTCGATGTCTGGGGACATCACACCGTCCTCTGGACCATTCGGAACTCCGTTCACAGAGCGGACAGGGAAGTAAGTCTGCGGACTGAACCCAGATATCACTAATTTCTTTTTACCTACTTTTGGTCATTTTTTAAGAAAATACTTAATTGATTTACACCAAATTTACAAAGCACCCTTTTGGGACCAAGCCACAGCTCCTAGCACAAATTTGGTGAAAATCCATCCAGCGGTTTGGGCTGAGCAATTTATTTTTCATTGCAGCTTTGGGAAAAAAACACACATTTTGGGGCCCCTCCAATAACTTTGCCCCCCCCCCCCTTTAATGAAACCTCACCAAACTTTGTAGAATCAATCTGACAGGGCAATATACCTTTTTTTCTAAAATTTTATGAGGATTTGTCCAGGGGAGGCAAAGTTACAAGCCACCCAAAAAGTGCTTTTCCTATTGGTTGAGCAAATTACCATAATTACAGGACCGCTACCACAGGCCTTGTAATATCATAGTAATAGTTGTCAGATATGTTATCGTCCCTCTTCCGTATAAAAACGGAACACTAACATTGTCCATTTTGAATGTTGTATTGGATTTATTAATACTGTTCTGCGTTGTTATGCAAATGAAGTTCATGTGAGTAACTTTTACTTTGAAGCAAAATAAAAGAGAGTCAAGGGGAGAGAGAGAGTTAGAGACAAAGGTGAGTTCAGGATGTTCTAAAAAGTAGTTTAGTTTTTTCTCAAGTGCACAGAACTCAATTGAGGTACATTTGAGATGATCTAATAACAAGTTCAGTTTTTGGACACTTGCAAAAACAATAACCTACAGTGACTTTGATAGCGCTTCTATGCGGCCAACTACGCAATCAACATCTCTTTGCCAGTTTCCAAAAGGTGTCTTACACTGCTGCAATAATAAAAAATAAATAAATCCCAATTCATTAGGTATTCATCAGGCTAGTTAGTTGTGTGCCTAAATGAAAATAGCTGACATATTTGCACATAAATACTGAGCACTGCTCATACTCTTCTTCTTTTATAAGTCTCATTGCCACATGTCATAGAGAGCGTGACAAAGAATCGGGATTATTATATATCTTTAGTAAAGAAAAAGTTGAGTTCACAGTTTTGTTGAGTGAAGTGGCTGAATAAATTCCCTTGCTCCATGAGTGCTCAAATCTAGGATTGATACATTATAAAATATTAAATATTCCATGAAACCTATGTATTATTAATTGTCGCATTCGGATTAGGATCCTGTGGTACTTTGAAGAATGCAATTGAAAGAATTTGTGAATTTCAATATTTTGCCTCTTGCTATTATAATTATGTAATTATAGCATACTCTGTGATCTTTCTGATTAAAAGCACACAGTTAATAACTCATGCTCATTTGTTGCACATCTTGGATGCATTCCAATCACACTTAAATCTCCCTGGGTAAAGTTAACATGTTACTTTCAAAGTTTTGAGAATTTTAAGCAAGCCGCACAGACCTCCCAGCACTGCGCTAGAACGTGTGCAATTACCATTAGGTCGCTTAATGATAACGATAGTCACATTTAAGTTTTCAGATTTTTATTTCTGAAGGGATCACACACCATCTTGAAGTTTGTGCAGTGTTTGCACATTTTAAATTACTCCACTATTCTCCGCTGTGGGGATACTTAATGAAGAATTTGAAATATAACTTTTAGCAATATACACCCAAAAGACTATTTGTAAACTAATTTTTCAAGTCTGCATGGATCCAATTTGTGAATGTAATCCAACGTTATTAGAAAACTCATGTTTCATTACTAGGTCTCAAATCACTTTGTAGTTGCTGAGTAAATGCAATGCAACATGCTTCTAAAATATCGTGCTCGCTCTGCATGGAGATAGTTGACCCACGGTTATCATTATTTTAATGTAATAAGAGCTACAGTGCAGACAAGCTTTGGCTGTAAAATTTGCCTGACCTACATGACGAATATATATGCAACTTTTCGAATTGTTTCTCAGTAAATAACTTTCCTCACTGAATTGAAAACCTGCATTGCTCTCATATAAGTCCTGCAGCTGACTACAGAAGCCATCTTAGGCTACACAAAGACAAACTTTTTCTGTGAACTACAGGCCACATTTTAACTGTCTGAACACATTTTGAAATCCAAACCAAGCTTATCAATTATCAATTTTTCATTCTAATCGGGAGCAAGACAATGTTTGTCCAACTTTCTCCATGACTGAGGGCTTACGCTACAAAAGAAAAATACCGGGTGGCTGGCCACAATGTCACTAATAGTCGGATTCCAAGTAGAGGTTGGCAAGCCAGGAATTGTATGAGTCATCCCAAGTTTGAGCTGACCAAGACGCCTGTCTTGGTCCTAAGAGCAGAGCCATTAGGAAAAGAAGTGTACATTAAATACTCATCTATTTTTAAATAACAGTAGTGACATAACATACCTGTTTTATTTATCATCAGAATAGTATATCATTAAAAGTTACGCTTTCATTATCTACAAGGAAAACTAGGCCAGGTGGTCTCTCAAGACTGATTCACTGACTTAAATCACTGGAAAAGCATTCCAGCCTAGTTTAACACTCACTGCGTGAACTTTGGGTATATTCTTGCTTTAGACCGAGTGGCTTGTGTACTTACTGTGGTGTGGTCCATTATGAGTATACTGCAATAACATCATCCCTATCAATTAAAGAGCTCGCCCATGCCCCTGAGTTGGAAGTGGAAAGATTGCCTGGGGATTTTGGTCACATCACACGGTCACAGGCACAGATACGATGTGCTGCACTTTCTAATCATTTTTAAAACGGCACCTGAAAAATGACTGCATTTTTGCTCTGTTTGCCTCTTTGTAGCTTTGCAGTCGTGTTCGAGAATGTTTCTGGAAACCGTGCCTCTTGTAATAAACTATGGCCCTGCTTCACCCAGCATGTTTCAATGGGATGCACCTACTGAAAACACTTTGAGAACCAATCCCTCTGTATCTGGTCCAGCTGGAGGTGTGACTCGCCTCAATCAACCCAAATTGGAACCATTTATGTCCATAAAATCACTCACTCACCAACAAATCTCAAAACGAGGCAAATTCATAAAGTCTTACAGATATGCAAACGGCAAAGAAAAGGTGTGCAGGGTTGCAGCAAGAAAAGGGTGATTCAAGGGCAATTAAACAAAAAAACAAACAAACTGTCAACAATCCTCATCAGACCTTCCAAAGAGGGTGTGGTCAGTAGATCCTTCTTTCGACTTAAATGCGTTGAGATCTGTAGAAACTTGAGAGAGCTGAGCCATTGGAAAACAGATTTGTAAATGAGGCAGCCTGATATTGTCTCAAATAACAGAAGTAACATAACAGGAGATGTAGTTATCATCATAGAATGGAATCAAAAAGGACAACTTTTGAATTATCCAGGAAATAAATGCAATGAGTGATATTCATTTACAGAGCACTGTTCATCAGTCGTGCAGAATGGAAGATATGGGATTGACAGAAAAAATATAACTAAAAAACAAAGCCATTTTTGGCAAATCAGGTCTCACCAAGATTGATTTTCAAGATGAAATAATACATAATATAATTCATGTCGAAGCTGAAAAAAAGAAAAGACATTGCTTAAATAATGCTAATCTAGCAACTCTGAGGAATACAAAGCTAAGATTTGGAGTGTAGTGAAAGTCAGCATGCCTAGGAAAGTGAAGACATATAAACTGAGAACAAAATTAGTTTTATGTAGAGGCTAAGTGAAAACAACCACTGACTGCTCAACCCAACAAACCCTCATCAGATTTGTTGAGAAGCTCCTTCATTAATATTGTGGTGAATAAAGGAGGATAGAGGATGAAAACACCTCTTGGATGCTTGCTCGACGACCACTGATGCAAGAAACCACCCTCCACTGTCCCTGCATTCCCAGGAAAATTGCTATATAAAGAAATGTGTGCTAATGTGGCAGAAAGCGGACATGTGATTTACACCGGTTCGTCTGCCAAAGCCATTCGGCCCACAGAAATGAGATCAGGCCTACTGCATGAATCTGAGTGTATGCCAGCGGAAATGACAACAGACCACGATTACGATAGATCAGTGGCAAAGCGCTCATCTTGGAAACAATGACGATGCAGAGCGACACAGGTTCGAATCCCGGGTCCAGCTTAGAAACTTCTTCGGTATTAAGCACATTATAAATAACCACTTATACTTACAGCACTCCTGTCCTTGGAGTCTATGCTGGCTGAAAATAAGTTCTAATACACAATCATCCACATACTACGAACTCCATCCGCATCCAGGCAGTACTGGTCAGGTCATAAGACAGGCAGCAAGGAGAATGGCTTGCAAGAAGTCCGAGCACAACACCCAAACATTATGGCAGGTGTGGATGCCCACAAATTCACAGAGACAGTACTCAATGTGATTGTGGAGAAGATTATGGCTGTGGATGCATGGCTCCTAGGATCAGAGGCCTATATATCTACTGGCCCGAGAAGCGGGACATGTGGGTCACCATTGTAGCACACCACCTTTCAATGCTGTATCCACAAGTGCTGGAATGATCCGAAGTGTGCAGTGCGCAATTGCACTTCAAAGAAACAAGAGGCAAAGTATACAATTGGCAAAGTATGGGCGGGGGGTGGGGGGTATAGACAGTGCCATTTGGACAGGTTAGCAGAAAGTGATGCCCATCATTGAACTTGAGACTGTGACATGCTTGGATGAGGGACATAATACAGGTTAACGTGCTACATGCAGGAGACAAGACCATTACAAATATAAGCAAAATGCAGGGCACACAAGCCACAGGCATCTACTCCATGCAGGAAGATCATGCATGGGCACACCATTAACTCAACAACGACCATGCACACCCCACAATATTCAAACCTACAACAGATTCTGACCGACAACTGTACAGTGCATGTACACACACACACTTATGGGAAGGGCATGCATAAAGACCTTCAGCACACATTATCCTCGAGATGGTCCCACATAAGGTAATGTATAGCATGCTGCAGCACCCATTCCATTTGTGGATAGCAACAGATGTGAGACACAATGAAGCATGACCCACACAAATGCCTAATTACAATCATTTCTCCTTCTCCATTATAGCAGACATCACCTTGCAGGAATCATCTGGCACAACAGCTGCTCTAAAGCAAGGCATACATTTAGTAAGTAACACTGACATGAGATGGCTGCACAGACACTACTGAAATTGTCACTGTCAGACACTTTACCAAGGAAACTGCAAGTGACCCTGGTGGAGAGACAAGCCAGTTCATGGTCATGTTAGTCTCACAGCAGGGGCAGGAGAGCATTGAGAGAGGAACATAGCAACAACTGCAGGCCAGAAAGCAGCTCACAAAACCACAAACAAGCAGGTTAAGGAGGGTGTGTTATACAGAATCTGGCAGATTAAGAGTTGTTTGGCCAGGAGTAGGAGAGGGACCAGGCACCTTGACATGTGTAACCACTATAATCTATTTACCCAGATGACACATGGCTTACCACACTGCCACCATTGTTAACCCCCAGCACACACCCTGGACAGCAGAGGCATCCTTGGACATGATTCCCTCTTATTGGAGGGAGAACATTAATTTTTATGAGGGGAATCACGTCAGGCTGAGGCAGGAGGATGCCAGATGCAACTGTAGGAGGGAATTCTACAACATCTGGAGCAACAAAAAAGCTGTTCAGTGTACACATTAAGATCCAAGGCAGAATCAAGGAGTCCATTGACCATCACACTGCCACACTCATGAACATGCTGGTGCAATAAAGGAAGGGCCACAGTCTGTGGAAGGCAGGAGAAGATTGTGTCACCACAATGTGACACTTGCCTCATCAAATAGCAGCTCGTGTAAGCCAGGTGTGCCATAGGACTACTACAGTGGGATTTACATGATGACTTGGTAATGCATATGCAGGTTACAAATTGTGTAGTGGACAGGAATGGCAAAACTAATCAATGCAACATGTTGTTCTCCAGCTGCAGCAGGCACGATCTTCACTATTAAATGTGTTGAACACAACTTCCTCACATTTGGAGCCATGCAGCACCCACACAACCACAAGGTGACACATCTCAGATGTGACTGGGAAACTCACTTCATCTTATCTTTTCACTGCCAACACCGGTCATTGTTACCCAGTCTTCAAGTTGGTGTAGTTAGTTCACTTTCCAATACCCTTTCTAATAGTGGCCGAGGCCGCCCCAAGGTTTCTTCTAAGCATAAAGTGTAGAAGCATAGCTGCAGCTCTGCTGATGCAGCCAAGGTAGCTCAGCCTGTTTTCTTAGGGTGCATGGTTCTTCGAGTAGTAGATCTGGCATTCCTGGCCAAAGTATGACTGACTGTCTCACTCCTATGATGTTGTGTAGACAGTGCGCTCGCCAGTCTGATCCTTGGTTTGATGGTGATTCCAAGCTCCTGCAGCTTAAGCGGTGGCGCCTCAGCGAAGGTCTCGAGGTTTCTACCACCAGTCTTACTGTGTGCTTTTGTGCCGGGCACTGGACACGGTCTTATTTCATAGGGCTATTGTGGCTACCAAGAGCATGTTTTACTATGGTAGAGTGGAGTCCACTCTTAATCAGTGCAGATAATTATTTGAGCATATACGCCCCTTGTCCTCCCCACCACAGTGCAGGTGGGGTTACTCCCTCTCAGGATTTGTGCAATTCCCTGTCTAGCTTTTTCTGTGACAAAATTATGTCTATTTGTAGCACGATTGCATCCTCATGTTTAAAGTCAGGTGTATTTGACCCAGCTGTGTCCAAGTGTGCCCCAGCACATCTGAAGTCCCCTTTTCCTTATTTTTCCCCTGAGTATATAGCAGTGGCCACTTTAAAACTTAAATCTTCCTCTGCCCTGGACTCTATCCCATTAGCTGTTTATAAGAACATTATGCCAACTATTGCCCCATGTGTAGTTGAGGCTATTAATCTTTCTTGCCAGTCAGGGTTTATTCCATTACATCTGAAATATGCACTGATGATCCCCCTATTGAAAACAACCCTCACTTGACCCTTCTTGTCCAGCTAATTTTCATCCAATTTCTTTGTTTACCTTTCTTTATAATGTAATTGAAAACTCTGATCTCCCCTCTTCTTAGCTTGTTTCTTAAATCCTCTAGATATTGTTATCCTTGTCAGTCTGGTTTCCACACTGGTCAGGGCACATACAGCATCTTGGTCTCTTTTGTGGGTGAGCTTGTGCATCTCACTGATCAGGGTGGAGTGGGATCACTGATATTATTAGACCTATCAGCTACTTTCAATACTGTCAACCATTCCATCCTGTTTGTCCATCTCGCTTGGGTGGGGTTAACCGGACAGGTACTTGGTTTCAAGCTTTTCTGGGTGGCCATGCACAATCTCTCTCTCTTCCACCTTTTGGTTCTGTGTCGGTTCCTCTATCTTGAGGGTCCCCCAGGGGTTGGCCCTGTCCCCCACCATGTTCATTGTGAACATCCAGCCTATGGTTGAGCTCATCCACTCTCACGCCCACCAATGCTACTACTTTGCTGATGATACCCAGATTATTCTGCGGCTTGATCTATCTCAGCTCAATCTGGTGACTCAACTGCAGAGTTGCTTGGAGGCCATGGGTTGTTGGATGACCGAAAACTGGCTTACATTGAACAGGGTCAAGACTGAGGTCCCTCTTTCTGGCCATCCTCTCTTGGTTCTTTTCTGACATCAGTGTCTGTGGTAAAGGATTTAGGAGTGAAGCTTTCCTCTTCTGTCCGTTTTCTGGGCACTATAAGCTTAGCGTCCTGCACGGGGTGATGGGCTTTTTGTCTCTACAGTTTCATGCATCAGTGGTTGCTGCCCTGGTTGTTAGTGTGTTAGATTACTGCAATTCGCTGTATCTAGCCCAGCTACTTTATTTGATGCACCACCTTCAAGTGTTGCAAAACTCTGCACTGAGATAGGTAACTTGAACCCCCTAACATATGCATATTTATCCTGTTTTACAGCAATTTCACTGACTTCCTGTTGCACAAAGGGTGCAGTTGAAATCTATGTGCATTGTGCAACGGGCGTTCTATGGCAAAGGGGCAGAGTGCCTTCAGTGTACGTGCACCCATATGTCCCTAACCTCCCTCTCTGCTGCCAGGAGGCTTGCACTATTTTATTTTTGCATGTATGACTCAGCTGGGTGGGCACACAAACCTTTTCCATCGCTGCAGCTAAGTTTTGGAATTTGATTCCATTCAATCTCCAGGCAACTGTTGATCATCTCTCCTTCAATTGGTCTGTGAAGAACTTTCTCTTTGCCTGATTCCTTCCTGGTAAGGATCTGTCTGGTTGACTGTCATTTTGCTTAGCGCCATGTTGCCCTTCGGCGTATGCACGCTCTATAAGTATATCTAAGATAAGGTAAGATAAGATGCAGCCACCACCTTCACGGAGGATCCTTTCCTCTGAGCAGTCGCGGCATGGTCCATCAAAATGCCAGTCATCACTCATGTGCAAGTGTCACACATGATGCAATATCAAGTAAGGCCAGATCACTAGGATTTTCTCAAGTACATAGCCCCTCTTGGGCAACCATGAAACAACATGGGAGGCTACATGCCCTGGATTTCTTTGAGTACTCAGACCCTGTTGGGAAACAGTGAAGCAGCATGTGAGGTAGTTTGCACTCGATTGGTATTGAATTTTCAACAGTGTTGAACAATATGGGGGACAGTGATATGCAACATACCTTTGGATGTGGACCGGACAATACAGGTGAGAGTTGCAAGCATATTCTAGAGTTCATTGACTGTTGTGACACTGATTCCAGTGAGCCGAATGGTTAGCCTGTGTAGCTGAAAATGTCCACATGGGGATTAATCCATCACACCATCATAGGTCATGGCAATGTGGAGTGATGTGAGGGCTATTGCATTTTCTTGTGAACATTTTGTTCTCACAGAGTGCTGGTGTGTATCACATTTAGGTTGGACAGCCAAGGTACCACCCCATGCATGTTTTTCCATGCTCAATCGTCTTCCCGATTATCTGTGTGTGGTTTCAACAGCACATCTGTCCCACCCCACATTCAGAAGTAATCCTGAAATTATCACTCGTCTCTTGGCAGTGGCTTCTTCAGAGGATGTGCATGAGCTTGCTGATTCTGTGGCTGGTGATAGGTAGGACTAAGCACAGCATATGAGGCTGCACACCTAGCCTTGCCAGATGCATACAAGAGTGTTCCATCTGTGTGATTCAGGAAGCATCATTTGATTTGTAACATGATAAAGGCATGCTCATCCACTGCACTGGTCTTTGCATTGTCCGAATTGTAACTGTTTCCTGGCACAGTTTGGGATTTATGCACTTAGGTCAGCAGCCAAGGTTTTCATGGGTACACAGCATCATCTTTGTGAGTGGATTAAACATTGGTCAATTTGTCAGGCATTCATGATATGTGATCTGAAGATAGTATACCAGCTTTGTTTGTGTGAGAGTTACCTAGCAACAGTGTCCACCTGTTGTTCATTCTGCTCATCAATCATGCCTGGCTGTTTTGCTGAGGACCATAGCATGTATGTGTATGAAGAGCATCTGGGCAACAAAAACACCCATGGATTAATGTTGGGAAACCTTTCTTGTACAACATGCACTTGTGTGTGTTGTAAGTGTAACAGTCACATGGGTTCAGTCTATGACACCGACAATATTTGGGATGTCAGCCTCACTGCAGATGTTGCCTGTTGAGGGTGGTGTCATCAGCGTAGACAGTTCTGCCGCACAGGAGATGAAGGCACTCAGCACTGGGAGATTCCCTCCATGCACTACCCACTGCAGCCCACAGTGACCCATTCCCACAGAAGTGAATCAGTTTTGTTGGAATTGAAGTTCAATGCCTATCTTTGGCTCAGGTTCTATAGCTGGAACATCTCTATGTCCATGAGTGCCTGGTGATCGAGATGGGAAACGAGGGTAGGTTTGTGCCTTGACACAGCATCTACATGGTTGGCTTTGAGGGAGGGAAAATGCAAGTGTCATTAATGTGGCAATGTAGGTGCATGATTCATTGACACATGCTGATGCAGTCACAATCAGAGGATTTAACCCCCATTGTGTTGCTGTCTGTCCACATTTTCTAGGGATCACTGTGATACCTGGGTGCGGTATGTGTGACATGAAAGGGGCTCAATATTGTGCTGCATGCAGCATATGAAGAGTATCATGCACATCCCATCATTCTACCATGAACACATGTCTACTAATTATCCCACTGATTTTGTCCAACTCATCCCACATGTAGTGCTGCTTGGTCTTCCAGTGCTCAGTCACCCTCTGGAACATCATCTGCATCAAAATCTCCCCCTTCCACATATTATCAATAATATATTATTTATAATTGAATGTTTTTATAGTGCAAACCGTGATTGAGAACAAGGAAGCACAGTAGGGGTTATAGAGAACACCACTAGAAGAGAGAATTTAACAAGTCAAAAGTAGACATTACCTGAAAGGACACAAGTGCCCTTGGTATAACGATGACGCTGGGATGGGTGAATTGTCTTGCTCTGTTCTTTTGAACCCATTTATGACAGATCCATTTCAAAGGCACTTTCTGGTGTTAGTTGCAATGATTTATTTGCAGATGGACCATCCCATTATCAGAAGATATACATCTACCAGCATATTGGCTGACAGACAAGTCTACGCCACTTTTCCTACAGCGGGAGGTCGTTGCTATTGGTGGATCAGTGGGTAGACTAACATCAAACTATATGCCTTTCCTGCAATTTCTAACCTCTTTCCACCACTCTCTAAATGTGATGCAGAAACTGCTGAGTAAAGACACCACTTTTGCTTTCCCATATTTTGTTCTTGATTCCAAACCTAATAAGCAAGTTCAATTCTTTAATAGGCAGGAGAATGTCACAATCATTTATTATTTTTAAATGGGACAATATTCTTCAAAAATGTGTTTTCTGGGTCATTAAGTGAGCCTGAACATTTACAGGTATAATAATGTTATTTTATTGGAGGACTTAAAAGGTGTTGTTGGTATGTTTGGCATGGTCCATCATAATGAAATGTATGTTTTTCCTACTTTCTGATGCTTACTTTATGCGATCAAATGTCATTTCTTTGCTAACGTGTTACCCACCTTCAATAGTTACCTCTCAAAGATCATTTCAATTGCTATTGTTTTTATGGAGTTATTAATTAGTTATTCTTTATGACGTACAGTTCTAAGGAAAGAGACTTGATGAATCATTGTGGTTGCTAATTGTCACTTCCATGTCAGTCAAGACATTCGTGTTAAATGTAACCAAAGGGAGTGATGTGGCACTCCCCTGTTGGGTAATTGCGTGCCATACAAGCCAGAAGGTCTCAGAAATTCCACTATGGGCCTGAAAAGTATTCAATGTGGGAAAGCCAAGTCTCTCCCCAAAGTGATTGGTGCGCTAGGAGCAGGGTTCTCAGTGTGACGCTCCTGCTCATCACAGGAGCGTTGTGCGGAGACCCGCTGCATGCACCACTCACCTTCTTGCCTGGGCTGCACCTAACAGATGTGGCCTGGGCTTACTTACTTTTCTGGCCCACCACCCTCCACCATGCTCTTGTCTGAAGTCAGGTGCCATTGTCCGATTGAACTTTATCTCTGCCAGGCAACCCCTAGCAAATTTAGCCCAATCTTAAAATCCCTGCAAGCTGGCACTACATTTATTTATGCTGAGCCGCACCTGACAGACATTGGTCAGCCCAGATTATCAAGATCCGTCCCTCCCTATACATGAAACATGTTCTGACATGCTCAGTTTAGTAGGAAACATCCAGTTCGTAGCAGAAATGTCAGGCAGATCACCATGCTTTTTTTAACCCATCACCCCCAAATAGGGTTCATAATTGCTTTATAATCCAACCACCTCAAGCTTTAAAGGAGTCATGGGCCTGTACACATAGTAAAATGTCCTTGCTCTGCTCAGGTTTTTAACTCCGGGCCAATTTCTCCCAGTATGGCCCTGAGACATCAGCATGCTTTATATAAAGCCTAGTTTATGGAGGCAGAGTTTAAACATTTCTAGTGGTCTCAGGGTGGGATTGAACATAGTCTATTGAGGTATGTGAAGGGATAAGGAACCAAGAAGTGACATATCTACATTTATGTCCCTGTGGCCTTACCAGGCATATTCTTTAAATCTACAGGTTATTTTTGCAGGATCTAGTTGAATATTCTAACTATTATGTGAGGTGTCAAGATTGTGTGAGACATCAAATCAAACTTAGTACCCAGCAGGGGGATGTGGCCACCTCTCAGACAATTAGGATGCTCGGAACAGGGGAATTACCAGCGGTAATCTGCCCGCTATGAGCCACCTCACAGCTGGAGGCCGATCTCTTCCCGTGCCGGGGAGCGAGATAAGTGTGATCTCCCCCCTCTCTGATACCCCCTCCCCCATCCACAGAATTGCCTTCCAACCCCTCCACACCATCCACACTTACCTTTTTTATGTCCATTTCGGGAGCAGACACACTGGGAACACTGCTATCCCCAGCACATCCGCTCCCGATCTCCAACATGCCATCATGGCTTCACTTGGGCCTGTAATTATGGGCTCTGGGGCATTACCTGAAGTGGTAATTCCCCCCCCCCCTGTGTGGGGCTTATTGCTTAAGTAAAAATAGCCTTGAATCATACAGTGATGTTCATTTTAAAAGCTGCTTACATTTTGCCTGCTAGTTATATTGTTTTTCCTTTCTCACTAGATTTTACCATTTTGATATTTTCTGAATTACACTATTTTCAAATATAGCACAACCTTTTGGATCAAGATGTACACAACGTATCACCGCTTCCCTACTAAACCTACACCATCACACTTTGGAACTGCTCTACCTGCCTGTATATATTTTAAATTTAAAATTTTAAATGCGAATTTTAAATGTTAAAATTGTACTATAGATCTACTTGTCAATATCTGATGTCAATCTTATTGTGCCTGTATATCTGATCATGTATTTATGACCTCATGTGGAACCTAAGATATGTGCCCAGATGCCTTAGGGCCAGGTGCGCTATATAAATAAAGAAACACAATACAATACAATGCAATACGACCCAGTGTTCACCAATGTAATAACAATTTCTGTATTCCCAAATGTGAATTGAAATGGTTATCTTTGATGACATCCCCCTAAAAAATGACACAGAGACAATAGCAAGTGATGATGCATAATAAATCACATCAGTAAGCCAGGATGGAATTATAGTGCAGCGGTCGCCGCCCTATGGTTAAGAGTTGGAGACAAATAGGAACCCCTCAAAATTATTTTACTAATAGCTTTTGATTTGAAAAGTGATTAAAGACCCACAGGTCCCCTCAGACTGCAAAGTTTTGTAAAGATTAATTAAAAAATAAATAAAAAGTTGTTAAGCATAAAAAAAAGTGCGGCCTGCTTCCCATTAATTTTCCCTTAGACAAATATTTAGGGGATTTACCCAAAACTGTGTGTTTTTCTAAATGAAACGACTGTCATCTTGTTTTCTCTCGATATGAGCGATATTCACAGCTATAGCTGAGTAAATGGGAAAATGAAACGTAGGTAAAAAGCTATTTGCAGGTCAGAAAACATGGAAATGCCATCAGTGTAGAGGTGGGGGAGGCTAGAGGGCAGCAAGTGACATTTTGGAGTTGGACGGGGTCTAGGGACTGATTCTGCAGCACAAATGTTTCTGTAGCCTCGGCTATAGTCGCAAATAGCTGACATCTGAAAGAAAAACTGTGTCACAGAAACAGTATGTGTTGTGGGGGGAGATGAGGAGGCCACCTGGGGAGTGGGTGGAGCTTGCACAGATGAGGGCGGCACTTGGTGAGGTGCTGGGGGTGCAGGAAAGCATTTTCTTTCCAGCCATTTTACCGATATTCACGGCTATATCAAAGGCTACAAAGGGCTACAGATAACCACAGGTACAAGTAGTTCTGTTCCTGTGTCTATGTATTTTGGGGTGTCAATGTTTCATTTATTTTTGAAAGTTATTTGTATAGGTTTAGTGACATTGAGGGTGAACAATCTCTGGCCATGGCCAAAGGCCGTGGTCAGTGATGTGCTAGGTATTTGGGACTCTTTTTTTTATTTTGAATGTGTTTTCAGACTTTTGTATATGTGATACTTGGGAGAAAAAGAGAAAAACATTGTTTAACAAAATGAATATAACAAGGGTCAATAGTATTTTATTTTTACATGACCCGTACAACGTATTTTAGGTTGTGTGTTCTTACTCATGGTATTGTGTTGTGTGGCTGTGAAATGTTGGTTTACCCAATTTACTGTTATGCATAATTCTCTGCTTGCTTTATTTTCAGGGGAATTGTGAGAGATTAGGTGAGAGTAGGAGGAACATGGGAGTGGAGGAGGGCTGGTATGTGTGCTTGGGACACTTGTTTGGAGTATGGGTGAGTGCAAATCAGTTTTTTAATTCATAGTTTTTGTGAATAGCCACTGGTAAGAGCAAATGTCCATGTATCGTCTTATATGATCACATGTATAAAACGCCCATGCGTAGGCATGTCAACGCTTTTCATCTTTTCTTCGGTTGTCTTTGTAGCCATGTTTATATTTATAGTCGCGTATATAAAAATAAATATAAATTTGCTGTGCATAATCATATTGTTATGTGGATAGTATAGCACAGAATGTTATCTGCGTGTGTTATTTTGTGTGTGTGGGTGTTGTGTTTTTTTAATTTATAGAAAATGTATGTGTAGCTGCCACTACAGGTAAGGGTTGCAGCTGCGTTGATTATTCGTGGCTACTAGTGATTCTGGCAGTGTTTTTTTTTATGTGTTTCAGTGTTTCTAATTGGCTGGTTTTCATGTTGGAAATGTGTACTTCAATGTGATAGGTTGTAGTGAATATGTTGGCCATTTTATTAGTTTTCTTACAATATAGTCCTCTTTTTCTGGTTTTGATTTTGGAAATTATGAAACTCCCCATTTTGTCTACTTTTCTCATTTTGACTGCAGAACTCACGCTGTGCAGTTCATGTTACCTGTGATAAAATATGATTGGCATTGCTCAGTTGTTTGTCATTGTTTTGTTGACAGTGTGATTTGATAATATGTTGATAATTGTGCTCTGTGTTTTTTTTCTTTTACTGTATTTCTTAACAATGAAGTGGTCCTGCTGTATATGTAGAATATGGGTGGGAATAATTATTGAAAGTTGTTTAATAGGCAGGAAACTGTGAGGTGTGTGATATAGAATCATGAAGTATACTAGTTACATTCAAAATAAAAGAATGATCACAGAGGAGTAGAAATGTGATTTTATCTACATTCTTTTTTAATCACTTATGGTGTGTGTTAAAGTGATTTGTCGGGTGATATGAACATTTGTTTTTTTAAGTTATTTTTTTTGCTAGTTTGGTGTGATTTGATAATGTAAGTTTTAAACAAGATTTGGTTTGCTGAAGTGTGTTACTGTGTGGTTATGTATAAGAGAAAATACATTGGCCCTCATTAGGACCCTGGCGGATTTTTTCCGCCATCGGCGGACTTTTCCGCCATGGCGTAAAGTCCGTTTACGCCATGGCGGATGGCGGACTTACCGCCCCATTCCGAGGTTGGCGGGGCGGTAAGTCCCCATTGACCCATTTACCCTTCCCCATTCCCATTTCGGCCCCATAGGGCTCAATGGGAGTGGGGAAGGCGTTAATTACGCCACCGTACATTACGGTGGCGTAATTAACACCAAGGTCCCATAGCGCCATGGATTTCTCCGCCCGCAAAAAGCGGGCGTAGAAGTGACCATGGCGCTTTGGGAACTCGTAGTTGGCGGTAAGGGGTCGGCGCAGCTAACGCTGGCGTAGACCCCTTACCGCCAGGGTCCTAATGAGGCCCATTGTGTTTATTTGTTTGTTGTTTTATGAAACCTTGTGCTTAACCTCATGAAAATGTGTTTGATTGGTTCAATTTTAAAGTATATATTCATAAAGAATAGAATAATAGTATTAATTGTACAAACTGCTTTTATATAAAAAAGAAATGGAATGGATTGTTTGGTGCACATTTCCCTAATAAATTCAGGCGCAATTAGTACACACATTAAAGGTTGTAACATTTTGTGATGGTTTATTGGAAGTTTACATGTGCAAAACTTTAAAATAGGAAACACACTGATTTGTTTTTATGTTCTTGTTATTGTACTACTAATTCATACACAAATACTGTTAGTTGTCAATGGCAGTTTACTGGGCATACTGGTTCTTACCTTGCGTTAAGGTGAATATTTAGTGTGCCCATAGTTAGAGGTTGTGACTAATGTGAGGGCTTTAATAAAGACCTTGGCCTTTTTCTGACACATAGGGATTTATTGATATGCAAACTCATATTGTGTAAAAAAGAAAAAGGAATGTTCAAATTGCCCCAATAAATGCAGCCACAGTACGTGTTAAGGAATGCTATTTTAGTACACAAATTAGAGGTTGTACAATGTTGGGATGGTTTATTTGAAGTTTACATGAGCAACATTTTAAAATAGGAAACACTGTTTTAATGTTCTTTTTGCTGTACTGTTATTTGATACACAAGTACTGGCAGCTGTCAATGGCAGTTTACTGGACACACTGACTCTTCTATAGAGTTTTGGCAAATATTTAGCATGTCCATAGTACAGGTATGACCAATGTGAGGGCTTTAATAAACACCCTGGGGCATTATCTGATGCAGGAATGCCGCTTTGGCTCTGGGTTATTACTATTTGGACTGTGGCCATTAGATTGGATTAATAATAGTGTTCTTATTTGCTTGGAAGACACACTGGCATTTTACAACTGAAAAGGATTTCTGCCATGGAATGGGATACAACGTCTGTTCACCCTTTTGATGGTTGCTATATCATACAAGAAGAGGTTATGTGCATAGGATGAGAACACAGAATATTTTTAGGCAACATTTCTGATTTTGTTCATGCTTTGGCAGAATGTTAACTAATTCTGTAGGAGGGATAGATGCTGTGAACTATGAGTCATAGTAGCATTTAACGTTTTCTGGATGGTGTGGCCTATACTTGGTTTCACATTGTGCAAGAAAACACTAAGACATGGTCCTTCTAATATGCTGCCACAAATATTGGGCTTATGCAAAAGTTTAAAATAGGAAACACTGTTTTTTTCTAATGTTCTTGTTTCTGTACTGTTATTTGATACAGAAATACTGTCAGTTGTGAATGGCAGTTTACTGGGCACACTGGCTCTTGCATGGAGTTAAGGCGAATATTTAGCATGCCCATAGTTACAGATCTGACTAACATTCACCTGCCTTCATACTAGAGGAGCAGGAGCCCCTCGACTGCTGGAGCAGTCACCCTTACCACCAGGAGGACCTGGGCATCAACCGGATGCAAGGTAGGGCCACGGGCACTAAGCCCAATAATCTGAAGCCGAGCCTGCACTAATAGTTCACTACGACATGGCTCCGCACCTCACGCGTGTTTTTCCCGACGTCTGCACCCAGATCTCCGTCCTTGCATTGGAGTGCAGTTTTTGCCTGATTCTGTTGCTTTATCTGCATTTCATACCGAGCCACCATTGCTTGCCACGAGGCCCCTGCCATTTCAAGATGGCTGCATGATCTTCGTGTCTGTTCTCGCATTAGCCTAGGACTTGGCTAAGAACAGCCCCCTTGCTTGATTGGTCACCCGCTGCCTTAAACTGCCAATCTGGCGCCGGCAGGCGACAAGCCGGCCCACCCCTAAGGCACACACCATAAGGCTCCCTGTCCTGATCCCTATTCACCTGCCTTCATACTGGAGGAGCAGGAGCCCCTCGACTGCTGTAGCAGTCAACCTTACCACCAGGAGGACCTGGGCATCAACTGGATGCAAGGTAGGGCCACGGGCACTAAGCCCAATAATCTGAAGCCGAGCCTGCACTAATAGTGCACTATGACACGGCTCCGCGCCTCACGCCTGTTTTTCCCGACCTCTGCACCCGGATCTCCATCCCTGCATTGGAGTGCAGTTTTGTCCTGATTCTGCTGCTTTATCTGCATTTCATACCGAGCCACCATTGCTTGCCACGAGGCCCCTGCCATTTCAAGATGGCCGCATGATCTTCGTGTCTGTTCTCGCATTAGCCTTGGACTTGGCTAAGAACAGCCCCCTCGCTTGATTGGTCACCCGCTGCCTTAAACTGCCAATCCGACACCGGCAGGTGACAAGGCGGCCCACCCCTAAGGCACACACCTTAAGGCTCCCTGTGCTGAGCCTGTCACGAGCCGGACAGAGCCTAGGGCCATACCCCATGCCGGAGAGCTACCAGGATCCACTCGCCAGCACTTGCTTCGAGGATGACTTGGTAAGTCACTCTGCACCTGAAACCTTCACCTCCATTGACTACATACTATGAGCGACCCGCATTGTATCACATCGGGCTGCACATACAATCTTTAGTACATGCACCTACTCGTAATGGGTGTTTGCCAGCTATCTTCACTTTATGGTTGGCCTGGACTGTGCCTCGCTACATACTTCGAGCCACTGACTCTTTGTGCGCATGCCGCTCCCTGACATGTAATCCCGGCACTGAGCCTCATCCTTCCCACTTCTCCACACTATGCTCCTGTCGTGTGATGGTAGTCGCTTGCCTTGTAACATTGCTCACTTTCTTAGCGTTTAGCCTGTTATTTAGCCATAGGCTGATACCCATGTTCAGGCTAAGAAAATCTAGAATGATTCCAGAACGCCTTACCTTTGCTGCTCACTGTGTTACCTCTACCATGGTATATACCGGGTCACACTCTGCATGGCCCAGCCTCTTGTCCTAACAATCTGACCTCAGCCTAGTGCATTCTGTAGTGCATTCCCTGACATGCCTGATATTTGAATCTAGCTGCGCTATATTTTGCATTGCATTCCCTGATGTGCCTGATATTTGAATCTAGCTGCGCTGTATTTTGTATTGCATTCCCTTGATATGCATGATATTTGAATCTAGCTGCGCTGTATTTTGCATTGCATTCCCTGATGTGCCTGATATTTGAATCTAGCTGAGCTGTATTTTTCATTGCATTCCCTTGATGTGCCTGATATTTGAATCTAGCTGCGCTGTATTTTGTACTGCACTCCCTGATGTGCCTGATATTTGAACCTAGCTGTGCTGTATTTTGCATTGCATTCCATTGATGTGCCTGATATTTGAATCTAGCTGCGCTGTATTTTGCACTGCATTCCCTTGATGCGCCTGATATTTGAATCTAGCTGCGCTGTATCTTGCATTGCATTCCCTTGATGTGCCTGATATTTGAATCTAGCTGCGCAGTATTTTGCACTGCATTCCCTGATGTGCCTGATATTTGAAACTAGCTGCGCTGTATTCTGCACTATCCTAACTTTACAGACCGACATATGCTGACATTTCACTGAGCTGCCCAGGTCACTATATGACTGATGTTATTTAGTCCAATCTAGGCTCTTGTATCCATTGTGCCGCTCTGGTCACTGTTACTACAGTCCTATCCAATGAGACCTAATCTTGACCCAGTGTGAACAATCTCGTAGGTATCTCACCTAGGTATCAGTACTACCACCATGCACTTCAGCGTGCTCCTTCTACTATACTACATTCTAGCCTTACCGGCTGCCCCAGTCACTCCGTTACCTACTGCAACAACCCTCCCCCTCTGGGCTAAACTTGTTCAGTTACCTAATAGTCTGGCCTGCCCACACCTACTCCACCAGGCACTGCCCACTATGACTATAACTCCAATAATGAGCCCTACAGCAACACCATAGGTTTACACTGCCTAGGTAACCATACTAACCAATACCTCAATGACCCAGCTTTGTGGCTGGAACACTTCGCCAGGAAATCCACACCTAATCAACCGTGCCCCCTTTCTCTCAGAAACAAGAGATTAGGCACTAGACTCCGCCTACGACACTCCCACAACAACGCTACCAAGCAAACCTCACATACACCTAGCTCACCCCCACTCCCCACTAGATGTAAATCCACTGCCGCATGTGTTTAACTGCCCGTGTTTAAGGGTGCCCTTATCAACGCTAGATCTCTCCCATCTCACGCTCTAGATGTTGCTGACCTCATCACCACATCTGACCTCGACTTCCTCGCTATATCCGAAACTTGGCTACACACCGCATCAGACCCCGCACTATCCTTGGCCTTACCACCTGACTACGGCATCACGCGATGTGACCGCACCACTGCCCAATCCAGAGGCGGTGGCGTGGCCTTTATCTATAAAAACTCTCTTGATCTAAGAGTCGTTGTCAGTCAAACTATCACTCACGCCCAACCAAACAGCCACCCTCCACCTCATCTATAGGCACCCAGGTCCAGCACCAACCTTTGTTGGTGAAATATCCACTCTCCTCCTTCACAAAACCAAAACTTACCCACAAACAATCATCCTAGGTGACCTTAATTTAGGTCTTGGTGACCCTAAAGATCCCGTGGCACTAGATCTGGAAAATGCTCTAACTGACCTCAGCCTCACCGTGTACGTCCAAGAACCCACCCATATCAAAGGCAGGACACTTGACTGGTTAGCCGGCTCTAATTGCAATATCAAGGTTCTTGACAATACCCAGTGCTTATGGTCCGACCATCACATCATAACTTTCAATATTGAAGCAACTCCGCGAGCCTTATCTCAGATAGCCCCAGAACTCCCTACTAGGAGTAAAAAGGACATAACTAAGGAGAAACTCCTCACACTGCTACTCCCACCCCTTAATGTGGCCACCAATACCTGCGTTGATCCCACCTCCCTAGCAGATACTTACAACCAAACTATGCTTACGGCTATAGACTCTATAGCTCCCGTCAAACTGAGGAAGGCCAAACCAGAGCACACCTCAATTCTTGGTTTACCCCACAGTTAAGAATACTCCGCAAAGCCAAACGTGCTGCTGAAAATCGCTGGAAAAGTCACCCTTCGGACGTGCATAAAGACGGCTTCCTTCTTGCCTCACTCACCTATAAAGATGCTATTATCACTGCAAAAAAAGAGTCCCTCAATAACCGTATTCTGCAAGCTGATTCAAACACAAAAGAACTCTTTAGAATCTTAAAAGAGCTAGAAAGTCCAACATCGCCCCCAGACACCTGCACGAAAGACAGCAAATGGTGCGCCAAAATTCAAGCAGCCTTACTCAATAAAATCTCCACACTACAATCTAAAATCAAAAATAAGCAGGATAGTCTAAAGCGTGACAACTGCTCAGCCCCCCCCCCTGTCAGGGCCCCCCTGTCACCTCCAAACCATTTGCTAACACCAAAACATTTGCCTTCTCACCGCTCACCATTACTGAGGTAGAGAATATCATCTTGAGAAATAAACCTTCCAACTGTCAAGGTGACCCTTGCCCAGCTCCTATCATTAAGGATTCTACACATGATCTGGCCCCTTTCATTACGGCCTTCATCAACTCCTTCTTTAAAACAGGCATTGTCCCGGACAACCTTAAGGACGCTTGGGTGATCCCATTGCTCAAAAACCATCCCTAGACCCAAGCATACCTACCAACTACCGACCCATTACCACGGTACCGTTTTTGCTTAAGATTCTAGACCGTGCAGCATACCTTCAGATTCAAGACTACTTGGAATCTAACAATCTGCTAGGTCTACGACAGTCTGGATTTCGTCCTAGACACGGGACAGAAACTGCCTTGATAGACTTAAAAACCCAAATTGAGGTAGTGTAACGCTCACCTGATTCCCGTAGAGGCGCCGGTCTTGACTGGGCGTATTCCGTAGCTTCAAAGGTGATGTGTAACACACGGCTGGCTCTTTGGGCTGGACCTCTGTGCACTGTATGCCTGGCTCGAAGGGTAAGATGTCTGCAGATAGAAAATATGGGATTAATGAACTGGGTTGTTGAATGTCTCTCTCTTCTTCCCTTTCTCTTCTCCTGTAGAACCCCAAAGGTTAACGCTCTCACCTTAGGTAAGTGAACGCCGTGCTCTCCATCTGCCTCGAGGCAGGGTGCTGTAACCAGTTTCTTCACTGGATAAGGGGGGCAGGCCTCCTGACTTCAGAGGACTGCTGTCCGTCGTTTACTGCACGAACGGTAAGTTTCGAGTAATTCTAATGTCTTTAAAGTCTTTAGTAATGATATCTCTTGTTTTCCAGGGTTCCGGCAATGGCGGATGACGGGCTGCAGTGAGTTGAAGATGGAGCCTGTGTGATGAATAGAAGCGCCTGGAAGCACGTAAGTAAGCGCTTGTTGCCTGCTTCACGAAGCGCTCTAACTGTCTTTTTATTTTGCAGGTACAAGTTCGGAGCGGCTGCAGGGTGCCGGAAAACCCACTGGGTTAGATGTGGAAAGGAGTAATGGCACGTGAGTATTAAAGTTCCCCAATGTCTTTAAACGCACCTTGTTTTGTCTTTCAGATGCGGGATGCAGCGCCGAAGGCCTCCGGAGCGTGCGAAGAGTTGGTAAGCTTTTGTCTTTCAGATGCCGGAATGCAGTGTGAAGACCTCCGGAGCGCACGAAGAGTAGGTAAGCCTTTGTCTTTCAGATGCCGGAATGCAGCACGAGGCGTTGGTGACAGCCGATGGACCGGGTAAGTGAAGAGCTGTCACTGAAGACCGTAATGCTAACCTGTTCTTTCTTGTCTTTATAGGTGTTACTGAAGACTAGATTCAGGATGGTAAGCCCTTTTTCCTTAGGCCCAGGATCAGATGCAGAAGACACGATGAGCGTTCTGCTGCTGAGGATGCAGAATAACGCAAAGCAAGATTCATCCATCGGGTGTGGTTTAAATAGCCTCCAGTAGTGCTTAGGCGTCTCCTTCCACAGCCACGCCTAGGCAAGAAAAGAGCTCCTGTTTTCCAGAAGAGTTCCAGTGTTCTGAATCTAGGGAGTGGCTCCTGCCCCACCCAACAGGAAAAGTAGTTCCACACAGAGGAGGATCAGAGGCTCAACTGGCAGGCAAGTAAGCAGCATGGTCTGCTGCAGGTAAGTCCACCCAAGCATTATGAGCCCGGCGCTTCCAGCGCTGGGACTGGGCATATTTAGCATATTGGCACCAGGACTGGGTCCAAAAGGTCCCAATTGGGACTGGTTGGCACTCGGAACCTGGGTTATGGATCTGCTTCCAAGGGAGTTGGGAAAACCCTGACCTTTTGGAATCAGAGATCATGACAGTACCCCCCCTCAAGGCCCCTCCCAAACCGGGCTTCTCCGGGGGTTTTGGCTTGTCAGGAAATGTTCGGTGAAATCTTTTGATTAGGCGAGGAGCGTGGACATATTCAGCAGGTTCCCAGGATCTCTCTTGGGGGCCGTAGCCTTTCCAGTCAATTAGGTAAAATAGTTTAGATTTGGAGATCTTGGAGTCCAGAATGCTTTTGACTTCAAACTCGAGTTCTCCATCAACTAGGATAGGTTTTGGAGATTTGGTTAGTCGGGTTTGAGGTTGCACGGGTTTTAATAGAGAGACGTGGAAGACCGGATGTATCTTCATGTGCGGGGGCAAGTCCAACTTGACCGCTACTGGGTTTACTATGGTAGTGATGGAATAGGGACCAAGATATCTTGGGTTGAATGTGCGTGGCCCTTTTAGAGGTAGATATTTGGTGGACAACCAGACTTGATCCCCTACTTGATATTGAGGGGCTTCCTTCCGATGTTGATCTGCTCCTTTCTTGTATTGTTCTTTAGCCCTTTGAAGGTGAGAAACAGCTTCCTTAAAGGCTTGGGTGATTGTAGAATGCAGGTAGTCTACTGCTGGTGTTTCAAGATCTTGGAGGGGATCCAACTCCGAGGTTCGAGGGTGACTGCCGTACAAAAGAAAAAACGGGGTTTTCCCAGTTCCCGAATGGACAGAGTTATTGTAGGCATATTCGGCTATCCAAAGGATGTCTTTCCAAGTTTTTTCAGTTTGTTGCAGCATGCAGCGTAAATACTGTTCCAGAGTTTGATTGGTCCTCTCGGTTTGTCCGTCGGTCTGAGGGTGAAGACTGGTCGATAGTCTCACATCAATTTGAGCCGACCGACAGCAACTTCGCCAAAAATGAGAAATAAATTGACTACCTCGATCCGAAATCAGAACCGAAGGAAAACCGTGCAGTCGGACGATGTTTTCGAGAAATTCTCGGGCCAGAGTTGCTGCTGTTGGCAAGCCTTTGAGCGGAATGAAATGCGCCATCTTGGAGAATAAGTCCACGATTACTAGAATCGTATTGTATCCGGAGCATGGAGGTAGATCGGTGATGAAGTCCATAGAAAGCGTATGCCAAGGTCGAGGTGGGATGTCAATAGGGCGTAAGAGGCCTGCTGGTCTTTCCTTTTGACTCTTGTTTTGGGCGCATATTCCACAGGACATTATAAAGTCTCTGATATCTTTTTTCCAAGACGGCCACCAGAAGTAGCGCTTGATCTTTTCTGAGGTCTTGGCCATACCGGGATGTCCTTCCATTAAAGAATCGTGATAACAAGAGATTACTTTTTTCTGTAAATCTGTGCTGGGTAGGTATAATCGTTCTTGGAAATACAATAAGTTGTCCTTTACTGCAAAGTCCTTTCCCTGCAGATGCCAATTCTGTATGTCTGCTGGAGTTACAAGTTGTCTGGCTTTATCCTTAACTTCCTCTATGGATTCTGTGGCGATTACTCCCAGAATTCTTTGTTCGGGAATGATTGGTACAGGTTTAGGGTTGATCAAGTGTTCTTCCACTCCCATCCGAGAAAGGGCATCAGCTTTACCGTTTTTTGTACCAGGTCGATAGGTAATTATGAAGTCAAACTCGGCAAAGAATAATGCCCAACGGAGTTGTCTAGAGGATTGGGCTTTTGCGGTTTTCAAATATTGCAGGTTTCGGTGATCCGTAATCACAGTAACGGTGTGTCGGGCCCCCAGCAGATAATGCCGCCAAGCCTTAAAGGCAGACTTGATAGCCAGAAGTTCCTTGTCAGTAATCGTGTAATTGATTTCAGGAGGTGAGAATTTGCGGGACCAAAATGCCACGGGATGCAACTGATTGGTTACCGGTTCCTTTTGTGATAGAACTGCCCCCATGGCAAGGCTTGAAGCATCAGTTTCCACGATGTAGGGGAGTTCGGGCCGAGGGTGTTTTAAGATTGGTGCAGAGATAAATTTAGTCTTCAAATCCTGGAAAGCTTGTTCCGCCTCGGTAGACCATTCAAAACGTTTGTTTTTCT
The DNA here is from genome assembly GCF_040938575.1 of Ambystoma mexicanum. NCBI lineage: Eukaryota > Metazoa > Chordata > Amphibia > Caudata > Ambystomatidae > Ambystoma > Ambystoma mexicanum. The sequence continues at coordinate 302,806,558 of NC_090933.1, forward strand.
TTAACAAGGCGGTGATGGGCTGGACTATTCGAGAGAATTCGGGGATAAACCTGCGGTAAAAGTTAGCGAAGCCTAACATGCTTTGCACACCTTTTACGGAGGATGGTGATGGCCATTTGAGAACTGCATCGACCTTCTTTGAATCCATACGCACTCCGCCAGGTGATAATATGAATCCCAAGAATTCAACTTCAGTCACATTGAAAACACATTTTTCCAATTTAGCGAAAAGTTTGTGTTGACGCAATCTTTCGAGGACCATTTTCACGTGTTTCCGATGTTCAGATTCCGATGAAGAATAAACGAGGATGTCGTCAATGTAAACAACAACACACACATCTATGAGCTCTCTGAGGACATCGTTCATAAAATATTGAAAGGCGGCCGGGGCATTGCAAAGTCCGAAGGGCATGACCTGATATTCAAATAGCCCATACTTGGTGCGGAAGGCCGTCTTCCATTCATCGCCCTCTTTTACTCGTACCAAGTGGTAAGCTCCTCTAAGATCCAGCTTTGTATATATGCATGCTTTTCTGACTTGGTCCAGGAGTTCAGGGATCAAAGGTAACGGATATCTATTCTTAACGGTGATCTGGTTCATGGAGCGATAATCTATACAAGTTCTAAGGTCTCCTTCCTTTTTTGGAACGAAGAACAAAGCTGAAGAATCAGGGGACTTGGAAGGACGAATAAACCCATTTGCCAGGTATTGATCCAGGTATTGTCGAAGGTGAAGGTTCTCAGGCTCGGTGAGGGCATAAATTCTACTACAAGGAGGAGTAGATCCAGATATCAGGTCTATCTGGCAGTCATAAGACCTATGAGGAGGTAGAGAGTTAGCCTGATCCTTCCGGAAAACATCTTGGTATTCTAGGTATTCGGGAGGTAACTGGGGAGTCTCTGAAGAAATTGCGGCCAGTGCAACACCAGGTGGAGGGTGACAAGTAGAGACACATTCTGGAAACTGGACCGTTCTTGCTCGCCAATCGATCAGAGGATTGTGTTTCTCTAACCAAGGTATTCCTAGAATAATCTGAAACTGAGGGACCTTGATCACGTCGAACACGATCTTCTCATGGTGTCCATCTTGACTTACTAGCGTCACTTCTTGAGTGGTATGCGTTACTGGCCTGGAGGCTATCTCCGTACCATCCACCGTAGTAATGACGTCCTTTACAGCCTTGGGACAAAGAGTTAGATTCATCCTCAAAACCATTTCATGATCCACATAATTGCCGATGGCACCGCTGTCGACGTAAGCTTCAATTGCATGTAATCGATCCGCATTATCAGGGCTAATGAGGACCATAGGTATTACGAAATGCGAGGTCACGGAACTGGTTTTCACGCTCGGCAAGAGGACCTCTATTCTTGTCGGGCGAGGTCGTTTCGCTGCTCAGAGTTTGTAACTTTGGTAACTGCAGCTCCTACTGCCTTCTTGGCAGGTTTCACCGGACAGTCTCGAAGAAAGTGCCCTGAGTTTCTGCAATAGAGGCATAATTGCAACTGTTTTCTCCTTTCCCGCTCCTTTTGTGTTAGAGGACCTTTCAGACCCCCTATTTGCATGGGTTCCCCGGAGTCTACTCCTTTGGAAGGAGTTGGCGGTTTGGAAAATACTCGAGCATCAAACTTGGAACGATCGGCCTTCCTGTTCTGCAGTCTGTGATCTATTTGAACGACTAAGTCTATATAGTCCGAACAATCTTGTGGGGGATTCACTACTTGGGCTAACACATCTTTGAGCTCTCCACGTAGACCTCTATAAAACAGCGTAATCCTTTTGTCCTCAGGCCATTGAGTTTCCACTATCAGTCTGTTGAAAGACGCAATATAAGCCAAAAGGTCTTGATTACCTTGTCGCAACGAAAGAAGCTCATTGTCCAAGGCCTGCCCCTGTGAATGTCTTGCGAACAGTTTTTCCATACTGAGCTGAAAAGCTTGAAAATCATGGAGGACCGGATCATCTTGATTTACTAGAGGGATCGACCAGTCTGCCGCATTGCCACTAAGGTACGAAAGCACGAAAGCTACTTTAGCTTGATCAGTTGGGAAGGCTGCTGGCCGGCATAAGAAATGCAACCGGCACTGATTGATAAATACTGCAAACCCCTTTGGGTCACCAGAAAATCGTTCGGGCGGAGCCAGAGGTACATTCCCGGGTAGGTTGATCTGTACTGGATTCATAGAGGATGTAGAAGGAAGATTTCCCCCAGATGCGGGTAACGGGGTCCGTCCGGCTTGCGACTGTAGCAATTGTTTAGCGAGATCATCTGTTCGCTCCTTGGAAATAATCAGTTCCCTTCTTAGAGCGTTCGTTTCCTGACGGGCTGCATGCACTTCTGCCCTTAGTTCCCCAAGTAACTGGGCTAGCTGGTCGGTATCTGAGGTTTCCATAGCGCCTGGACGGGAGTTTTGTGGTAGGCTTTGCGTTCTGTAACGCTCACCTGATTCCCGTAGAGGCGCCGGTCTTGACTGGGCGTATTCCGTAGCTTCAAAGGTGATGTGTAACACACGGCTGGCTCTTTGGGCTGGACCTCTGTGCACTGTATGCCTGGCTCGAAGGGTAAGATGTCTGCAGATAGAAAATATGGGATTAATGAACTGGGTTGTTGAATGTCTCTCTCTTCTTCCCTTTCTCTTCTCCTGTAGAACCCCAAAGGTTAACGCTCTCACCTTAGGTAAGTGAACGTCGTGCTCTCCATCTGCCTCGAGGCAGGGTGCTGTAACCAGTTTCTTCACTGGATAAGGGGGGCAGGCCTCTTGACTTCAGAGGACTGCTGTCCGTCGTTTACTGCACGAACGGTAAGTTTCGAGTAATTCTAATGTCTTTAAAGTCTTTAGTAATGATGTCTCTTGTTTTCCAGGGTTCCGGCAATGGCGGATGACGGGCTGCAGTGAGTTGAAGATGGAGCCTGTGTGATGAATAGAAGCGCCTGGAAGCACGTAAGTAAGCGCTTGTTGCCTGCTTCACGAAGCGCTCTAACTGTCTTTTTATTTTGCAGGTACAAGTTCGGAGCGGCTGCAGGGTGCCGGAAAACCCACTGGGTTAGATGTGGAAAGGAGTAATGGCACGTGAGTATTAAAGTTCCCCAATGTCTTTAAACGCACCTTGTTTTGTCTTTCAGATGCGGGATGCAGCGCCGAAGGCCTCCGGAGCGTGCGAAGAGTTGGTAAGCTTTTGTCTTTCAGATGCCGGAATGCAGTGTGAAGACCTCCGGAGCGCACGAAGAGTAGGTAAGCCTTTGTCTTTCAGATGCCGGAATGCAGCACGAGGCGTTGGTGACAGCCGATGGACCGGGTAAGTGAAGAGCTGTCACTGAAGACCGTAATGCTAACCTGTTCTTTCTTGTCTTTATAGGTGTTACTGAAGACTAGATTCAGGATGGTAAGCCCTTTTTCCTTAGGCCCAGGATCAGATGCAGAAGACACGATGAGCGTTCTGCTGCTGAGGATGCAGAATAACGCAAAGCAAGATTCATCCATCGGGTGTGGTTTAAATAGCCTCCAGTAGTGCTTAGGCGTCTCCTTCCACAGCCACGCCTAGGCAAGAAAAGAGTTCCTGTTTTCCAGAAGAGTTCCAGTGTTCTGAATCTAGGGAGTGGCTCCTGCCCCACCCAACAGGAAAAGTAGTTCCACACAGAGGAGGATCAGAGACTCAACTGGCAGGCAAGTAAGCAGCATGGTCTGCTGCAGGTAAGTCCACCCAAGCATTATGAGCCCGGCGCTTCCAGCGCTGGGACTGGGCATATTTATGAGCCTGGTGCCACTGGCGCCAGGACTGGGTCCAAAAGGTCCCAATTGGGACTGGTTGGCACTCGGAACCTGGGTTATGGATCTGCTTCCAGGGAGTTGGGAAAACCCTGACCTTTTGGAATCAGAGATCATGACAGGTAGTGAAGGATAAGGGAAAACTAGCAATGCTACTACTCCTCGACCTCTCTGCCGTGTTTGATCTGGTCAACCACCAGATCCTATGCAGGTACCTCCACTCTGCTGCCAACTTCTCGTCCTCCACCGTGGTCTGGATCAAATCCTTTTTGAGCAATAGATCCATGAGGGTCTTTGCCCCATCCGCAGCCGCGGACCCATCCCCAATTCACTGTGGCGTACCTCAGGGCTCTTGCGTGTCACCCACACTCTATAATATTTTAAATGACGACAAAACAGAGCTCCTTATCTTGGGCACTTCGCAACGCCTGAGCAAACTAGAGCCGTCCTATCAGTCATTCACCATAGACGGTAACACGATACGGGTCTCGAAAGACACCAAAACTAGGTTTTTACCTTGACGCCACCCTATCTTTATCTTGACAAATAAATGCAGTCAGATCTGCCTCTGCATACACGTGCAAACTGATTGCAGCTTGCAGACCGTTTCTTACCACCCCTAACAGTGTCACACTAGCGAGAACTCTCATTATGGCCAAAATTGACTAGTGTAGTGCTCTTTACTTAGGTGCCAGCCAAGAGAATTTGAACAAACTTCAAACAACCCAGAACAATGCTATTTGAGCTGCCCTAAATATCCCTCGCAACCACCACATCTCGGAATCCAGAACTAACCTAAAATGGCTTCCTGTCAAGCAGAGAATTTCTTTAAAAACACTTGCCCTCACACACAAATGCTTGGCTAACAAGACCCAACTCTACCTCTGCTGTCAGCTGTCTCGCCACTCGACCACCCGACCTCTAAGTTTGGCCCAGACCCACTGTCTATCGATCCTGAGGTTCACATTGCTAAAAGCGGGAGGCACTAGCTTCCCTGTCCTAGCTTCTAAGCTATGGAACTCTCTCCCGGTTACAATTAGAGCTGAAGACTCCTTCAATACCTTCAAGTTCAAATTCAAATCTTGGCTATTCGACCAGCACTAAGTCAGTCTCTGCGCCCTTCACCTACATACACAGATCGCTGACCTCTGTTACCATTCTCTGGACACCCTATGTGTATATCCACTGCTAAGCCTAGTAGCACTGTAATCTTTGTATATATGTATATATGTAGATAGAAACACTGTTTAGTACTCTGTTAATATAATTATTGTTCTTTATGTCTGTATATATGCACTATTGTAACTCTGTACAAATTGCGCCCTGATGCCTCCGGGCCTGATGGTTTGCGCGTTATAAATAAATAAATACAAATACATGAATGATTTAATGAAGCCCCTTGGCCACTATTTGACTCAGGAATGACCCCCAGGCTGTGGGTTTAGTGCTATTAGGATTGTGTTCCTTGAGACTGGAGTAGTAATAGTACCTTTGTTTAATCAGAAGACAAACCAGAGGACTATTGCACCTGAGAACGGTTTCTGCCAAGGAATGGGATAGAAAGTCTGTTCTCGTTGCTATTTAATACAGGCGGATTATGTCTCAAACTAACACTTAATGCCTTCTGAATGGTATGGCCCATACTGGACTGCAGACTTATGGAATACATGTGGTTTGACCTGTTAATTGTAGCTGTGAGTGGTGGTTGTGTAGAATCAACCCCCACCCACTTAAGGTGCAGCGAGAAACAAAGTGCCAAAACACCTATAAAACTGGAATACTGCATTTGATGATTCATTTGAAATGCTAGAGAGATTTAGAGAGGAAACTCATTTTGTGTGGCATTGTCTTTTTCGTATTGTCATTTTTACTATTTTACATATTCCTTCTCGGTTGGACATTCCAATATGTCTGACCACAAGAGTAGCCATAGTGTTAATCACATTATCGTTTGAGTTCTTAATCCATTGCCACTGAGGAAGAAGACAACTGGGGTGAAAACAATTACTGACAGTTGGTGCTTCTTCCAAGTTAAACAACACTGTAGTATAATAGAGACAGAGGAGGTACTTTACACAAGTGATATGTAACCAACACTTAATGAACTATTGATTTTGGTAGCTGTATCAACTTAATATGCTGTAGTTTCAGTGGCTGCTAATGTGTAATTTGGGAGAGTTATATGTGATCTATGCTGCCTGAGTGCATGTGTAGGGTTATTTATTTAGAGCTTGTTTTGTACAAAACTATTGATTACCATCTTACAGATTTACATTTTCAGATTCAGGAACATCTATATTTTTTAATTCATATTAGGATTCATCAAAAAGAAAAATATGTAAAGAAGTCAATGGGATACAAAGGGGGTAATTCATGGAATCAAGCGCAGAAGTGGCGCACGCGGCTGGCACACAGAGGGATTTAAACATCCATAACCAGCCGTTTCACAGCGGCCCTGCAGCAGCGCCAGTTACGCCCCCAACCCTGCCCAGTGCGCCAAAAACATCCGCACAAATCCCCTACATGGTGCAAAGGGCAGTGGACCAGCATATAGCCCCCCAACAATGAAATTGCGCTAAAACCGCCACTCAGCCCTCACGCGACAACCCAATCGTGTGTAAAACTCCTCTCGCACCCCTACGAATATGCGTGCCCTGCGCACTCCTCTGAATACACATACCCAACTCGCGCCAGCCCAATCGCGTTTAAAACTCCGTGTGCACCCCTCAGAATAAGTGTACCCTGCTCGTGCCAGGCCAATCATGTGTAAAACTCCCTGCGCACCCCTTGGAATACGCGTACCCCGCTCGTGCCAGCCCAATCGCGTGTAAACTCCTGTCTCAATCCTACGAATACGCATAGCCCACTCGTGCCAGCCCAATCGCATGTAAAACTCCCTGCACGCCCCTCGGAATACGCGTACCCTGCTCGCTCCAGGCAAATAGCGTGGAAAAAGTCCTCTGTGTGGTGTGGGCTGGCTGGGGGCATGGCCAGGGGTTGTAGGGGTGTCCCCTGTGCTGTGGGCTGCCTGTGGGGCATGGCCAGTGTGGATTGGCGCTTCTAGGGCATCGTCAGGGTGGATGGCTGCCTGCGGGGCCTGGGGAGGGTGGATGGTCTGCTGCGGGGCATGGGCAGGGTGGATGGGCTTCCTGCGGGGCATGGGGAGGGTGGATGGTCTGCCTACAGGGCATGGGGAGGGTGGATGGGCTCCCTGCTAGGCATGTCCAGGGGTGATGGGCTGGCTGCAGGGCATGGTTAGGGTGGATGGGCTGCCTGCGGGGCATGGGGAGAGTGGATGGTCTGCCTGCGGGGCATGAGGAGGGTGGATGGGCTGCCTGCGGAGCATGTCCAGGGGTGATCAGCTGCCTACGGGTCATTGACAGGGGTGTAGGGTGGTCCCCTGTGGCGAGGGCTGCCTGCAGGTCATGGACAGGGGTGTAGGGTGGACCCCTGTGGTGTGTGCTGCCTGCAGGGGGTGCATGTGGCTCCTCAACACACTGCTGCACGAATCTGAGGGTATGCATGGGAGCTTTCCACATGAATTTGCTGGCGCGAGCAGGGTGCGTGTATTCCGGGGTACGCGAGTTCACTTTCGCTGGCAGGATGAGGGTACGTGTATTCTGGGGTACGTGAGTGAGAATTACACGCGATTTTGCTGGTGCGAGCAGGGGACATGTATTGCGGGATACGCAAGTGAGAACTAAACAAGATTTCCCTGGAACAAGCAGGATACGTGTATTCCAGGGTACGCAAGTGTGCTTTACATGTGATTTTGCTTGCAGGAGTGGGGTACGTGTATCCCGGGGTACACGAGTGAGAATTCTGCGTGATTTCACTGGCGCGAGTGGGTCACGTGTATTCCGGGGTACGCGAGTGCGCTTTACGTGTGATTTCACTGGCGGCATCAGGGTATGTGTATTCCGGGGTACCCGAGTCAGAATTACACGTGATTTTGCTGGTGGGAATGGGGTATGTGTATTCCGGGGTACGTGAGTGAGAATTCCACGCGATTTCACTGGCGCCAGCAGGTTACGTGTATTCCGGCGTACGCGAGTGCACTTTACACATGATTTTGCTGGCGGGAGCGGGGTACGTGTATTCCAGGGTACGCGAGTGAAAATTACGCGTGATTTCACTGGCGCAAGCGGGTCACGTGTATTCCAGGGTACACAAGTGCACATCATTACACGCAATTTGGCAGTGTGGGCCCACCCGGGTGTGCCCTGCCCCCCTCCCCATGTCCCGCAGGCAGCCCACACCACAGGGGAGCACCCTATACCCCTGACAATGCCCTGCAGGCAGCCCACACCACAGGGGCCACACACAACCCCTGACCATGCCCAGCATGCATCCCATCCACCCTGACCATGCCCTGCAGGCAGTACGTCACCCCTGACCATCACCCTGCAGACTGCCCACATGTCACCATGCAGTTGTGAGCCCCAACTCATGTCCCCCCCACCAGTGACAGGCACCTGACAGCAGGCCCCGACTCATGTCCCCCACCCCACCCCCAATGACAGCAACTTGTCCCCTCACCCCACCCCATTGATGGCAACCTGTCAGCAGGCCCCGACTCATGCCTCCACGTCTCCCCCATTGACAGCAACCTGCCAGCAGACCCGACTCATGTCCCCCCACCACACCCCCATTGACGGCAACCTGCAAGCAGGCCCTGACTCATGCCTCCACCCCTCCCCCATTGACAGCAACCTGCCAGCAGACCCGACTCATGTCCCCCCACCCAACCCCCATTGACGGCAACCTGCCAGCAGGCCCCGACTCTTGTCCCCCCACCCCCAATGACGGCAACCTGCCACAGCAGGCCGGCAACCTGCCAGCAGACCCCAAAAGTAAAATCCAAGGAAAAATAAAAATCCAAGACATGAAAACTGAGAAGTGGTCCATCGCCAAAGTCCATAGAAATAAAAACTAAAATTGAAAAGCATAAAAAACCATTACTCCACAGGATGACATAAAAAAGAAAGTATGTACATGTATGGAACTATTTACAATGAAAGTCTGAAGGGACCATGATCCCAAAAAAATTGAAACCTACAAAAAACCCTATGTAAAACACAACTATATACAAAAAGAGGAGCAAAGTCTGTGTACTACAAATAATGAAAAAACAAAATGAAACCTAAACCTAAATAACTATATACAAAGGCGGCGGGCTAGTCCGAAGGCTCACTTTTTGATGTCCCGGGCCAGGGTATCTTCGAACTCCACCTCCACATGTTCTGGAGGCGGGCCTGTTCCCTGGCCTCGAGGTCTCACAGGGATGCAGTCATGGCATTCTCCAACTCCCTGCAAGTTGCCTGGAGACACTCAGCCCACCTCAAAGCCCGGTGCATGGAGTTCTCCGCCCTGACCATTGTGAGCCGTGACCTCTCCGCCCCCCCGCTGCTCTGCATCTATTTGCTGGCCCAACCGCTGCCACACGGAAGAAACTCCCAATCCTGGGTCCTCCTGACCGCCTGCCGGTGCCTGCCCAGGGATGTCGATGGCCCGAGCCATGATGCCTCCCAGGATGAGCCTGCTGCTGCCTCCAATACAACTGCCTCTGGCACCACAATGGCATCCAGACTGTTGGAATCCCCCGGAACCATTGTGCACATGCCCTGCTAGTTGATGCCTGCATGTCCTCCATTTGCTGGGGTCCAGTTGGTGGGGTGGCCACCCCTGCTGGAGCTCTGACTCCCGACAGTGGCAGGGATTTGTCCTCTACCAGCCTGGCCGCTGGCTCAGGTGCAGCTCCACAGGGGGCCCAGGTGATCCTTGGGCGGGAAGACGGCACAGAGGATGACTGGCGCATAGTGGGTTCAATTGAGGAGAGGGTCACAAGACCCTCCAGCACACGGAGGAACCCAGTGCCGATGACCTGTCCTAGTAGTTTGACACACCCGAACAGGTATTCAAAATGATGTGCATTGTCCTGACGAGAACCCTGCACGTCATCCCGAATACCACGTGCACACAACGCCAAACCAGCTAGGACAGGCTCAATCCGCTCACGGATTTCTGCGTCCACAGGGAGAGGAAGGCCAGTTGTTCGCGCATTCCCTCCCTGAAAACGGGTCTGGACGAAGGCATGCCTGCTGGTGCCGGATGATGCAGTCACAGGATCGGGGACAGGCTTACACACAGGCACCTCCGCGGTGGCCTGTGCTGCCTCCTGTCCTGGCCCCTGGACTTCACCACTAGCACCAGTGGAATCTCCCTTCCAGGCCCGTGCGTGGAGCTGTCACGGCCTCCTCCTCAACCAAACCCCCCCACCAACTTGGATGACTCCATGCCGTCTTCCTTCATAGGCCCCTGTGGGGGCTCAGCTGCCCCTTCTGCTGCCGAGGATTCCACCTCCAACCTCCGCTCTTGGACCTTCCCTCGGCAGCTGGGGCCATGGACGCAGCACCAGACTCCTCACTCCCGGAAGATATGGTTACCCGGGAGAGGAGCTGGGCCTTGCGTCTCTGGCTGGCGGTGGATCCCTGCCGCTGTGCTCCACAACACCGTCTCTGCCCTCTTCATCAGTCAATGCTGCAGACAGGGAGAGATAGAACACAGGCATCAGGGCACTGTACAATGGTCTAATACATACATGACAGTTACATATGGGTGGCAGTGGCAAACTTCATAGATGGCATCACACTCCCCAACACTCATATCATTTGAACCCACACACATGCACAAATGAACTGTGATCGTGCAACAGGCAACTATTAACAGGCAAAAATTTATCTGAACATGCATGTACATCCTAAGGGTGACAGGAAATTGCAAGCATCATGGGGCATGACTATCACATGCACACATGCCACCACACAGACATGCCTACTATGGCCATCTCAGCCTCCTGTCACAGTGCAATCGTCACCAACTGTCTTCCATTAGCCAATCGGGCACCCTGATGTGCGTGTCACATGCATCCATGGCGTCTTACAGTCACACACATACTCAACAGACACACGCACATGCACAACATGCAAGTAGATATAGGTGGGAAGGGCATCCATGCGTCACACCACAAACATAGCATAGTACACACCCAGACATGCAAACATGCATGCATCAACACATGCAGTTGTGCATCATGCATCGGAAAACATACACCACTGATGTGCACCACACATGACTTGGCACACATGCAGCACAGTCATGTCCCTACACACACATCCATGAATGGGCCATGTCACACATATATCCAAGCTGCACACCTCTGCCACACCTCAACATGCACTGCTTGGAATGAGACTTCACGGACACTTACCGCTCGACTCCAGATGGGTCTGCCTTTTGAGCACCTCGTGGTGAATCACTGGGCAAATACATTCCAGGACCCTAATCTGTTTGATGGTAAGCTGGACCCGGCACCCCACTGCATCCACTGCATCCAAGAGGTGCACGGCCATCCTGGGGGTCCTGGACTTGAAGTCCTCCCAGCGCTTCTGGACATGTTTCAGGTCACGGGTTGCCACCCCCTCCCTGTTGATGGCAACCACAATGTCTGCCCAGATCCTCCGCTGTCCTTCCTTGTTGGCGCACAGTCATCTGAAGAGAGCATCATAATGCCCCAGGACTTGCTCTACCAGGATGCCAACTTCTCTGGCTGAGAACATGACAGCTCTCTGCCTCTCTGGCTGGGTTTGCCAGTGGTCTCAGATGGTGTTTGCCTCGACATGGCAACCCCAGAGGCAGGTGTGGGTGGCCAACTGAGTCCTGGGGCTGGGCTGTGGAGCGATGGAGCTGCAGTCGGAAGTCTTCTGTTCCAACAGGGGTGGTCGCAGCAACTGGACCCCTGCAGATGGCTGATGTGCAGGCACCAAATAGCAGGGAACGTGGCCAGCAGGCAGGCAGGCAGCAGCAGATGACTCATGGTAGGGTGCTCAGGGCTCTGGGGGGCAGGAAATTGGCCTTCTGGGCAGAAGCGGGGTCCTCCGTGTGTTGCTGCGTGGCCAGCATGATGCAGAGTGAATCCGCACCTGCAAAAACAGCACACCAGCGTGTAATTCGAGGAAAGGGCCTAAGGGCATAAGTGACGTGATGCACGTGGGCGTTTCCCTTGCCATGAGTGCAGTGTGAATCCGCACGTGCAAAAACAGCATGTCCGTGTGTGAATGCGTGTTATTCGAGGAAAGGGCCTAAACGCGTAAGTGAGGTGATGCGCATGGGCGTTTCCCTCAGCACGGGTGCAGTGTGAATCTGCACATGTAAAAACAGCACATCTGCGTGTGAATGCGTGTAATTCAAGGAAAGGGCCTAAGCGTGTAAGTGACGTGATGCGCTCAGGCATTTCCCTCGGCATGGGTTAAATGTGAGCTCGGGCCAGCAGTTCACTGTACGTGCTTTTCGTGGAGACTGACGCGTGTGTCTACTTCTTGTTGTTTCACGCACCATCACTTCACAGCGGATCGAGGACATACCTCTTCTTTTGGCAGGGGTCTTGCCTACATGTGTTTTTTTTCCCATGCTAATCAGACGGTGAGTCGCATGTGCTATTTTTCCCTCTGCGGGTCCCCCTGTGTATCGCATACCCATTTTCAAGGTCATAGTAGCCTGTGTGTCCCACTCGTACATTTTTTGTGTGCCCTTCCCTGACCTGTCATTTTCTCACAGGGGTCACATACAGCCTTGCAGGGCACAGGGGTTCTGTTTACATCACGTACCCCACCCCCTTCAACCCAATTGCCCAGGACAATTGTCATGTACACCTCCCATTTGCACTAGTACATCCGTGCCATGGTTGGGAGGCCACAAAAGGTGAGAGGCACCTCAGTTGGGCATTCGCCACATGGTGGCTGTGGTCAGGGACATGGACGTGGTGTCCAGGGAGTAGGGGGAGTCCAGAGTGGCCAGCGTGGCTGCAAAGGGGGAAGAGGCAGGGGTGCGTCACTTCATCAGGATGTTATGCCAAGTGTTGGTGCAGTCATGCCACCTGTGGCTCCAGGAGATGCAGCTCTTGCATCTGAAACTGGCACCCATGTCACCCAGCAGTCAGTTTCATCTACTACTATGGGCCCCACGGTAGTGGTAGCTGCAGGTGCAGCTGTGGTGACCACCACCCAGGCTCAGGGTTGGCCAGCGCATGATGAGTTGGCACCTAAGCACTCTCAGGCTGAATTCCAGGTGGTCAGGAGGTGCAAGCAATGTGCGTGCAGGGATGCTCTGACTGAAGCACATGTCCCTGGGGCAGTGTTGTCATCTGCTGCCCCGGGAAACCAGGTGTTGGCAACTGCATGGGAAGATGCAGCCAACACCACCCCGGCTGTGAGTCTGCCAGCCAGGACAGTCTTGGTCACAGACATTGGCACAGCGGAGGTTGCTGCGCTAGGTCCTGTCAACAGCACCAAGCAGCCACTGACGCAAGTCAGGGCTTCCGTCCTAGTTCCACCTGCCACTCCCTTGGTCCAGTCCACCAGCACCACTGCCCCTACTGATCAGGGCGGAATTTGACAGTCAGGGTCTGTACCACTGCCCAAGAAGAGGAAGGTTGCACATGCGCAAGAGGCTGGGACCCCAGACACGGCTCCGGCCTCCGGCACATCGAGGAAGAAGCCTTTCAGCATGCAGGAACTGGACTTCCTTGTGGGTTACGTGTCGGAACACGAACGCAATATGCTAGTGGGCAGAAATTGCCATACTACGCCTGCTCAGAGTTGGGAACACTGGAAGCATGTTGGGGATAGTGTTAGTGCATTCAGATATGAGGTGCACATAGCTCAGGAGTGCAAAAAATGTTGGGATGACCTCCGGCACTGTGCTAAGCAAAAGCGTCCCTCCAATTATGCCATGACCCGGGTGACTGGCAGTGGGCCACCACCTGAGGAGGAAGAACTTACTCCGCAGGAGGTGATCGCTGTGGAGGTCATCCCCGCACAATTGATCGAAGGAGTGCGAGAGATGCAGGATTATGATGCCTCGTCCGGTGAGTGTTGTTGCGTGTTTGGCCAGCCCATGTGCTGTTTGCTTGTGTGATGTGTTGTGCTTGACTGTCAATACATGCTATATGTACATGGTTCTCATGTGCGAGTCATGCAATGCTTTACTAATGTGTGCCTGTTGTGATTCATGCTGGACATGTGAAGCAGACAGGGACTGTCCTCATCACCATACATGCACCCTACTCACATGCTAGTCACCAGGCTGCCCCTCCAGTCCATGTTCCAGTTCACTGACCTGACTGGATGTAGCTTGTGGTGTCTTTCCACTCAGCACTCGGACTATATCATCGCATGACTGATGTGCATGAGTGTTCAGCCTGCATGCGGGTACTCCACACGGGCATGCTTCCTTGACCCTCCACCCCCTGCACCTCTATTTCACCATGGCACTGGTGGGTAACATATTGGACTACTGCAATTGCTTGTTCCACAGTCCTGTGTACATGCACACTTTCCCCTGTGAACCTGCCAGACACATACAGTGGGGTGCATTATTTGTCCTTGATGCAGGGTGACTGCCTACTCAGACTGTGCAGATGGCAGATGCTCCCCAGGGACATGAGTTCCAATTCATGCTCCATGTGCATTCCAGGCACGTCCCTATGTGTCCTTGGCAGGATGATTATTGTAGTACGTGCCCAGGATTACATACGTATCATGGCATTTGGTCATCCATTCCATGCTCTCTCTGGCTCAGTCCTGCATCACGCATATGTCTAGGGTGTCATTGTCTGTGTGGGGCACAGGCCTTCCCCTGTTGCAGGCCCCCTGACTCTGTTCAACTGGTGTAGTGCCTTCTGCATATATGGGTGTACTACTGAGGGTTCATCATGTGTCCTGCTTACTGTCCCATTCTCATCTGCTCTGGTGTCAGTTGACTGAGATGATAAAATTGACGCTACTCAACACTGTCTGCCAATACACAGTTCTCTGGTCAACCTTTCATAGCCATGCAATGCCTCCCTGCATTTTCATTAAGGCTGCATTTTCACTAAGAGGGGGTGAACTGTAGGCATGCAACCCAGTGCATCCACATTGGACATGATGGCTGAACTTGCCCTTACACTGCCGTCATGTTTAGTGATTGACATCAAAATGTACTTGTTGATGTAGATTGTTGGTAACGTACACATTTTCTGCACTGCACACACCCACTTCTGAGCCATGTTATACCATTCTACATGCCTGCTCACTGGTGCAATGTCAAAGTTAGCTGGTTTGTATGTTCAGATATTCATCCCTTCGCTGTTATGAAACGCATTGGCACAGGCGCATCTCTTGACACATGTACTCTATATTGGAACACACTAGTGGGTGTTTAGCAAAGTTGATTGGTCAATCTGCGTGCTATACCAACTTGTGTAGGCCGCAGATTGATTATAGGCTGCCAATCGGGTTGTAATTACTGTGGAGCTGCCTGCACGTGTGTATGTTTACACTTTCACATACATCAAAGCAAGCAGCGTTGAAGCTGCTTGCTTTGCTGTATAGGATGCTGTTCATATACACCATAGTGGTGTATATGAACACGGGTGTATTTTAAAACTTCCGCATATACATATGCAAGCAGCTTCAACGCTGAGTAGTGCAACATTGCAGATACTTTCTTAGGTGTGTGTGTGAAAGTGTTTATTTACAAGTGTTCTCAGCAGCATTTTTGTTGAATGACTAATATGACGTCATTTTACGTAAATGCTGCTGAGATTTCAGCATTGCGTCCATGTTCAAAAGGCACAATCCTGAAGGTGCACTGTCGTGCAGTACGTGTACGCCTTGGCCCACTTAGCAAATCTGGTGGAGACTGGGCGTGGTGATTTGACACACTGAATAATTTTTTTTGGCACATTCAATGCACAAAGTGCTGGCTCAGGCCCTGAAGGGTGTTCTGTAGGCTTCATGGAATGGCAGCTCGCACCATACTGGGCATTATGGTCCCTCATACCTTGTTGTAGGCCCTCGCTTTGCTCGGGACATTCACTTTGTCTTCAGGGCCTATGACACCCGGTATGGGCCGAGCTGCAGGTGGATGAAGCTATATTGGTGATGATGATTTAGTGATGCACGTGTACACGCATATTACGTGTGTTATGGTGTGTTTTGATTCACTTGCAACTGTGGCCATTTGGCTGTTCAAACATGCTTATGCAACGTGCCATCTCTTTGTTGCCATCTGTCATTTCTGCCTGTGATATGTGCCTGCCAGAGGTGGTGTGTGATGGAGGTGATATATTAAATTCAGTAATGTGTAGGCTTCGCAATTTACACGCATCCATTTCTGCTTTCAGGATGCCATTGCATATCAATGCCACTGGATGCATGCCGGAATTTGAGTTGTGTGTGACATATCTCCTTCATGTGTTGGCTGTCGATGTGATGTCTATGTATGTGTGGGTTATGTGCTTCTGACATGTGTACTAATGTTTGTTTTGTTCACGTTACAGGTGATGACGCAATGGAGCCAGAGGATGGTGATGTAATTCCAGACACAGGGTTGCTTTCACATCTGCTACCCAGGACAAGTGGGGGTCATGGGGTGGTAGACCACGAGAACCCACTTGTGCTCCAGACCATCGTGTCCAGGGCTGGCAATCAGTCAAGCTCTGATGATCACTCTGAGCACAATGTTGAGTTGGATGGGCATCATGACCATTCGACACCGGTGAGTGACCCTGATGTGGATGACCTTCTGTCCGCGACACCTGCGCTGAGGGGCCAGACAGTGTTGGAACGTCCGCCTGTGGTGGTTCTGGATGCACTGTCACACTCCACACCAGTTCTGATGTGTCCCCGGCATCATGTCAATGGAAGGATGTAGTCCTGCAGCCGCTGGCTGTGCCAATCCAGCAAAGACCAAGGCTTCTAGGGTCCCACAGGTGTAATGTCCGGCAACGCGGTGGCCGTGTGCCACCGAGGAATACTGAATGGGAGCATTCCATGTATGCCAGTTCACAGCAACAGGGGGCAGCTATTGATAAGTTTGCTCAAGGCATGGAACATGTGGCCCAATCTGTGCTCCCCCCTCATAGGCAGGTGGATGCTCCAACAGCAGGCACTGCAATCCATGCGTCGCTCACTCAGGCTGGGCATGGCAGCCTCAAAAAGGACACGCCGGGCTGAAATGGTGTCTCTGCGCAAAGCACTTGCTGCTCAGGCAGAGGCACACAGGGAGGCCCTGAGGGATGAACATGAATCCCTCAGATCTACTCTGGGTGTGCTCAATATTCCGCAGAGGCAGTGGTCAGAAGTGAGGTTGGAACAGCTTGAGAACACCATCTCAGCTGGGCTAAGTGCATTCCGGGAGGTGCTCAGGATGTCATGTGAGGCCATGCAGGCAGAACTCTGTGTTACACGTGCTACCTTGCAAGAGGAAGCACGCATATCACGTGAGGTGCTACATGCTGACCTACGTGCCATTGCCACACAGGACCAGGTTTACCAGACCCGCATGCTTGCTGCCGTGGAGGGGCAAGCTGCGGATAGTCATGGTCAGGTAACTGTGCCACGTCCACCTTCTGATTTCCATCCAGAGGGTGAGTAGGACGATGACTTATCTTCCACACAGGTCGGGTCGTGCAGGCTTTGAACCCATGGAGGATTTTTTTTTAATCTCAACATCATTGCATGGGGTGTTGAGGTGCACCCTGTACCTCCCTTCTCCTGGGTGCCCCACGCACCCCCTGGGTCGTATGTGGCATTTTTTTTTAAATAATATTGTTTGTCTATTGTGCATTCATGTGACAGTGTGGTGCTTTGTGGCTTTTGAAAGCATCCACTGTGTGTTCTAGCTGGGCCCATACAAGCTTGTCTCATGTATGTGTTTGTGGCTTGGGGTCTTGACACATATTGTTACGCTCACCTGGCTCCCACAGGGGCGTTAATCTGAACTGGACAGCTGCGGTCTCCACCAATGTGACGCGTAGCGCCGAGATGACGGACTGGACTGGCCCACCTAGCTTCGTTTGCTTGGCCCGTAGGAATATTCTTCTGCAAATGGAGAAAGGGATTTAACCACCCGTGGAGTTGAGCGTTAACCCCCCCACTCCGGCTGTTCTCCCCACTGATCACCTTTGATGCCTCTTCTTATATTCTCACCTGATGGTTTGGAAAGATGAGCTCTGCATCCTGCATTGAGCGCAGGGGCGCGTAGATAATCAGTTGCTTCACTGGCTCGAAGGAATTGGTGAGTTCAAGAACAATATTGACTCTGAGATTCCCGGCAAGACGCCGTAAGTATGCAGTTCGTAAGAGTTCACATGTCTGACTTTCACTCTTGTCCGATTCCTTGCAGGTTGCAGCTTGACCCTAGCGAAGAGTTCCTCGTGGCAACCGGTAATGTTCAGGTAAGGATTTGTATTATCCAACACAGTTCGATAAAATAATGTCAACATGTAACCTGTTGCTTTCTCCCTTATTCCGGCGCTGAGAGAAAGTATGAAGTATCGGGGAATAATGCCTCTGGCGGTAAAATCAGGTAAGTCTATTGTGGTGAGGAGGTTTCCCCTTGTTTGTCCCTTTGTTTCACTTGCTGTCCTTTTGTTTCCCCTTAGGGCCCGGGGTTCGGCGAAGATGTAGTGGAAGCTGCGCCGACCCATGAATAGGATTAGTACCCCCGGTGGTAAAATCAGGTAAGTCTATGGTGGGTAACTAATATTGCCTCTGTGTATTCCCTTGGCTCACCTTGCTGTTCTTGTCTTCCCCTTAGGTGCCGGAGTGCGGCTGGAACATGCAGGAGGATGCGGTGGAATGTGAAGATGCTGCGAAGGCCGGTGAGTTCAGCGTTGCCCTGCAGCAGGCGAGGTGACGCGCATAAAATAACGTCTTTCTTCCAACTCGAAGGCGCGATGGATCGGGAATTCAGGTAAGGATCAAAGGTATTGCTCTTGTTCTAACCTTTTCTCCTTCTTTCTCCCTTTTTCTAGGAGATCCAGACTCGAGGCGGGCGTGGCAGAAGACTGGATGCAGACTTGCAGGCACGGTGAGCGTTACGCTGCTGGATGCAGAATAACGCGAAGCGTGTGCTGCTCTTCGGGCGTGGTTTAAATAGCCCCCAAAGTAGTCCCAGGTGAGAATTCCTCCTCAGCCCCACCCGAGTAAAAAATAGTCCCTAGATAAAGTAGTCCCTTCCAAGCCTCTTTTGGCTTGGAGCTCTTGCAGCATGGTCTGCATCAGGTAAGTTTGCAGCATGGTCTGCATTAGGTAAGTTTTAATCTATGAGCCTGGTGCCTATGGCGCCAAGACTGACTCTCCATATGAGCCTGGTGCCATAGACGCCAGGACTGCACCCAAATAGCCCTTAGCAGGGGTTGTTGGGCTTGCTTGGGATAACTTGATGCCTGCTTCCGGGGTTGCTGGACTTGGTCTGGGTCCCCGGGGGTAGGCATCATGACAGCACTCCCCCCCAAGGCCCCTCCCAAAGTCGTTTTTCCCTGTGGTTTCGGTTTGTCTGGGAAATTTCTGTGGAATTTTTTCACCAATCGGGGAGCATGAACATGGTCAATAGGTTCCCATGACCTTTCCTGTGGTCCGTAAACTTTCCAGTCGATTAAATAAAAAAGTGTTGACTTTATCAGCTTGGAGTCCAGGATGTTCTTAACTTCAAATTCGGGTTCCCCATTTACAAGGATGGGGTCTGGTGGCTTGGTTATTCTTTTCCCTGGTTGCACTGGTTTCAAAAGTGACACATGAAAGACAGGGTGAATTTGCATGTTAGCAGGTAAGTCCAACTTGACAGCCACTGGGTTGATAATGGCCTTAATAGAGTAAGGTCCCAAATATCTGGGGTTAAAGGTCTGTGTGCCCTTTAGAGGTATATGTTTTGTGGCTAACCATACTTGGTCCCCTCTCTGGTATTGTGGAGTATCACTTCTATGCCGATCAGCATCTTTCTTGTATTTTTCTTTCGCCTGTTTTAAATGTGCAGTTGCTTCCTTAAATTCTTGTGTAATCGTAGCGTGCAGATGGTCCACTGCGGGCATTTCTAAGTGTTGGAGTGAGTCAAGCTCTGAGGTTCGAGGATGGTGCCCATATAAAGTATAAAAGGGGCTTTGTCCAGTTCCAGAGTGTACTGAATTATTGTATGCATATTCAGCAATCCAAAGAATGTCTTTCCAATTACTCTCAGTCTGATGTAACATACAACGCAGGTATTGTTCGAGAGTCTGGTTGGTCCTCTCCATTTGACCATCGGTTTGGGGGTCGTGTCTGGTCGATAACCTCACAACGATTTGCGCCAATTGACGGCATTTTTTCAAAAAATGTGAAATGAATTGACTGCCCCGGTCAGAGACCAATACGGACGGAAATCCGTGTATGCGAACAATGTTTTCGAGGAACTCCTTGGCCAGGATTGAAGCTGAAGGAAATCCCTTTAAAGGAATAAAGTGGGCCATCTTGGAAAAAAGATCCACAATAACTAGAATGGAGTTAAATCCATTGCATGGGGGTAGATCAGTAATAAAGTCTAACGATAAGGTGTGCCATGGTGTAGGCGGAATGTCTAAAGGTTGTAAGGGTCCAGATGGTTTTTTCTTTTGATTTTTGTTTTGTGCGCAAATGCCACAAGACATCACAAATGATTTAATATCCTTTCGCCAGGTGGGCCACCAGAATTGTCTTTTAATTTTAGCTTCAGTTTTTGCAATACCTGGGTGCACCTCCATTAGGGTATCATGATAACAGGAAATGACTAGCTCTTGTAGTTCCTTGTGTGGCAGAAATAGCCGCCCTTGGTAATAAGGCAGGTCATTGATGACAGAGTAGTCCGGGCCTTTCTTTACCCAGTCCTGCAGGGCTGTAGGATCAAAGAGTTGCTGGACCTTTACCTGAATGTCCTCTAGTGTCTGTAGAGTAGTCATGCCAAGAATCCTTTGTTCAGAAATTATAGGTACTGGTTCTGGGTTCACTTCTGCCTCTCCCATCCCTATTCGGGATAAGGCGTCTGCTTTACCATTCTTACAACCTGGTTGATAGGTTATCACGAAATCGAACTCGGCGAAGAACAATGCCCATCGGAGTTGGCGTGATGATTGGGGCTTGGCTGTCTTTAAATACTGTAAGTTCCGGTGATCGGTGATCACAGTAATGGTATGCCTGGCCCCGAGAAGATAGTGCCGTCAAGCCTTGAAGGCGGATTTAATGGCTAATAACTCTTTGTCGGTAACTGCATAGTTTAATTCGGGTGCCGAGAACTTTCTGGACCAAAATGCTACTGGGTGAAGCTGGCCAGTTTCAGGGTCTTTTTGAGACAGGACAGCTCCCATGGCTAGACTGGATGCATCAGTTTCCACTATGTATGGAAGTTCAGGGCGCGGGTGCTTTAATACAGGTGCAGACGTGAATTTCACTTTCAGCTCTTGGAAGGCTTTTTCAGCTTCTTCAGTCCACATAAAGCGTTTATTTTTTCACAAGAGTGCTGTGATGGGATGTACAACATGTGAAAAATCCGGGATGAATCTGCGGTAGAAATTGGCAAAGCCGAGCATGCTTTGTACTCCTTTAACTGAACTTGGTGATGGCCACTTAAGGATTGCATCCACCTTTCGTAAGTCCATTCGGACTCCTCTTGGGGTCAGGATAAACCCAAGGAATTCAACTTCTGTGGCATGAAAAATGCATTTTTCCAGTTTTGCATATAGTTTGTGCTGGCGCAATTTCTCAAGGACTGCTCGGACGTGCTTCACATGGTCAGATTCTGAAGAGGAGTATACTAGAATAGCATTGATATATACGACAACACAAATGTCAATGAGTTCACGAAGGACATCGTTCATGAAGTATTGGAAGGCTGATGGTGCATTGCACAACCCAAAAGGCATCACCTGGTATTCGAATAATCCATACTTAGCGCGAAAAGCAGTCTTCCATTTGTCGCCCTCTTTTACACGTACCAGATGGTATGCCCCCCGGAGATCTAACTTAGTGTATATGCAAGCGTCCTTCACTTGGTCTAGTAATTCAGGGATCAGAGGCAATGGGTATCGGTTCTTAACAGTTATCTGGTTCAATGCGCGGTAGTCGATGCACGTTCTGAGGTCACCTTCCTTTTTGGGCACGAAGAACAAAGCTGATGATGCAGGGGACTTGGATGGGCAAATGAAACCATTGGCAAGGTACTGGTCTAAGTATTGTCGTAGGTGAAGGTTCTCAGGTTCCGTAAGGGCATAGATCCTCCTACAAGGGGGTTGTGCACCGGGTATGAGATCGATTTGACAATCGTACGATCTGTGAGGTGGTAAGGTGTTTGCCTGTTCTTTTTGGAAGACATCCTGGAATTCTAGGTATTCTGGAGGTAGTTGCATGACTGCTGTGGTTACTCTGGCGAGGCCTGCGTTCAGATTTTTCTTTGGGTAACAGGTTTGTGCACAATCCGGGAAGGTTATTCTCTTCTCTCGCCACTCAATACAAGGATTATGTGTTTCCAACCAAGGAATCCCCAGTATTATTTGGAACTGTGGGGCTTTAATTAGATCAAACACAATAGTCTCTCGATGCCCATCCTGACCCAATAGTGTCATCTCTGTGGTGGAATGAGTTACAGGCCCAGAGGCAATTTCAGTTCTATCGACTGTGGTGATGACATCTGAGGTGGTTTTTCGTCAGAGAGGTAGATTCATCTTGGAAGCCAATTCGTAGTCCACATAGTTTCCTCTGGCCCCGCTATCAATGTATGCCCTTACTGTGTGCATACGCGATGGCTGCCTTGGATCTACGAGGACCATTGGTATGAGGAAATGCGAGGTCTGAGTATCCTTCTTTAAGCTCGGCAAGCGGACCTCTACGCTTGTCAGGCATGGTCGTTTCCCGAGTCTGACTCATTATGGCCTTTATCAGCAGCTCCTACCACCTTCTTGGGTGGTTTTACAGGGCGATCTCGTAGAAAATGACCAGAAGTTCCACAATATAGACACAATTGCATTTGATTTAACCCATCCGATTTGCATGGGTTCTGAAGCATCTACTCCTTTGGGGTTAGCGTGGGTTTTGACCAACACCCGATTCTCAAACTTGGCTCGATTAGCCTTTCTGTTCTGAATTCTGTGATCTAACTGGACCACTAAGTCTATATATTCAGCGCAGTCTTGAGGTGGGTTCACGACTTGAGCCAAGACATCCTTGCGTTCTCCTCGAAGCCCTCGATGAAATAACGTGATTCGTTTTACCTCAGGCCACCCAGTTTCCACTATTAATCTATTAAAGGTCGCGATGTAGGATAGAAGGTCCTGGTTACCCTGTCGTAGGGACCAAAGTTCATTATCCAGGGCCTGTCCTTGGGAGTGCTGGGCAAATAGTCTTTCCATGCTTATTTGAAAGCCTTGAAAATCCCGAAGAATTGGGTCATCCTGAGTAACTAGTGAAATCGACCAATCAGCTGCACTGCCGCTGAGATATGACAATACGAAGGCTACCTTGGCTTGATCGTTTGGGAAGGCTCCTGGTCTGCATAAAAAGTGCAAGAGGCATTGGTTCATAAACACGGCAAACCTTTTGGGATCTCCGGCAAAGCGTTCGGGCGGAGCTAATGGAATATTTCCTGGTAGGTTTATTTGCACAGGGTTACTCGATAACACAGGAGCTGGATTTCCCCCAGAACCTAGTAAGGGTGCTTGTCCAGCCTGGCTTTGCAGTAGTTGCCTAGCAAGGTCATCAGTTCGCTCCTTTGACAAAATCAGTTCTCTCCTAAGAGCATTGGTTTCTTGACAGGCGGAATGCACTTCAGCTCTCCGTTCCCCTAGTAATTGGGCCAGTTGGTCAGTTTCTGAGGTATCCATAACGCCCAGGTGGGAATTTGTGGGTAGTCTTTGCTTTCTGTTACGCTCACCTGGCTCCCACAGGGGCGTCGATCTGAACTGGACAGCTGTGGTCTCCACCAATGTGACGCGTAGTGCCGAGATGACAGACTGGACTGGCCCACCTAGCTTTGTTTGCTTGGCCCGTAGGAATATTCTTCTGAAAATGGAGAAAGGAAATTAACCACCCGTGGAGTTGAGCGTTAACCACCCCCCTCACACTCCTGCTGTTCTCCCCACTGATCACACTCTTCTTATATTCTCACCTGATGGTTTGGAAAGATGAGCTCTCCATCCTGCATTGAGCTCAGGGGCGCGTAGATAACCAGTTGCTTCACTGGCTCGAAGGAATTTGTGAGTTCCAGAACAATATTGACTCTGAGATTCCCGGCAAGATGCCGTAAGTATGCAGTTCGTAAGAGTTCAAATGTCTGACTTTCACTCTTGTCCGATTCCTTGCAGGTCGCAGCTTGACCCTAGTGAAGAGTTCCTCGTGGCAACCAGTAATGTTCAGGTAACGATTTGTATTATCCAACACAGTTCGATAAAATAATGTCAAAATGTAACCTGTTGCTTTCTCCCTTATTCCGGCGCTGAGAGAAAGTATGAAGTCTCGGGGAATAATGCCTCCGGCGGCAAAATCAGGTAAGTCTATTGTGGTGAGGAGGTTTCCCCATGTTTGTCCGTTTGTTTCACCTTGCTGTCTTTGTGTTTCCCCTTAGGGGCCCGGGGTTCGGCGAAGATGCAGTGGAAGCTGCGCCGACCCGTGAAGAGGATTAGTACCCCCGTTGGTAAAATCAGGTAAGTCTATGGGGGGAAACTAATATTGCCTCTGTGTATTCCCTTGGCTCACCTTGCTGTTCTTGTCTTCCCCTTAGGTGCTGGAGTGTGGCGAGAACATGCAGGAGGATGCGATGGAATGTGAAGATGCTGCGAAGGCCGGTGAGTTCAGCGCGGCACTGCAGCAGGCGAGGCGACGCGCATAAAATAACTTCTTTCTTCCAGCTTGAAGGCGCGATGGATCGGGAATTCAGGTAAGGATCAAAGGTATTGCTCTTGTTCTAACCTTTTCTCCTTCTTTCTCCCTTTTTCTAGGAGCTCCAGACTCGAGGCGGGCGTGGCAGAAGACTGGATGCAGACTTGCAGGCACGGTGAGCGTTACGCTGCTGGATGCAGAATAACGCGAAGCGTGTGCTGCTCCTCAGGCGTGGTTTAAATAGCCTCCAAAGTAGTCCCAGGTGAGTATTCCTCCCCACCCCCACCCGAGTAAAAAATAGTCCCTAGATAAAGTAGTCCCTTCCAAGCCTCTTTTGGCTTGGAGCTCTTGCAGCATGGTCTGCATCAGGTAAATTTGCAGCATGGTCTGCATCAGGTAAGTTTCAATCTATGAGCCTGGCGCCAAAGACGGCAGGACCACACCCAACTAACCCCTAGCAGGGCTTGTTGGGCTTGCTTGGGATAACTTGATGCCTGCTTCTGGGGTTGCTGGTCTTGGTCTGGGTCCCCGGGGGTAGGCATCATGACGCATATGCCACTCCTCTTTCCCCTTTCATGAGCTTGCAAGGATGTTTCGGTGTGACAGCAAATTACACAAAGGCATTAGACTTTCATCATATTTGTGGCAAGTCTGCTGTACTTGTGTATACACCCCTAGTGGGGATTATGGATGTTTTCTCCATGGCATGTCCGCAATCAAGTTTGGTGAGTACATTTTGGAACTGTGCTTTTATTGCAGTTGATTGTGATGTTTTTTTCATTTCTTGCCTGTATACATGCTTGATGCAGTTCATGCTGTAGACGGTAGCCTGCACCCTTTAGCTGTCAAAGCCACGCTTATGGTTGGGGGGGCTGGGTGGTGACAATGTCATGTTGGTACATGTTACGTTCAGCCCCTGGGAATTGTGCCAAAGGTGGAAGCATTAGGAATGTGACCCAAGAACCACAACTCACGGTCCAGTCCTCACCTAAGATGGCCACCTAGACTACTTCTACGCTCCTTTCCTTTTGGATGGCACATTGTATCTGTCTTCCCTCTTAGACTTCGCTGCTGCATGACGGTGCAGTTTTCCTACTGGACTACAGCTCTTTTACTCGTTTTTCACACTCTGGTGCCTTTGGTCCCTGTTGTTCTTCCTGCTACTGTCCTTGTTGCAGATCTGTCAGCCCATCTCTCAGGCAATTATTTCTGCATACTCGTACGCTGCCTCGGTTTGCCTCGGTACACTTCTGTACCACAGCATCTTTCTCTCACACTCTCTCTCGCTCCTCCTATCTTTCATCTATTCCATCCATATCTTTATGTTGACTTTGGCCTTTTACCAAATCTATTCAACTGTTCTGCCTCTTAACTTGCTGTCAGCTGTTTTGGCAATCTCACATTCACTCTGCTTTTCCAGACTAGTGCTGTCTCTGCCTTTCTCTGTTCACGCTATCAAGAATTGATTGGGTTTCAGCTCAACCATCCAGTTGTGCCAGCTCCTTGTTTTTTTTCTACTCAAGTTTCAGCTCTACCCCTCAGTTGTGGCATCCTCATTGATTATTGTCTACTCAAATTCCTACCCATCCTGTTTCAGGTTGTGGGTTGCCACTCCCTCTGCGTTGATGGCAACCACAATGTCCGACCAAATCCTCTGCTGTCCTTCATTTTCGGCACATGTTCGTCTGAAGAGGGTATCATAATGCCCCAGGACTGGCTCTACCAGGATGCCAACTTCTCTGGCTGAGAAGCTGACAGCCCTTTGCCTCTCTGGCTGGGTTTGCCAGTGGTCTCAGATGATGTTTGCCCCGACATGGTAACCCCCAAGGCAGGTGTGGGTGGGCAACTGAGGGCTGGGGTTGGGCTGTGGAGCGATGGAACTGCAGTCGGGAGTCTTCTGTTCCAGCAGGGGTGTTCGCAGCAACTGGACCCCTGCAGATGGCTGTTGTGCAGGCACCAAATAGCAGGGAACGTGGCCAGCAGGAAGGCAGGCAGCAGCTCAGGGCTCTGGGGGGCAGGAAAATGCCTTCTGGCAGGAGCGGAGTCTACCGTGTGTTGTTGCGTGGCCAGCTTGATGCAGAGTGAATCCGCACGTGCAAAAACAGCACGTCAGCGTATAATTCTAGGAAAGGGCCAAAGGGCATAAGTGACGTGATGTGCGTGGGCGTTTCCCTCGCCATTGGTGCAGTGTGAATCCGCACATGCAAAAACAGCATGTCTGCGTGTGAATGCGTGTTATTCGAGGAAAGGGCCTAAGTGCATAAGTGATGTGACGCGCATGGGTGTTTCCCTCGGCACGGGTGCAGTGTGAATCCGCACATGCAAAAACAGCACGTCCGCATGTGAATGCGTGTAATTCGAGGAAAGGGCCTAAGCGTGTAAGTGTGTGACGCGTGTATGCATTTCCCTTGGCACAGGTTAAAGGGAACAGCAGTTCGCTGTATGTGCTTTTCGTGGAGACTGATGCATGTGTTGCTACTTCTTGTTTCACGCGCCATCACTTCACAGCGGATCGAGGACGTACTTCTTCTTTTGGCAGATGTCTTGCCTACCTGTGTTTTTCTTTCCCATGCTAGTCAGATGGTGAGTCGCACATGCTATTTTTCCCACTGCGGGTTCCCCTGTGTATCGCATACTCGTTTTCAAGTTCATAGTAGCCTGTGTGTCCCACGGGTATGCGTTTTCTGTGTCCTTGCATGCCACCGCGTACTGTGGGAGGTTAATTCCACACACGTGGGCTACTGGGGGTTGCTTGCACTGTTTAATTGCAGATTTGGGGTGCCTGAGCATTGCGTGACCTTTCATTTTCTCCCAGGGGTCACATACAGCCTTGCAGGGCACAGGGGTGCTGTTTACATCACGTACCCCACCCCCCTTCACCACAATTTCCCAGGACAATTGTCGTGTACACCTCCCATTCGCACTAGTACATCCGTGCCATGGTTGGGAGGCCACGAAAGGTGAGGGGCACCTCAGTTGGGCATTCTCCTCATGGTGGGTGTGGTCAGGGACGTGGCTGGGGTGACTAGGGAGTAGGGGGAGTCCAGGGTGTCCAGGGGGGCTGCAGAGGGGGAAGAGGCAGGGGTGCACAACTATGGCAGGATGTTCTGCCAAGTGTTGGTGCAGTCATGCCACCACCACCTGTGGCTCCAGGAGATGCAGCTCTTGCATCTGACACTGGCACCCATGTGACCCGGCAGTCAGTTTCATCTATTACCACGAGCCCAACGTTAGTGGTAGCTGCAGAAGCAGCTGTGGTGACCACCACCCAGGCTCAGGGTTGGCCAGCGCATGATGAGTTGGCACCTGAGGACTCTCAGGCTGAATTCCAGGTGTTCAGGAGGGACAAGCAATGTGCACTCAGGGATGCTCTGACCAAAGCACATGTCCCTGGGGCAGTGTTGTTATCTGCTGCCCCGAGCAGCCGGGTGTTGGCAACTGCATGGGCAGATGCAGCCAACACCACCCCGGCTGTGAGTCTTACAGCCAGGACAGTCTTGGTCACAGACATTTGCACAGCGGAGGGTGCTGCGCTAGGTCCTGTCAACAGAACCAAGCAGCCACTGACGCAGGTCAGGGCTTCCGTCCTAGTTCCAACTGCCACTCCCTTGGTCCAGTCCACCAGCACCACTAGCCCTACTGATCAGGGCAGAATTTGCCAGTCAGTGTCTGTACCACTGCCCAAGAGGAGGAAGGTTGCACCTGGCAAGAGGCTGTGACCTGAGACATGGCTCCGGCCTCCGGCACATCGAGGAAGAAGCCTTTCAGCAAGCAGGAACTGGACTTCCTTGTGGGTTACGTGTCGGAACACGAACGCAATATACTAGTGGGCAAAAATGTCCATACTAGGCCTGTCCAGTATTGGAAACACTGGAAGCATGTTGCGGAATGAGTTAGTGCATTCAGATATGAGGTGCGCACAGCTCAGGACTGCAAAAAGTGTTGGGATGACCTCCGACGCTGTGCTAAGCAAAAGCGTGCCCCCAATTATGCCATGACCCAGGTGACTGGCAGTGGGCCACCACCTGAGGAGGAAGAACTCACTCCGCACGAGGTGATCGCATCCCGGCACAATTGATGAAGGAGTGGGAGAGATGCAGGACTATGATGCCTTGTCTGGTGAGTGTTTTGCATCTTTGGCCAGCCCATGTGTGGTTTGATTGTGTGATGTGTTCTGCTTGACTGTCACTACATGCTATATGTACATGGTTCACATGTGCGAGTCATGCAATTCTTCACTAATGCGTACCTGTTGTGATGCATGCTGGACATGTGAAACAGACGGGGACTGTCCTCATCGCCACACATGCACCCTACTCACATGCTAGTCACCAGGCTGCCCCTCAAGTCCATGTTCCAGCTCACTGACCTGTCTGCATGTAGCCCGTGGTGTCTTTTACCAAAGCTATTCAACTGTGCTGCCTCTTACCTTGCTGTTAGCTGTTTCCGGCAATCTCACATTCACCATGCCTTTCCAGACTAGTGCTGTCTCTGCCTTTCTCCGTTCATGGTTATCAAGGATTGATTGGGTTTCAGCTCAACCATCCGGTTGTGCCATCCTCCTTGGTTATTTTCTACTCAAGTTTCAGCTCTACCCGGTCAAGTGGCACAGCGAGTAGAGCGCTCGCTTTGACATCAGTGCAGAGCCTGCTGACGCAGGTTCGAATCCCGGCAGCGCCAAACTCAGCGTTTCATCCTTCCGAGGTCGATAAATGAGCACCACACACCGTGGGTAATAATAAGCAGCGCTCAGATACCTGAGGGTTCGTAGCGCTATATAAATGCCTAATTATTATTATTATTAATTATTATTACCCCTCAGTTGTGGCATCCTCATTGATTATTGTCTACTCAAATTCCTACCCATCCTGTTGAACCATTCTACAACTGTGCAACCTTGGAAGTTATTCTGTCACTCAGCTTGGATATGTACTTGCCCATATTCTACAACTTCAAGTCATCTACTGGAGACTCTTCCAGGGTTTATTGGCTGTCATGAATGGCTGGGTGCGCCCCTTTTGGGGCTCATGGTCCTTGTCACAACGGACTTAAACAACTAATACCTCCAATATGGCCGTCCAACGCATTCCCTTCTCGCTCCATGCGTTGGACGTAACCCTTCTCTATTTCTAGACCACGCCTTCCGCGGCTCTGCGCGTCTCAATGCTATAGCGATTAGCGACCAGACGTGTGCTCCGTAGCTCGCGGTTCTTCTCCTTTCCACTCCGCTATCCCTTCCTCGAACCCCCCACCCCCTTCTTCTTCCTCCTGGATTCTAGTTCAAGCGAACTAACCTTGCCATCTGGATTCCTGGATTCGACCTCCCGGAAAACTGAATGCATTCTGGATTCGGCAGAGACACGGGCCGCCTTCTTCAAAACCCGATCCATCCGAAAGAAGGCAACCTCCAAGAACACCGGTAAAGAACAGATTCAGGTGAGAAGGGGGGAACTCCTTGACAGTTTGTGATGCCACCCAATCGAAAGCGATATCGACATGGAGGCTGCCGTGCAGGACTTGATACGTAGTATGCAGGAACTATCAACCGAGGTACAGAATCTGAAAGCGGAGAACGCCGCTTTCAAACAATTGGTTCTATCCCGGGATTCTGCTACAAAAGAGAGTGTTATACTGGGCGGAGTCGTGGATAAATACGATGGCTCCGCAAAGACCCTTCGTGCATTCCTGGATTCGTGCTTGGTTCATTTTACCTTCAAGCCTTACTATTTTGCGACCCCCAGGGCCAAGGTGGGTTTTATAATCTCTCACCTTTCCGGGAATGCCTTAACTTGGGCCACTCCCCTTGTTAACTCTAGCGATGCCCTCCTAGATGATTATGATAGGTTTATACGTGCCCTAAAAGACATGTTTGACCGCCTTGAGCAGGTCTATAGTGCACAAGAACGCTTGTTAGACTTTCAGCAAGGGACCCAGGATATGCTCACATATGTGACCCGATTTAAACAACTGGCAAAAGAAGCCGACTGGTCCACTGAGGCGAGTTTTACCCTGTTCAGGAGAGGATTGAACAAAGAAATTAAGGATGAGCTGGCCAGAGTGGCACGACCAAGCTCATTCCAGGCATTAATGGATCTTGCCATGCAGATTGACTTCTGTATCCAGGAAAGGAAGTCAGAAAAGAAGAAATCCAGGGGAACTCCTTCCAAGGTATCATTTGAGGGTACCCCCAGACCACAAATCAACCCAAGCCCAGTTTCAGAATCCGAGTCCATGCAGATTGGGGCCTTTTGTGGACCCATATCCCCACAAGAGAGAATGAGGAGAATTCATACGGGCTTGTGCATGTACTGCGCCTCAGATAAGCATTTGGTTAGAGAGTGTCCTTTAGCACCCCCTCGGCGTTCGGGAAACGCCAGCTCCCGATCCTAGATGGAGCAGAGCTTCGGGAGAGAGATGTTTGCTCCACATCCATTCCATCCTTGAACTCTCCTGGACAAAACAATTTGGTGGTACTGCAGGTCTTTTTATCACCATCCAAGAATACAAACTATTCCATTTTGGCCCTGGTAGACTGCGGAGCTATGGAAATTTTCATTGATCATGAGTGGGTTGATAAACATCAGATTCCCTACGAGTCACGAAGTACCATGCAGCCTGTGGAAGCTATCGACGGAAGACCCCTCACACCAGGACCCATAAGCTTTCAGACCAAGGAGATCCAGCTTTCAATAAATCACCATCGAGAACTGATCAGGTTTCACATTATTAAGTCAGCTCATTACCCCTTGGTATTGGGCATGCCTTGGCTACAGAAACACAATCCATATATCAATTGGTCTGCGGGTTCCGTATTCCTAGGCTCAGAGTTTTGCATGTCTCATTGTCTATCCCTAGAACCTCCATTAACACACCCAAAGGAACCAACAAAGGAACAACAGACACCACTAATGGTCTCCAATGTCATGCAAGTTCCTGAAGTCTACCAAGCTTATGCTGATGTGTTTTCGTCTGCCATTGTCCAGCCCTTACCCCCACACAGACCTAAAGACTGCGCCATAGAGACGGAACCCTCCGCAGTGATTCCCTTCGGCAGGATGTTCATTCTTTCCGAACCCGAGAAGAAGGCCCTAAGAGAATACCTGGATACCAACCTTCAAAATGGCACCATAAGACCTTCGAAATCTCCTGCTGGTGCTTCTCTATTCTTTGTTCCCAAGAAGGATACCAAGGAACTCAGACCCTGCCTTGATTATTGCGGGCTAAATCAATGTACCCTCAAGGATCGGTACCCGTTACCCCTGATTTCGGATATCCTGGAAGCTGTGAGAGGCGCTGGGATATTCACCAAGTTGGATCTCAGGGGCGCCTATCATTTGATCCGTGTCAGGGAAGGAGACGAATGGAAGACTGCCTTCAGAACACCCTTTGGCCATTTTGAGTACCTAGGCATGCCCTTCGGATTGGCTAACGCCCCGGCAATTTTCCAACGCTTTATGGATAGGGTGTTCTCTGACATGCTGTTTGTTATTGTATATCTGGATGACATATTGATCTTTTCCAAGGATCCTAAACAACATGAAGAGCACGTGAAGGCAGTGTTGCAGAGACTCTGAGATCATAAACTCCTAGCCAAACCTGAAAAATGTTTGTTTCATGTGACCTCCGTCCACTACCTAGGGTTTATTCTTACCCCAGAAGGAATCGGTATGGACCCTTCAAAGGTAAAAGCCATATTGACCTTGCCCGCTCCTACTTCCGTGAAACTAATTCAATCTTTCCTGGGACTCTCCAATTTCTACCGGAAATTCATATCTAATTTCTCTGAGATAGTGCAACCGATTGTTGCTCTCCTGAAGAAAGACACTCCTTTCCTCTGGTCAACACCACACGATATGGTGTTCCAGCGTTTAAAGAGAGAGTTTACGCAAGCTCCTATCTTGGCTCAACCCCATACTAGCCATCCTTTTCTGGTAGAAACGGACGCTTCAAATTATGCCATTGGCGCAGTCCTGAAACAAGAAATAGGAGATAAACTGGAACACCCAATTGCTTACCTCTCACGAACTCTGACTCCTAGCGAAACACATTATTCATTCCTGGAAAAAGAATTGTTAGCCATCTGCCAAGCCTTCACTGAATGGCGACATTTACTTTTGGGAGCTAAACATCCAGTTCAGGTCCGTACTGACCACCGAAACCTCCATATTCTACAGTCTTTGGAGTGTAGGAACAGTCGTCAGGCACGTTGGGCATACTTCTTTGCCCAGTACCAGTTCCATATCACTCACGTTCCTGGATCACAAAACCTGATCGCCGACGCCTTATCTCGAAAACCAGACTGCGAGCCCACTGAAGACAAGGCATATCCTCAGATGTTTTTCCCCAAGATCTTTGTGGCCCAGGCAGTCAACCTCCTCGAAGAAATCCAAGCCCAAACCCAAACCTCTGATCTGTGGAAGGACAAATCCAAAAGAAATCCTTGGAATGTAAAGGTCCGGGAAGTTTATTTGTTCAAAGACAATCTTTTGGTCATCCCTACAAAAAGACTACAACAAAGAATATTGAATCTCTGCCACAATACCCTACACTCCAGACATCGTGGTGTCACCAATACCCTCCGTCTAATACAAAGGCAATTCTGGTGGACTAGGATGGGACCCGACGTATGGCAGTACATTCAATCCTGTGTTGTCTCCAATCAAAATAAACACAATAACAAGAAACCAGCGGGCCTTCTACTACAACCTTCATTGCCAACTAGGCCTTGGGAGATTATCGCTACGGACTTCATTGTGGAACTGCCACCATCCCGTGGGTATACCACCATCATGGTTACCATAGACCTGTTCACTCATATGGCTCAAATTACGCCCCTGCATAAATTACCATCCTCTTCTGACCTAGCAGGAATCTTCCTGGAACACATATTCCGTTTACATGGATCCCTTCCAAGATCATTTCGGATCGCGGACCTCAATAAATCTCTCAATTCTGGAAACATCTCTGTCAATGCTTAGGGATCCAACGTGCCCTTTCGTCAGGTTACCACCCTCAAACCAACGGAATCACAGAACGTGTCAACCAAACCCTGGAACAGTATCATTGATGCTTCGCCACCAAGGTCCAGGATGACTGGTCGCTCCTGATAACCGTGGTTGAATTCACTTACAATAATTCTGACCGTTCGGCACTTAAGATTAGCCCTTTTTATTGCAGTCAAGGATTTCATCCGTCGGTCCTACCTTCTTTTCTTCCCCAATCTACACCAGTACCTACAGTTGACTCCTGGATCAAAACCCTTGTCAATATACATAAAGAAGCCAAGGAATTTTTTTTTGGAGAAGGCCAGGAAACAGACCAAGAAATATGCAGATTCCAGAAGAAGACCTGGCCCTTCTTATGCAGTCTGTGATCAGATCTGGTTGTCTTCCAAATTACTACCCCGACATCTACGGCCTAGTAAACTGGCCCCTAGGTACTATGGTCCATTTTCCATAAAGGAAATTATAAATCCTGATTCTTATCGGATCGAGTTGCCTGAATACTGGAAGAAGAGACACCCAGTGTTTCACACATCCTTGTTGAAACCCTACTATCCATCCTCCCAAAAACCCTCCAGACCTCCTCCTGTACTGGTCGATGACCAATTGGAATATGAGGTATCTCGGATTTGTGACTCCAGGTATAGAAGGGGCCAGCTTCAATACCTGGTTGACTGGAAAGGATATCCTCCTATCGAAAGAACCTGGGAACCTCTCTCAAACATCAAGGCCCCACGGCTACTCAGAAGGTTCCACCTCATCCACCCGGGCAAACCAAGAGGGAAGGGTCTTCGGAGGAGGCATTTTGTCATGAATCGCTGGGTGCGCCCCTTTTGGGCCCCATGGTCCTTCTCAAAACAGACTTAAACAACTAATACCTCCAATATGGCCATCCAACGCATTCCCTTCTCGCTCCATGCGTTGGACGTAACCCTTCTCTATTTCTAGACCACGCCTTCCGTGGCTCTGCGCGTCTCAATGCTATAGCGATTAGCGACCAGACGTGTGCTCCGTAGCTGGCTGTTCTTCTCCTTTCCACTCGGCTATCCCTTCGTGGAACCCCCCCCCCTTCTTCTTCCTCCTGGATTCTAGTTCTAGCGAACTTACCTTGCCTCCTGGATTCCTGGATTCGACCTCCCGGAAAACTGAACGCATTCTGGATTCGGCAGAGACACGGGCCGCCTTCTTCAAAACCCGATCCATCGGAAAGAAGGCAGCCTCCAAGAACACCGGTAATGAACGGATTCAGGTGAGAAGGGGGGAACTCCTTGACATTGGCACCTAAAGGCTTTTTCCCTGGTTTGGGGGTTTGGCTCCTTGGAGTTCTCTGCGATTTGGTATTTTTACCGGTCAAGGTATCCTCTCAGAGGGCTAGACCTTATTTATACGGAAGGAAGAACAAGGAAACCAAGGGGAAGGGGGATCCTGAAGCCAGGTAGACTAGAAGGAAGTAGATGACGGACCCCAGAGCCAGTTATTTTGAAGGCGATGAAGAAATGAGGGAGCGGCTTTCCTTGTCGGACAGTGCGCTTGGCCTACAGTGATTGGTCACTGTCTGACATTGTCAATGTGGGGTACTATGTACATGATGTGTTCTGCTGGTCAATGGATGTTCCTGTGTTAGGTTTACTTTTCAGGTGTCAGGGGATTGGTGCGGTTTGACACACTCGGGTTTCCACATGTCCAATGTTCACATGTGATGTGTAAAGGACACTGAGGGTCACTTCATTTCACATGCATGTATTGAGTGCATGCCTCTACTGACACACACACTTACACAATGCACAACCACACATACAACCACCATCCATGCTCACACATGCACACAGATTGCCTTTCTGCCACACTGTGTCCTTTCACTGCATGACCACTTACAATTTCCGGATCATGTACATGCAACAGTGGGTAATTTTGGTTGCTTGGCCTTTATTTATATGATGTTAAGGTGTATCCCAAACACAATGGGTGCTCACTGTGCAGTGTGCTAAGTGGTGTGTTGCAGGGGATACACACACAGCACACAGTTTTGCGAATTGTGGATTTGGATTGGGCAATGTGGATGCCAACAGGCATTCGGCCTTTTCTTGATGGTACCGCGGGTGGCATGCATTTGTGAATGTCTTTGTATGTGTGGGAGGTTGTTGGTCAGTCATTTCATCTGATTCCATGTCAGGTGTGATTGTGTCAGGCCTGTTTCCATTAATCACGTGGCACTTTGTGACTAATTTCTCATGTGTTGTGCATTTGGTTTGCTCTTTTGCTGTTGCATGCCATGCCATGGTTTGGATGATGATGGTAATGGGGGCTGGGAAGGTTTGGGTGACATACCAGTGATTTTAATGGCCTGTTTTGCAGGTGGGTGGTGTGATATGCACCTTGCATGTGTTCCTTTGGGTCACACCAGATTGGTTATGTTTAAGTAGCTAGGGTTGCACACAATGTGGCACTTCCGTGGAAACATTGTGAGGGTGGTAAGGTTGTGACAGTTGACTGTCTCTTTGTCATCATCGATTGTCACCTGGTATGTGCCAGGCCTGTGTGCACTTCGCTGGGGTGGGAGTTTAGGTGAAAAATGTAGCCACAAGCTGGGTCCGGGCTGCCTCGCCACGTGCCCTTTCCCCTCCTATGAGCAGCACCTGTGCATGTGGTTAGGGATGTGGGGGCACCACCATGTCCACTGGTATGCCCCGCCGTGTTGCAACATTGTGCAGGACACATGCTGCCATAATGATCCTGCACACTACTGGGGGTGCACATAGTAGCTGCGTGCCAGAACGGTCAAGGGAGTGGAAGCGTGACTTGAGCTCTCCAAATGTGCGCTCTGCTATCCCCCTGGTTGCAATATCGGCTGCGTTGTATCTTACCTGGGGTGATGTGGTGGGGTTCCGTATTGGCGTCATCATGTGGGTGCTCAGAGTGTAGGCACTGTCCCCTGGGGAGGTGAGGATGGTTGTCATTAGTTGGGTTTGTTTATTTGTCTGTGTGTGACATGCATGCATGTGCACAGACATTTGTACTCACCAATGAGCCATTTGTCACCATGCTTCCCAGCTTCCAGGTCCCGGCTCCGGGCGGACATTCTGTATATGAAAGGGTCATGGGTAGACCTAGGATAGTTTGCATAGACAGAGGTGATGATTCCCTTGGCATCGCATACAACCTGCACGTTCATGGAGTGCCAGTGCTTGCGGTTGCGATAGATGTGCTCATTGGCCCTAGGTGGACGTAGGGCCACATGGTGCAATCTATGGCACCGAGCACTTTGGGGAAGGGTGCCATCCTGTAAAAGTATAGGACCACGGCCTGCCTTTCTGTGGGTTTTCTGGGCATGTATATGTGTCTGTGGACTGAGGGGCGCGCAGTCATGATTGCCAACAACTGGCGTAGGCAGCGTGACTGCGTGGGCTGTGAGACACTCCCAACTATGGCAGTTTTCTGCTGAAATCATCCAGTGGCCAAAAAATGCAGGACATTGAGCACCTTTTCCAAGTGGCTCAGTGCTTGGGAGCACAGGGTGGGTGACATGAGGTCTTCTTCCCTCTCCCTGACAAGGTCTAGGATGATATGAGGTAGAAACCTATACCTGCTGTAGACCTCATCATCAAGCATCCCAAAAAGGCTGGTCCTGTGCAAAAAATGTGGGGCCTGGCTATTCTCCTCCTCCTGCAGTGTCCCACGATCACTGCTGCGAGAAATGGGACATTCATCGTAGCTGTATATGTGTGTTTGTTGTTTGTGCACACTTTTCTACTGCACGGGGGCGCTTCCGCCTGCCTTCGTGTGGCGGACATGTTTATGCCTGTGCGTGCCTTTTGGTGTGCGTGGGTTTCCCCTATTCGATTCAATGAATACATGTTGTTTCGGCGCAGCTCCCTGGAAAAACATGCACACAGGCTTCCATGAATTACTTGCGTGCGACTGGATTTTTTTCACTTGCACCACCGATTTTGGCGCACAATTATTCCATGAATCAGCCCCAAAGTCTGTTCACCCTTTCGATGGTTGCTTTTTAATACAGGAGGAGGTAATGTGCATACTTTAAGAATTCTGTATATTTTAGGCAATGTTTCTGATCTTGTCCATGCCTTGGGAACATTTTTACTAATTTTGTATAAGGGAATGATGCTGTGAACTATGTGTTATAGTAGTATGTAACGTCTTCTGGATGGTGTGGCCTGTACTTGGTTGTACACTGTTTAAGACAACATTAAGACGTGTTCCTTCTAATGTTCTGTCATAAATATTGGGAATATGCAACAGTTCCAAATAGGAAACACGCTGATTTTTTTGTGTTGTTCTTGAAACTGTACTGCTACTTGATACAGAAATACTGTCAGTTCTTAATGGCAGTTTACTGGGCACACTGGTCCCTGCATGGAGTTAGGGTGAATATTTAGACTGCCCATAGTTACAAGTCTGATTAACATGATCGCTTTAATAAGGATCTGGGGCACTATCTGATGCAGGAATGCCCCCCTGGCTGTGTGTTTATTGCTATTAGAATTGTGTTGCATGAGAATGAAGTAGTA
This sequence comes from Ambystoma mexicanum, assembly GCF_040938575.1. NCBI lineage: Eukaryota > Metazoa > Chordata > Amphibia > Caudata > Ambystomatidae > Ambystoma > Ambystoma mexicanum. The sequence continues at coordinate 302,844,559 of NC_090933.1, forward strand.
ATAGTGTCTTTATTTGCTCAGAAGGCAGACCAGAACTTTGCAACTGAGAATGGAATAGGATAGAAAGTCTATTCACTCTTTCAATGGTTGTTATTTAATACAGTAGGGTTATGTCTCAAATTAGCTCTTAATGCCTGTTTCTTCTTTTTTTTTTTTACATTGATTTTAATGTTTGCTATGGAAAGGGAGAAGGATGTGTAGTTACTTCTCCTGTTTCCTGGTGGCCACTTTAGTTTGCTTTTTTTGGTCAATAAATGGTCCCTGCACCATTTATCTACATGTCTATTCATGAGATTAACAGCAGCAGCAGCAATGATATTACCATCTTGGTCCCCAATCCATCAACAACAGGAATACATTCATATGAATAAAAATGTGTGTAGACAGTTGGAAATATTTAAGGTGAAGTAATAGTGCTTTAAAACTGAGGCGGAGGATGTCAAGTGTACATTGCATAAGAAAACACTAAGACATGGCCCTTCTAATGTTCAGTTTCAAAAACTGGGAACATCAATTATGGTAAATTATCTGGTTCAAGTTTCCTGGGACGATGTGGATGATGTGTATTAGAAATTACATTAGCACCTCAAAATTATAAATGCTTGGGGCTCATGTGTTATGTGTATGGAAATTGGAAGTATGTTGAGTAGGTAATTCCACCAGTGCGATGCCACCAATAGTTCATGAACCCTTGCCTTTGACAGTAGTTTCAATTCACATGTTCCAGTTGCCTATGTCTAAGTGTTTTGAACGATAAAAATCTTCTCTTTCTAAAATTGGCTGCATATTTGAAATATCTAATCCAAAAATAAATGTACCCTAAAAATAGCAGAATCTCCTAAAGCTACACCTCACTCTCATGTAATAAATATGTACTATATAGAAAAACCCTTAATAGAATTATGTATTAAAGTCTAACATTGTATTGGCATATATATAAACATCAGTAAAAAAAATACATTCTCCGGTAGGTTAAATAATTCAACAGCATCTGATGTACTTGGCATGCTATTGGCAGCTACCCACAATGTAGACAATGAGTAATGAATAAGAAAGTTAATAGACATATTTGATTATCTTTTCTCATGTACTGTTTCTCTGTGTGTAATTCCAATATCGAATTGACAAGCCATATTTCTATATACCACACAAAAGCAAAAAAACGACATGCAATGGCTGGAGGGCAATTATCTTACAGAAGAAATAAATACAAAAGAAGTTGTTGAACAAAAAGAAGCAATAGAAAATACACCACATGCAGCATTTTGTAAGTTTGTAAAATGAGACTAACAATAATATGTTAAGGAAGAAATATTAGTTACCAAACACATATACTTTTTCTGCCTAAAATAAATTGTTTATACAGCCAACACAATTATTTTTAAACTGTATTATATCTTCAATCAAACAGATGAGGAAGTTATTCAAGTATGAAGAAGAATGAAACAAGAAGCACCACAACAGCTACTCACTACTAGTCCTGATTAACTAAAATAATTAAAATGACTATTAAATAATATTGGAAAAAAAGTACAATCAATCAAAAAGGATACTGAAAATGTAAGAGAAATTATGGACAGTAAAAATCACTGTGTAAGAAAACACAAAGATATGCCTTTTTTAAAGTTTGGTCACAACAATTGCAAACATTTTTTATGATAGATTATCTGTTGCAAGTCTCTAGGGATGATGAGGTTGATGTGTATTGGACATTGGAAGAGATGGCCATGCCCATAGATGACAGCAGCTTTTTTGGCATAGGTGTGGTCTTATATTTTCATTGTAGTTATAAGCAGTCTTTGTGCATAATTGACCTAACCAATTAAAGGTGCTTTTAGCAACAGCTAGAGTCTCGAAATTGTTGCAGCACTGGAACACTCTATAGGAAGAGTCATTGGAAATGCTAGAGAGGCTCAGAAAGGAGGCTTCATTTTCTGTGAAATTGTGTTTTCAGAGTTGTCATTTATGTTATTTTATATTTTCATCATATGTTGGATATTTCAAAATGTCTAACATTGCAATGAATATTTTAAAACACAAACAGGCTACCAACCATACCTGTTGGCCTTTACCAGTGGATACAGCTTTCAACCGTGTCCACTGTATATTATATGCAGTGATTAAGTACTAGCCGTGGAATGTTGCACAACACTGGCCAGTGGCCACAATCTTTGGCTGTGCCTACTATATATTCTAACATATAAATGGGCCACTAGGATGGCTGTTGTCATTGAGAAATTTGTACATGTTTTGACCATGTCCACTGTTTGTTTAAAAATAATAAAATGCAGTAAGTGATGGCCTTTGGCCGTGCCCACTGTATATTATGTACAATAACCAGCTACTAGCCATGGTTTTGAACACAATACTAGCCATATACTAACCAATACTAACAATACTAGCCAATACTAACATATTAATGGGCACTATCTATGCATTTAGCTATGGACAATGACTACAGCTTTCAACGTATATTTTAAAACAGTGATGGTCTACTAGGCTTGGCTTTTAATCATGCACATTGGCATTTTTTAACACTAACAGGCTAGTAGTTATGACATTTGGTGCTGGGTTGTGACCCCAGCTTTGCCATGACCAAGTCCATGGCCTCAATTTTTATTAAGGTAATTAAGGTGTGTATGAGCTAACAATGAAGTGCTCTTGCTTTATATGTAGAAAATGGGTGGGAATTATTGTTGGAATTTGTTTATTAGTCACGAAACATTCTGTGACATTGCAGATTTTTTGTTTGGCAACAGTTTATAGATATTGAAAACGTGAAAAACGCCTTTGCGTTTCTAGTGGAGCACAATTATTTATACAATGGCATTCTGACTGTACCAGACTTGTGTATATTTGATGTTGAATTAACAAACTAAAGCTATTTTTGTTGGTGGCTTCCATTCTGATGACCAGGGATGAGCGAGAGTGGCTGGGTCCATTTTCCTTCTGATAGTATCTTTGTAATTAGTCCCAACACATCTGGTAGCAATGTAATGGCACTGTTTCCGGACCGACAAACTAAGAGTTTGCTGGGAGTTCATGCTCCTACTGGCAAAGTTTTTACTAAAGCACCTGGTGTTTCAGTTTGTCCATGCCCAAGGAGACTTATAGAATTCCAAGGGAATGGAGATGCAGAATTTGTGCCATCTGCCATAATATCTTGGTGGCACCAGGAAGTGAGGAGGTGGAAATGGTGGTACAACGATATATCTTCAGTGTAGCTTTGAGTGTTTGTTGTGTAAAATCAACATCCACCTATTAAATGTGCTGCTAGCAACAGCTAGAGTCTTCAAACATCTGCAGCTTTGGAAGACTCTTTTTGACGAGTTATTAGACATGCTGCAGGGGTTTAGAGATGTGGCTTCATATTTTGTGGCATTGTCTTTTTAGAGATGTAATTTTTGTTATTTTATATTTTCATCACCAGTTGGACATTTGAATATGTCTAACACTAAGAAGTGGCCTTTCTAATGTTTCATTAGAAAGCTTGGGAACAACAATCATAATAAATCATGCGGTACAAGTCTCCTGGGATGATGTGGATGATGTGTGATGGAAATTTCACAAGATGGTCTGTCCATACTGGGTGGCAGCCTTTTTTGGCTTATATGTGTTGTTATATCTTTACTGTATCTGTGAACAGTGACTGTACATAATCACCCTCCCCTATTAAAGATGCTGCCAGCAACAACCAGAGTCTTCAAACACTGGAAGCACTGGAACTCTCTTTTTGAAGAGCTATTAGAAATGCTAGAAAGGTTCAGAGAGGAGGCTTTTCTTGAAGTGTTTACAGATGTGATGCTCTATTTCCAGTAGTAAAACTTGGATGAGTGAGAGGCCTTTCCAAGATCTTTTCTTTGTGATTCAATGCATCTCTCAGATCAGAAGTTTTCATCCACTTCATCCCAGGCTATTAATAATGTCTTTTTTCAAACTGAATTATGATAAATCATTTAGTGTGATTCTTCTAGGATGTGGATGATGTGTATTGTGTATTGGAATGTTAATGAGCTGGTTTGGACAATGCTGGTCTATAGTCTTTTTTGGTTTATATGTGGTCTTTATCTTCATTGTATCTGTGCGCTGTGGTTGTACAGAATCAACCACCACCCATCATTAGAAATGGTTGAGACGTTTTGAAAGGAGGCTTTTCGTGAAGTGTTTAGTTTAGTTTTGCTTATTTATTTATAGAGCGCACCTAACCCTGAGGTATCCTGGCATCTGTACTTGAACAGGGAGCAGTGGTTACAAATATGATACATATAGCAGTTGACTTAGGTTACAAATCAAGAAAACATGCCAGTCAGAGGTAACATATACAATGTGCGCTAATGATACAGTTGTGATGATGTAGATAGCAAAAGCATAATGTTACATCAAGGCGTTTAATCAAGTGGTACAAATGAGCAGAACTGGGGGATTTGTATATTTTAGTTTTGCTTGGTGAAAAACCACGCTTTTACTTTATTTCTGAAAGTTCAAATGGATGGTTCAGCTCTAAGTGCTATAGGCAAGGAGTTCCAGAGTTTTGCTGCTAGCACCGGAAAGCTAGACCCACCAAGCCTTTTGTAATTTGTATTTAGGAATGTTGAGGTAGTGTAAGTAATTTGATCTAGCAGGTCTGGTAGACTGGTTCCTGATGAATTTGTCAACCAGGTATTTTGGAACGCTGTTGGAGACGCAATTGTGTATAATTACTAGTGTTCGAAGTTTGATTCTGTATCACACTGGAAGCCACTGTGTGCCACGTCTTAGTGCGCAGACATTGTTGGTTCATGGGATGTTTAAAGTAGATCTAAGTGCATTAATCTGGAGCACTTGCAATTTGTTCAGGTTTCCTTTAGATGTTACAATAGTAAGCTTATATAAAATCAGAGATCTGGCTAGAGTAATGCAGCTGTTAGTAGATAGAAAAGGTTTGCAGGCATTGTCTACAGATGTGTTGCTCCTATCTTCACCAGTACCACTTGGATGTGCGAGAGGCCTTCGCAGGATCTTTTCTTTCTGATGCAATGCATCTCCCGGAAGTCCTCATCCATTTCATAATAATAGTGTCTTTATTCGGTTGAAGACACTTATGCATTTTGGCTACTGAAAAAAAAAAGATGTCCGCCATGTAATGGGATATGAAGTCTGTTCACTCACTCGATGGCAGCCATTTAAAACACACACAAAATAACTATACTCAAAAAGATGCCACTGTTTCTGGAATGACAAACTAAGAGTTTGCCGGCAGGGGTATGGTACTTCTGGCAGGCTTCATCTCCCTCGAGTTCAGGTCTATATCGAGAGTGTTTTCACTGAAGCACCAGCACTGTTATTAACGGTGCAGGTGCTGCAGTGACTAAATTGCCATGGAGTCTTATGGTACTCCACCGGAATGGGGAGTTACCATTTCCACTATCTGACATTATATGTCAGTGGCAACAGAAGATTAGGCAGTAGAAATGGTGTTACATGGTTGCTGGTAACTCGCTATCTACTGGTAAGTTGTACCGGTAATCCTGTAATGAGACCTACAGTCTTGAAAGAACTGCAGCAATGGAGCACTCCATTTGAAGAGTTATCAGAAATGCTAGAGAGGTTCAGAGAGGAGGTTTTTAATTAACTGTCTACATTTGTACTTATCCGATCTCCAACAGTACCACTTGTATGAGCAAGAGCTCTTCACAGGATCTTTTATTTCTGATGCAATGTATATGACGGATGTCTTCATCCAGTTTATCCCAGGGTACTAATATTGTCTTTATTCGGTTGCAATATACTGTGGCATTTTGCAAATGAAAATCGGAGAAAAAAGATGTCTGCGATGGAAAGGGATGTGAAGTGTGTTCTGCCTTTCGATGACGGTCATATAGAACAGTAAAAAAAGAACAAAACAAAGAAGATGGCCACCATGGAATGGGATAAGGGACTACATATAGTTTAATTTCCCTTTGCATGGTGGCTATTGAAACTTTATATGTATTTGTTTGTAGAAGAACAATTTAACACACATGAGGCATTCTATGTTTGTTGACATTGTTTTGGTTTTATAATGAAACAATTATTTCAGCTAGAAGCGTTTTGAACAACATGGTAGTGTCTGATTTTTCTGTTGTGTTTTAAAAATTGAACATGTTTGAAGTCAATCCATTGCAAACTGCTTATCCTTGTATTATTGTTAGATTGCAAACAAAGATATCAAACATTCCTAAAAAATCATTAGTGCAAGGTGGTATAGGCAAAGTTGTGAATTTACCTCTCAAATTGGAGGGAAATGTAAACATTCGAGGAGTAAAGAGTGACATTGCAGATGTTTTGTTTGTTTTAGTAAATGGTGTTGCCAAAAAAGATAAGAATATTTGACAACAGTTTATAGTTATTGGAAATGTGAAAAACGCATTTGTGTTTCTATTGGAGCACAATTATGTATACAATGGTCGTGTGACTGTGACAGACTTGTTAAGTAACAAACTCTTTTTAAGAAACCCTCTGCTGACCTTTCTTGCCCGGCTTACTATCACCCAATCGCCATCACTCCTTTCCTGGAAAAACTGGCCATTTTACACCTTAATCTTCACGCTGCATCTGTTGGGTGTCTCCATGACCATCAGTCTGGCATCAGAGCTGCCAGAAGCATGGAAACTTCTCTCCTGAACAACCGTGAAGACCTGCTCTCCAACCTCGATGCCAACAACCCCTGTCTCCTCATCATAGTTCATCTCACTTCTGCCTTTGACACAGTCAACCATTCCATCCTGCTCAACCGTGTCCGTGAAAACCTGGGTGTCACCAATCAGGCCCTGGCTTGGCTGATCTCTTTCCTCTCCGATCGACCCTCTGAGGTCCAACTTGGACCCTTCCACTCCTCTATCTCTGTCTCCACTTGTGGTGTTCCCCAGGGGTCTAACCTCTCTCCCTGGATGTTCAACCACTACCTGGCACTTCTTGCCCACCACATTACCACTCTCTGCCCAAACTGTCAGTGCTATGCGGATGACACTCAACTCATTTTCAGGCTCCCTTCAGCCACTTCTTCTCCTTCTCTTATCTCTGGCTGTCTGTCTGATATCCAGGAGTGGTGCACCGCCAATGATCTTTGCTTTAATGCTAGTAATACTGAGATTCTACTCATTGGCACACCTGCTCCCCCCTTTCCGATCACTCTCTGGCCGGCCTCTCTTGGCCCTCTTCCTGCTCCCACCTGTGAGGCTAAAAACCTCAGAGTCATCTTTGACTCCACATTCTCCTTCTCTCCTCACATCTCTGATGTCTCTAAGAAGTCACACTAGCAGCTGCACCTCCTCAGAAGTGTTCTTCCTTTCCTCTACTTCCCCCAGAAGATCACTGTCTAAAGAGCTCTGGTTCTCTCTAGGCTGGACTACTGCTCCCAGTGGCTGTGAGGATTAAGTTTAAAACCCTCTGCATTGTCTACAAGACCTTCTGGTCATGGGCCTCAATACCTTCAACTCGCTCTCCCTAAATATCTTCCTTCTCAAGCTCATTGTTCATCCGCCTCCAACTCCCTCAGGGTCAGTCGCTCCTCCAAGCAACAAGTTGGTGGTAGATCTCTTTCTTCGGCTGGTGCCTCCCTCTGGAACAGCCTCCATGCCTCCCTGAAATTTGAGGAGAACAATCTCTGGTTCTGAAAGGCCCTCAAAACCTTCCTCTTTGCTTCTGCTTTCTCTCCTCCTCTCCCCTGCTGAACTCCTGGCTGAAATTGAAACGGCACTGATCACCTGGCCACCCTCTGATCTCTGTCCCAAGTCCCCTCCCCTGTCTGATGCACTGCCCACCTGGCAATCCCCACACTTGGGGACTGCATTCTGTATCACTACACTCCCCTAACAGCACTTGTCACCTGATATTTGCTCTTACCCTTTCACTTGCCACCAGCTGGACGCATTTACTGCACTGCCCCCTCCCACTCCCCCCACGTTTCCCCTTCCCCTCTATTTGTGTGCTCTCAATGTCACTGGGCCTAGTAAGATCGTTGTCTCTGTCTTCCCTCTGTTCCCCCTCCCTTACCTCGTCGTGCCTTGTAACACTTGTGTATAGGCATGTTATAAATGGCTTATCATATCATGTCAGATCATATATGTTTGAAGTTGAGTTAACAAACTAAAGCTATTTTATTGGTGGCTTCCCTTTTGATGAATAGGGATGAATGAGAGTATCTGGGTCAGTTTTCCTTCTGATAGTATCTTTGTCCCAACACATCTGGTAACAATGTACTGGCACTCTTTCCAGACCGATGAACTAAGGGTTTACTAGTAGGGGTTCAGAACTCTTGGCAGGCATGATCTGTTGGGAGTTCAGGCCCCTACTGGTAGTGTTTTTACTAAAGCACCAGCACTGTTAGCTACAGTGCCAATTCTTCAGTGACTCCATTCCCCTTGAGTCCTATAGGACTCCACAGAATGGGGATGTACCATTTCCACCACCTGCCATAATATCTTGGTTGCATTAGGAAGTGAGGTGGTGGAAACAATGTTATGGGGTTATATTTTCAGTGTAGCTGTGAGAGGTGGTTGTGCATTATCAATATCGACCCATTAAAGGTGCTGCTAGAAACAGCCAGAGTCTTCAAACACTGGTAGCACTGGACCACTCTATTTGAAGAGTTATGAGAAATGTTAGAGAGGTTCAGAGAGCAGGCTTTTCATAAAGAGTCTACAGATGTGCTGCTCCTATTTCCTGCAGTACCACTTCGATGAGCGAAAGGTGTTCCCAGGATCTTTTCTTTCCGATGCAATGCATCTTCCGGAAGTCGTCATCCACTTCATCCTAGGGTACTAATAGTGTCTTTATTCAGTTGAAGACACTCTGGCATTTTGCAACTGAAAAAAAGGATATCCGCCATGAAATGGGATATGACGCTTGAGAACATCAATTAGATGAATCATTTGGTGCGAGTTTCCTGTGATGCTGTGGATGATGCGTATTTGAAATTGCATGAGATGGATCTGGATCATACTGGGCTGCAGCCTTTTTTGGCTTATATGTGGCTTTATAATTTCAATGTAGCTGTGAGCGGAGGTTGTGTATAATCAACCTCCACCTTTTCAAGGTGCTGCTAGCAACAGCCAGAGTCTTCAAACATCTGCAGCACTGGAATACTCTTTTTGAAGGGTCATTAGAAATGCTATAGAGGTTCAGAAAGGAGGCTTCAATTTGTGTGGCATTACATTTTTAGAGTTGTAGTTTTTGTTATTTTCAGGGTAATTCATAGAATTTCGCACAAAAGTGGTGCACGCGGCTGGCGCACAGTGTGCGCGTGCGAATGTCTGCGCCAGCCACGTGCGCTAAAAACGATATCCGCGCACAGCGTATTCATGGATTTCAGCCTCCAAAACCAGCTGTGGCGCAGAGTGGCGCAGCGACCCTGCAGCTGTGCCAGTTACACCCCCAAGAACGCCCTGCGCAAGGAAAACCCATCAAAATTCACAATTCATCACAAAGAGCTGCACTAACGCTGGACCAGTATACAGGGCTGCCAAACAGCAAATGGCGAGCGGGGAACATGCATTACTAGGGTGCGCGGGAAGTTCCCCATGCGATTTCAGCAGGGTACGTGTATTTCTGGGGTGCGGGGAAGTTCAACACGCGATGAGAGCAGGGTACGTGTATTCCAGGGGTGCGCGGAAAGTTCCACACGCGATTCCAGCAGGGTACGTGTACTACTGGGTTGCGGGGAACTTTTACATTCGATTTCAGCAGGGCACGTGTATTACAGGTGTGCGCGGGAAGTTACACACACGATTTCAGCAGGGTACCTTTATTTCTGGGGTGCGGGGAAGTTCAACATGCGATTACAGCAGGGTACGTGTATTACAAGGGTGCGCGGGAAGTTCCACACACGATTCCAGCAGGGTACGTGTATTACTGGGGTGCGGGGAATTTTTACACGCGATTACAGCAGGGTACCAGTATTACTGGGGTGCGCGGGAAGTTCCACATGCGATTACAGCAGGGTACGTGTATTTCTGGGGTGCAGGGAACTTTTACATGCGATTCCAGCAGGGTACCTGTATTACTGGGGTGCGCGGGAAGTTCAACACGCAATTTCAGCAGGGTACGTGTATTTCTGGGGTGTGGGGAAGTTCAACACGTGATTACAGCAGGGTACGTGTATTACTGGGTTGCATGGAACTTTTACACGCGATTTCAGCAGGGCACGTGTATTACAGGGGTGCGTGGGAACTTACACATGCGATTTCAGCAGGGTACCTGTATTTCTGGGGTGCGGGGAAGTTCAACACGCAATTACAGCAGGGTACGTGTATTACAGGGGTGCGCGGGAAGTTCCAAACGCGATTCCAGCAGGGTACATGTATTACTGGGGTGCGGGGAATTTTTACATGCGATTACAGCAGGGTACCAGTATTACTGGGGTGCGCGGGAAGTTCCACACGCGATTACAGCAGGGTACGTGTATTTCTGGGGTGCAGGGAACTTTTACACGCGATTCCAGCAGGGTACCTGTATTACTGGGGTGCTCAGGAAGTTACACACGCGATTTCAGCAGGGTACGTGTATTTCTGGGGTGCGAGGAAGTTCAACACGCGATTGTTTGGGAGAATTCTCTGTTTAGGCTGAATTTCCTAACCTAGTGAGTCCCCCAGCAGCTTTGCTGGATTTCTGGAGTTTTTTTTTTTCATCCTGCCAAGAGTGAGAATCTTTTTCTCCCACTCTTGGACATGAATGTGTGTAATTCCTTTGAATGTTAATGTGTTCTATGGGCTATGGTTCTTTTACTCAATAGGGTCTCATATGTTTTGCTATGTGTGTTACAACGCACCCTCCGTGCCGTAGCACTGGGGCGTCCTAGCGGACCTCCATCATAGACTCCATACCCGGGGACTGACTACTGTCTCCCCGGGCATGTAAAGTCACCCTTGGCTTTACTAGACCTAAATTTACTAACAGAACTAGTACAAACCATCCTATTGTGGACGTACTAGTAGGGGTAATTCGATTACTCCTGGGTCTATTATTCGAGGGGGCACTGTCCCGTCCCCCCTCGTCGAGTTTTGGCTGGTGGCAGTGGAAACTACTTGTTATATTCGACCCCGAATATAACCCTATGGGATTCTTCCCATTGTTGGAGATTGATACCTTTTTCCTCATTAATCTCTAACATACCACCGGTTTACTTATCTTAAATAAGTCTATCGGATGGTATTTTCTGCCAGAACTCGGTTTTTAAAATGGCGTCTGTGTTCGTCTCTGTGACTCCTAAACCAAAGGTTGAGCCCTTTGTTCCACTTTTGGCGGACTTCTGTACAGAGGCCCTCCAAAGTGGTGCCATTCTGTCTAGGTTACCACAGGCGTGTGGGAGGGGGTTTAGGCACCCTGGACCGAGTTGCCTTGCCAACTCCGGTCACACTCTGGTGTGATTGGCCCAAGTGGTGAGCCTCCCCGCTCACCACTTAGCGTGTTTTGAGTGACAGCTAGGCTGAATGAATGGGGGTTTTCTGCATAAAAGCAGGGCTTTTGGGACTGGATCTTCAGAAGTCGCCACAGGACCTAAGAATCCGACGCGGGTAAAGCTGAGCCGACCTGCAACGATGACACCTCCGGTGGAGCCCTGCTGAACCGACTCACCACCTCCCGACGACAGAGGAGATCTCCCTGCTGGAGAGTCTCTTTCCCTGACTGGTGGGAACAGCCCTTTGCTTTTTCTTCGCTCCAGGACGCAGTGGTCGAATTGCCCATGCAGAGCACCTCGGCAACCGGATAGCCACTACCCCTGTACCGCGACCAAAAGGTGGTGCCTTGTGACAGAGCACTCCGCGGCTGGTCTCTTCCCTGGTGGTTCAACGATCTTCAACTTTCCTTCGACGACGAGATAAATCTCTTCTCTTGGCAAAGACCGGACGTGCATCCACCACCAGGAACAACTGCCCCCGCCGGAGCTGTCTCTCCACAAACAAGGTACTGTGTCCGCCTGGCTTCCCTTGTTGCCGGATAGAGTGAGGTGTCTTAATCCTCGCCTCTCCATAGGGTCGCCTCCAAGCTTTCTTTAACGTGTTGTTCTGAACTGGTCCAATCTGCCATAACAATTTGCTACAAAGACTCGAACGCATTTCCACTAAGATACTTTTTGGGACATATCGCCTTGCCTCTCTCCGAGTGGGCCTGGCCTCTGAACTTTTGGAATCTACAGTGGTTCTTGTCTTCTTGCCTTGCACATTTGTTCTTACAAGTATTGGTTTCGAGTTGATTTCTTAACCCGCCTTTTCTCTCCCGTCCTAACGAATACTAGAGTGCCATCTAGGTTAAAGCATACACCTCTGTCTGCAAATAAGTGATGCCGTTGAACCTAGACTTGTCGAACTATTGTTAGGGGGATTGATCTTTTTCTGATAGTAATTGCGATTGAAGTTGTTTGCCGCATTAGTGCTGGAGTATTTTACATAGATGTGTCGTTATAAATAAATACCTTTATATCTTTACACCGAAAGCCTTGTTGCGTGTTTGCTTGTCTTACTGTGTAGAATTGCCCTATTTTGTATACTCCACATGCTGTCTAACTCTTCTTGAGGGAAGTCTGACTGCTCAGCCACAGCTACCAAGTGAATCTGTGTGGTACAGACTACTACCAAGTGGGTTTACTGTCAAACACATGTAGTCCTAAATCTTTTGCAGTGGTCCCAGAGGGAACTGCACAGGTTTCCGCCTAACAACGATTACAGCAGGGTACGTGTATTACAGGGGTGCGCGGGAAGTTCCACATGCGATTCCAGCAGGGTACGTGTATTACTGGGTTGCGGGGAACTTTTACACGCGATTTCAGCAGGGCACGTGTATTACAGGGGTGCGCGGGAAGTTACACACGCGATTTCAGCAGGGTACCTGTATTTCTGGGGTGTGGGGAAGTTCAACACGTGATTACAGCAGGGTACGTGTATTACAGGAGTGTGCGGGAAGTTCCACACGTGATTCTAGCAGGGTGCGTGTATTACTGGGGTGCGGGGAACTTTTACACGCGATTTCAGCAGGGTAGGTGTCTCACTGGTGTGCGCGGGACGTCCCCCATGCGATTTCAGCAGGGTGCGTGCATTTCTGGGGTGTGGGGAAGTTTGACACGCGATTTCAGCAGGGCACGTGTATTACAGAGGTGCGCGGGAAGTCACACACACGATTTCAGCAGGGTACCTGTATTTCTGGGGTGCGGGGAAGTCCAACACGCGATTACAGCAGGGTACGTGTATTACAGGGGTGCGCGGGAAGTCCCACATGCGATTCCAGCAGGGTACGTGTATTTCTGGGGTACGGGGAAGTTTCACACGTGATAGGCCCTGTGTGAGTGGGGTACGTGTATTTCGGGGCTGCAGGGGAGTCCTACACGTGAATTGGCAGTGTGGGTCCTTGTTAGGCGATCCTCGGCACATCAGGCCTCCCCACATCAGAACACTGCTCACATTCCCCCAACTTCTCCACCCCAGCTTCGAGGCTCAAGGGATTCGGTGAACCCACAGAACCGAAAACACCGTACCTCCTTTGGTGTACGGGCTCGATTACAACCTTTCCTGCATTGGCAACTGCCTTGGAGAATATATCGCAGAAGGGGCGGCGTTACGTCATCACGTCGGTCATGTGATACAGTGTGGCGTTCCTCACGTGATCTTGGTGGACGTCACATGACCCAGAGACGTCACATGACCCAGGGACACACAGTATAAAGAACTGAGAGGCAGGACGATCATTGCTTCTCAGCTGGCTTCGGACCCTGTTTGGCGTTACTACTTGCACCTTGCTACCTCGACCACGGAACTCTATCTTGGACTCTCTTGGACACCCCTTTGTACCTTTGCTTGGAACTGTTTACCTGTTGCCGGATTTTTGGACTGCACATCGACTTGTCTTTGGATCATCCCTGAGTATCTTGCTGTACTCCTACGCACAAGTCAAGCCCTATTTTACAGGTGGCCTACCCGTATCCACGCTTACCTGCGGTTCTACCACTCCAGGGACCGCTGTATCCTGTTGAGCCTCGAACCTCCCTACTAGGTTACCTGGGTCTCCCTTACACCAGATAGGTAAGACACTTTAGATTCTTTTGTTTACCTGCTGTATTGTGATTGCCTGGTGCTTAACCTCCTTCCTTCTTGACAGCAGCATCGGTGTTCCAGAGGCTCCGTGGATCTGGGAAGACATCTCTCACCTGTGGCCTCAAGGGTCGCACAGCGGGTTTCTATTTATTCCCCTGTGCGTCACTTGGGGACGGAGGTCTCATCGGTCTACACGACACTCAAGTCAGAACAGACTGAGAAGCCGTATAGTCGTGTTAGACGATGCAGGGATCCACGGACGAACCCATAACTGCTTTAGTTCAGGCAATTACAATATTAAGGGCAGATATGGCCGCCGCGAACACGGTGATCCATCAAAGGTTGGACACCATACAGAGCGTTCAACACTCCCTTCCTGCAGACCCTGAGTTTGGAGATGGCAGCTCCTCCACTACACCCCCTCCCTTGGCTACTTCTACAGTCCCGACTCCAATAATCCTCCCAACTCCTTCCCCCCTGGCTGCTCCTGAACGCTACCAAGGCGATCCCAAGAAATTCAGAACCTTTGTTAACCAGTGCAAGTTACATTTCTTATGCAGGCCTTTGGCTTTTCCCACGTCCACTGCTAAGGCCGCCTTCGCCCTTTCCCATTTAGCTGGAACAGCTGCCGCTTGGGCTAATCCCCTGTTAGAGAACAATAGTCCAGTTCTTTATGACTTTGATTTGTTGATCTTAGAAATGTCCCGAGTATTCGATACACGACACAAGGCACAGTCTAGGGATCTGGAGTTGTTGGAATTGACTCAGGGCAAAAGGACTCTGATAGATTACATCACCCGGTTCAATCAGCTAGTTGCGGAAACGTCATGGCCAGAAAACAAGCGGGCGGTGGTCTTTTATAGGGGGTTAAGTAACACCATGAAAGACGCTCTAGCAGTGATCCCTTCTATGCCTACTCAGTATCAGGAATTGGTTGATCTCGTCCTGCAGGTAGATGCACGGCGATCGGAGCGTAGAGCTGAATTGGGGGCCTCTTCCTCTCCTACTCTTGTTAGTACTCCTGCTTCCAGTACTGAAGAACCTATGCAAGTGGGAGGATTACGCAGTCCTATTACAACATCTGAGAGGGAACGTAGAAGGGTAGATAATGCATGCTTCTATTGTGGCACCACTGGACATTTCGTGAAAGAGTGTCCTCGACGTCCCAAGAAGAGTCAGGTTTTTCGGGTGGCTCGACCCTAGAACCGGAGAACAGGTCGAGTGTCCCTTCATCTTCTCCGGGTATCCCTCTTGCCTTTGCTCGTGTTCAACCCATCTCCGTAAAGGCTACTCTATGTCCCTCTACTGGCCTTCTTCATGCAGTCAATATCATTATTGATTCCGGTGCCACTGGTAATTTCATAGATATTGATTTGGCCCATACCCTCAATCTACCCTTAGTGGTAAAAACACGACCGTAACATGTCCAAGCCGTAGACGGCTCCGCATTGGTTTCTGGTCCTGTTAGACAACAAACGGCACCCCTCTTGTTGAACATCCAAGACATACACACAGAAACCTTAAGTTTTGATCTGATCACCGCACCTCAGTTCGGTATCATACTAGGGATTCCCTGGTTACGTGAACATAATCCGCTGATCAATTGGCAAGCAGGCACTGTACTCTTTGAGTCCGAGATTTGTCAAAATTATTGTCTCCCGGTCCATCAAGTCCCTGACACGCCCTCTCGGTTCTTGGGAGCCTTAGCACAACTCACACTGACCGCTGACGATCCAGAAGTCATACAGTCCCATACTGTTGGGGGGTTGATGTCTGGGATTCCGCCAGAATATCGGGCTTTCGAATCAGTTTTCGATCGAGGCTCGTCTGAGGTACTTCCTCCACATAGAACATATGACTGCCCAATCGAATTACTTCCCGATTCCACTGTTCCTTCGGGCAGGATCTACTCTTTGTCTCCTTCGGAGGAACTGGTGTTAAAGGAATATGTACAGAACGCCCTGCGTTTAGGACACATCCGCCCCTCCACTTCACCAGCGGCCAGTCCTATCTTCTTTGTACCCAAGAAGGAGGGGGATCTACGTCCTTGTGTGGATTATCGGCGTCTTAACGCTATCACCAAGAAGGATAGATATCCCATCCCGTTAATTACTCCACTCTTAGATCATTTAACACATGCTTCCATTTTTACCAAACTTGATCTACGCGGCGCATACAATTTAGTACGCGTTCGCGAGGGAGACGAGTGGAAAACTGCTTTCTGTACTCGTTACGGCTTGTACGAATATCTTGTCATGCCCTTTGGCTTATGTAACGCCCCGGCCACGTTCCAACGATTCATGAATGACATTTTCAGGGATATTCTGGATGTGTACATGGTTGTGTATTTGGACGACATCCTGATCTTCTCTCGTGATCTTGATGATCATGTAAAACACGTCCGAGAAGTATTAACCCGTTTAAGAACACATTCCTTATTTGCCAAACCTGAGAAATGTCAGTTCCATAAGACCTCTGTTGAATTTTTGGGTTTCCACATCACCCCTGGGGCGTTATCCATGAACGAGTCTAAGGTCAAAGCAGTCTTAGATTGGCCAGTACCTCAAACACTCAAGTCCTTGCAGGCCTTTTTAGGATTCGCCAACTTTTATAGGCGTTTCATTTCTTCCTTTTCTACGATTGTAGCCCCACTCACGGCCCTGACTAGTCCTCGGGTACCATATCAGTGGCAGAGAGAACAGCAGGAGGCTTTTGATACTTTGAAAACCGCCTTTACTACCGCACCGGTACTCCAACATCCCAATCCTGATCTTCCGTTCATAGTCGAGGCAGATGCCTCTTCCTTTGCCCTCGGGGCGGTACTGTCACAATCATGTCCTAATACAGGCAAATTACATCCAGTGGCATACCACTCCCGTAGGTTTTCCAGTAATGAGTCTCATTATACCGTTACGGAGAAAGAACTCTTGGCTGTCATGGACGCGTTCCGTGTTTGGCGTAATCATCTTCTGGGGGCTAAACATCCCATCACAGTCTACTCCGATCATCGGAATCTACAGGATTTGGCCTCTTTGAAATGCATAAATAGCAGACAGATCCGATGGCATCTATTCTTTTCCTCTTTTGACTTCCGTATTATGCACCGTCCTGGAACGGCACATGGGAAGGCGGATGCCTTGTCACGTTCCCCGGGGGGGGTCCAATTGCCTACATTCCCTGACACTGTTCTTGGAAAGAGTCATGTGATTTGTCTATGTACTCCCTCATTGTCACTGATGGACTCGGTTCGATCCTGGACTAGTAATCATTCTGACCAGTTGCGAGAATGGGACCCAGTTTATTCTGATGGACTACCGTTCGTACATGAACGCCTGTTCCTTCCCACACCTGACACACGTAATCTGGCCCTTGAGTGGTCTCATGACGCTCCCTTTAACGCTCACCCCGGACAAGAGCGCACTTTAGATCTTCTCAAGCGTTGGTGTTGGTGGCCTTCTATGAGGCGCGATGTAGAATGTTATGTTAGATCATGCGCAGTATGTGCTCAGGCTAAACATCAAAGGGGTCGACCGATTGGGTTGTTGCTTCCGCTTCCGGTACCTCCCAGGCCCTGGCATACGTTGACGATGGATTTCGTTACTGATCTCCCCAAGTCGAAGGGCTTTGACTCCATCTGGGTGGTGGTGGACACGTTCACTAAAATGGCCCGTTTTGTTCCTTGCAAAGGTATCCCTTCGGCTCCTGTATTAGCGGAGTTGTTTTTTGAACATGTGTTTATGCTATTGGGCCTTCCTTCGGTCATTATATCTGATCGAGGGTCACAGTTCACCTCTCGGTTTTGGAGATCCCTGACGAAGCTATTGGGCATTGATACCAGGTATTCTTCGGCCTATCATCCGGAGACCGATGGACAGACCGAAAGGACAAATCAATCTATGGAACAATACCTTCGTTGCCTTATATTGCAACATCAGACCTCTTGGTTGGCCGCTTTACGGCTTGCGGAGTTCGCATATAATAATGCGGCTCATTCAGCCACTGGTTATTCTCCTTTTTACGCCCTCTATGGCCAACATCCCAAGGTCTTGCCGGTCCCTGATGCTTCTGGTTCTGCGAACCCTGCGGCCACGACATGTCTTAGGGATCTTTCTGCCTTACACGCTAGTACAGTGGTTCATCTCACTGAAGCAAAGGCTGCTATGAAGGCCCGTGTGGATGGCAAACGTCGGGCTGCTCCCCCTCTGGTAGTGGGTTCCAGGGTCTGGTTGTCTTCACGTCATCTTCGCCTAGTGGGTTGTCGGAAGTTGCTACCTCGCTTTGTCGGTCCTTATGTGATATCCAAGGTTGTGAATCCGGTGGCTTTCCGTCTAGTGCTTCCCAGCTCTTGGCGCATCCATCCTGTGTTTCATGTCTCCCTCCTCAAACCTTGTCCCGACTCTGTCCGTCTTCGTACCCCTGTTGCACCGGTGTCCTTGACCGCTCCTGATGTTTTCGAGGTGTCGGCCATTTTGGGCTCCAGATGGTTTAGGGGTGGGATCCAGTATCTGGTGGATTGGAAGGGGTACGGCCCGGAGGAACGTTCATGGGTTTCCGCCTCTGACCTGAACGCCCCTCGCTTGGTAGCCCGTTTCCATTTAGACCATCCATCCTGCCCACGGGGTCGTGGGCCGTTGGGGAGGGGCTATGTTAGGCGATCCTCGGCACATCAGGCCTCCCCAAATCAGAACACTGCTCACATTCCCCCAACTTCTCCACCCCAGCTTCGAGGCTCAAGGGATTCGGTGAACCCACAGAACCGAAAACACCGTACCTCCTTTGGTGTACGGGCTCGATTACAACCTTTCCTGCATTGGCAACTGCCTTGGAGAATATATCGCAGAAGGGGCGGCGTTACGTCATCACGTCGGTCATGTGATACAGTGTGGCGTTCCTCACGTGATCTTGGTGGACGTCACATGACCCAGAGACGTCACATGACCCAGGGACACACAGTATAAAGAACTGAGAGGCAGGACGATCATTGCTTCTCAGCTGGCTTCGGACCCTGTTTGGCGTTACTACTTGCTCCTTGCTACCTCGACCACGGAACTCTATCTTGGACTCTCTTGGACACCCCTTTGTACCTTTGCTTGGAACTGTTTACCTGTTGCCGGATTTTTGGACTGCACATCGACTTGTCTTTGGATCATCCCTGAGTATCTTGCTGTACTCCTACGCACAAGTCAAGCCCTATTTTACAGGTGGCCTACCCGTATCCACGCTTACCTGCGGTTCTACCACTCCAGGGACCGCTGTATCCTGTTGAGCCTCGAACCTCCCTACTAGGTTACCTGGGTCTCCCTTACACCAGATAGGTAAGACACTTTAGATTCTTTTGTTTACCTGCTGTATTGTGATTGCCTGGTGCTTAACCTCCTTCCTTCTTGACAGCAGCATCGGTGTTCCAGAGGCTCTGTGGATCTGGGAAGACATCTCTCACCTGTGGCCTCAAGGGTCGCACAGCGGGTTTCTATTTATTCCCCTGTGCGTCACTTGGGGACGGAGGTCTCATCGGTCTACACGACACTCAAGTCAGAACAGTCCTCCCAGGTGTTCCGTCTACACCCTCCACGGCCCCTGCAGGTAGACCACACCACAAGGGACTACCCTGCACCCCTGGTCATGTCCCGCAGGCAGCCCATCCACCATGGGCATGCCCCCCCAGCCAAGCCACATGTCACCTTGCACAAGTGATCACCAATGCATTACCCCCTTGCGCCCCCACCACACAGCAGTGCAGGGCACCTGCCAGCAGGCACACACTCATCTCCCCCAGCACCCCCACCCCCCAGCAGTGTGGGGCACCTGCCAGCAGGCCCCAACTCATGTCCCACCCATGTCCCCTTGCACCCCCACCCCCCGCAGTGCAGGGCACCTGCCAGCAGGCTCCCACTCATGTCCCCTTGCAAACCCACCCCCCAGCAGTGCAGGGCACCTGCCAGCAGGTCCCCACTCATGTACCACTCATGTCCCCTTGCAGCACCACCCCCCAGCAGTGCAGGGCACCTACCAGCAGGCCCCCACTCATGTCCCACTCATGTCCCCCTGCACCCCCACCCCCCAGCTGTGCGGGGCACCTGCCAGTAGGCCCCCACTCATGTCCCACTCATGTCCCCCTGCACCCCCACCCCCCAGCAGTGCGGGGCACCTGCCAGCTGGCCCCCACTCATGTCCCCTTGCACCCCCAGCAGTGTGGGGCACCTGCCAGCAGGCCTCCACTCATGTCCCACTCATGTCCCCCTGCACCCCCACCCCCACCCCCCAGCAGTGCAGGGCACCTTCCAGCAGGCCCCCACTCATGTCCCCTTGCACACCCACCCCCCAGCAGTGTGGGCCACCTGCCAGCAGGCCCCCACTCATGTCCCCCAGCACCCCCACTCCCCAGCAGTGCAGGTCACCTGCCAGCAGGCCCTGACACATGTCCCCCATCCAACACGTCATCACAATCTAGATCCCTGGCCCTTATGGCCAGCCTCCACATGCTACAGACCCACCCAAGTATTGCACCCACCCACATAGAAATGCCAATTACATGACACAACCCCAATGGCAAGTATGTAAATGAAGACATGTCCCTCACACACACACAATGGGTGCAAGTGAATCTCAAA
The DNA here is from genome assembly GCF_040938575.1 of Ambystoma mexicanum. NCBI lineage: Eukaryota > Metazoa > Chordata > Amphibia > Caudata > Ambystomatidae > Ambystoma > Ambystoma mexicanum. Next base: position 302,865,212 of record NC_090933.1, read on the forward strand.
ACCCATATCATGACATGCATGAAACCAATGAGATAATACCACACATCGAAGTTTGAAGAAAAAAATGTATTGAAAGCAACATGAATGGAATTAAAATCAAACAAACGACAATGGAAATTTAAAAAGAAAAGCTGCATGTCTGTAAAATAATGAAAAACAACAAATCATAATCCAAAGGAAAGGTGTCCAAAGTCACAGTTCAAAAAATGAAATCCAAGGGAAAAAGAAAAGTGAAAACCATTGCTCCATGGGGAAATCCAAACAAAAAAGTAGAATCCAACAGTCAACTATACACAGATGAACAATCCAGGGTCCATGATCCCAACTGAAGAAATGAAACCTATCAAAAACTCCTACCTAATTCAAAAACTATAAACAAAAATGTGGTCCATTGTCCAAAAGGTCCAAAATAAAGAAAAAAACAAAGGAAGCCTAATACTAACTAAATCACTATTTACAAGGGCAGCGGGCAAGTCCAACGGCTCACATGTTGATGTTCCGGGCCAGGGCATCATCAAACTCCTGCTCAATGTCCCGGAGGCGGTCCTCTTCCATGGCCCCGAGGGTTCGCAGGGATGATGACATCTGGAACTCCTGGTCCCAGCGAATGGCCTCGAGGCACTCGGCCCGCCTCAGGGCCCTACGCATGGAGTTCTCCGCCCTGACCATCGTGAGCCGTGCCTCTTCCACCCGCTGCCGCTCCGCATCTATCGCATGGCCCAACCGCTGCCACGTGGAAGACACTTCCTGTCCAGGGTCCTCCTGCCCTCCGGCCGATGCCTGCCCCTCCGATGTTGATGGCCCCGAGCCATCATTGCTCCCACATACAGCCTGCTCCTGCTGCTGCTGTCCATGTGCCCTGTCCGATGGTGCCTGCACATCCTCCATCTGCTGGTCTCCAGTTGTGGTGTTCACCCCTACTGGACCGCTGACTCCCGACTGTGGCAGGGGTGTGAGCTCCACCAAGCTGGCTGTGTTGGTCAGGCCAGGTCCACAGGGCCGGAAGACGATGTGGAGAATGACCGGCCCATAGCCTCCACAGAGGAGTAGAGGTCCGCCAGAGTGCGCGTCACATGTAGGAACCCTCCGACCAGGGCCCCTCCCAGCAGTGCCACGTCACGACGCTGCTCTTTGTGATGGAAGAACGCACGTCATCACGAATGACACGCGTGCGCAATGTGACACCCATCAGGACGGATCCCATACGTTCGCGGGACCCCTCGTCCGCAGGTAGTGGCGAGGCAGGTGATATGGCACTCTCCCCTACCTGCGGACGGGCCTGGGACGGGGCCTCCCAGCTGGCGCATGATGGTGCAGTAACAGGGTCAAGGACAGCGACATGCACAGGCCCCTCCACGGTGACCTGTGCTGCCTCCTGACCCTGGCCCTGGACTGCACCACTTGCACCAGTGGTACTACCCCCACCAGGCCCCATGTGCGGCTCAGTAGCGGGCTCCTCCTCCTCTGTGGAGACCACCAACCTGGATGTCTCCACACCGTCTTCTGCCATTGGAAGCCCCTGTGGGGGCTCACCCGGCCCTTCCGCCACAGCCATTGAGGCAGACGCAACACCAGCCCCCTTGCTCCCGGACATAGAACACAAGCATCAGGGTACAGTACAAAATACCCTAGACAGGAAGCAATAACACATGAGTGGCACTATCAAATGTCACTTCAATCCTGTCATTCCACAACACATGGGTGAATGCATGCAACACACATGCAGAAACAGTCTGTGCGCCTGCAATCAACATCAACATCCATGTAGAAGGGGCCCTGTAAGCCAAGATGTTGCCTTCAAAGTCACATGCATCCATGGCGTTTCAAACTCACACACACTTGTCAGGCACACACACACACATGTGCACCATACATGTACATGACATCTGCACCCATTCCTCACCCCCCCCCTCCATGTCCAGGAACAGAGACAGCCATGCATTCATGTGTGCATTCCACATAGAGCTCCCCATGTTGTTTCAAAACACATGCACCATCCATGTGGCTCACACATAACTGGTCTCACATGCATGACCATGATGTCCCTGCACACACACATATCCATAAATGGCCTATGTCACACATACAGGCAAGCATCAGACTACCAGCACACTGCAACATGCACTGTCTCACACAGCAATGCTTGGCCACTTACCGCTCAACTCCAGACGGGTCTGCCTCTGAAGGATCTGGGCGTGGAGCGCTGGGCCTACGCGTTCCAGGACCCTCATCTGGATGGCACTCAGGCATTCCTGGCCCCCCTCTGCGAGGCGCCGGGCCTTGTGGAGGGTCCTGGACCTGAAGTCCTCCCAGCGCTTCTTGACGTGCTTGATGTCGCGGGTTGCCATCCCCTCCGCGTTGATGGCAACCACTACGTCGTCCCAGATCCTCTGCCGTCCTTCCTTGTTGGCGCGTGATGTTCCGAAGAGGGCATCATAATGCCCCAGGACATGCTCCACCAGGACACCAACTTCGGTGGCAGTGAAGCTGGTGGCCCTCTGCATCTCTGGCTGGGGGTTGCCAGTGGTGCCAGATGGTGTAGTGCCCGACATGGCAACCCCAGAGGCAGGAGTTGGTGGGCAACTGGGTTCTGGGGCTGGGCTGTGGAATGATGGAATTCCAGTCGGGAGTCTTCTGTTCCAGCAGGGGTAGACACAGCAACTGGACCCCTGCAGATGGCTGACGTGCAGGCACCAAATAGCAGGGCACGTGGGCAGCAGGTAGACAGGCAGAAGCAGATGGCTGGTGGGAGCGTGCTCGGGGCTCTGGGGGGCAGTAATTCGGCCTTCTGGGCAGGAGCGTGGTCTTCCGTGTGTGTACGCGTGGCCAGCTTGATACGGAGTGATTTGGCATGGGAAATTCTTGCACGTCAGCGTGTAATTTGAGGAAAGGCCCTTAGCGCGTAAGCGCATCAGCACACGTACGCGATATCATTGGACCAAAAGCCCTTAGCGCCTAGGCGCGTCTGTGACGTATTGTGCACGGGCGTTTCCATGAACACGGGTGCATGTTGCATGTCCAAGAACTGCACGTCCGAGTGTCAGCTCATGTAATTGGAGGTTAGGGTCTTAGCAGGTATACGCGGAAGTGACGTTGGACATGTGGGCCAGTTCAAAAGGCACGTGTAGGACGTCATTTCCTTGTACGTGCTTTTCGTGGCGAGCGAGTGGGTGAATTCTGTACTTCTTGTCGGTTCACACGCGATTTACTTCACAGCGTTTCTAGTTCGTACTCCCTGTTACCTCTGACAGCTTTTTTCTGATTTTCTGTTGGGCCTGTTTCCTCAAACAGCATTCACTTCTTCTTTTGTCCTGTCTCCTCAGACAGTGTACAATTCTTCTTTTGGCAGGGGTGTTGCCAACGTGCACACGCGCGTATTTTTCACGCTCATTTTCCAGGCAGACGGTGAGTCACGCACGTATTTACCAACTGTGCTTGCCCCGTGGTGTCGCGTACCCCTTCAGAGGTCATTGTAGGCTGCGTGTAACATGTGTAACATTTTTCCACGCATGTGGTCTACGAGGGGTTGCGTGCATGTTATATTCTGTTTTTGGGGTGCCTGTGCATTGCGTGACCTGTCATCTTTCCCCAGGGGTCACATACAGCCTTGCTAGAGCACTAGGGTACGAATTCCATCTAGTACCGTAACCCTTTGACACCCAATTTCCCAGGAGAATAGTTTACTGCAACTCCCATACGCACAACAACATCACTGCCATGGTTGGGAGGCAACCAAGCGGTAAGGGTGGCAAAGGTGGCCGAGCCTCAAGAGGTGGCCGTGGTAGGCGCGGTAGGGGACGTGGCAGGGATTTGCAAGGTACCCCTAGCCCCCCATGTGTGGAGGACCAGTCAGGGACACCCATGCCCACCCCCCCATAGTTGAGAGAAACGTGGCTGACACCATCTCTGATCAGCCCTTGTTGGACCGGCCCATTGTGGCACCTGACATGGCAGAGGGTGACTCCCAGGCTGACTTCCAAGTCGCCAAGTCTAGCCCACGTGTGGCGGTGCAAGTTGGTGTCACCAGGCCACATGGATCAGGGGCAGCTATGTCATCTGCTGCCCCGAGTAGGCAGGGTGGGGAGGCTGAAGGGGCAGCTGCAGCTCCATCCACCCCAGCTCTGACTCTCCCAGCCAGGGCAGTGTTGGTCCCAGTCCATCTTGATAACGTTCCCCCTGACTATGTAACACTTCAGCCAATGCCTGCATCAAGTCCCATGCTCAGTGTGCATTCCCACACTCCAACTACCCAGTCCACCGGTGCTCCTGCCCCTAGTGGCCAGAGTGGCTTAGGCCACTCAGGATCCCCACCACCTTACAATAAAAAGAGGAAGTGTGCTCGTCCACTACAGGCTGATACCCCAGACACAGCTACGCAGTCCGGCACACAAAGGAAGCCGAACGTTATGCACTTGTGCAGTATGTGTCCGCACACGACAGCGAAATGTTTATCACTTCAGGGTGCAAGACCAAACCTGCCCGACGTCAGGCACACTGGCAGACCGTCGCGGACATCATAAGTGCCCTTGGATCAGTGAGGCGCCCAGCTGGTGAGTGCTACAAGCGCTGGAATGACCTTAAGCGCAGGACAAAGAAAAAGCTGGCCTCAAGTCATGCCGCTACTCTGGTGACTGGAGGTGGGTCTCCACAAGAGGACATTGAACTCACTGTACATGAGTCTGTTGCTGGGACCTACGTCACAGAGGAACAGATCCAAGATGTGGGAGATCTGCCAGATTACAAGGCATTGTCCGGTGAGTGCACATGCATGTGTGTGTGATCCATCTGTATGTTGTGTGTGTGAGGGGTTCTGATTGAGTGCCAGGTGAGGGTGTGTGTGCCTGAGTGGTTTGGGCCACCCATGTGCTTCATCCAAAACATTCTGCGCCCCTGGATTTGGGTATTACAGTATCCCTTCTGCCCACAGTAGACTTTTTGTGCAACATCACGGCAGTTGCCCTTGAAGTGGCATCTTGCAACAACATTGTTCCGTATTTCTCATTGTTCATTCAGGCTGATTGTTTCGATCCCCCCACTTTCACTACGCATATCTCAGCCCTATTGTCAAACAATATGTGACATGCCTATGGTACATGCCATCTGTGTGATGGCATGTGTCATGTATGTGGATTGGACATACCACTCACAGGCCAATGTGTGATGGCTCTGCTAGCCAGCATGCAGCTAATGTGTTGCTCTTCCATCTTGGTGTCATCAGTGTCTGACATTTTGCTCCCCTTCAAACTCAGTGACAGTGCATGCATGGGAGGGTTATAGTCATGTGGAACATGTGTCAATCAAGTACTGGTTCTGTACCTTGTGAGGCCTAATTGTGTGCCATGGTGCTAATGCCTGTTTCCATTTTTTGTCTTTCATGGTTCTGCAGGGGATGACACACATGATGCGTTTGAGGGTGAGGAGATGGTGCAGACCCAGGAGGGATCTCAGGCACGACTGGGCACCAGTGGGGGACAGGGTGTGGTGGTGGGTGAGAACCCACTCTTGCTGCAGACCGTTCTCTCCAGGGGTGTCTCTGGGTGCACCTCCCCAGACCTCTTTTCGGGTGTTGATTCGGATGATGAGACCTATGTGGCTTCGCAGGTAGGTGTTTCTTGGAGGGATTCTGTTCTGTCCGACCCACCTGCACCAGGGGTACAGCCCACTATGGGGATGTCAGTGTTGGTAGGTCCGCCTTCGGTGGTTACGGATGCAGGGCCACACTCTGCAACATCTGATCCTGTTCCTGGGCCATCAGATCAGAGGGGGAATACAGTCCTGCAGCCTCAGGCAGTGCCGACACAGCAAGACACAGTTCGCCTTGCCCCAGACAGGTGTGGTCCCGCCAACGCGGTGGCCGTACGCCACCAGGCAATACCGCATGGGAGAAATCCATATACGGTATGGCAAACCAACAGGCAGCAGCATCTGAGATGATGGCTCAAGCTATGGAGAGGGTGGCCACTTCCATTGTCCCCCCAGAGAGGCAGATGGAGCAACTACAGCAGGCAACAGACTCCATTTGCCAATCACTCAGGGAGGACATGTTGGCGTCCAACAGGGACAGACGGGCGGCCCTGGACACTCTGCGGGAAGCCATTTCTTTAGAGGCCTAGGGACAGGGGGAAGCCCTGAGGGTAGAAGTCCATCACCTCAGGCAGATTCTTGTGGAGCTTGAGGCTTCCACTGTCACAAGGACAGAACAGCTGCTGGAGCGTGTCACACATATGCTCTCAGCAGAGATGCAGGCAACTTGGGGGGAAGTCCGGGCATCACGTCAGGGTGTGCATCGGGATCTCCGCACCATAATCCTCCAGAACGAGACCTTCCACACCCGCATGCTTGCTGCCATGGAGGACCAGACTAGGGCTTTGCGTGGGCTGCCTCCCATAGCACCACCACCTCCTGTGGCGGCAGTAGCACAGGGTGATGAGAGCGACCACACCGATTCTGAATCTCTCACGATAGCGTAGCCGTGCAGGCCATGAGCCCATGGAGGTGTTTTTTTTTCGCAACATCCACACAGGTGGCTGTTGGTGTGCACCTTGTCCTCGGACCTCCTGGGTGGCCTCCCCCACCCCTCCTGGCACCCACATGGCCAATTTCTATTTTTTATTTTTGGATTTTGGTTTTTGGTTTTTGATTTTTGAGTTTTTGTTACAGTGTGTTGCTTTGTGTGGCTCCCGTGGGCATCCACTGTATTCCGGCTGGGCACATGCAGGCTTGTCCTGAGTTTGGGTTAGATGCTTGGGTTTGTGAGACACACACCCCTCCTGCTTCCCATTACCATGGGCTTGCAAAGGGTGTGCCCAAGTGACAGTAACTTACACAGTGACGTTGGACTCCCATGACATGTGTGGGCAGTCTGTAGTCAATACTGTGCATACATTCCTAGTGCATATTGTTGTAGTAGTGTACACTGCATGGTGTATTGATGTGTGCTTGTGCATCCATGTCTTCCTCCTAATTTGCAGGTTCATTCCACATGTCTTCACAAGGCCGTCTATTTTGGAGATGGAGTTCATGTTGTAAGCAGTGCACTTCCAGATTTGCGTGGCACCAACACTGTACAGTTGGAAGTGGTTGATGTGCTACGTATCCTTTAACTTAGTACTGTCATGTGAATGCTATGTTTGAGGTGGCTAACTGCATTGTATTGTGGTAAGTCTTTGGTCATGTGTTTTGTCAGTTCTACACTAATGGGAGCAAATAAATATTGTGTGTGGCCATTTTCCAATCGGGACACTGTACTTTGTGACACTTGTGTCATGTTTTGGGGATTCCTTTGTTTGCTCTCACATAGCATGACATGCCATGGTGTGTTGGGGGCGGTGCTGGGGAGGTGTTGGGTGACATGCCACTGTTGTCATGTTGTATCTTGCAAGGGGGTAATGATTTTAGCAGCATCGAAGTGTGTCTTTTGATGACACAGCATTGGTGGTTTTTGTGTAGGTAGGGATGCACACAATGGAACACTACCAGGTGAACAATCTCAGGCTGGTATGGTTGTGACAGTTGACTGTCAGTTGACTCATCATCATTGATAGTCAGCTGGTATATGCCAGGGCTGTGTGCACTCCTCAGGGGTGTGATTTTAGGTGAAGTAATTAGCCACCAGCTGCGTACGGGCTGCCTCACCCCATGCCCTTTCCCCTCCCATGCGCAGCGGGCGTGCATGTGGTTGGGGATGTGGGGGCACCACCATGTCCACCGGCAGGCCCCTGCGTGTTGCAACATTGTGCAGAACACATGTTGCCACCATGATCCTGCACACTACTGGGGGAGCGTATAACAGATGCCCGCCAGAACGGTCAAGGGAGCGAAAGCGTGACTTTAGCACTCCGAATGTGCGCTCCACTATGCCCCGGGTTGCAATATGGGCTGTGTTGTATCTTACCTCGGGTGGCGTGGTGGGGTTCCGAATTGGCGTCATCATGTGGGTGCTCAGAGGGTAGGCACTGTCCCCTGGGAGGTGGTGATGGGTATCATTAGTGGGGTTGTGACATTACTCAGTATCTGACATGCATGCATGTGCTGTGGCATTTATACTCACCAATCAGCCATGTATCGCCATGCCGACCAGCTTCTAGGCCCCGGTTTAGGGTTGACATTCTGTAAATGAAACTGTTGTGGGTGGACCCTGGATAGTTGGCATATACTGAGGTGATGATTCCCTTGGCATCACATACTACCTGGACGTTGATAGAATGCCAGTGCTTGTAGTTTCTATAGATGTGCTCAGATGCCCTGGGGGGACATAGAGCCACATGGGTGCAGTCAGTGGCACATAGCACTTTGGGGAAGTGTGCCACCCCGTAAAAATCCGGGACGACAGCCTGCCTTTCAGCAGGTGTTCTGGGCAGGTATATGTGCCTGCGTACTGATGGGCGTGCAGTCATGATGGCCAAGACCTGGTGTAGGCAGCGTGGTTGCGTGGCCTGTGACACCCCCCCCCACTATGGCACTTGTCCACTGAAATGATCCAGTGGCCAAGAAGTTCAGTTCATTAAGGACCTTCACCAGGGGGCTGAGTGCTTGGAGCAGAGGGTGGGTGATGTGAGGTCACCCTCCCAATCACTGACCAGGTCGAGTATTATATGAGGTGGAAACATGTACCTCCCATACACGTGGTCATCAGGCATCCCAAAAAGGCTGGTTCTGGGTGTAAGAATTCTGGCCCTGGCTATCCTCCTCCTCCTCTTGCGGTATCCCATGGCCACTGCTGCTAGGAACAGTATATTCATCCTGGAGTCTGAGCTTGTTTGTTGTTTGCACACACTTTTATGCTGCGCGGGTCGAGGTATGCCTGCTTCCTGCTTGTTTACGTGTTTCCGGATTAGCGCGTCTTTTTTTGCGTGTGCATGTGGGCGTTCCGCGTATTTGCCTCCTGTACTTCCACTCCCACCACAGTGATACACGTACCCCGCTCGCCCAGGCCCAATCGCGTGTGAAACTTCCCGCGAGCCCCGGAAGTACACGGACCCCGCTCGGCCAGGCCCAATCGCGTGTAAAACTTCCCGCGAGCCCCTTAAGTATACGTACCCCGCTCGCCCAGGCCCATTCGCGTGTGAAACGTCGCACGAGCCCCCGAAATACACGCTATTTTTGACACAGCGGGTGTCCGTGTTTGTAGCGTACCCCTTTGCACGTCATTTGTCCTAGAGGGCCACATATGGGACATTCATCGGAGCTGTATATACGGCTTTTTGTTAGCGCACATTTTTTTAATGCGCAGGGAGTCTACCGCCTGCCTTCATGTGGCGGACATGTGTTGATGTACATAGTTGACTTTTGGTTTGTGTCATGGGATCTCCATTTCACTGCTGGGTGGTGGGGGTGCATGGGGACATGAGTGTGGGCCTGCTGGCAGGTGCCCTGCACTGCTGGGGGGTGGGGGTGCAAGGGGACATGAGTGGGGGCCTGCTGGCAGCTGCCCCGCACTGATGGGGGGTGGGGGTGCAGGGGGACATGAGTGGGACATGAGTGGGGGCCTGCTGGCAGGTGCCCCACACTGCTAGGGGGTGGAGGTGCAGGAGAACATGAGTGGGACATGAGTGGGGGCCTGCTGGCAGGTGTCCCGCACTGCTGGGGGTAGGGGGTGAAGGGGGACATGAGTGGGACATGAGTGGGGGCCTGCTGGCAGGTCCCTGCACTGCTGGGGGGTGGGGGTGCAGGGGGACATGAGTGGGGGCCTGCTGGCGGTGCCCCGCACTGCTGGGGGGTGGGGGTGCAAGGGGACATGAGTGGGGGCCTGCTGGCAGGTGCCCCGCACTGCTGGGGGGTGGGGGTGCAAGGGGACATGAGTGGGGGCCTGCTGGCAGGTGCCCCGCACTGCTGGGGGGTGGGTGTGCAAGGGGACATGAGTGGGGGCCTGCCGGCAGGTGCCCCGCACTGCTGGGGGGTGGGTGTGCAAGGGGACATGAGTGGGGGCCTGCTGGCAGGTGCCCCGCACTGCTGGGGGGTGGGGGTGCAAGGGGACATGAGTGGGGGCATGCTGGCAGGTGCCCCGCACTGCTGGGGGGTGGGGGTGGGTGTGCAAGGGAACATGAGTGGGGACCTGCTGGCAGGTGCCCCGCACTGCTGGGGGGTGGGGGTGCAAGGGGACATAAGTGGGGGCCTGCTTGCAGGTGCCCCGCACTGCTGGGGGGTGGGTGTGCAAGGGGACATGAGTGGGGGCCTGCTGGAAGGTGCCCCGCACTGCTGGGGGATGGGGGTACAGGGGGACATGAGTGGGACATGAGTGGGGGCCTGCTGGCAGGTGCACCGCACTGCTGGTGGGTGGGGGTGCAAGGGGACATGAGTGGGGTCCTGCTGGCAGGTGCCCTGCACTGCTGGGGGGTGGGTGTGCAAGGGGACATGAGTGGGGGCCTGCTGGCAGGTGCCCCGCACTGCTGGGGGGTGGGGGTGCAAGGGGACATGAGTGGGGGCCTGCTGGCAGGTGCCCCGCACCGGTGGGGGGTGGGGGTGCAGGGGGACATGAGTGGGGGCCTGCTGGCAGGTGCCCCGCACTGCTGAGGGGTGGGGATGCAGGAAGACATGAGTGGGACATGAGTGGGGGCCTGCTGGCAGGTGCCCCGCACTGCTGGGGGGTGGGGGTGCAAGGGGACATGAGTGGGTGCCCCGCACTGCTGGGGGGTGGGTGTGCAAGAAGACATGAGTGGGGGCCTGCTGGCAGGTGCCCTGCACTGCTGGGGGGTGGGTGTGCAAGGGGACATGAGTGGGGGCCTGCTGGCAGGTGCCCGCACTGCTGGAGGGTGGGTGTGCAAGGGGACATGAGTGGGGGCCTGCTGGCAGGTGCCCCGGACTGGTGGAGGGTGGGGGTGCAGGGGGACATGAGTGGGACATGAGTGGGGGCCTGCTGGCAGGTGCCCCGCACTGCTCGGGGTGGGTGTGCAAGGGGACATGAGTGGGGCCTGCTGGCAGGTGCCCCGCACTGCTGGGGGGTGCGGGTGCAAGGGGACATGAGTGGTGTCAGGGCGAATTCTCTGTTTAGGCTGAATTTCCTAACCTAGTTAGTCCCCCAGCAGCTTTGCTGGATTTCAGGAGTTTGTTTTTTTCCATCCTGCCAAGAATGAGACTCTTTTTCTCCCACTCTTGGACATGTATGTGTGTAATTCCTTTGAATGTCAATGTGTTCTATGGGCTATGGGGTCTTTTACTCCATAGGGTCTCATATGTTTTTCTATGTGTGTTACACCGCACCCTACGTGCCGTAGCACTGGGGCGTCCTATCGGACACCCACCATAGACTCCATACCCGGGGACTGACTACTGTCTCCCCGGGCATGTAAAGTCACCATTGCCTTTACTAGACCTAAATTTACTAACAGAACTAGTACAAACCATCCTATTGTGGACATACTAGTAGGGGTAATTCGATTACTCCTGGATCTGTTATTCGAGGGGGCACTGTCCCGTCCCCCCTTGTCGAGTTTTGGCTGGTAGCAGTGGAAACTACTTGTTATGTTCGACCCCGAACATAACCCTATGGGATTCATCCCATTGTTGGAGATTGATACTTTTTCTCGCTAATCTCTAACGTACCACCGGTCTACTTATCTTAAATAAGTTTATCGGATGGTATTTTCTGCCAGAACTCGGTTTGTAAAATGGCGTCTGTGTTCGTCTCTGTGACTCCTAAACCAAAGGTTGAGCCCTTTGTTCCACTTTTGGCGGGCTCTGTACAGAGTCCCTCCAAAGTGGTGCCATTCTGTCTGGGTTACCACAGGGGTGTGGGAGGGGGTTTAGGCACCCTTGACTGAGTTGCCTTGCCAACTCCGGTCGCACTCTGGAGTGATTGGCCCAAGTGGTGAGCCTCCCCGCTCACCACTTAGCATGTGTTGATTGACAGCTAGGCTGAATGAATGGGGGTTTTCTGCATAAAAGCAGGGCTTTTGGGACTGGATCTTCAGAAGTCGCCACAGGACCTAAGAATCCGACGAGGGTAACGCTGAGCCGACCTGCACGACGACACCTCCGGTGGAGCCCTGGGAACCGACTCACCACTTCCCAACGACAGAGGAGATCTCCCTGCCGGAGAGTCTCTTCCCCTGACTGGTGGGAACAACCAGTCCCCTTTGCTTTTTATTCACCTCAGGACGCAGTGGTCGAATTGCCCGTGCAGAGCACCTTGGCAACTGGATAGCCACTACCCCGTACCACGACCAAAAGGTGGTGCCTTGTGACAGAGCACTCCGCGGCTGGTCTCTTCCCTGTTGGTGCACCGGACTTCACTTTTCTTCGACGACGAGAACATCTCTACTCTTGGCAAAGACCCGACGTGCATCCACCACCAGGAACAACTGCCCCCGCCGGAGGTGCCCTCCACAACAATGTACCGTGTCCGCCTGGCTTCCCTTTCGATCGGTTCGAGTGAGGTGTCTTAATCCTCTCCTTCCGTTGGGTCGCCTCCAAGCTTTCTCACGTATTGTTCTGAACTGGTTCAATCTGCCGATAACAATTTGCTACAAAGACTCGAACGCATCTCCACTAGAGACTTTTGGGACATATCGCCTTGCCTCTCTCCGAGTGGGCCTTGCCTCTGAACTTTATGATCTATTGTGGTTCTTGCCTTCTTGCCTTGCATTTTTCCCGTGAAGTATTGAACTGTGTTGATTTCGTAACCTGCCTATTTTTCTCCCACGTCCTAACTAATATTAGAGTGCCATCTAGGTTGAGGCATACACCTCTGTCTGCAAATAAGTGGTGCTGGTATAACCTAGACTTGTCGAAATATTGTTAGGGGGATTGATCGTTTCTTCTTCGTAGAGTAATTGTGATTGATTTGTTTGCCGTGATAGTGCCATAGTGTTTTTGATAGATGTTTCGTTATAAATAAATACCTTAATATCTTTACACTGAAGCCTCGTTGCGTGTTTGCTTGTCTTACTGTGAAGAATTGCCCTATCTTGTATACTCCACATACTGCTTAACTCTTCTTGAGGGAAGTCTGACTGCTCAGCCACAGCTACCAAGTGAATCTGTGTTGTACAGACTGCTACCAAGTGGGTTTACTGCCAAACACCTGTAGTCCTAAATCTTTTGCAGTGGTCCCAGAGGGAACTGCATAGGTTTCCGCCTAACAAGTGGGGGCCTGCTGGCAGGTGCCCCGCACTGCTGGGGGGTGGGTGTGCAAGGGGACATGAGTGGGGGCCTGCTGGCAGGTGCCCCGCACTGCTAGGGGGTGGGGGAACAGGGCAACATGAGTGGGACCTGAGTGGAGGCCTGCTGGCAGGTGCCCCGCAATGCTGGGGGTTGGGGGTGCAAGGGGACATGAGTGGGGGCCTGCTGGCTGGTGCCCGCACTGCTGGGGGGTGGGTGTGCAAGGGGACATGAGTGGGGCCTGCTGGCAGGTGCCCCACACTGGTGGGGGGTGGGTGTGCAGGGGGACATGAGTGGGACATGAGTGGGGGCCTGCTGGCAGGTACCCCGCACTGCTGGGGGGTGGGGGTGCAAGGGGACATGAGTGGGAGCCTGCTGGCTGGTGCCCCGCACTGCTGGGGGGTGGGTGTGCAAGGGGACATGAGTGGGGGCCTGCTGGCAGGTGCCCCGCACTGCTAGGGGGTGGGGGTACAGGGGAACATAAGTGGGACATGAGTGGAGGCCTGCTGGCAGGTGCCCCGCACGGCTGGGGGGTGGGTGTGCAAGGGGACATGAGTGGAGGCCTGCTGGCAGGTGCCCCGCACTGCTGGGGGGTGGGGGAGCAAGGGGACATGAGTGGGGGGCCTGCTGGCAGGTGCCCAACACTGGTGGGGGGTGGGGGTGCAGGTGGACATGAGTGGGACATGAGTGGGGGCCTGCTGGCAGGTGTCCCACACTGCTGGGGGGTGGGGGTGGAGGGGGACATGAGTGGGACATGAGTGTGGGCCTGCTGGCAGGTGTCCCGTACTGCTGGGGGGTGGTGGTGGAGGGGGTCATGCATTGGTGATCAGTATTAGTAGTGGTGCAAGCTGACATGTGGCTTGCCTGGGGGGCATGCGGTTGGTCTATGGGCTGCCTGCGGAACATGAAGTCCCCTGTTGTGTGGGCTGCCTGCAGGGGCCGTGGAGGGTGTAGAGGGAACACCTGGGAGGACCCACACTGCCAATTCACGTGTAGGACTCCCCTGCACCCCAGATATACACGTACCCCACTCGCACAGGGCCTGTCGCGTGTGATAATTCCTGCGCACCCCCGAAATACACGTACCCCGCTCAACCAAGGCCAATCGTGTGTGAAACTTGCCGCGCACCCCAGATTTACACGTACCCAGCCCAATCGCGTGTGAAACTTCACGCGAACCCCAGGAATACATGCACCCCACTCGCACAGGGCCTATCGCGTTTGAAACTTCCCGCCAACCCCTGGAATACACGTATCCCGCTCCCCCAGGCACGATCGTGTGTGGAACTTCACGCGCACCCCTGAAATACACGTACCCCACTCCCCCATGCCCGATCGCGTGTGAAACTTCCCACGCACACACGAAATACACGCACAAGCTAATTTTTCACATAGCGTGTGTCGCTGTTTGTCGCGTACCCCTTTGCACGTCATTTGTCCTAGGGGGCCACAGTATGGGACATTCATCAGAGCTGTATATTCATGCTTTTTGTTAGCGCACATTTTGGCGCACATTTTTTTCCAGCGCAGGGACGCTACCGCCTGCCTTCGTGTGGCGGATGGGTTTGGGTCAGTGCGCGTCTTTGCACGTGCGCTGGTTTGCCCTATTTGATTCCATGAATACGTGTTGTAGGCGAGCGTGTGGGCGCTCCGCGCACTTGCCTCCTGTACTTCCCCCGTGACGCCCACATTTCACTAGTTGTTCCCCATTCCGAATGTTACACCCCGTGTTCCGCCTACTTTTGTTATGTGTGCCGCGCTATGTGCGCTTTCACTGAGGCCTTAGCGCACGCCGTTAGATGACCTGGGCGCCGGCGTGCACCGCGCACTTTTTCAGCGCACATCTCTGCTTTTACTCGCGCACGGACTTCCGTGAATAGATGTGCGCTGGTTTCCCTGCGATATTCGCACTTGCACAGTGATTTTCACTCTTTCACTGCGAATCGCGCGTTTTCGCACATTTGCGCCGAAATTTTCGGCGCACATTAATTCCATGAATCGGCCTGATATTTTCGTTACCAGTTGGGCAGACATGGCCCTTCTAATGTTCTGTTAAAAAGCTTGGAAGCATGCTTTTCTTTACCCCATCCACGAGGTAGAAAGCCCTCCAATGTCGTTATAGTGCTTCAAGCCGTTTCTTGTCTACCTGAATGAATAATCTGAAAACATGAACCATCTTTTCATTTTGGCTTGTAAGGCTGCACAATCTGTGCTTATCACCATGTTGCTGGGCATTCTACTGTGGTAACTGTATGTCTTGCTTACCAGTTGTACTTTTTTCATGTCTAAAATTGCTCAAGAAAACACTAAGAAATGGCCCTTCTAATGTTCCGCCAAAAAGCTTGGAAACATCAATCATGATAAATCATCTGGTGCAAGTTTCCTGGAATGATGTGGATGATGCGTATTGACAATTGCACACGATGGTCTGGACCATAGTGGGCTGCAGTCTTTTTGGCATATATGTAGTCTTATATCTTCATTCTAGCTGTGAGCGGTGGCTGTGCAGAATCAAACTCCACCCATTAAAGGTGCTGCTATCAATAGCCAGAGCCTTTAAACACTGGTAGCACTGGAGCACTCTATTTGAAGAGTTATTAGAAATCGTAGAGATGTTTAGAGAGGAGGCTTTTCATGAAGTGTCTACAGATGTGCTGCTCCTATCTCCAGCAGTACCATGTGGATGAGCAGGAGGCCTCCGCAGGATCTTTTCTATCTGATGCAATGCACTTGCCAGAAAACTTCATCCTAGTTTACTAATAGTGTCGGTTGAAGACACTCCAGCATTCTGCAAGTGAAAATAGAAAAAAAAAGTTATGGGCTATGAAGCTTGGGAACAACAAATATCATAAATCACCTGGTTCAAGTCTTCTGGAATGATGTGGATGATGCATATTGGAACTTGCATGAGATGGTCTTGCCCATATTGGGTGCAGCCTTTTTTGGCTTATATGTGGTCTATATTTTCACTTTAGCTGTGAGCGGTTGTTGTGCATAATCAACGTCCACCCATTAAACATGCTGCCAACCGAAGCCAGAGTGTTGAAACACCTTGCTATTAGATGTGCTAGAGAGGTTTAGAGAGGAGGCTTCTTTGTTGTGGGATTGTGTTTTAGAGCTGTCATTTTTGTTATTTAATGCCTTCTGGATAGATTGGCCCATACTAGCCCGCACCCTTTTTTGGCTTACATGTGGTCTTACTTGTTAATTGTAGCTGTGAGCAGTGGTTATGTAAAATCAACCTCTGCCAATGTAAGATGCTGCCAGCAATATCCAGCCTGTTAAAAAACCTACATAATTGGAACACTTCATTTGAAGACTCATCCAAAATACCAGCTAGAGTTAGAGAGGAAACATCATTTTTTTTGTAGCATTGTATTTTTGTGTTGTCATTTTTATTATTTTACATATTCCTTCTCAGTTGGACATTCCAACATGCACAACCACAAGAGTAGCAGCAGTGATGATTATGTTGTCATTTGGTTTCTGAATCCATCACCACTGAGGAAGAAGGCAACTGGGGTAAAAACCATTGCGGACAGTTGCCGTTTCATTGAAGTCAAACAACACTGTTGTAGAAAAGAGGTAGAGGAGGTAATTTGTACAGGTATAATGTCACCAACAATTAAACAACTCTCGACTTTGGCAGCTGCATCAAAATAATATGTTGCAGTTTTAAAGGCTATCAATATCTAAGGTAGAAGAGCTATCTGTGATCTATGCCACCAGAGTGCATTTGTTGTGTTATTTAGTGCTTGCTTTATTTAAAACCTTCTTACAGATTTCTACTTGCAGAATCACAAACATCTTATTGTTTTATTCATATTCATTTTGATTAAAGAAAACATGCAAATAAATCAATTTGCACACAGGTTTGGGGAATTAGGGTCTTTTGGGTATAAGTGTGTAATATATTATATGTCTGTGTTGCAGGAAATTATTATTTAAAAGCGATACCCAGTGAGGGTCAATGAGCTTGTTACAAGCAAGCTGATTGGCCCTTGGCTGGGCATTACTCAGCCGACAAGGATATCACACTGCCGTGGCTCAGGCTTCCTTCCATGACTAGCCACTGTGGAAAGGGAGAATGGACTATGTGTAGTCCCTTCTCCCTGCTCCATGGTGGCTATTTTGTTTGTTATTACTTTTTTCATTGCTTTCAAAAGATGCTATCTAACAGGAGAAGGGACTATGTGTAGTTCCTTCTCCTGATCCCCAGTGGCCATTTTTCAAGTCGAGAAATGCTTGCTGTCGCATTTGTCAACATGTCTATTCTTGAGATTTGCAGCAGCAGCAATGATAAAACCATCTAGGTCCCCAATCCATCAACACCCAGGAAGAAAGTTGTAAGAATAAAAATGTTTGTAGACAGTTGGAGGTATTTAAGGTGAACAAATAGTGCTTTGAAATGGAGGTGGAGGATGTCCAGTGTACATTGTGCAAGAAAACACCAAGACGTGGCCCTTCTAATGTTGTGTTACAAAGCTTGGGAATACCAATCACGATAAATTATCTGGTGCAAGTTTCCTAGGATGATGTGGAAGATGTGCATTGGAAATTGCAGGAGCACCAAAAAATAAAAATGCTTGGGGCTTATGTGTTATGTGTATGGCAATTGGCAGCACATCGAGTAGGTAATTCCACCAGTGCAATGACACCAATAGTTAATGAATCCTCGACTTTGATAGCTGTTTCAACTCCACATGTTCCAGATTTACTGTCCGGCAATGTCTAATTTATGAGAGTTATTTGTAATCTATGCCAGCAATGGGTTGCTGTGGGATGTGGTGTAACTAAAGATTGGGACAAGTTAAAATCTGAATACTTTTTTTATTCAGGTTTTTTCTTCTTTTTAGAGCTTTTTCATCTTTATGTTTTTTGGAAGATTATAGCGTCTCTGTCTTTTGTTTACTGGATTGCTGATTCTAGCTTTCTTTTACCCAACTAAGCTGGGTGAGGATATTTTGAATGATGTGTTTTCTTTTATCCTTGAACTCAGTGTTTTTCTTTTAACTCTTTTTTCTTCTGTGGTGTATTTTCACATGTGTGGCCATCATGTGCGCTCTGGGCTTCTTTTTCCTCCTTTTTCTCTTCTATCAATGTCTATAATGTTATCTTGTCTATGACTTGTGAAAATGTTATCTAATTCTGATTGAGGGATAGATATTGTGAACTATGTTTCAAACTAGCACCTAATTCCTTCTAAATGGTCTGGAGCAAACTGGGCTGCTGCCATTTTTGGGTTACATGTGGTCTTATCTGTTAATTGTAGTTTTGAGCTGTGGTTGTGCAGAATCATCTAAACTCATTAAAGATGCTGCAAGTAACAGCCAGAGTGTTTGAACATCTGTAGAACTGGAGCACTCCATTTGAAGATTCATCCAAAATGTTAGAGAGGTTTCGAGAGGAGGGTTATTTTTTTTTTGTGGCATTGTCTTTTTAGAGTTGTCATTTTTGTTATTTTTATATATTCCTTCCCGGTTGGACTTACCAACATGTCCAACCACGGGTGTAGCTGCAGTGATGATGATTTTATCATGTCGCATCTGAATCCATCACCACTGAGGAAGAAGGCAATTAGAATGAAAACCATTGCTGACAGTTGGCGCTTCTTCAAATCAAACTGCACTCTTGTAGAAAAGAAGCAGAGGAGCTACTTAAATATGTGCAATGTCAGAAACACGTAATGAACTCTCGACTTCGGAAGCTGTGTCAATTTCATATGTTGTAATTTTACCGGTTGTCTGTGATCTTTGCCACCAGTGTGCATTTGTTGTGTTAGTTAGAGCGCGATTTATTAAAATTGATTATTTTACTTTTAAGACATTTCTATTTGAAGATTCACGAACATCTGGATATTTTTGTATGCATATTCATTTTCATTAAAAATGAAAAAAATGTAAGGAACACAATTTACACACGGGTTTGGGGAATTATGGTCTTTTCAGTATATGTGTGTAATATAGTACACATCTGTGTTGCAGGAATTTATTATTTAATATTAGTGCTCAGTGAGGGTCAACAAGCTTGTTACAAGCAACCCAATTGGCCTTCAGCGGGGCATTACCCACCTGATATGGCTCCCTCCCTGTCGTGGCTCATGGGTTCTTTCCATGACTGGCCACTATGGAAAGAGAGAAATACCTGTGACCCCAATTATAATTAAAGAAATCTTGAAACACCTGCAGCACGAGAACACACTTTTTGAAGAGTCATTAGAAATGGCAGAGAGGTTCAGAGCGGAGGCTTCATTTGTGTGGCATTGTCTTTTTAGAGTTGTCATTTTTGTTATTTTATATTTTCGTGATCAGTTGCACATTTCAATATGTCTAACATTGCTCAAGAACACACTAAGACATGGCCCTTCTAATGTTACGTCAAAAAGCTTGGAAACATCAATCATGATAAATCATCTGGTGCGAGTCCCCTGAAATGATATGGATCATGCGTAGAGGAAATTGTATGAGATTGTCTGGCCCATACTGGGCTGCAGCATTTGTTGGCTTATATGTGGTCTTATATTGTCACTGTAGCTCTGAGCGGTGGTTGTGCATAATCAATTTCCACCCATTAAAGGTGCTGCTAGCAACTGAGTCTTCAAACACTGGTAGTACTGGAGGAGACTTCCTTTTTTGTGGCATTGTGTTATTAGAGCTGTAATTTTTGTTATTTTATATTTTTGTCAGCAGTTGGACTTTTGAATATATCTAGCATTAAGTAAATAAAAAACATGTGGCCCATCCAATGTTCCTTTTTTAATTTTCTGAGGCACTGTCTTTTTCGTGTTGTCATTTTTCGTGTTCCTTTTTTATTGTTTTACATATTCCTTCCTGGTTGGACATTCCAACATGTCCAGCTACAAAAGTAGGAGCAGTGATGATGTTACTTTTTGGTTTCCGAATCCATCGCCACTGAGGAAGAAGAGCACTGGGATGAAAACCACTGTGGACAGTTGGAGCTTTGTTAAAGTTCAAAAACACTGTTGCAGAAAAGAGGCAGAGGAGATACTTTACACATTCTCTATGCTGTGGTCCTTCCAATATTTTGTCTCCAGCACCTCCATCCACCAGTGCAACAACATCAAAACTGCAAATGAACACTCAACTTCAGCAGCGGTCTCAGACTCATGTTTCACAGGCTCCCAAAACAGCCCTTTTAAAGCCCACATTTTAAGTTACAAAAATACATAAAAATGAACACAGACTGCAAAAATATATTACAATATCTATTTATGGAGACCAGCACCACCTGCAGTGAACACGTCATTGCATTTGCGTTTACCCGCATGTACAGAAAACACATTCTGGTTTGCTATATCATGTAACAGCAGTTATATTCCTCTCACAGGCAGCTTGTTTCTATTTTCTGTCATTTCGTTTGTCTCTTGGTGGGTGAAATTCTTTGTAAGCCTTCAGGAACTTTTAAAAGCAGAACCTTGATTTATCCATTTTTTTATTTTTAACTTTCCACTTCCTCTACCTTTGTCTTGTGCTTTGTACTAGGTCATGTTCTATTATTTTAGCTTGTGTAGAGATATATATGGGCAGTAGTCTTGTAAATAATTATTCCAAAATATATTGAATCTAGTCTTTGTACACAGTTACTGTAACACTTTAATAACTTTCTATTCATTACCATTACATATAAATGTAAAAACTCAAAAAAGTTAAGCACATTTTCAAACAAGGTTTATTATGAACAGGTTTATTTGAGGAGGAATGTGGTTGCAAACATTTTTCTTTTACTTTGTAGACATGATACATTGTTTTCATTATCCCAATTGTGTGTATTATCAATGTTGATTATTTATGGAATAACAAAACCCTTGAATTTCAGGGAAAACACTTTAGTTGCAGGGACAGTAAAGTGAGGACTTTATGCAACAAAACCCCTGAAATTCAGCTAAAGCCAGCTTAACTTCATGCCCCCTCTTGTGCAGCCTATAGCCACGTTGATGAAATCACTAATTACATTACAACAGTAACTGGCATTAAGGAAGGCCTTCAGCCATGGTCAGTGTGCATGGCCAAATATATTTTAACACATTAATGGGTACTAATCATGGCCTTACGTCATGGACACTGGACACAGTCTTCACCCATGTGCACTGCATATTGAAAACCACTAACAGGCCACCAACCATATACTTTGGCTTTCACCAGTGGCTGCAGCTTTCAGGTCTGTCCACTGTATAGTATATACACTAATCAGCCACTAGCCATGTGCTTTAGCACAATACTGTCCAGTGGCCGCAATGTTTGGCTGTGCCCACTATATATTCTAATAGATAAGTGTGACTTACCAGCCATGGCCTTTGACAATGAGCAGTTTCTACATCTTTTACTCATATCCACTGTACATTTTAAAATACTAAAATGCCATAAGCGGTGGACTTCGGATGTGCCCACTGTGTATTATACAACACTGACGAGCCCCTATATATGGCCTTCGGCCATGCCCAATGAATATTATATACACTAACCAGCCACTAGCCATGGTCTTCAACACAATACTAACCAGTGGCTGCAGATTTGAGCTATGCGGATGGTATATTCTAACATATTAATGGGCACTAGTTATGGCTTTTAGCCATGGCCACTGACTACAGCATTCAACGTTGCACACTGTATATTTTATAACAGTGACAGGCCACCAGGTATGGCTTTTAACCATGCACATTAGTATTTTACAACACTGACTACTACGTATAGTGTTTGGTGAAGGCCAGTGACCACAGCTTTCGTCATGGCCAAGTCCATG
Organism: Ambystoma mexicanum; assembly: GCF_040938575.1. NCBI lineage: Eukaryota > Metazoa > Chordata > Amphibia > Caudata > Ambystomatidae > Ambystoma > Ambystoma mexicanum. The sequence continues at coordinate 302,887,070 of NC_090933.1, forward strand.
GCCTAATTTGTTATTAAGAAAATTAATGTTTTTATTAGCTAGCATATTAATCATGTTATATCTAATGCCATTAATGATCAAATCTGTTATATATAATTTAATTTAGTGTTGTCAATAATTATGTCATCAGTGATGCAATTTGTGATCTTATCATTGTCCTCCTACAACATGTAATTATTGATGTCATCAGTGATGTGATCTGTTATGTCATCATTGTAGTCATAGGCTGTGCAATAAGGGGCACAACGTTAAGGTGGCATTAGTTGAATTTCAGGGGTTTTGTTGTGTTAAGTTCTCACCTTAACCTCCCTGCAACTAAAGGTTTTTTTTTCAGATATAAAGTAAAATTAGACAGGACTGCAGGGCGCCAGTGCCAAGAATTAGACAGACTGTCCACTTGAAATGTAAAATGTAGTTTAATTTTTCAAAATTCCATTGTGTAATATTTTTGTTTTAGAAGCATATCCCTGGATTTACAAATTGAAGGATGCGGTTAGATTCATTATAATGTAGAGTTGAAATGGACACCATGTATCAACCTGTCCCACCTCCTGCTATGGTCCACTACCAATCCGTGTACGAATGCACTTTTTGATTTATCAGTGCCATGTTTACCACCTTCTTATGATGAGGTTCCAGCCTCCTCAGGAAGGAATCTTTCTTATGTCATTATCTGCTCTGATGAATAGAGCATGCTTCTTCCAAGCTAATCTAAATGTCTTCTTATGCGCTAAAGTTGCTATTAATTGTCTGTATTAAGGCCTTGAGAAATAAATAGGTAGCATTTGTTTAAATCCATATGACCAGTAGTGTAGCAGAAAATAAAAGTGACAATGTACATTTATCAACTTCACTCAGGACCTATTTTGTTAACTCAAATGAGCGTGGATATTGCAAGGGAAACATATATTTTTTAGAATGCCCATTACTTTTGCTGATAAGATAAAACATTTTAAAAGAGTGCATTGCAGGATACCAAAGGGGACAAGAAGTGTCTGATTTGTATGAACACTTTTGAAAAACAGAAATGATGGTTTATGTAGCTGTATCTGTAGGGGGGTATGCGCTCCCAAATACTGTGGTATTCGTAAAGAGCTACTGAATCTGTACAGTACAGCAGAAATATATGTAGGGGTGGACTGGCCTATAAGGAACTCTGGAGATATCCTGGTAGGCCTCTGCACCATTGGCTTCTTTTGTGTGGTAACCTATGTTATTTCCAAATATCCTCATAAGAAAGGGGTTGGGCTCACTGAAAATCTGTATTTCTTTATTTATTTTTTATTTGTTTTGGTTAGCTGAGAATATCAACCTTTCAAATCAGAATTACAACATATTAAAAACCTTAAGATAGCAAGATGGCAATGATAATAATTTTTGTAACCTGAGTAGCAACCGAACAGAACATTTCTACCAAGATGTTATCCAACTAAGTATGTAAAAGCAGGCAAAATGAGCTTTGAGACAGAGTTAAATCCAGCACTTCAAAACATTGTATGGTTTACAATACAAGTTGAGAACCACAGTTAAGTGTTTCCAACACCAGTTGAACCTCTCCAGCAACACACTAGACTATTAAAGGTCAAGCATGCCCATGGACACACAACCCATGTGAGACGAGAATGTTCAGGGCAAAGTGACACTACTACAGTAATCCCATAGCTGTGTATCATTCAATTATGATGGAAAGATTGAACTATAGCTATTTTTATGGCAAACCTAGAATTGGAAAAAATGAACTGCCACATAGCTCTAGAATCTAGGGATCGATAGATGCAAATCACAGTCTTGAAATATAGCTGGCAATCAGATGCTGTAATGTTTCCTGTTGCAAATTATCAGCACAGAATCAACAAAAGTTCTGATAGCTTGGAATCTGACCCCTTTCTGCCAGCAAGAAACGAAGATACTTATTACAAATATATGGACCTGGGGTCTTTACTAAGTAATTTGACATACTGCAAATTTGTTTATGGTCAAAAGGAGCCCCAGTGAAATCTTTATAGGAATCACATTTAGAACGATTACTAATCCAATCAAATTCAAAAAGTTTATTCTTCACTTAGGTAGGATTGTATAATAGAAGGTCTAAAGTTATGGAGGCATCTGATAGTGCATCAAATACACAAGACTGCCACCTGTTGCGAAAATTATGTTCAGATTCCAAGAGATAGTAAGCAACAACGCTCAAGAAGTTGTTTGTGCTAAGACCTAAAAGACATTTGTGTACTAGTGCGGACATTTTCCATAGAACATGAGTATGCAATGAAAGAGAGTCCAGTTCATAACGTAGAATTGACAGAGGCAAACAATTTGGAAGCTTTAGCACTTGTCACCAAAATCTCGCCTTGCAGAGATCCCAAAACATTTGTGCCTGAGGAAGTCTGTTTTTTAGTCCTATACAAAAGAATGAGCACCACTTTCTGTTGGAAAAACATCATTACATGTTTTCAGGAATATTTACCATATTTGTACATCAAAATCTTGGCCTGTGAGATCAATGATGATAGTTTTAGATCCAAAGACTGTTCAAAAATGGCATCTGACATCGAACTGGTAAATGGTACCCCAACATATTTATACTGTGGGCCTATATTAAGTTCTGCATGTTGTAACAACCATTTGTATTTGGAGAGAGTTAAGTTAGTCGAGGTGCCATTGCAAAAAACTATTTGCGTCTTATCAGTATTTATGAGAAGTTTATTAGCATGAGCATATTAATCCAGCCCATCAAAAAGATTTTGTAACCCTTTAGGGGTTTGTGATAATAAGACAAGGTTGTCTGCATAGAGGAGCCATATTATACGTTGTAGGCCAGGTTTTGGAGCATCTGATGTAATGGCTGTAAAAGTTTCAGCCATATCAAAAATAAACAAATTGAACAGAATTGAGGCCAAAATACATCCCTGTTTGAGGCCGCGCTCAGTCGCAAAACATGAGGACAGAAGCCCCTCCAGAGAAAGTCTCACCTGCATTGTCGTATTTGTATGAAGTAATTTAATTAGAGTGAGAAGTGGGATGGGGCATTTGTAGTGAGAAAGTTTCTCAAACAATAATAGGCGATCAATAGAATCGAATGCCACTCGGAAATCCACAAAAGCTAAATTTAGTGGTTGTTTCCGAGCAGCATAGGATGATTTAATCATATTCAATGCACAGAGATTAAGCAAAGTCCCTAAACCAGCCGCAAAACCAGATTGAAAGGGATCTCTCATATTCATAGCTAGTGACCATTTGTTTAGATCACAGAGAATTATGCAAGAGAAGATTTTTCCGGGTGCGTCCAAAAGTGCTATTGGATGATAGCTAGATGGATTGCATCGATCGTCTTTTTTGTAGATGGTAAGCGCTATGGAATGCTTCCATGATTGTGGCACTTGCTGGGTAGTATTTACATAATTAAAGATGTTATACAACACCTCAGCCCAAATATCTGGATATTGTTTGAAATGATAGACAAATCATCCAGTCCCACAGCCAGTGAACCGCTCGCTTTGTGAATGTAAAATAAAATATCATCTTTGTCAAACATAAAATGAAATCTCAGATCATCTGTAACATAGGATGCATACTTGTGAGCATCTGGGGGGGCATACAGGTGGGGTGATACAAAATCCAGTCATGTTCCCTGACTCCTTGCGATTGTAAGGCTATCTGAGGTCCTACAGATGTTTGATTGATAGTTGACCATATTTCAGCTGTATTTTTGGTTTGAAGTATGCTTAGCATTTTTGCTCCGTCAAGTTGGTATAAAAGAGATTTACGACTACGAAGCCAATTTTGATATCTGGTTTTTAGTTGAGTCAAGACAGCTTCACGGGAGTCATTGGTTAATTTTAGGGCTTCACACTTTTGAAGTCGATATACGGTTTTCCATTCTCTAAGGTCTTGATCATATACATGCAGTTTTGGAGCTGTTTTAGATTGCAGATCGGAGGATTGAAAGAACTGGATCAGGTAACAATATATGATTTCTTGCACCGCTTCACCACTGAGATTCTTTTGAATTTCAAAGGCTAAGTGATTGCTAAACTGAGTCAAAGACGTCTCTGACCAGAGAAGTCGATTACATCTAGAATTAACTGTTAAGTGACTCTTAGTAAAATGTTGAGGGCAGGATGTAGGCACATGTTCTGCAATCCATGACATTTGTAGCATGTTATGGTCACTTAGATGAATTGGCAGGACCCGAAAGTCAATGGGCCTCATTACAACCTTTCAGGTCTGGACTGTGGTGATTTCGTGACGGCGGTAACAAAGTTTCCGTGTCCGCATGGTTGCGGAAAGACCATCCGATTACGTGCTGTCGGTTGCGCGCACCACACGGATGCGGAAACGTTGTTTCCGCCATCACGGAAAAAGCCACGGAAATGGACATAGCGCTGTCACAAGTAGCGCAAAACCCGTGTCCGCCACCGCTGCCACGGACAGGAACGGAAATACCATGATCGCCAAAACAGGAAACAGAGAAGTGGCCATCATATAAAGCACAATCCATTGCCATCCAGAGTCAGCACAAGCAGAATCCACACTGTGAGAAGCCAAAAGGGACCACCAGCATGTCTGCCAGGATTCCAGCCCAGAGGCAGCGCAAACAGCACTTTAGTGAGGCGGAGCTAACCGTTCTGGTGGAGCACATAGTGGAGCAGGTAGAGATGCTGTTCAGTGCCGATCAACGGCGTGCCACACAGCAGCGGAGGAAGGAAATGTGGGCGGAAGCAGCACGTAAGTGCACCGCTGTGGGCGTGACTGTGAGGAGTGTAAAGGACTGCCACAAGCGGTGGGATGACCACAGGCTGAGGGTTCTGAACCTGATCTCCACACACCGCCAACGCAGCAGTGGGACAGGTGGAAGACCCCCTTCCCCACTGAGGCTGCAAGCATGGGAGGAGCGTTGCAGCAGTGTCCTCCACCTTGAGGGCATCCATGGGATCGGGGAGGCTGAGGCAGGAGTGAGCCCACCTGCAGATGCTGGTAAGTGGTCAAACATGAATGCCATATGAGTATATGTTGATGGCATGACTGGGCCAAAGGACCCATTAACAAACCCCCTGCCCCCCAGGCAGTGCATGACTGGGCCAAAGGACTCATTAACAACCCCCCCCCCAGGCAGTGCATGACTGGGCCAAAGGACCCATTAACAACACCCCCCCACAGGCAGTGCATGACTGGGCCAAAGGACCCATCATGATCCATATGGCAACCAATATCACTACAATGCATACCGCCAACAAGCAGATGCATGTAACTGCCACTATTAAATGATCAACCTGTATGATGCATGTGATACGCCCATCAGGTACCACCACATAACTAATTGCATGTCCTCTGTGTCCCCACAGCTGTATCAGGTGACAGTGATTCTGCACAACAGCCCAGGCAATCAGCACCGACACGTGTCCAAGCCAGCGCCCTTGCACAGGAGGATGCTGCCAGCAGTTCGGCATCTCTGCCCCCAGAAGCAACTGCAATACATGTGCTGGGCACCATCACCGACATCCCCACCGTCTCCATGCTGCCTGACGCAACACAGGTGCCACGGGCACCCATCATGCCCACCCAACCCACCACAGAAAGCAGCTGCACTGCAGAGGAAACGGCATGTAGTGACAACAGTGCCCCGGGAGTGCAGTCAGATACTGGCCCACAGGGGGAGATGCCCACATTGGATGACTTTGAATCCTTCCATCAGCTGGAGTTCAGCCCCACATCACTCCGAAGTCCCATGAGGTCACCCACCCCATGAATGGCAGAGCTAAATTCCCGCATGCAGCGGATGGAGGAGCAGCAGGCAAATATTGCACATATGCCATCTATTCCTGATTCTGTGCCATCCAATACCACCACCCCATCCAGCTCCACCACTGCCAGTCCAAGGAGGCGCTCGAGTCGGCTAACATGGCTCTCGGGCAAGGATGCACAAGCACAGAAGCGCACACGGAAGTGATGGCATGTGTGTCGGGCGCTGCAGGACACATGTGGACTTGAAGGGTGTGAGGATTGGGTACGTTTGGGTGGTGGGGAAGGTCGTTAGGGGTGTTTGAACATTGGGGCCTGGTTGGGGGTGGGTACGTTTGGGTGGTGGGGGAGGTCGTTTGGGGGGTTTAAACATTGGTGCCTGGTTGGGGGTGGGTACGTTTGGGTGGTGGGGGAGGTCATTTGGGGGGTTTGAACATTGGGGCCTGGTTGGGGTGGGTATGTTTGGGTGGTGGGTAGGTACGGGTGTACAGCTTCCCTAACCATTGCACCTCCTTCCCTGTTGTTAATTCATCAATATATCATCATTTAAAAAAACATATATGAGTGGACATCAATCATTTCATTTGCAGTACAACAATTCATTTATTGGCATCACCATATCCATGCATTGCTGTGAATGTGCTGTGTCTCCAAAGTAAATGTGAATCAGTTCATCCCGTGCTATTTGTCCATCTATTGGACCCCCAGGAGGAGGTGGTGCCATCCCATCCCCATCTCCATCCCCATCTCCATCCCTATCTTCTTCATCTGCATCTGGGGGCATTGGGATGTTCCTGCGCAGGCAGAGATTGTGCAGCATGGCACATACGAGCGTGATTTTACCCGTCTTCACTGGGCTGTACAGCAGTGATCCGCCAGATCTGCTCAAACTGCGGAACCGGGCCTTCAGCAGTCCAAATGTCCTCTCATTCATTGCACGTGTGTGGACATGTGCCCTATTGTACGCCTCATCATGCCTGTACCTTGGCCTCCGTACAGGTGTCATCATCCATGGCGTGAATGCAAATCCAGCATCACCTACATGGGATGTAGATGAGGGGGACATGTCAGTGTTTGTGGTATCATGTCTTCATCTGATGCTGTGCTATCTTGTGTAATTGTTCATTCATGCATATGTGCCATGCAGTGGTTGGTTGTGTTCTTTGGCCATCACAGAGGATGTTGGCAACTGGACATTGACCAACGCATTGGTGTGCATGTGTACTCTGCCCTACGGGTGACATTTGATTGTGAGTATGGCATTGTGCAGTGATGTGCACACATGGCATAGTCACTCCACTGTGATGAAGTAGTCGATGCAGGACATCTCATGTACAGGCATCATGTGCATTGGGAGGGCAGTGTTCCATATTGTGGGTGGGTGTTTGCAGTGGCACAAGGTGTATGGGACAGTGATAGTATTTGCTGTGTGTGTCATGTGGCAGGGTGTGTACGGGCACACTGTGGTGACCTGTCATGTGTTGCTTTGTGATGTTTAGGATCCGCTGTCTATTCAGTTGATGGCCGGGGGGGTAGATGCATGTGCTGTCACAACAGCACACTCACATTGCTCATTGGCCTGGATACACACACACCACTTCAACATGGTTGGTGCATTGGCAGCTGTACTCATCCAATAGCCATGTGCTTTGTCCGGCATAGCGTTCCATGTACCGTGGCAACGTGGAATTCTGCAGTACCATTGAGTCATGGGTTGAGCTTGGGAAACATACGCAGCAGTGTGTTATCAGTTGCGTGGCATCACATACCATCTGTACATTCAGCGAGTGATACTGTTTCCTATTGCGGAACACCATCCCAATTGCACGTGGTACTGTCAGCTCAATGTGGGTGCAGTCGACTGCACCTATGCAATTTGGCATGCCTGCTATGGCATGGAAGGCCAACTTGGTGGCAATGACCTCGGGGAGGGTACAGGGTAGGGCTATCTGTTCCAACACATGACGCAAAAGGGCATCCAGTACCTGTACCAGGATTTTTGAGAAACGGGGTTGTGATATGCCGTGCAGCTCACCAACTGTGTGTTGATAGGTGCCAGTGCCAAGGAAATGCAGTACAGACACAACCTTCAGGATGGGGGGGATGGCGGTGGGGGTGCCTATGTGGCTGCTGATATCGTCCTCAATCATGGCGGTGATGTGCAGGATTGTTGGACGGTCCAGCCGGTATAGTATGTGGATCTGTCCTGGGGTAAGGTTCCAGGGTGAGGCCCTGATGCGTGGTATTGCAGGCTGCCTGCGGGGTTGTGCCGGCTGGACAATGGGGTTTGCCATAGGTGCAGGGTTGTCTGGTTGCCGCCTGCGCCTCCTACACCTCTGCCTCCTCCTCTGCACCATTACTGCCATCATGTGCAGTGCTGCCTATTGCTTGAGTAGGCCTAGTCCCAATGCTACTAGAGCTGCTGCCTGCATGGTTCTGTATTGTGTTGGGCTGGGTGTGGACCTTTTGTAGGCTCCCAGTAGGCTGCTGGGTCCAGCTGGGCTGATTTGGTGCACCTGTGCCCTGATTCAGTTCAGCAGGCACTGTTTAACATCATGTTCGCGGTGGCGGTGATACCGCCACCGTGATCACGGTTTTAACGCCATTTTTCAGGTGGTGTTTCCATGTCTGCGCTAGTTGTGATGCTCGCGGTGTTTCCTATACGGAGGGGTTTCCGTGCAGGTGGATTTTACGGGACCCTTAACTCCACGGTGGCAGTTGGGGGTGGTGCTATTTCCAGGGCTGCAGGTCATGATTGGGCGGACGCGGAAATGGTGCCGGTATGGTTATACCAGCGGTGTTAAGTCCAGACCGATGTACTTGTAATGAGGCCCAATGGTCCTCATTACGAGGTAGGAGGTAACCCTGGTGCTATTAGCACCATGGTTACCCCTTACCGCATTCCGGGTCCGGGTTCCCGAAATAGGGACTTACCGGGTCATTCCAACCTTGGAGGACCCAGTGGGTCCCCATTCCGGGAACCATTCCCCATTCCCATTCGAGCCCCCATAAGGCTCAATGGGAATGGGGATGGAGCTAATAACGGTACCGCAATTTGCAGTACCGTTATTAGCTCTGAAGTCCCTTAATGGGTGTTAAGGAAGGGACCCGCTAAGGGACCTCGGAATAGGGTGGTAAGGGATTACCGGCACCGGTAATCCCTTACCATCTACCTCGTAATGAAGCCCATGTCTTGGGTTGCAAGAATAGAGTCAACACAAATAAAATCAATAATTGCTACACTCTTTCTCCTATGCCACGTTGGATTTGGTGGGATATCAAAGGAGCCATTAAGCATGTGGAAATTTCGAGCATTAACAAAGTGATGTCATTTGGACAATCTTCCCCCAACATTGGTAGAGTTTGTACTAAGACAATGCAAATTCAAATCTCCCACAATGACTGTTTTTGAGACTATGGTATCCAAAGATATACGATCCATCATATAATTGAGGTCTTTAAGGAATCAATCATTGGAGATCCCCATGGGATTCCAATACATGTTAACCAGTGCATAGGACGTCTTATAGCATGGCGTTTTATCATCTGAATGAAGCCATTTAGAGACGCCCAGGCTTCGGTGGAAATGTGTGGCTGGTTTTTTACAGTGATTAGTAATCCCGAGGTTGGGCGACCTCTCGTAGCTTTAGTGGCTAAATTCAGATGTACATCATGATTATCCCATGTGGGAATTGAGGTAAGCCACATCTCCTGGAGAAAAATCACATTGTGGTTTTTAATCTTGAGTGTGTAGTTGTTGAGCAAATGTTTGAAGCCCCTAGAATTCCAGCTAAGCAACGATATTGGGCTAGGAAGATGTTCATGGTCTAGTTAGCACTGGGCTTCTGAGCATTTACACACACATTGTGAGGTCCCCTGCACGAGTGAGTTTTGAGATGATTTAGAGGCCGGGGTTTGTACAAGTTGTGGAAAAGAGTTAGTAGGGCCAATATTCGCATTGATAGTAGGAGAGGAACCTGCTAGTAAAATGAAGCCCATTGCGTAGAGTTAACCAAGTCAATATCTGAAGAGGCAATGTCCTCCAATGCTGGAACATCAGAGAAAAATTCCATTATAGATTGCTGGTTCAGATCGTATTGGGTAAATGACAATGGTCTACAGAACAGCAACAAAGAAAAAGGGTCCGGACATTTAGTAGAATGAATAGACTGGTTTTTAGACACGGAGGAAGCGGGAGGGTTTCTGGAGGTTTTTGCCACTAGGGGATTTCGTGTTTCCTGATTGTTTTTTAAGGCAGCATCAATCAGGTATAGGATCTCAGGAGTAAGAGAGGTGAGTGTGTTCAAGCTGGAAGGAGTTTGAAGAGCTAGGCCTTGTATGGGAGGTGTCTTCTGCAAATGAGCAAATGATGAAATATTGGTTGAGCTTGAGACAGAGTGACCTGTCACTGTGATGGAAGGGTCAAAGCTCACCCGAGGGGGGTTGTTAGGGTGGCATGGATCAACACTTTGTGGTTTACCCCAATCAACCTTGATTGTGTCAGAAGCACGAACACTTCCCCGAGAGGTCGGGACTCGGTCAAGGGAGGCCTTGGGCTCTTTAGAAGCCAAGGGTGGAGCAATGTAGTTTTGTGAGGGCTGCAATGTCATATATGTGTCAACTGCTTTCCGAATTTGGAAGACTTTTGTTAGGTGAAAAGACCTCAGATGATTTATGACCCTCTTGTGATGACAACTGGGGGTCATCTACATCAATGGCTGCAGCTTTTGCGGCGGCAACAAATTGATCAAGTGAGGCATATGAGGAAATATTCAAACTGGGTTTGGGAAACTTTTGCATCTGATTGTCACGAGCCAAGTTAACATACTTCTGTGTAACAGTCTTCAAAGCTGTAGATACAGCTCTTTTTGGTGGATTAATGGATTTAAGAAATTGCTGAGTTTTAGTTGAAGGAATTTTAACAGCTTTTAGATTTTTGGATTTGTGTTGCATTATAGAGGGGGGTTTGAGGGCTTTGGGGAAAGATTTGTTGGCTTGAAAGATTTTATAATCAGGTTTGACATTAGGTATAGGGACTGCTGAAGAAAAATTATTATTGAGAATGGGTATGGGTATGACATTGAGATTTGGCATGAGGACAGTTTTATCGTGAATGACATCAACAATGTGAGGAAGCATGGAAAACTGGCTATGAGTGACTTGAGAACGCATAGGTGGAACGATACAATTTTCATCAGGCACACATGTCATAGTTTCACAGGATACAGAGGACGTGTGTATGATTGACACAGAGGAGGCAACAGGCTCTCCTGTTTCTTGACTCTGCGGGAGCCAGAAATTATTTTGCCAAATCAAAATCTGATCCAATTGAGCGGATTGAAATGTCAATTTTGCATCTAGCATGCAAAATAATCTAGTCATCGAATGTATGGCCAGATTCATAGTGTTCAGTGTGATTTTCAGCAATTTAGGGGAAGAGTCTTGTTGTCTGGGGGAGTTAAAATGCAGGTACGATTCACGCGGTTTGTGTGGAGTTGGAGCTGCATATAGTTTAGTTTAGTTTAGTTTATTTATTTGTAATGCGCCCCAGACCCAAGGGTAACCGGGCGCAGTGAAGAGAATATGCAAAGCTTACAGTGTTACATAGAATTACAGTGTTATAAAGAATTACAATGTTACATAATTTACAGTGATAGAGAGATAGGTATGTACAGACTTAGAAAGAAGCAGATCTGATCAAGAGATAGAGGCATTGCTATAAAGCGAGGTGGTCAGTTATATACATTTTTACTATAATTATTTACATTTGCGATATATCTCTAATAATACATATATACATTCAAATAAAGTAGTATAAAACAAGTGTCTAGCAGTGCATTACATATTTTTGTCATTGAGGTGTTTGATAAGATTAATTCTAAAGTGTGAGAAAGGTTGGTCTGTTCTCAAGTTGTGTGGCAGGGCATTCCACCATTTAGCGGCTAGCACGGGGAAACTGGTGCCAATTTTAGCAAGTTTAAATCTAGGAATTACCAAGCAGTTGGAGTTGGGAGTTCTTGTAGGCCTACTGGAGATTTGTCTTTTTATTTTGTCCATCAGGTAGCTGGGGGCAGCGTTATTGAGGGCTTTGTGCGTCAAGGAGATCATTTTTAGATGTATTTTATTGTCGGTGGAGAGCCATCTGTATTGGTGTCTGATAGAGGAGATATGTTCTCTTTTATTTATGCCTAGAGCAGCTCTGAGGGCATTGTTTTGTAAGATTTGTAGCCTTTTGGTGATAGTTTTGTTAGCACAACTGTAAAGGGCATTACAATAATCAAGTTGGGATAATATTAAGGCTCTCGCTAGGATCATGCAACTATCGTTAGATAGGAAGGGTTTACCTGCTCTTATTAGTTTACAGGTATAAGCTGTAGTGGAAGCTAAGGAGTTAACTTGTTTAGTGAAAGATATAGTGGAATCAAGATAGAAACCTAGTGTTTTTACTTTTCTCGAAACCTTAATGCTATTGCCATCTATGTTAAACATGGAGTAGTCCTTGCCTAACTTGTTGATATTGGCCTGCGTGCCCAGGATAATCAGCTCGGTCTTATCATCATTCAGGCAGAGGCCATGGGATGCCATCCATGCCTGAATAATAAGGTACACCGTATTCACCAACTCCCTGTCCTTACTGTGATCCCCAGAAACCGGGAGGAGAATCTGTGTATCATCTGCATAATTAGTGTAGGTGATACCCAGAAGGTCCAGATCATCGAAGACTGGTTTAGTGAATATGTTGTATAGGGTCGGTGAGACACAAGAGCCTTGAGGGACTCCACACGTGATTGGTGAAGGGTCGGCTGCTGCCGAAGGGGAGAAGACTCTCATTGTTCTCTCGCTCAAAAAGGATTCAATCCATTTAGTGGCATGGGTGGAGAAGTGTGCAGCAATGTCCAAGTGTTTGCAAAGGACCTTGTGCTCCACTAGATCGAAAGCAGCTGAGAGATCAAGTAGAAGGAGGAGTGCTGTCTTACCTTGGTCTCTCAGTTCATTTATTTGGGTCTTTAAATCAATGAGGGCAGTTTCGGTTCCATGGAGTGGACGGAAACCAGATTGTCTAGATCCCAATAGATTATGTAATTCAAGGTGTCTTTGAATTTGTGTATAGGCAACCGTGTCTAGTATTTTCAGTAAGAAAGGTACCGTAGTAATGGACCGATAGTTGGTGGGGATGAGGGGGTCTAAGTCTGCTTCTCGAGAAGCGGGAGCACCGATGATTGTTTTAGATTAGCCGGGATGTTACCTGTGGCAAAAGAGGTGTTTATTAGTTTGGAAAAGAACGGTGAGCGGTCTCTGGCAGCGTCTTTTATTAGTTGCGCTGGGCAGATGTCACCTTTGCAATTCGAGGGTTTGAGGGAAAGGATAGTTTTCTCTATCTCTAAGGTGATAGTTGTAGTGAAGGAGAATTTGTTGGTATGGTCGGTGGTGGTGTCATTGAGTGGCGGCTTATTTGGGAGGTTTAAGGATTCTTTTTTTAGTTGGATTTTGTTTTGCAGCGTGGTAATTTTATTTGCTAGGGCAGTTTGGATATCTGTACACCAGGTCTGGTCTTTAATACAGGTATCCTGTGTGGCAATGGGAGACTCAAGATCTTTCAAGATGGAGAAGAGTTCCTTCATGCTTAAGTTAGAGTTTGCAATGCAAGCATTGTAAGAGTTACGCTTTGCTAGGCAGATTTCATTTTTGTAGTGCCGAGAGATGTTAGTTAGGTGAACTTTGTTCTCCTCAGTTGGACAGAGTTTCCAGTCTGATTCGCATTTTCTTTTGGTTAAGCGCAGGACTTTAAGTTTTGGTGTGAACCACTTTTTTAAATGTGCCTTGGGTTTGCTTGTTCGCATTTTGAGTGGTTCAACTTTGTCCATAGTAGTAGGGATGATATTATTGTATTTGTTGACCAATGCACTAGGGTCGAGGTTGTCTGGCAGTGCATTTAAGGTTAGAAGGATCAGGGGAATAATCTTATCCACTGTAATATTCTTGTTGCTTCTTGTGGGGCAGGGTGGAGCCACCTGTAGGACAAGAATGGGTGGTTTAGTGGTTAGTAGGTTAAAGGACACCAGGGAGTGGTCGGTCCAGGATAGGGGCGTAATAGAGGAGACTATGGCTGAGCAGTTGGAATCAGCGATCCAGTCAAGTATTCTGCCCTTCACATGGGCAGGGGTGTTGACTTTTTGGGTTAGTCCTAAGGTGTTAAGAGTATTGGCAATAGTTGATGCATGAGCATCTGCTTGATCATTGAAGCCAAGGTTAAAGTCCCCTAGTACCAGCAATTGTGAGGTAGTTTTGGTATTGTTGGACAGAAGGCTGTGCAGATCCTCCTCAAAGGTTCCAAGTGGACCCGGTGGTCTGAAAATTAGGTGAATAGATAGAGTTTGGGTATTGTTTATGGGGATTTTCGCAGAGAGAGTTTCACAAGATTGCATGGTTGTGGCAGGGGCTAATCATAATGATAGGTTTATTTTGGATATAATGGCGATTCCACCTCCATGGGAGCCTTCTCGGTCCTGCCTTGATATGGTGTAACCGTCGGGAATGGCCAACATGAGTGATGGACCTGCCGCATTGTGTAACCAGGTCTCGGTTATAGCAATAAAGTCTAGAATCGCTTCTATAGTTAGGTCAGCTAGGTCAATGGCATGTGCCACTAGGGATCTTACATTAAGGAGTGCTCCCTTAAAGGAATGCCCTTCAGGGTCCATTTTAGTTAGGGCAGTATTTGATGAGTTAGAATTTGTCTTGAGCTCGAAAGTTTGGATATTTATGTTCACTGGTAGGGAGTGAGGGGGATTTGGACCATTACATATCTTGGTATGTTGGCCTTTCATTGTATGCTTTATAGCGGGAAGGGATCTTCTAAGCGGTTCATAGAGTTTATTGAGTCTGGCGCCTAATTTGAGGTTTCTCTTGTGAGTTGGAATAGGCTGAGAGCTATAGGCTAGTTGGCCTGGCACAGCCTGGTGCATGGGGCTGGTATGGCCAGAGTAGTTAAGTACCTTGGGAGTGATGGGTGGGAGAGGAGGCGCGAGAACTGACTTGCATGGGGGGACTTCAGTATGGCACTTCTGGGTACTGGGGGCATAAAGCGTGGCAATGACCATTATAGTATAGATATTGAGTAAGCTTGACATAGTGCAAAGCTATCCCTGGTGACTAGCAGTGCCACTTGGTGTGAGCAGACTAAGATTTCAGGCAGTCTAAGTTACTAAGTGTTGGATAACTATATGACTAAGAACCTGTAGGTAAGATGGCTAGGTACATTTTACCAAATGTGGCAGAATCTATGCAATCTAGATGCCATTCACTAGTAGGGGCACAAATCTGTAAGGCACGAATAGGCAATGTCTAAAATACGTAGCATAGGAGGCACCTGAATGCACCAGTCCCAACAAAGGCTAAAATGCAATGGGTAAGGGCACCTACATGTGGCAATCAAACAATGACTAAAATACATAGCATAGGAGGCACCTAAAAGCACCAATCACGACAAAGGCTAAAATGCAATGGGTAAGGGCACCTAGATGTGGCAATCAAACAATGACTAAAATACATAGCATAGGAGGCACCTAAATGCACCAGTCCCAACAAAGTCTAAAAGAGGCAAAAGAATGACCTGTGCAAATATATGCAGTGGGCTAAAGGGTTCACCTAAAAGTAGCATGTGCAAATCAAATGCAGTTGAGCCGTAGTAGTTCACCTATACATCAAGGGTCACACTGTGTGTGCAAACAGAATCAAATTGAACAGTAAAGGGTACGCCTAGATTTGAAAATCGCACTGGCTAAAAATGGCATGTGCAAAGTAGGTGCAATAGCGCAGTGAAGGGTTCGCCTAAATTCAAAAAATCACACTAGGCTAAGAATGGCATGTGCAAAACAGGTGTAATAGCGCAGTGAAGGGTTTACCTACATTCAAAAGTCACACTAGGCTAAAAATGGAATGTGCAAAACAGGTGCAATAGAGCCGTGAAGGGTTCACCTAAATGCAAAATTCACAGTAGAGATTGGGAAGGCATTTTCAGCGGTTGCAGTTGATCAATGGGGTTTACCTAGAGTCATAGCATGAAACCGCCAGAACAGAGTTATGATGACTAGAGTCAAGGAACAGATCTGGTGACCTGGACAGGTTGTGAAAAGAGTCATGGACAGAAAAATATGAGTCATTCACCTCTAAGTCAATCACGGGCATGTCAATTGACCCTGAAGGGTTTAGATTAGGGTCAACAGAATAAAGCACTGTCAGTGACTATTTAGAGTATCGATGACTAGACCAGCATTCTGCAATAAAAACTTGCCCATAGATGCAGGCGACGTAATGACAGTAACTTGTGGCATATGGTCACAGGTAGGCGAAAGCTTATGAGAGGTGGGCTGCTTGTCCGTAAGTGATGTAGTAGAGACATCATTTGCACTTAGCACAATGTTTGAAGACTTGCTGATGCAAGGAGGAGGGGAGGAGGAGGTCCGACGCTTGAACCCGCATCCTTGTAAAAGGATCTAATGTCCGTGTTCGTGGTAGCGTTGCATGATGAAAGTGTTCTTTTTATAGCAGAATGGATTAGTGGTGTTGAGCAGGATTGGGTCGCACCGTTCCGTTTGCTGGGAACAACCAGTGATTTCAATTGTGCATTGGAAAGTATAAGGGCTGGAGGAGGCAAGCCAGTCCTAAACGTAAATATGCCTCGTTGCATGACTCAAACCAAATTAAGGGATTTAATACAAAAGAATATACAAACCACTCACCTAATACAAAGTAGCTTGTCTACTAATGGCAGAGGCCCCAAGAACTAATAGCGAAGTCCCTACCACTGGAGAGCCGCCCGACCGCAACGGTGCAACAAGTGCGACAAAGCTGCCAACCGGGTACTTCCGGGTACTTCGCTTGTGTGCGTGCATGCGCGTATGTGCACGCGGTCTGTTTTTTATGATGTTTCAAGTAGGAGGCGAGGCTCCTATGATAAAAGAGCTAAAACGCTATTATTTAACACCGGTAAGCAGAGAAAGCCGATCCAACATCCAAGGCAAGTAGAACCGAGAGTGCGGGCAAGCGGGTACTTCCGGGTACTTCGCATGGGTGCGTGCAAATATCTGTATTATAGGGTCACTTTAAACATTATTTATAGGGCCTCTTTTTGTTACCAGTCCACCCCTGTATATATGGCAAGGGGGCCAATTGGACCTGTTACTGATAGTGGATCTTCCTACCAGCTAGGTTGCGCTAATTGATTTCGAAATCAGCATGACAGAAAAAATGATGCCTGGAGCACTAGCATTTAAAAGATGGTTATAACAACATTGGGACTGGTGATTGCCTTTATTTATTTGTATTTATTGTATATGTTGTTAGCGTCCATGACCCAGACGTATCACGGCGCTACGAAGGCAGTGCATAATGCGTTAGACGATAGTTAGAAACAGTAGGGTTACACTTCATCAGAGATAGTCGTATTCAAACATTGATGATAGGCTGAAGAGTTACACATATTTGTTAAATAGTAAGATTTGTACTTGCTGTCGAAAGAGTGAGCGATATGGTTTGTTTTGGATATGTTGAGGGAGGGCATTCCAGAGTGTGAGACCGTTGGTGGTGAAGCAGGAGCCCCCAGCTCTCTTTCTGGAAAATCTAGGTATGTGCATGGCAGATGTGCTGGAAGAACAGAGATTGTGTGTGTTGTGTTTCTTGGTGATACAGTTCATGAGGGGGGGCAGTGTTGTATAGGCAGTGGTAGGTGATAGTGAGGAGTTTGAAGTCAATACAAGCTTTGATGGGGAGCCAGTGAGCCTCTTGTCTGATTTGTGAGATGTGATCGGAGCGTTTCATGTCCCAAACAGCTCTTAGAGCATTGTTTTGAAGCAAATGGTGTTTCTTGATTTTTTTAGATGAGGTTATTGCTAGAATGGCATTGCAATAGTCCAGTTTGCTGGCTATGATGGCTCTAACTTGGGTGAGGCAATTGTTAGGAGTAAGGAATCTTCTGGAGAGGTTGTTTTAGTTTGGTGGAATAGGCTGCTGAGGAGACAATTGCTTTGACATGTTTTTGCATGTTGAGTTCAGAAGAGAAGGCAGGACTGAGGCATTTGAGGCTTTGTGGGGATCCCACGATAAGGAGCTCAGTTTTTCGTCATTCAGGCAAAGTTGATGAGTTGCCATCCGGGTCTGTATGATGCTGAAGACGCGGTTAATGTTGGCAAAGTCTAGTTTGTGGTTTCTGATTTCTTTTAGGTGGACTTGCGTATTATTGGCAACATTGGTGTAAGGTATGTTGAGGCAGTCAAGGTGGTCAAAGAGGGTTTGGTGTACATGTTATAGAGGGATGTTATAGAGAGTAGTAGAGAGGCAGGATCCTTGTGAGACACCGTAGGAGACAGGTAAGGGATAAGGTGATTTAGGCCCTGCGAAGACCCTTGTGGATTGGCCCGAAAGGAAGGAATGGATCCATAAGGTGGCTACTGGGGCGAGTTGGAAAGTTGTGGTGAGGTGTTTGCAGAGGATTTTGTGATCTACCAAGTCAAAGACTGCAGAGAGGTCAAGTAGGAGGAGGATTGCAAGCTCACTGTTATCCATAACGTGGTAAAGCTGGATCTTAAGGTTGAGGATGGCAGATTCCTTACTGTGTTTGGATCTAAAGCCGGATTGGTGGGTTCCTAGCAAATGTGTGGTTGTCAAGGTGTGATTGAAGTTGCGCGTAGACAGTGTGGTCCAGGATTTTGAGGAGATATTGTACTGTGGTGATAGGGTGGTAGTTCGTGGGTATGGTGGGAGCTAAGGTGGGCTTCTTCAGGAGGGGCATGACCCATGCTTCTTTAAAGGCAGTTGGAATTGAGTTGGATTTAAATGACACATTAATGAAGTTGGCTATAGTAGGAGCCAAGGGTTCTGCACACGTTTTGACAATATGAGCTTGGCATGTGTCGCCAACACAAGGAGGCTTTCAGGTGCTGGATTATTATGAGGGCTTCAAGGGGGGAGACAGCAGAGAATTGGAACTGCTTGGCATGGGTGATGGTCGTGAGTGTGATGACCAGGTGGGTAGGTGGTAAGGGTGGAAGTAGGGATTTTTTTAGCATGGCTTTGTCTCTTAATGTCTGTGTTTTGGTGTCCAGAGAGGATTGGATGAGTGTACACCATGTTTTGTTCTTTAAGAAATTGTCGGATGGGGGCGGGGTTCAAGCTCTCTAAGAATTTTAAAGAGCTCTTTGGTATTTGAGCTTGCATCAGAGATTCTAGGGTTGAGGATATTGGCTTTGGTAGCAATGATAGCTGTTTTATAAGTATCAGTTTAGCACTGGAAGACAGTTTTGTTGGTGGGGGTAGGGTTCTTCCTCCAGAGATGTTCGAGGGCACGTTTCTTTTTCAGGGGGGAGGATAGATCATCAGTGTACCAGTTTTGGGGGTTCCATTTTTCTGGCAGGTAGTTTTAACGGGAGCATGTGCATCAAGTGCAGTGAGCAGTGCATGGTTGTAGGATGTTAGTTGGACTTTGGGGGTAGAATTGTCTGGGGCTGATTTGAGTGTGGCTAAGATGGTGGGAGTCAGAAGCTCAGCTGTGAGCTTGCGGGTGTGCCTGGCAGTGATGGGAAGGGGTTGGCTGATAGTAGGGGTGATTTTAGTGTAGTAAAGGAGAATAGGATCAGGGAGTGATCTGACCAAGGAAGGGGGAGAATTGAGGATATCTGGAGGGGAGTGGTGCAAGGGAGAATCTAGTCAAGTGTTCTACCTTTTTCATGGGTAGGTAAGAGGACCAATTGACTTAAGTTCATTTATTCAGGGTGTTAGCGAGGGTGGAGGCATTGTGGTCAGAGAGGTCTTTGAAGTCTAGATTGAAATCTCCTAAGAGGATGAATTTAGTATTGGGCTTGAGGAGTGGAGTGATGAGAAGGGGGATGTCAGTATCTGGGATGCCAGTGTGGGGGGGTTGGCGGTAAAGGAGGAGTAAATTGATGGTGCTCTGGGGGGAGGATTCAAGTTTGACCAGTAGGACTTCAGAGTCTCGTAATTTGCTGCAGAAGGGAGGTTCTGATGGGGTGGGGTCTTTGTGGTTGAAAGCAGCTCCACCTCCTAGGCCGACTTGGCGATCAACTCGTAGGATGGAGTAAGCAATGGGAATGGTGAGAGAGAGGAGGGGGCTGGTTGCTTCATTTAGCCAGGTTTCAGACAAGGCCAGTAGGTCTAAATTGTTAGCTAATAGTAGGTTGTGGATGTCGTAAGCATGAGCGCAGATGAGCATGTGTTGATTAAAGCACAGGCAAAGGTGTTTGTAGGGGAGGGGGAGCAGGGAAAAGGTAGGCTGGGGGAGGTGGAAGGGCTAGTGGATTTGTTATGGGGGTGTAAGGTGAAGGCGTTTGGTCTTCTTGGACAGGTTGTGTTTAGATTCTTGGAGGGGGCATGTGAGGATTCTGGAGCAGAGTCTATATAGGTGGACTGGGCCTACAGAGGGTACTAAGAATTCCTGTTGGCTGGAGTGGTATATTCATATAATTCCTTTGCAACATGAACAATATGTTGTACAAATGTTTCATCATAGGATGCACTCAGCAGTGATATAATCCTCTGTACAAAACAGGAAGTTTAGGTTATAAGCACAGATGTAATAGTAGCAAGGGTGTGCCAGAGGCAGTGACTGACAGCAAAGGAGGCAGGAGCTTCTGTCAATGACTTCGAAGAAAGTTCAGGGTGCAGGAGATGCATCACAGGTAAAAGGGATCAGGCCTAGGCCTGAGGATGTAAGGACAGACATGCCAGTCACACATCTGATATTCTCTATATGGATATCATGTTTGTGTGTATGCATGTGTGTGAGAAATTAGCAAACAACTATGCACACAACACACAAGACACTCCATTATACTGCATAAAATGTATTTCTTTCTTGCAGGTATACTTTCACAAAGACAAATGTCCTCAATGACCAGGATCAGTACAATGATTTTTCCCAAATAGGGTTGAGTGCATATTTGGCAGCGACTCCTCACTTGCAATAAATCCGATTTTTACAGGTTTAGCAGCATAACGTCAACCTGTAAAACCCCATTCAGCTTGTAGAGCCATAAGCAGCTACTTAGAACTGCATAATCATAACATCAGCCTTGTTGCTAACATGGTGAAGAGCCCTGCTGATTACTGCAGCATGCCTTTAAGCACCACTAGCTGAAGCACATGTTCTGTAGCCCATGCTACAGACACGGAAATTCATGGAGGAAGATACGGTATGGACTTCAGGTACCCCAGAAACATGGCTTTGACTTCGTAAACAGAGGTTCACTATAATCAAATATTGAAATAAATAATGATGAACTCAAATGATTCAATGATAACTACTGCCCTTGAAATAATAAAGAAATTCAAAACATGAGAGAAGGCGCTGTGTTTTGTTATGAATTGTATAGCAATGAGTGGGGATCCATTCACCACAAATATCTCATGCAAAATGAAAGATGATGCATTCAGAAAAAAGGATAGGGATTAGAAACAATTTGATTGCAAAGTAACTTGAACATCAGATGTAGAAGTTTGACCTGCATATGTATTCTCTATGACACAACATAGGCAAAGAAAACATGATTGCTTACAGCACATAGGCCCTATTGTGGACGGATGTTGGGGATAGAGCTGAGTAACACAATTCCCATTTTTATTCGGAATGAAAATCTTTAAGGGGTCGATTCATGGAATTAATGTGCGCCGCAAATTCCCACGCAGAGGTGCCAAAACGTGCGAATCGCAGGAAAAGTGCGAAAATCGCAGGAAAACCAGCGCACAGCGATTCATGGAAGTCCGTGCGCGAGAAAAACATTTGATGTGCGCTAAAAATGTGCGCCGCGCACGCCGGTGCACAGGTCATCCAACAGCGTGTGCCACGGCCACTGCAAAATCGCACATAGCGCGGCGCACATCACAAAAGTAGGCGGAACACGGGGCGTAACACTCGGAATGGGGAACAACGCGTGAAAATATGGGCGTCACGGGGGAAGTACAGGAGGCAAGTGCGCGGAACGCCCACACGCTCGCCTACAACCCGTATTCATGGAATCGAATAGGGCAAACCAGCGCACGGTCAAAGACACGCACAGGGCCAAACAAGTATGCCACAAGAAAGCATGCGGTAGCGCCCCTGCGACTGAAAAAAATGTGCGTCAAAATGTGCGCTAACAAAAAGCACCCATATACAGCCATGATGAATGGCCCATACAGTGGCCCTCTAGGATAAATGAGGTGCAAAGGGGCACCGACAAACACGGACACCCGCTGTGTGAAAAATAGCGTGTGCGCGTGTTCCTGGGTGCACGGGAAGTTCCACACGTGATTAGCCTGGGTACGTGTACTTCGGGGTGCGCGGGAAGTTCCACACGCGATTAGCCTGGGTACGTGTACTACGGGGTGCGCGGGAAGTTCCACACGCGATTGGCCTGGGTAGGTGAGGGGTGCGTGGGAAGTTCCACACGCGATTGGCCTGGGTACTTGCACTACGGGGTGCGCGGGAAGTTCCACACGCGATTGGCCTGGGTACGTGTATTCCGAGGTGCGCAGAAGATTCACACGCGATTTCTGCAGGGTACGTGTATTTCGGTGGTGCCGGGGAATGCTACACGTGATTTGGCCATGTGGGTCCCCCCAGGTGTTCCCTCTACACCCTCCACGGCCCCTGCAGGCAGCCCACACCACAGGGTACTACCCTGCACCCCTGCTCATGTCCCACAGGCAACCCATCCACCATGGCCATGCCCACCAGCCAACCCACATGTCACCTTGCACTACTGATCACCAACACATGTCTCCCACCACCCCCACCCCCCAGCAGTGCAGGGGCAGCCTCCACCAGGCCCCCACCCATGTCTCCCACCACCCCCACCCCCCAGCCACCAAGGGCAGCCTCCACTAGGCCCCCACTCATGTCTCCCACCACCCCCAACCCCCAGCAGTGCAGGGGCAGCCTCCACCAGGCCCCCACTCATGTCCAACTCATGTCTCACACCACCCCCACCCCCCAGCCACCAGGGGCAGCCTCCACCAGGCCCCCACTCATGTCTCCCACCACCCCCACCCCCCAGCAGTGCAGGGGCAGCCTCCACCAGGCCCCCACCCATGTCTACCACCACCCCCACCCCCCAGCCACCAGGGACAGCCTCCACCAGGCCCCCACTCATGTCCCCTATTACCCCCACCCCCCAGCAGTGCAGGGGCAGCCTCCACCAGGCCCCCACTCATGTCCCCATGCACCCCCACCCCCCATCAGTGCAGGGGCAGCCTCCACCATGCCCCTACCCATGTCTACCACCCCCCCACCCCCCAGCAGTGCAGGGGCAGCCTCCACCAGGCCCACACTCATGTCTCCCATCACCCCCACCCCCCAGCCACCAGGGGCAGCCCCCACCAGGCCCCCACTCATGTCTCCCACCACCCCCACCCCCCATCAGTGCAGGGGCAGCCTCCACCAGGCCCCCACTCATGTCTCCCATCAACCCCACCCCCCAGCCACCAGGGGCAGCCTCCACTAGGCCCCCACTCATGTCTCCCACCACCCCCAACCCCCAGCAGTGCAGGGACAGCCTCCACAAGGCCCCCACTCATGTCCAACTCATGTCTCCCACCACCCCCACCCCCCAGCCACCAGGGGCAGCCTCCACCAAGCCCACACTCATGTCTCCCACTACCCCCACCCCCCAGCAGTGCAGGGGCAGCCTCCACCAGGCCCCCACCCATGTCTACCACCACCCCCACCCCCCAGCCACCAGGGGCAGCCTCCACCAGGCCCCCACTCATGTCCCCTATTATCCCCACCCCCCAGCAGTGCAGGGGCAGCCTCCACCAGGCCCCCACTCATGTCCCCATGCACCCCCACCCCCCTTCAGTGCAGGGGCAGCCTCCACCAGGCCCCCACCCATGTCTACCACCCCCCACCCCCCCAGCAGTGCAGGGGCAGCCTCCACCAGGCCCACACTCATGTCTCCCATCACCCCCACCCCCAGCCACCAGGGGCAGCCTCCACCAGGCCCCCACTCATGTCTCCCACCACCCCCACCCCCCAGCAGTGCAGGGGCAGCCTCCACCAGGCCCCCACTCATGTCTCCCATCACCGCCACCCCCCAGCCACCAGGGGCAGCCTCCACCAGGCCCCCACTCATGTCTCCCACCACCCCCACCCCCCAGCAGTGCAGGGGCAGCCTCCACCAGGCCCCCACTCATGTCTCCCACCACCCCCACCCCCCAGCCACCAGGGGCAGACTCCACCAGGCCCCCACTCATGTCCCCTATTACCCCCACCCCCCGGCAGTGCAGGGGCAGCCTCCACCAGGCCCCCACTCATGTCCCCATGCACCCCCACCCCCCCAGCAGTGCAGGGGCAGCCTCCACCAGGCCCCCACTCATGTCTCCCACCACCCCCACCCCCCAGCAGTGCAGGGGCAGCCTCCACCAGGCCCCCACTCATGTCTCCCATCACCCCCACCCCCCAACCACCAGGGGCATCCTCCACAAGGCCCCCACTCATGTCTCCCATCACCCCCACCCCCCAGCCACCAGGGGCAGCCTCCACCAGGTCCCCACTCATGTCCCCTATTACCCCCACCCCCCAGCAGTGCAGGGGCAGCCTCCACCAGGCCCCCACCCATGTCTACCACCACCCCCACCCCCCAGCCACCAGGGGCAGCCTCCACCAGGCCCCCACTCATGTCCCCTATTACCCCCACCCCCAGCAGTGCAGGGGCAGCCTCCACCAGGCCCCCACCATGTCCCCATGCACCCCCACCCCCCAGCAGTGCAGGGGCAGCCTCCACCAGACCCCCACCTTTGTCTACCACCACCCCCACCCCCCAGCAGTGCAGGGGCAGCCTCCACCAGGCCCACACTCATGTCTCCCATCACCCCCACCCCCCAGCCACCAGGGGCAGCCTCCACCAGGCCCCCACTCATGTCTCCGACCACCCCCACCCCCCAGCAGTGCAGGGGCAGCCTCCACCAGGCCCCCACTCATGTCACCCATCACCCCCACACCCCAGCCACCAGGGGCAGCCTCCACCAGGCCCCCACTCATGTCTACCACCACCCCCCAGCAGTGCAGGGGCAGCCTCCACCAGGCCCCCACCCATGTCTACCACCACCCCCACCCCCCAGCAGTGCAGGGGCAGCCTCCACCAGGCCCCCACTCATGTCTCCTATTACCCCCACCCCCCAGCAGTGCAGGGGCAGCCTCCACCAGGCCCCCACTCATGTCTCCCATCACCCCCACTACCCCTGCCACCAGGGGCAGCCTCCACCAGGCCACCACTCATGTCTCCCATCACCCCCACCCCCCAGCCACCAGGGGCAGCCTCCACCAGGCCCCCACTCATGTCCCCTATTACCCGCACCCCCCAGCAGTGCAGGGGCAGCCTCCACCAGGCCCCCACCCATGTCTCAAACCACCCCCACCCCCAGCCACCAGGGGCAGCCTCCACCAGGCCCCCACCCATGTCTCCCACCACCCCCATCCCCCAGCAGTGCAGGGGCAGCCTCCACCAGGCCCCCACTCATGTCCAACTCATGTCTCCCACCACCCCCACCCCCCAGCAGTGCAGGGGCAGCCTCCACCAGGCCCCCATTCATGTCCAACTCTTGTCTCCCACCACCCCCACCCCCCAGCAGTGCAGGGGCAGTCTCCACCAGGCCCCCACTCATGCCTCCCACCACCCTCACCCCCCAGCAGTGCAGGGGCAGCCTCCACCAGGCCCCCACCCATGTCTACCACCACCCCACCCCCCAGCAGTGCAGGGGCAGCCTCCACCAGGCCCCCACTCATGTCCCCTATTACCCCCACGCCCCAGCAGTGCAGGGGCAGCCTCCACCAGGCCCCCACTAATGTCTCCCACCACCCCCACCCCCCAGCAGTTCAGGGGCAGCCTCCACCAGGCCCGCACTCATGTCCAACTCATGTCTCCCACCACCCCACCCCCCAGCAGTGCAGGGGCAGCCTCCACCAGGCCCCCACTCATGTCTCCCACCACCCCCACCCCCCAGCAGTGCAGGGGCAGCCTCCACCAGGCCCCCAGCCATGTCTCCCACCACCCCCACCCCCGGCCACCAGGGGCAGCCTCCACCAGGCCCCCACTCATGTCTCCCACCACCCCCACCCCCCAGCAGTGCAGGGGCAGCCTCCACCAGGCCCCCACTCATGTCTCCCATCACCCCCACCCCCCAGCCACCAGGGGCAGCCTCCACCAGGCCCCCACTCATGTCTCCCATCACCCCCACCCCCCAGCAGTGCAGGGGCAGCCTCCATCAGGCCCCACTCATGTCCAACTCATGTCTCCCACCACCCCCACCCCCCAGCAGTCAGGGGCACCCTCAACCAGGCCCCCACTCCTGTCTCCCTGCACCCCTTACCCCCCCAGCAGTGCAGGGGCAGCCTCCACCAGGCCCCCACTCATGTCTCCCACCACCCCCACCCCCCAGCAGTGCAGGCTCAGCCTCCACCAGGCCCCCACCCATGTCTACCACCACCCCCAACCCCCAGCAGTGCAGGGGCAGCCTCCACCAGGCCCCCACTCATGTCCCCTATTACCCCCACCCCCAGCAGTGCAGGGGCAGCCTCCACCAGGCCCCCACTCATGTCTCCCACCACCCCCACCCCCCAGCAGTGCAGGTGCAGCCTCCACCAGGCCCCCACCCTTGTCTCCCACCACCCCCACCCCCCAGCAGTGCAGGGGCAGCCTCCACCAGGCCCCCACCCATGTCTACCACCACCCCCACCCCCCAGCAGTGCAGGGGCAGCCTCCACCAGGCCCCCACTCATGCCCCTATTACCCCCACCCCCCAGCAGTGCAGGGGCAGCCTCCACCAGGCCCCCACTCATGTCTCCCACCACCCCCACCCCCCAGCAGTGCAGGGGCAGCCTCCACCAGGCCCCCACTCATGTCCAACTCATGTCTCCCACTACCCCCACCCCCAGCAGTGCAGGGGCAGCCTCCACCAGGCCCCCACTAATGTCTCCCACCACCCCCACCCCCCAGACACCAGGGGCAGCCTCCACCAGGCCCCCACTCATGTCTCCCACCACCCCCACCCCCCAGCAGTGCAGGGGCAGCCTCCACCAGGCCCCCACTCATGTCTCCCATCACCCCCACCCCCCCAGCCACCAGGGGCAGCCTCCACCAGGCCCCCACTCATGTCTCCCATCACCCCCACCCCCAGCAGTGCAGGGGCAGCCTCCACCAGGCCCCCACTCATGTCCTCCTGCACCCCCACCCCCCAGCCATGCGATTTGCCTGGGTACGTGTACTTCGGGGTGCGCGGGAAGTTCCACAGGCGATTGGCCTGGGTACGTGTACCTTGGGGTGCGTGGGAAGTTCCACACGCGATTAGCCTGGGTACGTGTACTTCGGGGTGCGCGGGAAGTCCCACACGCGATTGGCCTGGGTATGTGTACCTCGGGGTGCGTGGGAAGTTCCACACACGATTAGCCTGGGTACGTGTACTTTGGGGTGCGCGGGAAGTCCCACATGCGATTGGCCTGGGTACGTGTACTTCGGGGTGCGCGTGAACTTCCACACGCGATTAGCCTGGGTACGTGTACTTCGGGGTGCGCGTGAACTTCCACAAGCGATTGGGCCTGTGAGAGTGGGGTACATGTATTCCAGGGGTGGCCGGGAATATTTACCTGCGACTGTGCCTGTGAGAGCGTGCTACGTGTATTCCTGGGGTGGGCGGGAAGATTCACACGTTCGCCTACGACGTGCCGAAAAATTAATGGTCCAATCCTGAGACACGTACGCCAGCATGAAGAAGGCGTACGTCGACCCGCGCAGCATAAAAGTGCGCGCAAACAACAAACAAGTTCATACGCCAGGATGAATATACCATTCCTAGCAGCAGTGGCCGTGGGTTACCAAAGGAGGAGGAGGAGGATAGTGAGGGCCCGAATTTTCACTTCCAGAACCAGCCTTTTTGGGATGCCTGATGACCAGGTGTATGGGAGGTACAGGTTTCCCCCACACATAATACTGGACCTGGTCAGTGAGTGGGAGGATGACCTCACATCACCCACCCTGTGCTCCCAAGCACTCAGCCCCCTGGAGAAGGTCCTCTATGTACTGCACTTCTTGGCCACAGGATCATTTCAGCGGACAAGTGCCATAGTGGGTGGGGTGTCACAGGCCACGCTGCCTACACCAGGACTTGAACATCATCACTGCACGCCCATCAGTCCGTAGGCACATATACCTGCCCAGGACACCTGCAGAAAGGCAGGCTGCCACCCTCCATTTCTATGGTGTGGAACAATTCCCAAAAGTGCTAGGTGCCATTGACTGCACCCATGTGGCACTACGTCCCCCCAGGGCATCTGAGCACATCTATAGGAAC
Source organism: Ambystoma mexicanum (assembly GCF_040938575.1). Taxonomy (NCBI): domain Eukaryota; kingdom Metazoa; phylum Chordata; class Amphibia; order Caudata; family Ambystomatidae; genus Ambystoma; species Ambystoma mexicanum. Next base: position 302,915,144 of record NC_090933.1, read on the forward strand.
CGCAAGCACTGGCATTCCATCAACGTGCAGGTAGTATGTAATGCTAAGGGAATCATCACCTCAGTATATGCCAACTATCCAGGGTCCACCCACGACAGCTTCATTTACCGAATGTCTACCCTAAGCCGGGACCTAGAAGCTGGGCGGCATGGCGATACATGGCTGATTGGTGAGTATGAATGCCACTGCACATGCATGCATGTCAGATGCAGAGTTATGTCACTACCACACTAATGATACCCATCACCTCCTCACCAGGGGATAGTGCCTACCCTCTGAGCACCCACATGATGACGCCAATTCGGAACCCCATCACGCCTCCAGAGGTAAGATACAACACAGCCCATATTGCAACCAAGGGCATAGTGGAGCGCACATTCGGAGTGCTCAAGTCACGCTTTCGCTCCCTTGACCGTTCTGGCGGGCAGCTGTTATATGCGCCCCCAGTAGTGTGCAGGATCATAGTGGCAGCATGTGTCCTGCACAATGTTGCAACACGCCGGGGCCTGGCTGTGGACATGGTGGTGCCCCCACATCCCCAACCACATGCACGCCCGCTGCGCATGGGAGGGGAGAGGGCACGGGGTGAGGCAGCCCGTACGCAGCTGGTGGCTAATTACTTCACATAGAAATCACACCCCAGTGGAGTGCACACAGGCCTGGCACATACCATCTGATAAGCAATGATGACTTGACCTGACAATTAAGACGAACAAAGGGACTGTCTGTAACGCTCACCTGGTTCCCACGGAGGCGCGGCGTCGAAGGCGCAGAACTCTGAAGATGGACAGGAAGGGCCCCTCTATTCTGGCTTCCCTGGCTCGTTGGATACCCTCCTGTGCGTGAAAAGGGAGTATTACCAACTGTGGAACAATGCTCAAGCCTCCCACTCCCTTCCAACCCTCCACGATACCTCCTCCACGATTCCCCGTGAAGCCTCACCTTAGGGTTTGGAAGGATGAGCTCTCCATCCTGCTTCTGATGCAGGGGCGCGTTGAAACCCAGTTACTTCACTGGATTGAGGATTGATGGGAGTTCAGGTAAGCTTGACTGTTCAGGTAAGGCGCTGTAAAAGTTCTGTTCAAAAGTTCAAGCTTAATAATAATGTTCGTTGTCTAATTGCAGCAAGCGCTAATGCTTATGTCTTTTTCCCCTTAGGGGCCGGGGTTCGGAGTGCCGGAGATATGGCGCCGACCCGAAGTGAAACAGTTCTGGATGAGCGCTCAGGTAATGTCTTTGCATTCGCTCATTCAATGTCTTTGTCTTTTTTCCCCATAGGGGCCGGGGTCCGGAGATGCCAGGAAGCGGCAGGACCCGAAATGCAGTGGGAATAATCCAACAGGTAAGACTTAAAAGGAAACTGAGCTTTCCTTATTCCTTTTCTCCCTCTCACCTTTGTTCTTGTCTTTTTTCCGCTAGGCGCCGGGGCGTAGCTGAATCCGGAAGATCGCTGCTGAAGATGGAAGCGCCTTGCAATGGTGAGTAAAATGCAGCGCTGCAGCGATCGAAATGAAATGCCTTTAAAATGATGTCTTCCTTTTCAGGGCCGTTGGAGAAATGACTCCGGGATGCAGATTTAGCAGGTAAGGGCTTTTCTTCTCCTATTCTCTTCCTTTCTCCCCTTGCAGGTGTTCCAGGGTGCTGGCAGGCGTGGCTGAAGTCAGGATGCAGGAACTGACACGGTGAGCGTCCAGCTGCTAGGTGCAGAACAACGCGAAGCATGTGTGGCTGTTCGGGTGGGGTTTAAATAGCCTTGGAAGAAGTTCCTGGTATGTATCCTTCCACCAATCAGGTATGTATCCTTCCCCGACCACACCCGGGTGGTGAAGTAGTCCTACAGGTTAAGTAGTCCCATTCAGGCCTCAAGAGGGCCTGGATGAAGCAGCAAGGTCTGCATCAGGTAAGTGTGCACCCAAGCACTTAAACACATATCCTCTTCTATGAGCCTGGCGCCTAAGGCGCCAGGACTGGGGTCCGCTATGAGCCTGGCGCCTAAGGCGCCAGGACTGAGTCCAAAGGGCCCCGACTTGGGCCCGCTGAGACTTCCCTGGGGAAAATGATGTCTGCCTCTGGGGTTGCTGGGCCCGGCCTGGCTCCTTAGAGGTAGGCATCATGACAGTACCCCCCCTCAAGGCCCCTCCCAAGGTCTTTTCCTCCGGGGGTTTTGGTTTGTGCGGGAATCTTCGATGGAATCTTTGAATTAATCGTGGTGCGTGAACATAGTTACTGGGTTCCCAAGATCTTTCCTGAGGTCCATATCCTTTCCAATCAACAAGATAGAAGAGTTTCGACTTAACTATCTTGGAATCTAAAATGTCTTTCACTTCGAATTCTAATTCTCCATCAATTTGGACAGGGCCTGGGGGCTCAGACAGTCTGGTTCCAGGTTGTACTGGTTTTAGAAGAGATGCGTGAAAAACGGGATGAATCCGCATGTTGGATGGTAAATCGAGTTTAAAGGCCACTGGGTTGATAATAGCTTTGATGGGGTAAGGCCCAATGAATCTGGGATTAAAAGTTCGCTGACCGTTGAGGGGTAGATGTTTAGTTGCTAGCCATACCTGATCTCCTACTTGGTAAGGAGGAGTTTTACTTCGGTGCAAATCAGCGTTTTCTTTATACTTTTTCTTGGCTTGCTCTAAGTGGGTTGTAGCTTCTTTGAAGGCTTGGGTTATTGTGGAATGTAGGTGATTTACTGCAGGCATCTCCAGGGTCAGAGGTGGATCTAGGTCAGAGGTCCGAGGATGGTGACCATACAGGGTATAAAAAGGAGTCTGTCCGGTTCCAGAATGCACTGAATTGTTGTATGCATATTCTGCAATCCAAAGGATGTCCTTCCAATTCAACTCGGATTGGTGTAACATGCACCGCAGATATTGCTCGAGAGTCTGATTGGTTCTCTCGGTTTGTCCGTCGGTCTGGGGGTGGTGGCTGGTGGATAACCGCACGTCTATTTGTGCTAGTTGGCAACATTTCTTCCAAAAGTGGGAGATAAATTGACTTCCACGGTCTGAGACTAATATGGAAGGGAAACCATGTAACCGCACTATATTTTCCATAAATTCCTTGGCCAAGGTGGAAGCTGACGGCAATCCTTTTAAAGGGATAAAATGGGCCATTTTGGAGAATAGATCCACTATTACGAGAATCGTGTTGTAACCACCACAAGGAGGCAGGTCAGTTATAAAGTCCATTGACAAGGTGTGCCGTGGTGCTGGTGGAATGTCCAAAGGTTAAAGTAGGCCGGCTGGCCTTTTCTTTTGACTCTTATTTTGGGCACAGATTCTGCAAGACAACCCAAATGACTTTATGTCTTTTCTCCAAGAAGGCCACCAGAAGTGGCGTTTGATCTTTTCTTCTGTTTTCGCGATACCCGGGTGTCCTTCCATTAATGATTCATGATGACGGGTAATGACAAGTTCCTGCAATTCTTTACTTGGCAGAAATAACCGCTCTTGGAAGTAGGGTAAATCATCCTTAACGGTGTAGTGAGGACCCTTTTGACTCCATTCCAGTAAGGCAGAAGAGTCAAAAAGCTGTTTTACTTGAGCTTGGATGTCCTCAATGGTTTGCAATGAAGTCAAGCCCAGAATTCTTTGTTCCGGTATGATTGGCACAGGTTCTAAACTCGAATTGGGTTCTTCCATGCCTATCCGGGATAAGGCATCTGCCTTACCATTCTTGCAGCCAGGGCGATAGGTAATTACAAAATCAAATTCCGCAAAGAATAAAGCCCATCAGAGTTGTCGCGAAGATTGAGCTTTGGCCGTCTTTAAATACTGCAAATTTCTGTGGTCCGTAATTACGGTGATGGTGTGTCTTGCACCGAGAAGATAGTGACGCCAAGCCTTGAAAGCCGATTTAATAGCCAGTAGTTCTTTGTCGGTAATTGCGTAATTGAGTTCAGGTGGAGAGAATTTTCTGGACCAAAAGGCTACAGGGTGTAGTTGGTTAGTTTCTGGGTCTCTTTGCGACAGGACAGCTCCCATGGCCGAACTGGATGCATCGGTTTCCACGATGTAAGGGAGATCTGGGCGCGGGTGCTTCAATACAGGTGCAGAGGTGAATTTGGTTTTCAGGTCCTGAAAGGCTTGTTCAGCCTCAAGAGTCCATTCAAAGCGTTTATTTTTCTTTAGGAGAGCTGTGATGGGTTGAACAGTTCGAGAAAATTCCTGGATGAACCTTCGATAGAAATTGGCAAAGCCAAGCATGCTTTGCACTCCCTTCACAGAGCTAGGAGATGGCCATTTGAGAATGGCGTCCACTTTCCGCGAGTCCATTCGGATTCCTTGAGGTGTCAGGATGAATCCGAGAAACTCCACTTCTGTGGTATGAAAAACGCATTTTTCGAGCTTGGCAAATAATTTGTGCTGGCGCAATTTCTCAAGAACTGCCCTAACATGGTTTCTGTGATCAGATTCTGAGGAGGAATACACCAGGATGTCGTCAATATAAACGATGACACAAACATCGATAAGTTCCCGAAGAACATCATTCATGAATTACTGAAAGGCGGCAGGTGCGTTGCACAAACCGAAGGGCATTACTTGATATTCGAAGAGCCCAAATTTGGTGCGGAATGCAGTCTTCCACTCGTCGCCCTCTTTTATACGTACCAGGTGGTAAACTCCTCAGAGATCTAGCTTGGTGTACACACGAGCATCTTTTACTTGGTCGATAAGCTCAAGTATCAGGGGCAAAGGGTAACGATTCTTAATCGTTATCTGATTTAGGGCGCGGTAGTCAATACAGGCCCTAAGGTCTCCTTCCTTTTTAGGTACGAAGAACAAAGCGGAAGAGACTGGTGACTTTGATGGGCGAATGAAACCATTGGCCAGGTATTGATCCAAATACTGGCGCAAATGCAGGTTCTCAGGTTCAGTAAGAGCATAAATCCTACTACAAGGTAGTTGTGCATTGGGTACCAAGTCGATTTGGCAATCGTAAGATCGATGGGTAGGTAAGGTGTTAGCCTGCTCTTTCTGAAAAACGTCTTGGAATTCTTGGTATTCAGATGGTAGCTGTACAGGGGTGGAAGTTACAGAGGCTAGACCCATAGCTGGATTCCTTGGGTAACAGGTTGGTTCACAATCAGGAAAAGTTATCTTCTTTGCTCGCAAGTCTATTCTCGGATTATGTGTTTCTAACCAAGGAATCCCAAAAGTACTTGAAATTGTGGGGCCTTGATCACATCAAACACGATTGCTTCCCGATGTCCGTCCTGACCCACCAGAGTGATTTCAACTGTGGAATGCGTTACAGGCCCTGAGGCTATTTCGGTTCCATCAACTGTAGTAATTACATCTTGGGTTACTTTCGGGCGGAGAGGAAGCTTAATCCTGGAAGCCAATTCACGGTCTATGTAATTTCCAATAGCTCCACTGTCTATGTATGCTTTTATAGCATGCAACTGCTGAGGCTGTTTTGGGTTCACAAGCACCATTGGCATGACAAAATGCGAGGTCAAAGAGTTTGTTTTCAAGCTCGGCAAGCGGACCCCTACGCTTGTCGGGCTAGGTCGTTTCCCGAACCAGGTGTCAATAACTCGTTATCAGTGGCTCCAACCACCTTCTTGGGTGGTTTAACTGGACAACTTTGAAGAAAGTGACCAGAAGTTCCGCAATACAGACAAAGTTGCATTTGTCGCCTTCTCTCTCGTTCCTTCTGAGTTAATGGTCCTTTAACACTGCCAATTTGCATAGGTTCGGAAACGACAGTTCTCTTGGAGTTAACGTGGGTCTTGATAGGTACTCTGGTTTCATACTTGAGCCGATCTGCTTTTCTATTTTGAAGTCTGTGATCAAGTTGAACCACTAAGTCTATGTAGTCTGCGCAGGCCTGGGGTGGATCTACTATCTGAGCTATAACATCTTTAAGCTCTCCGCGCAGGCCTCGATGAAACAATGTGATCCTTTTATTTTCAGGCCATCCGGTTTCCACAACTAGTCTATTAAAGGTGGCGATATAGGACAAAAGATCCTGATTACCTTGTCGTAAGGATAGCAGTTCGTTGTCAAGGGCCTGTCCCTGCGAGTGTCGAGCGAACAATCTTTCCATGCTGGCCTGGAAGCCCTGGAAATCCCGGAGAATGGGATCATCCTGATTTACCAATGGAATAGACCAATCGGCAGCACAGCCACTGAGGTAAGATAGTACAAAGGCTACTTTGGTCTGGTCATTGGGGAAGGCCCCGGGCCTGCATAAAAAGTGTAAACGGCATTGGTTCATAAAAACGGCATATTTCTTGGGATCCCCCGCAAAACGTTCCGGCGGGGCCAAAGGCATGTGTCCAGGTAGATTGATTTGTACCGGGTTATTCGAACCCATTGTTGTAGAAATATCTCCGGAAACAGGTAAAGGAGTGTGCTCTGCCTGGCCCTGCAATAACCTTTTGGCCAGATCATCAGTTCTTTCCTTGGATAGGATTAGTTCCCTTCTGAGAGCATTAGTCTCCTGGCGGGTGGAGTGCACTTCTGCCCGTAATTCCCCTAAAAGATGGGCCAGCTGATCTGTCTCGGAAGTCTCCATAGCGCCCAGGTGGGAAATTGTGGTAAGGCTTCGCTTTCTGTAACGCTCACCTGGTTCCCACGGAGGCGCGGCGTCGAAGGCGCAGAACTCTGAAGATGGACAGGAAGGGCCCCTCTATTCTGGCTTCCCTGGCTCGTTGGATACCCTCCTGTGCGTGAAAAGGGAGTATTACCAACTATGGAACAATGCTCAAGCCTCCCACTCCCTTCCAACCCTCCACGATACCTCCTCCACGATTCCCCGTGAAGCCTCACCTTAGGGTTTGGAAGGATGAGCTCTCCATCCTGCTTCTGATGCAGGGGCGCGTTGAAACCCAGTTACTTCACTGGATTGAGGATTGATGGGAGTTCAGGTAAGCTTGACTGTTCAGGTAAGGCGCTGTAAAAGTTCTGTTCAAAAGTTCAAGCTTAATAATAATGTTCGTTGTCTAATTGCAGCAAGCGCTAATGCTTATGTCTTTTTCCCCTTAGGGGCCGGGGTTCGGAGTGCCGGAGATATGGCGCCGACCCGAAGTGAAACAGTTCTGGATGAGCGCTCAGGTAATGTCTTTGCATTCGCTCATTCAATGTCTTTGTCTTTTTTCCCCATAGGGGCCGGGGTCCGGAGATGCCAGGAAGCGGCAGGACCCGAAATGCAGTGGGAATAATCCAACAGGTAAGACTTAAAAGGAAACTGAGCTTTCCTTATTCCTTTTCTCCCTCTCACCTTTGTTCTTGTCTTTTTTCCTCTAGGCGCCGGGGCGTAGCTGAATCCGGAAGATCGCTGCTGATGATGGAAGCGCCTTGCAAAGGTGAGTAAAATGCAGCGCTGCAGCGATCGAAACGAAATGCCTTTAAAATGATGTCTTCCTTTTCAGGGCCGTTGGAGAAATGACTCCGGGATGCAGATTTAGCAGGTAAGGGCTTTTCTTCTCCTATTCTCTTCCTTTCTCCCCTTGCAGGTGTTCCAGGGTGCTGGCAGGCGTGGCTGAAGTCAGGATGCAGGAGCTGACACGGTGAGCGTCCAGCTGCTAGGTGCAGAACAAAGCGAAGCATGTGTGGCTGTTCGGGTGGGGTTTAAATAGCCTTGGAAGAAGTTCCTGGTATGTATCCTTCCACCAATCAGGTATGTATCCTTCCCCGACCACACCCGGGTGGTGAAGTAGTCCTACAGGTTAAGTAGTCCCATTCAGGCCTCAAGAGGGCCTGGATGAAGCAGCAAGGTCTGCATCAGGTAAGTGTGCACCCAAGCACTTAAACACATATCCTCTTCTATGAGCCTGGCGCCTAAGGCGCCAGGACTGGGGTCCGCTATGAGCCTGGCGCCTAAGGCGCCAGGACTGAGTCCAAAGGGCCCCGACTTGGGCCCGCTGAGACTTCCCTGGGGAAAATGATGTCTGCCTCTGGGGTTGCTGGGCCCGGCCTGGCTCCTTAGAGGTAGGCATCATGACACTGTCAACTGTCAGAACCATAGAGGCCTGAGATTGTTCATGTGGAAGTGTCACAATGTGTGCATCCCTACCTACACAAACACCACCAATGCAGTGTCATGAAAAGACACTTCCATGCTGCAGAAATGAATACCCACTTGCAAAATACTACATGAAAACAGTGCCATGTCACCCACCCCCTCCCTGGCACGGCCACACAACACACCATGGCATGTCATGCAATGTGAGAGGAAAGAAATGAATCCCCACAACATGCCCCAAGTGTCAGCAGCTATAGTGTCCCTAATGGAAACATGTCCACACATGAAATGCTCACAGTAATGCAGGTCCTACAACCAACATTACCAAATACTTACCAAGAATACCAATCACCTACACAACCTCCTACCTACCTTAAACATGACATTACAGACTTAAAAATTAGCTAGCCTCACCAACTGATGATGACAGCCCTCCGAACACTTCCAAGTATACAGTGTTAGCGCCACGCAAGAGTGTAGGTGCACTGCTTACAACATGGACTCCAGTTCCAAGGTGGACCGCATTGTGAAGACATGAGGAATGGACCTGCAAATATGGAGGATGAGATGGATGCAGAGGCACATATCAATACACCACGCAGTGTACAATACAACAATATGCACTATGAATGTATACACAGTATTGACTACAGACTGCCCACACAGCTCATGGGAGTCCAATGTCACCATGTACGTCAATGTCACTTGGGTACACCCTTTGCAAGCCCATGGAAACGGGAAGCAGGAGGGGTGTGTGTGACAAAAACCCAAGCATCTGAACCAAATCCATGACAAGCCTGCATGTGACCAGCCACAATGCAGCGTATGCCCACGGGAGCCACACAAGGCAACACACTGTCCAAAAAAAATAAAAAATAAATAAAAAATAAATGGCCATTAATGGGCCCGGAGGGGTGGGGGAGGCCACCCAGGAGGTCCGAGGACAGGGTGCACACCAAAACCCACCTGTGTGGATCTTGCGGGAAAAAAACACCTCCATGGGCTCATGGCCTACACGGCTATCCTATTGTGGGAGTATTACTGCTGTCGCTATCCTCACCCTCTGCAGCTGCATCAGGAGGTTGTGGCACTATGGGAGGCAGCCCACGCAAAGCCCTAGTCTATTCCTCCATGGCTGCAAGCATGCCGGTGTGGTAGGTCTTGTTCTGGAGGATAAGTGTGCGGAGGTCCCCATGCAACAACTCTCGGGATGCCCGGACCTCTGCCCTAGTTGCCTACATCTCAGCTGAGAGCGTACGGGTGAGACGCTCCATCTGCTGTTCTGTCCTTCGGTTTGTTGAAGCCTCAAGCTCAACAAGAGTCGTCCTGAGGTGAAGGAGTTCCAGCCTCAGGGCTTCCCTGTGGCCCTGGGACTCTATGGAGATGGCTTCCTGCAGAGTCGCCAGTGCCGCCCGCCTGTCCCTGTCGGACGCCAACATGTCCTCCCTGTGTGACTGGCAGATCGAGTCGGTTGTCTGCTGTAGTCGCTCCATCAGCCTTTCGGGGGGGACAATGGAAGTGGCCACCCTATTCATGGCCTGAGCCATCATCTCTGATGATGCTGCCTGTTGGGTTGCCATACCGTAAATGGATTGCTCCCATGCGGTATTGCCAGGTGGCATACGGCCACCACGTCGGCGGGCACCACACCTGTCTGGGGCAAGGCGAACTGTGCCTTGCTGTGCCGGCACTGCCTGAGGCTGCAGGACTGCATTCCCCCTCTGATCTGCTGCCCCAGGAACAGGATCAGATGTCGCGGAGTGTGACCCTGCATCCGTAACCACCAAAGGCGTACCTGCCAACACTGACATCCCCATTGAGGGTTCTAACCCTGATGCAGGTGGGTCGGACAGAACAGAATCCCTCCCAGGAACACTCACCTGCGACGGCACGTAGGTCTCATCATCCAAATCGACACCTGACTACAGCTCGGGGGAGGTGCAGCCAGAGACACCCCTTGAGAGCACGACCTGCAGCAGTTGTGGGTTCTCACCCACTACCACACCACGTCCCTCACTGGTGGTCGGCCGGCCCTCAGACCCCTCCTGGGTCTGCACCATCTCCACAACCCCAGCAGTATCACGTGCGTCTTCCCCTGCAAAGACATAAAAGAAAAAAAATGGAAACAGGCATTAGCACTATTGCACACAATTAGGGCTGAGAGGCTACAGAAACAGTACTTGATTGACACATGTCCCACATGACTAAAACACTCCCATGCATGCACCGTCACTGCGTGTGATGGGGAGGCAGATGGCACACATTGATGACACCAAGGAAGATGAACACATTTGCTGCATGCTGCCTAGCAGTGGCATCATACATTGGCCAGTGATTGGCAGGTCAAATACACATGCCATCACACAGATGGCATGTACCCTAGCCATGAAGTGAAGAGGGAGAGGAGGTCACCAATTGTTCATTCAGTCCAGTTTGTTCATATAATTGATTATTTTCATTGTAATGGTTCAAATGTTTAACCTGCAGCTGCCAGTCAAAAATTGTCCTATAGCACAGGGACATGTCCAAACTAATCATGTCCACGAAACTGAGCCAGTCCACTGTACCATAGCCATGTCAGACTTGTGACAATAGGACTGAGTAATCCCGAGTAAAAGTGGTGTTATGCAAACTATCTGCCTGAATAAACAGAGGTAAATAAGCAACAGTGTTGTGGCAAGATGACACTCCAGGGCAACTGGCGTGGTGTTGGGCTGGATGTCTAATGTTGGCCGAAGGGATGCTGCTATACCCAAATGCTGTTGCGAAGAATGTATAGAAAGAGGCACATGGGTGAGCCGAACCACTCAGGCACACACACCCTCCCCTGGCACCTAAACAGAAGCCCTCCCACACACACCATGCACATGGATGACACACACATGCATGTGCACTCACCGGACAATGCCTCGTAATCTGCCAGTTCTCCCACGCCGTGGATCTGTTCCTCCGTGACGTAGGTCCCAGCAACCTGCTCATGTGGAGTGAGTTCTATGTCGTCTGCTGGAGACCCACCTCCAGTCACTAGAGTTGCGGCATGACTTGAGGCCAGCTTATTCTTTGCCCTGCGCTTCAGGTCATTCCAGCGCTTGTAGCATTCATTAGCTGTGCGCCTCACGATTCCAAGGGCACTTATGATGTCTGCAATGGTCTGCCAGTGTGCCTGACGTTGTGCAGGTGTGGTCTTGGATCCTGCAACAATCACCATTTCGCGGTCATGTGCGGACCCATACTCTACAAGTGCATTCAGTTCGGCCTCATTGAAGCTGGGCTTCCTTGACGGGCCGGACTGTGTAGCCATGTCTGGGGCATCAGCCTCTACTGGACGAGCACTCTTCCTCTTCCGCTTGGAAGGTGGTGGGGATCTTGAGTGTCCTACGCCGCTCTGGACACTAGGGGCAGGAGCGTGGGATTGCACACTCAGCATGGGAGTTGGTGCAGGCATTATCTCAAGTGTGATGGTGTCAGGGGGAATGTCAGCATGATGGACTTGGACCGACACTGTCCTGGATGGGTGTGTGAGAGGTGGGGTGAATCGAGCCGCAGCTGCCCCTGCAGCCTCCCCAGCCTGCCTACGCGGGGCAGCAGATGACCTAGCTGCCCCTGATCCACGTGGCCTGATGACACCAACGTTCACCGGCGCACGTGGCCTAGACCTGCTGACCTGGAAGTCAGCCATGGAGTCACCCTGCGCCAGGTCTGGTTCCACAGTGGGCTGGTCCAACAAGGGCTGAGCATGGATGGTGTCAGCCACGGTAACCTCAACCAGGGGGGGCATGGGTGTCCCTGACTGCTCCTCCACACATGGGGGGCTAGGGGCACCCTGCAAGTCACGGCCACGTACCCTACTTGATCCACCACGGCCACCACTTGGGGCTCGGCCACCTTTGCCACCCTTACGGCTTGGTCGCCTCCCAGCCATGGCACTGATGTTATTGTGCGTATGGGAGTCGATGTGAACTATTGTCCTGGGCAATTGGGGGTCAAAGGGGTTGGGTACCAGATGGTAATCGTACCCTAGTGCTCTAGCAAGGCTGTATGTCACCCCTGGGGAAAGATGACGGGTCACGCAACGCACAGGCACCCCAAAAAAGCGAAGTAAGGTGCACGCAACCACTCCTAGACCACGTGCGTGGAAAAATAAACCTGCACTACGCTGTGGCACCCAGGAACACAAGAATGAACGTATGCGTGTCACACGCAGCCTAGAATGACCTCTGAAGCGGTACGCGACACACGGGGCAAGCACAGATGTTAAATACGTGCGCGACTCACCGTCTGCCAGGAACAAAAGCGTGAAAAATATGCGCATGTGCGCGTTGGCAACACCCCCGCCAAAAGAAGAATTGTACGCTGTCTGAGGAGACAGGACAACAGTAGTAGTAGTGTTTTGAGGAAACAGGCCCAGGAAAAAGAGGAAAAGAGAAAAAGCTGTCTGAGGTAACAGGGAATACGAACTGGAAATGCCGTGAAGTAAATCGCATGTGAACCGACAAGAAGTATAGATTTCACCCACTCGCTCTCCACGAAAAGCACGAACAAGGAAATGGCGTTCTACACGTACCTTTTATACACACGTCACAGACGCACATACGCAATGAGGCCATTTCCACCAATTACGCGCTTTGACACTCGGACGTGTATCTCTTCATTTTTACACGCGCCATTCTCTACGGCCATGCGCGTGACGTCACAGCTGCGCATGGTGGCCTTTGGGCCAATGAAATCGCATATGCGAGCACATGTGGTAAAACTGCACGTCCGAGTGTCATCGCGTGTAATCGGAGGGAATTGAGTGTACACGCGATTGGCCTGGGTACGTGTATTTCTGGGGTGCGCAGGAAGTTCCACACGCGATTGGTGGAAATCCACGTGTGCTCTGTCATCACGTGTAATGAGGGAAACACCCGCGCGCCTCACGTCACAGACTCGCCCACGCGCTAAGGGCCTTTGGTACAATGAAATCGCATATGCGTGCTGACGTGCATACGCGCTAAGGGCCTTTCCACGATTTACACGCAGACGTGCAGGATTTTCCCATGCCAAATCACTCCGTATCAAGCTGGACACGAGTAAGCACACGGAAGACCACGCTCCTGCCCAAAAGGCCGAATTACTGCCCCCCAGAGACCCGAGCAGCCTCCCACGAGCCATCTGCTGCTGCCTGCCTGCCTGCCTGCTGCCACCGTGTCCTGCCATTCGGTGCCTGCACATCAGCCATCTGCAGGGGTCCATTTGCTGTGTCCACCTCTGCTGGAACAGAAGACTCCTGACTGGGATACCATCGCTCCACAGCCCAGCCCCAGGACCCAGTTGCCCACCCACTCCTGCCTCTGGGGTTGCCATGTCGGGCACTGCAACATCTGGCACCACTGGCAACCCCCGGCCAGAGAGGCAGAGGGGCACCAGCTTCACTGCCACCGAAGTTGGTGTCCTGGTGGAGCAAGTCCTGGGGCAGTATGATGCCCTCTTCGGAAGTAAGCGCGCCAACAAGGAAGGACGGACTCGGATCTGGACGGACATCGTGACTGCCATCAACGCGGAGGGGGTGGCAGTCCGCGACTACCAACATGTCAAGAAGCGCTGGGATGACTGCAGGTCCAGGACCCTCTTGAAGGCCCGGTGCCTCGTGGAGGGGGGCCGGGGCCGCATGAGTACCATCCAGATGAGGTTCATGGAACGCGTAGGCCCAGTGCTCCACGCCCAGATCCTTGAGAGGCAGACCCGTCTGGAGTTGAGCGGTAAGTGGCCCAGCATTGCTGTGTGAGACAGGACATGTCGCAGTGTGCTGGTTGTCTGATACTTGTCTGTATGTGTGACTTAGGCCATGTATGCATGTGTGTGTGCAGGGACGTCATGCATGTGAGACCAGTAATGTGTGAACCACACGGTTGGTGCATGTGTTCAAATGCAACATGGGTTGCCCTATGCGGAATGGCCACATGAAAGCATGCCAGTCTCTGTTCCTGGACATGGGTGAGGGATGGGTGCTGATGCCATGTACATGTATGCTGTCCATGTCTATGTGTCTGACCTGCGTGTCTGTGACTTGTGAATGCCAGGGATGCATGACACATGTCTGTCGCAATGTTCAGGTTCACTGATGCAGCCTAGTCATCCTTGTATCCACTGTGTCTGTGGTGTACGAGGCCAGATGGATGAAACTAGGGTGAAGTGTGTGCATGTGATAGGCATGGCCCATGATGCATGTGAGCTCCAAAACAACAGTGTATGTTTCAATAATCACTTGGACATGTATGCTAATGTCCATAGCATGCGCCATGCCTGTTACCGCATGTGTTTTACCTGCACTGAGCCATGTGTTGTGGAGGGACATGATGGAAGTGATCTTTGACAGTGCCACTCATCTGCTATTGCTTCCTGTCTAGGGGACCATTGTACAGTACCCTGATGCTTGTGTTCTATGTCTCCCTCTACACAGCGCCACGTGAAGAAGAGGGCGGAGACGGCTCTGTGGAGCATAGCGGCGGGGATGCCCCCACGGCTGCAGCGGAAGGGGTGGGTGAGCCCCCACAGGGGCTTGCAACGGCAGAAGACGGGGTGGAGCCATCCAGGTTGGTGGTTTCCACAGAGGAGGAGGAGGCCGCTACTGAGGCGCACATGGGGCCTGGTGGGGGCATCCCTGCTGGTGCAAGTGTTGCATTCCAGGGGCAGGGGCAGGAGGCAGCACAGGTCGCCGTTGAGGGGCCTGTGCATGTCACTGTCCCTGACACTGTGACTGCACCACCATGCACCAGCAGGGATGCCCCATCCCAGGCCCGTCCACAGGTAGGGGGGATGTCCATGTCATCTGACTCCCCTCCACCTGCGGACGAGGGGACCCCTGGCCATATGGAGAAGGTCCTGATTGGTGTCGCGTTGCGCACAGGTGCAATTCGTGATGAGGTGCGTGCTTCCCGGGAGGAGCATGCACGTCATCACGAGAGCACCGTGCCGACGTGGCCCAGTTGGGATCGGCCATGGTCGGCGGTTTCCTACATGTGACGGCCAATCTGGCGACCCTCTCCTCCTCTGTGGAGACTATGCACCAGTCGTTCTCCATGCCGTCCTCCGGCCCAGATGCCACCAGGGCCCCCTGTGGACCTGCCCCGACCAATGCAGCCGGCCTAGTGGAGATCCCATCCCTGCCACAGTCGGGAGTCGGAGGTCCAGCAGGGGTGGACACACCAGCAACTGTACCCCAGCAGATGGAGGATGTGACGGCATCATCGGGCAGGGCACGTGCACGAAGGCGTTGTTGGATTCCATCAGCCTGGATGCCGTTGTGCTGGCACAGGCAGTTGCGTTGGAGGCAGCGGCAGGCTCGACGTGGGAGGCATCATGGCTCGGGGCCATCAACATCAGGGGTGCAGGCATCGGCCGGAGGGCAGGAGAACCCTGGAATGGGAGTGGCTTCCGTGTGGGAGCGGTTGGGCCAGCAGATAGGTGCGGAGCGGCAGCGGGCAGAGGAGGAATGGCTCACAATGGTCCGGGCAGAGAACTCCATGCGGAGGGCACTGAGGCGGGCTGAGTGCCTCGAGGGTCTTCGCAGGGAGTTGGAGCTGGACACTGCTTTATCCCTGCGAGACCTCGGGGCCAGGGAACATGCCCGCCTCCAAGCCACTGAACAGGAGTTCGATGATGCCCTGGCCCATGACAACATCCAGTGAGCTGTTGGACTAGCCCACTGCCCATGTAAATAGTTATGTAGTTAGTGTTAGGTTTCCTTTGTTTTTGCATTTTCTTTGGACCTTTTGGACAATGGGCCACATTTTTGTATATAGTTATTTTTTATTAGGTAGTGTTGTTAGATAGGTTTCATTTCTTTTGTTGGTATCATGGACCCTGGCTTGTTCACCTGTACATAGTTCACTGTTGGATTTTCTTTTCTTTTTACAATTTATCCATGGAGCAATGGCTTTCAATTATAATTTCCCATTGGATTTTCTTTTGTGGACTGTGACTTTGGACACCATTCCTTTGGATTCTGATTTTTGGTTTTGCATTTTTTCACGGACATGCTTCTTTTTACTTTTTTTACATTCCCATTTCTGTTAGTTTATTTTTGATTCAATTCATGTTTCCTTTAATACATATTTTTTGATCAAACTTCAATGTGTGGTATCATCTCATTGGTTTCATGCATATCATGATATGGGTTTTGAGATTCACTGACACCCATTGGGTGTATGTGAGGGACATGTGTTCGTTTCCAAACTTGCAATTGCTGTTCTATCATGTTATTGCCATTTCTGAGTGGGTGGATGCAATACTCGGGTGGGTGTTTTGCATTTGGAGGCTGACCATAGGGACCAGGGATCTAGATTGTGATCACATGTTGGCTGGGGAACATGAGTTGGACATGAGTGGGGGCCTGCTGGCAGGTGCCCCTGCACTGCTGGGGGGTGGGGGTAATAGGGGACATGAGTGGGGGCCTGGTGGAGGCTGCCCCTGCACTGCTGGGGGGTGTGGGTGGTGGTAGACATGGGTGGGGGCCTGGTGGAGGCTGCCCCTGCACTGCTGGGGGGTGGGGGTGGTGGGAGACATTAGTGGGGGTCTGGTGGAGGCTGCCCCTGCACTGCTGGGGGGTGGGGGTGGTGGGAGACATGAGTTGGACATGAGTGGGAGCCTGGTGGAGGCTGCCCCTGCACTGCTGGGGGGTGGGGGTGGTGGGAGACATGAGTTGGACATGAGTGGGGGCCTGGTGGAGGCTGCCCCTGCACTGCTGGGGGGTGGGGGTGGTGGGAGACATGAGTGGGGGCCTGGTGGAGTCTGCCCCTGGTGGCTGGGGGGTGGGGGTGGTGGGAGACATGGGTGGGGGCCTGGTGGAGGCTGCCCCTGGTGGCTGGGGGGTGGGGTGGTGGGAGACATGAGTGGGGGCCTGGTGGAGGCTGCCCCTGCACTGCTGGGGGGTGGGGGTTTGTTTGTTTGTTTGTTTATTTATTTATAATGCGCACCAGACCCTGAGGTTACCGGGCGCAGCAACAAGTATATGCAAGACTTAATGCTACAATGTTATATGAATGAATTTACAATATTACAAAATTACTTGAATGTACAAATTAACAGTTGCCGTATTTACATGAATGTACAGTTAACAATATACAGAGTTAGCAGTTATAAACATAAGGGTTACTATCACATCAGGGTGCATTGAGTAGGGCTACACTTGTGAAGGTTCAGGTGTCTAGTCGTTGTTAGCGTTAATATGTTTGATGAAGTTCCTTCTGAAGTGAGGGAAGGATTGGTCAACTCTTAGGTTGGGTGGCAAGGCATTCCACAAGTTAGCAGCTCTCACAGGGAAGCTAGAACCACCAATTTTGGCAAGTCTAAATCTGGGTACTACCAAGCAATTGGAGTTGGCGAGTCTCATGGGTCTATTAGAAGTTTTTCTTTTTATTTTGTCCGTCAAGTAACTAGGAGCAGCATTGTTTAAGGCCTTATGGGTCAATGAGATCATTTTTAGGTGGATTTTATTATCCGTGGAGAGCCATTTATGTTGCCGCCTAATCGAGGAGATATCCTCCCTCTTCTTTATGCCTAATGCGGCTCGAAGAGCATTATTTTGTAGAGTTTGGAGTCTTTGGGTAGTGGCTTTATTGGCACCACTGTATAGGGCATTACAGTAGTCAAGTCGGGAGAAAATTAAGGCTCTAGCCAAGATTAGATAGCTGGTATTGGACAGGAAGGGCTTGCCTGCTCTTATCAATTTACAGGTGTAGGCAGTAGTGGAAGCTAGGGAGTTGACCTGTTTAGTGAAAGACAGGGTAGAGTCGAGGTAAAAACCGAGTGTTTTTACTTCCCTCGAGACTTTGATGACATTTCCATCTATGCTGAAAGCTGAGTAGTCCGGGCCCAATTTGTTAAAATTGGCTTGTGTGCCCAGAATGATCAACTCTGTCTTATCATCATTCAGGCAGAGACCGTGAGTAGCCATCCATGCCTGAATGATGAGATACACTCTGTTCACCAACTCCCTGTCCTTGCTATGATCCCCAGAAAGTGGGAAGAGAATCTGAGTATCATCTGCATAGTTGGTGTAGGTGATACCGAGATTGTCCAAATCATCGAACAGAGGTTTGGTGAATATATTGTAAAGAGTCGGGGAGACGCAGGATCCCTGAGGGACTCCACAAGTGATGGGTATGGGGTCTGCTGCTGCCGATGGGGAAAAGACTCTCATAGTTCTCTCACTCAGAAAGGATTCTATCCAGCTGATAGCTTGGGTGGAGAAGTGAGCGGCAGAGTCCAGAGGCCCTTGTGGTCCACAAGGTCAAACGCAGATGAGAGATCTAGTAGGAGGAGGAGGGCTGTCTTACCTTGATCTCTCAGTTCGTCTATTTGGGCCTTTAAGTCAATAAGGGCTGTTTCCGTTCCATGTAGTGGGCGGAAGCCAGATTGTCTAGATCGTAGTAGTTTGTGCAGTTCGAGGTAATTTTGAATCTGTACGTAGGCCACTTTGTCCAGGATCTTCAACAGAAACGGAACTGTTGTGATTGGACGGTAGTTAGTAGGGATAAGAGGGTCTAGAGTTTGCTTTTTGAGCAACGGGAGCACCCAAGATTGTTTTAAATTGGCTGTGATGATGCCTGTGGAGAAGGATGCGTTGACAAGTTTGGAGATAAATGGTGATAAATCTCTGGCAGCGTTTTTTATTAACTGTGCAGGGCAGATGTCACCTTTGCAATTAGATGGTTTGAGGGTAAGGATGATTTTTTCAATCTCTAGTGGGTGGTTTTGGTGAAAGAATATTTGGTAGATTGGGGCATGTGGGTAGCCTTAGGTGGTGACAGAGTAGGAAGGTTGAGCAAATCTTTTTTCCGTTGAATTTTATTTTGGAGGGTGTTAATTTTATTAGTTAGAGCATGTTGGATGTCAGTGCACCAGGTCTGATCTTTAGTACAAGTGTCTGGTATGGCAATAGGGGACTCAAGTTCCTTCAGAATGGAAAAGAGTTCCTTCATACTTGATTTAGAGTTGGCGATGCGATCATTGTATGAATTCCTCTTAGCCAGACAAACTGCATTTTTGTATTGACGGGAATTAGATGTTAGGTTGGCCTTGTTCTCAGCAGTTGCACATAGTTTCCAGTTGGATTCATATTTTCTCTTGGTGAGGCGTAGGGCCTTAAGTTCGGGAGTAAACCATTTATTTAGATGGGCTTTGGGTTTACTTGTGCGCATTTTAAGTGGGGCAATTTTGTCCATAGTATCAGTCATGATTTTGTTGTACTCATGAACTAATGTGCTGGGGTCTAACTTGTCAGGCAATGCATTTAAAGTTGGAAGAATAGCGGGTATGACATTGTCTATTGTCATATTCTTTTTGTTTCTTGTTGGGCATGAAAGTGCCATGGGGACGACTGTAGAGGATGGTTGGGAGGTTAGGAGGTTGAAGGACACTAGTGAGTGGTCAGACCATGATAGTGCCGAGATAGATGAGATAACTGCTGTACAGTTTCAGTCAGCGACCCAGTCTAATATTCTACCTTTCGTATGGGTGGGGTTGTTGACTTTTTGGGAGAAACCTAGGGAGTTAATAGCGTGGGCAATAGTCACGGCATGAACATCTGTTTGGTCATTAAATCCTAGGTTAAAATCCCCTAATACCAGCAGTTGTGAAGTGGTTTTAGCATTAAGGGTTAGTAGCTTGTGCAGATCCTCTTTGAAGGTCCCAAGCGGACCTGGAGGTCTATAGATTAGGTGAATGGTTAGGGATTGATTATTGTTTATGAGGAGTTTTGCAGTGAGGGCTTCACAGGATTGTAGCGTTTGGGCGGGGGCTAGTCTTAGCGAAAGACTCCATTTGGAGATTATGGCAATTCCGCCTCCGCGGGAGCCCTCTCGGTCTTGCCTACATATAGTGTAACCGTCAGGGATGGCTAGCATAAGTGAAGGGCCTGCTGCCTGGTGTAGCCAGGTTTCGGTTATTGCAATGAAGTCCAAATTAGCCTCAGTGATTAGATCAGCTATATCAAGGGCATGTGCAACTAATGACCTGGCATTGAGAAGCGCTCCTTTGTAGGAGTGATCCTTAGTTTCCTCTTTATGTTGTGTGAGATTAGGAGTATTTTTCGCACTGGATTTTGTCTTAGATTCAGATGTTTGTGTGTACATTGATACTGGGGTGAAGTTGGAGGCGTAGCCTTCCTTACCATTTTGATGTTTCATCTCACATTTTGTAGGAGGGAGGAGTCGTCTGGGTGTCTCGTGGAGTTTGTTAAGTCTGGCACGTAGTTTGTTGTTTCTATCGTGAGTGGAACTGGGCTTGGAAGTGTAAGCTAATGGTCCTAGCAGAGCTTGGTGTTTTGAGTCAGTGTAGACATGAGTATTGGTAATTATATCTGGTGATATATGTGATAAAGGTCCAGGTGCATATAGTGGGGTCTCTGTGTGGCTGACCTGATTGCAAGTAACTGGAAGTGTAGCAGTAGCCATGATGCAATAGAAACTAAATAGGCTAGATTTAGGATAATAGGGGACATGAGTGGGGGCCTGGTGGAGGCTGCCCCTGCACTGCTGGGGGGTGGGGGTGGAGGGAGACAGGAGTGGGGGCCTGTTGGAGGCTGCCCCTGGTGGCTGGGGGGTGGGGGTGGTGGGAGACATGGGTGGGGGCCTGGTGGAGGCTGCCTCTGGTGGCTTTGGGGTGGGGGTGGTGGGAGACATGGGTGGGGGCCTGGTGGAGGCTGCCCCTGGTGGCTGGGGGGTGGGGGTGGTGGTAGACATGAGTGGGGGCCCAGTGGAGGCTGCCCCTACACTGCTGGGGGGTGGGGGTAATAGGGGACATGAATGGGGGCCTGGTGGAGGCTGCCCCTGCACTGCTGGGGGGTGGGGGTGCAGGGAGACAGGAGTGGGGGCCTGGTGGAGGCTGCCCCTGCACTGCTGGGGGGTGGGGGTAATAGGGGACATGAGTGGGGGCCTGGTGGAGGCTGCCCCTGCACTGCTGGTGGTGGGGGTGCAGGGAGACAGGAGTGGGGGCCTGGTGGAGGGTGCCCCTGACTGCTGGGGGGTGGGGGTGCTGGGAGACAGGAGTGGGAGCCTGGTGGAGGGTGCCCCTGACTGCTGGGGGGTAAGGGGTGCAGGGAGACAGGAGTGGGGGCCTGGTTGAGGGTGCCCCTGACTGCTGGGGGGTGGGGGTGGGGGTGCAGGGAGACAGGAGTGGGGGCCTGGTGGAGGCTGCCCCTGCACTGCTGGGGGGTGGGGGTGATGGTAAACATGAATGGGGGCCTGGTGGAGGCTGCCCCTGGTGGCTGGGGGGTAGGGGGTGCAGGGAGACATGAGTGGGGGCCTGGTGGAGGCTGCCCCTGCACTGCTGGGGGGTGGGGGTGCAGGGAGACAGGAGTGGGGGCCTGGTGGAGGGTGTCCCTGACTGCTGGGGGGGTAGGGGGTGCAGGGAGACATGAGTGGGGGCCTGGTGGAGGCTGCCCCTGCACTGCTGGGGGGTGGGGGTAATAGGGGACTTGAGTGGAGGCCTGGTGGAGGCTGCCCCTGCACTGCTGGGGGGTGGGGTGCAGGGAGACAGGAGTGGGGGCCTGGTGGAGGCTGTCCCTGGTGGCTGGGGGGTGGGGGTGGAGGGAGACATGGGTGGGGGCCTGGTGGAGGCTGCCCCTGGTGGCTGGGGGTGGAGGTGGTGGGAGACATGGGTGGGGGCCTGGTGGAGGCTGCCCCTGGTGGCTGGGGCCTGGGGGTGGTGGTAGACATGAGTGGGGGCCTGGTGGAGGCTGCCCCTGCACTGCTGGGGGGTGGGGGTAATAGGGGACATGGTTGGGGGCCTGGTGGAGGCTGCCCCTGCACTGCTGGGGGTGGGGGTGCAGGGAGACAGGAGTGGGGGCCTGGTGGAGGCTGCCCCTGGTGGCTGGGGGTGGTGGGAGACATGAGTGGGGGCCTGGTGAAGGCTGCCCCTGCACTTCTGGGTGGTGGGGGTAATTGGGGACATGAGTGGGTGCCTGGTGGAGGCTGCCCCTGGTGACTGGGGGGTGGGGGTGGTGGTAGACATGAGTGGGGGCCTGGTGGAGGCTGCCCCTGCACTGCTGGGGGGTGGGGGTAATAGGGGACATGAGTGGGGGCCTGGTGGAGGCTGCCCCTGGTGGCTGGTGGGTGGGGGTGGTGGTAGACATCAGTGGGGGCCTGGTGGAGGCTGCCCCTGCACTGCTGGGGGGTGGGGTAATAGGGGACATGAGTGGGGGCCTGGTGGAGGCTGCCCCTGGTGGCTTGGGGGTGGGGGTGGTGGTAGACATGAGTTTGGGCCTGGTGGAGGCTGCCCCTGGTGGCTGGGGGTGCTGGGAGACAGGAGTGGGAGCCTGGTGGAGGGTGCCCCTGACTGCTGGGGGGTAGGGGTGCAGGGAGACAGGAGTGGGGGCCTGGTGGAGGGTGCCCCTGACTGCTGGGGGGTGGGGGTGCAGGGAGACAGGAGTGGGGGCCTGGTGGAGGGTGCCCCTGACTGCTGGGGGGTGGGGGTGCTGGGAGACATGCATTGTTGATCAGTAGTGCAAGGTGACATGTGGGTTGGCTGGGGGGCATGCCCTTGGTGGATGGGCTGCCTGCGGGACATGAGCAGGGGTGCAGGGTAGTCCCCCGTGGTGTGGGCTGCCTGCAGGGGCCGTGGAGGTTGTAGAGCGAACACCTGGGAGGACCCACACGGCCAATTCACGTGTAGAACTCCACAGAACCCCTGAAATACACGTACCCTGCTGAAATCGTGTGTGGAACTTCCCGCGCACCCCTGAAATACACGTACCCTGATGGAATCGCGTGTGGAACTTCCCGCGCACCCCTGAAATACACGTACCCTGCTGAAATCGTGTGTGGAACTTCCCGCGCACCCCTGAAACACACGTACCCTGCTGAAATCGCGTGTGGAACTTCCCGCGCACCCCTGAAATACACGTACCCTGCTTGCACGGGGCCAATCGCGTGTGGAACTTCCCGCGCACCCCTGAAATACACGTACCCTGCTGAAATTGCGTGTGGAACTTCCCGCGCACCCCTGGAATACACGTATCCTGCTCGCACTGGGCCAATCGCGTGTGGAACTTCCCGCGCACCCCTGAAATACACGTATCCTGCTCGCACGGGGCCAATCGCGTGTGGAACTTCCCGCGCACCCCTGAAATACACGTACCCTGCTGAAATCGCGTGTGGAACTTCACACGCACCCCTGTAATACACGTACCCTGCTGGAATCGCGTGTGATACTTCCCGCGCACCCCTGAAATACACGTACCCTGCTGGAATCGTGTGTGATACTTCCCGCGCACCCCTGAAATACACATACCCTGCTGTTTTTGCGTGTGATACTTCCCGCGCACCCCTAATGCACACGTACACAGGACAATCGCGTGTGGAACTTCCCGCGAACCACTGAAATACACGTTCCCCGCTTGGCGTTTGCTGTTTGCCAGCCCTGTGAACTGGTCCAGGGTTAGCGCAGCCCTTTGCGATTATTTGGGGATTTTGAAGGCTTTTCCTTGCGCGAGGGCGTTCTTGGGGGCGTAACTGGCGCTGCTGCAGGGTCGCTGCGCCACGCTGCACCACGGCTGGTTTTGGATGCGAAAATCCATGAATACGCTGTGCGCGGAAATCGATTTTAGCGCACGCGGCTGGCGCAGACATTCGCACGGGCACGCTGTGCGCCAGTCGCGTGCGTCACTTTTGTGCGAGTTTCTATGAATTACCCTGTAAGTGTGCTTCTAGTGAGGCCAGCCTGGCTTCAATTCAAGAAACATGTACTTACCTACCAAGTCCGTTGATGATTATTCCTTTTGGCACAGACTGAAGTGTTATTTTATCTGACATTAAACTAAGCTGCCGTGTTACTTCACGTTATTTGTAACTGAGCCAAAACCTGGTAT
Organism: Ambystoma mexicanum; assembly: GCF_040938575.1. Lineage (NCBI taxonomy): Eukaryota > Metazoa > Chordata > Amphibia > Caudata > Ambystomatidae > Ambystoma > Ambystoma mexicanum. The sequence continues at coordinate 302,938,971 of NC_090933.1, forward strand.
GCATACAGCCAAGAGGGTCAGACACAGATCGATACACACGTAGTTTGAGCTGAGGCAAGGTGGCATGCTGAGATTTGCCGCAGCCAAGGGCAGACCAGATCCAAGAAAGGTGGGTAATCTTAATTGTTTGTTTATAACATTCTTCTTCCAGAGAGGTTTCTAAGCGCAGATGCGGGATTTGAACCTGTGTTGCTGTGTGCTGTCTTGCTTTCAAGACGAACGCGTTGCCAATGAGCTATACTACCATACCCAATATATCTTATTCATGAATTAGAAACATCAGCAAAAACCGTAGACCTTTAGCACGTTTTGTTGCTGACTGGCTGTATGTTTATACCTGGACTGGGAAAGAGGCATACTGACATCCTAAATCCTGATTTAAAGATTCTTTAAGAACCAGAATAGTTTCTGTGTGATCTTGTATAAAACAGAAAAGTAACTTCTGAAGCCACCCACATTGATTTACATTTATAACCCAGAAAGAGGGTTCAGCCAATCAGGTAGCTGAAAAAGCGGGCGAGAACACACTGTGCACCTCCCCCATTTCGCAGCCACCTGAGACCCTTGCCAGGGTGACACCATCTTGATTATGGGAAGGCAACAGGGAACCTTTCCCTTTTGTCTTCCACGTCCCCACCCTCCACCAACCCCCAAAGACATCCTGCAGCATCCCCCCACCACTCTTTACTGACCTGCTGCTGCTCTGGTCCCATTGCTTCTCCCGCTCGCAGTTGCCACAGGAGATTCAGCTTACACATTATACTTGGAGCCCATCTCACATACCTAGGCTGGGGCTGGTGGGCCGTTACGGGTCCTGTACGCCCCCCTGAGTGGGGCTGATTGATACATTCAACACATTTGAAGAATTCATTAAGGTCTCAAAGACAATAATTCTATTTTAAATGAGCTTCCTCAGAACAATAACAGCATGCACATATTAATACATAAATTAACGTTCTTAGTAAGTGCTTTGTTGGATAGTATGTGAAACAACGTTTCCATCTAGAATCCTATTGGGTTTCAGTTTGTGGTCATGGTGGAAGAAAAATTATTTTGAGATATATTTCTTTAAGCTATGTATATAGAATGCATTGCAACATTACACACAATTAATCTCATGCTGTTTTAGAAAATATTAAAAAAAAACGTTTTCTATGTGGGCAAAAAGCCAGAATGAGTAAAGGCCCATTGGTAAAACTGGATTGTTTTGCAAATGTGTACGCTGGCAAAGATAGTATTGTGTTTGTTGAACTAAGAAAGATATTTTGTCATCTCAGCAGATGTTAAATTAAGGAAAGCCTTAAGAGTTGACTAATGCAACAGTCCCTATATATGTATAGAAGATATTTAGATAAACTACAGTATCTGTTGTTATTAAAATTTTAAAAATAATCAAGCAATCATTTTTGAGTCTTCCAATGCCAGTTGTCAATTTAGTAATTCAGTGTGTTACACTGTGTCGGAATATTGTATATCTTATGATTCAGGTCAGTGAGAGTAAAAGCAAGACAGAATGATGTGTCATTTCCTTTGGTGGACTTACCTACATAAGTTTAAAGCAATGTCATTCCAAATCATGGTTTAAATTAATGCATTTGAAATGTGGTATTGTGACAGGTTTTCGATGGTATTAAGGGAAAGAGAACATAGACTGCACCAAGTCACATATTTGCGTGACAAATTATTTTCGTTATAAATGATAATTTTATGTAGAGGAGTGCAAACATTAGCGTGTGCATGCTTTTGGTTCCCCTGCATGCAATTCTCATCGTTCACACAGCGGAGTGGAAAAGTAAGAGGAAATAGAGGCTAAATCGCCTTTACTCTTTTCTTTTACTCTCCTTTTTGTGAAACATGTAAATGGTGCTTGCAAATTAGGGTTTGCAGACAGCATTTACAATGGATTCATGTGTAATGAGCCTGTCTTTAGCAGATGCTAAATGCAGGCAGATACTGTAAGAATCTGTTTGTTTTGCACGAGAATGAAAATCACATAGAGGTTTTGGGGTAGAGTAGAAAAGCAGAAGAGGAAACCTATTTCTCAAACAGCCTATACAAGTTTATTAAAAAAAAACTGGAATGGGAAAAATATGTAAAAATCGGTCTGATTTTTACACTTGTTTTAATGAACCGCACACATGAATTATGGGTGTTGGAAGGACTTGCTCTGAATAGAAAAGTGGTAGGCTTTATCTCACCTCTATTACCAAAGATGCTTGTAGGGAAGTCAACATTATTTATTACCAAATTAGACAGACCTTCCAAATTACGGTTAGACCAAGATATAGATGTAACAGGGAGACACGTCCTGATACTTTTACACATATACAGAGGGAACTGGCTGAACATTGTCCCCCTTTTGTAAGCCATTATAATAATGAAGAAGTGGGTATTTCTTGGGACAAGCTTAATTAGTTTATGAAAAAAGTAAACCTACAGGAAAGACATGTTTAATAATTAATTGGAGGGGAATGCTTAAAATCATAAAGAAGACTGATCCCAGAGAATTCTGGGCCCATCTACACCATCATGACTTACTAAGATCTGGTTGTCAAATTAATCTAATGGGCGAAGAGTAGTCGGATAGTGTACACTGATGCACGGTTTAAAATGCCAGGAAATATTAAACTACTGCAGGAGAATGTGAAATCTGGAATAGGAGGGTGTCTTCTCATACTGGGACACTTTGGCAATCATAGACTTCAAGACCCGATGTTAGTTATGACTAATATGTGTTAAAATAGCAAAGACGTGTTCCTGTTGGATAATATTTATAAACAAGGTTAAGAAGCACATGTTTCTTTAAAATGTTTAGGTGTCCTAAATAGTGACATCATAGGCAACATTAAATGTTGTTAGAGAAGTAATCGTGACCTTCTTAAGTGCACTTCCTGATAGCCATAGCCAGCATATTGTATCACAAGATAGTTTATTGGAAATCAAGCTGGGATTTGTAAACCTCACAAGCTTGATTCATTCTCATAGTCAATCATCCTTAAAATCTTTAAAATCAATTAGAAACGGGTATTACATGACTAATGTTAAGAAACATGCATACTAATATGTGTCACATATGATGTTATACAGTAAAGTATTGTTAGAAAAAGTAGGTCATATTTCATGGTATATTTTTCTTCCTAAAGTCATGAGATTTAATTAAGCGGGGTGAAAGTAAAATGAGATTGCTGTATCTTGTGTATATGGTTGATAGCAAGCATAAAAGGTAAACATAAACTTTAATAAAATCTCTAAAGTTGAAATTTGACAAAATGAGGTTTACAAACCACAGTGTTGCACCTTAAGCAGGGAATTGTTTTGGTACCTTCAATATCAGTTTTGCACAGGGGGTTACTGGTTGGTTATCATTTTCCACTAAATGCTCTGCCCCTGAAACCGAAACATCAGACTTTTATAAAATAATTTAAACATTGCTTTTTAGCGAGGCATTTCCACCATGCTTGGGAACCCAACATTGATTTACTCTCGTATGATCATCTTAGGACTAAGTGGCACGTATTACTTTTGAATGTATTTAACTTTTGTTTGTAATCTTCAATGTATTCAATGGGGGTAATTGACATTGGGTCATTACGAGTTTGGAGGTAGCCATGGTGGTATTAGTGCCATGGCTGCCTCCAAACTCGTGTCCAGGTCCGGGTTCCTTGAATGGGGACTTACCGAGTCATTCCAACCCTGGAGGACCCAATAAATCCCTATTCAAAATACCCATCCCATTCCAATTTGAGCCCCCATAGGGCTCAATGGGAATGCTGAGGGAGCTAATAATGGGCCTGTTAATAACAGGCTCATTATTAGCTCCCTGGTCCTTTAGCGGCTCCCGCTAAGGGACCTCGTAATGCGGCGGTAAGGGGTTAATGGCACCGGCATCCTTACCGGCACTGTTAACCCCTTACCACCACACTCGTAATGACCCATTGTATTCTGCTCTGTGAATTCAGTGACTCTTCTGTGTACGGTATCTAATGTGCATTCCTCTACGTCTAGTTAACTAGTTCGTCCTACCTACACCATCATTCCTACAGCACTTTGAATCGTCTTGTTTAGTGCCTTACAAAACACAGGCAACCGAATGAAATAATTTTTGTTTGTTTTACTTGTGTTAGTGCTATACAAATGACATGTTTTTTCTCATTAGAGCAAAGAGATTATTTTGTAAAATGAAAGCAGAACGTTATATAAAAGGCATAAAGGAATTTAATTCCTGCTGTCATTATAAATGATGTGCATTTGATTAAAGATATAAAGAATTAAGTGTTACATGTGTGACCTCCTTAGTTAAGAGATATGGGCCCTGATTCACAGATTATTTGCACAAAAAAAACCGGGATTTGTGCGCCATTCTGCCATTTGTTAAACAGGGGTTTGCGGGCAGAATGGCACACAAATCCTGGTTTTTCGGCCCAAATAATTCCATGAATCATCCCCATTGGTTTTCAGCTGTGAACCTAGCATATCTTGTGGGTCTGGCATATTAGTTGCAATGTAAAGTGGGATATAGGGTAAATAATGTATGTAATCTGTATTCAGTTTGATAGTTGGTGGGTTCCTTTATTCCTTATGGCTTAATTTACAAAACCTCAATGACTTCTGGGCACGCACCTCTGAATGTGATGTGTGCCCATTGTAATGCACTGTTTGCATATTGTGTGGTGCAAAGAGGTGCACTCCAGTCGATGCTGACTGTCTACATCCTCTTGGAGAATTTCGGCAGGTGGAAGGTACTGTTCATTTTCATGTACTTGCTGTTGGTTCTTTCCATGTTGAAATTGTTCTCTTTTGAATGTTTGAACAATATTTATGTGTTGTGTGTGAATCTGTGAGTACTTCATAGATGCTCCAATTGAACAAGTAATCATGTCTTCCACAACGTAATGTTTGATAAAATGTGCATGTCCAGGAGTCAGATTAAGACTGATGTGGCTGAGGTGATTGGAGATGGCTTATTGAGGTTCACCTGCTTTAACAGGTTGTTGCCTGCTGTTCCTATTTACAAACAGGTGATTGGTTGTCTGAATACCCATAATGCTGTGTGCCATTGTGTCTGTCACACAAAGGCAAAACATGAGGATGTCTGCAGAGAGACAAAGATCAAAGAGCCATGATGTCCATGCACCAGGCAAAGTGGCAACTGGTTATGGCTCGTATATATTTTAACCTTGTGATTCTTTCAACAGGGGTTTAGGTTCTTCCCTTGTTTACTGAATTCCCTTCATGATGTACGCTTTCCAGTGCGGCACACCAGGGGTAATCCTGAAACCTGGGAGAGATGGATAGCTGGGGAGAACTAAGTGTGTAAAGTAAACATATACATGAAGTGTTTTTTTTTTCTGTGCCTGCCTTCACCTGTCTTCCGTCTAGTGTAATATCTGCCTTCTTTAGGTTACAAAAACCTAGACAAATATTTAATGGAAGTGCTGTGTATGCAGGTGTTAACTTTGGGGAATGGGCTGAATTCAATTTCTTTAGAATTTGTCTTGAGCCCATAGTGCACGTGCACTAAACATATGAGGTTTGGACAGCAGAATTATGCTATTTGCATACTATATTCTGTAAGAAGACTGGCCTGTATGCTATGTTTATGCTCTGGTCATTGTAGTCATTCCCTCACTAGTATTTTGAAAATGGGTACTCCCTGTTTTTTGTTTACGGGGGATCGACACAATCGGATAGGAGACTGTGTGACAAAAGACAAAAGTGAAAGGTTGACTATCCCTACCTTGAGTCCCTGAGAAACACAAGGCTAAATATAAGATAATCTAATTTAATTGAAGATTAATCATACCACAGTTGTTGTATATTAAAATAAAAGGTTCATTTATTTAGTGCATTTGATGCAAAGTGTAAAAAAGCTCAATATGGAAGGTCTATATACATAAAAATAGAAAAACAAAGACTGTGATATCCACTTACAATCTGACTGGTGTGTAGACACCAGGACCTTCATAATGAATAGAAACAAATACAAATAAATCCAACTCATACATAAAAAACGGGACAGACAGTGGTCAATACTGGAGACACAAAGACATATTTTAGTACCCAGTTTAAGGATCAATCAAGTTGATCCCACTAGCATTCGTCAATCTGATTCAGATTTCCAAGAGCGGGTGTTTGTTTGTTCTTATCGTATGCCTCTTTTGCAAGCTCTCTATATTATTCAACAATGTTCATATAGGGTATAGGATTGAACATAAGACCCTAAAGACCCTGTATTTTATTCTTGAAATGAGAGATAGGAAACAGACAGTACAAGATTCCTATTTACAAGTCGACATATGTTTCGGCCCTTTCAACTCATCCGGTACACTCTCTCGGTGCCGTTGGTTATGGTATTGGTGGCCGTCTTCAGGACAGAATATCAAGTATTTTCAGATAGGTAATTCATACTTTCCCATTGGCTTGTGTTATGACCTACAAATGAAGAAATATACAAATACAATAAAATTGATTTCACAACAAGGCTCCTAACCAGAGCTGAACTAAAATATGTGGTAATTGACAGCATTTTTATTGCTTTTTCATGTGACACAGATTGCTTCGGGACGTATTAGGCTGATTTGTTTTAATAAGATGACATCATCTGGCTCCTTCATGGATGCGTGACAAACACAACAAGTTCCCTTGTCAAAGCTGTGAATAGATATATCTGTGTCACTAGGCTGCTTAATGTTAATACACCATATACTTAATCAGCAGTACAAGGTGACTCATCTCATCTAATAGGAAAAGCACCTTTTATATTTGCTTTACGGCGGACAGTATGGTGCTACTTCCACGTGGTCAAGCTGATAACAGAACTCTGTTTATTCAGTAGGATGATGATTCCAGGTTTTCAAAATGGCCACAGAAGCTGGAAAAAATAGATAAACCAACGAGGATGTAATCTTTCGTTTTTATCTCAAGAACAGTGGTACATTTATTCAGGGCCACAGATGAGGACATATTCAGTAAAAGACCAGATATGGTGAGGACCTTCACTGGCCTCTTGAGAAAGTACCCGGAGCATAAGATTGCATATACTTAAGGGGGACCTGACTATAGGCACATGTCTTTTTTGCTTTTTTCTCTGTGAGGTCTAAATATCTCTTACATGAAAATAAAGGGGCATGTATCTCTGGCAAACGTTTGGTACCAGAGGGGAGAAAATAAAACCTTACCCATTTTGTGTGATCATGGGCACGTGTTCATACACACCCAGATAATGTGCCAAAAGACCCCACTGAACCCATTTGCCAAATCAAACGTGAATATTGCTATGGTTCGTCTGAGCGGTAAAGTAAACGCTTGCTATTTCGAAAAACGAAAGTGCCAGTCAAACACTTACTAGAGAGTATTCGTGCCGCTTTTAGATGCCTCCAAACAACCCCTCCGGTTCCCAGGCGCATAAACGCACTATCTACTTATCCAGAACTGAAATTGTATCACTGGTCACGTGATCATATGTCACGTGCTCGCGCTTGTGCACAGGAACTACTGTGTTTTTGTTTTTTTTTATTCTTTTTTTTAATTTTTTTTTATTTGATTTAGTTGAAATAAATCAACCTTTCAAATACAAGTATAAAATACATATACATACAAAACTTTATAAAATGTTTACACAAGTAATAAAATAATAAAGTTAAACACCAAAATAAGGAACATACAAGATTATTAATCCTAGTCTTTGTCTTTAGACCGCATTTTACAACAAGCAGTGACAAAATGAACCATTGGAAAACCTCAGAGGTTGTTGATTAGAAGAAAAGTTTACTTATCCAGAACTGAAATTGTATCTCCGGTCACGTGATCATATGTCAGGTGTTCGCACTTGTGCACAGGAACTACTGTACTAAAGGGAACTGTAGTTCTTGCAAAATTGTTATGTGAAATAGTAACTCCAGATTTTTTGCCTGGCTACCCAAATGTGTAGGAAGCCAAATGCCCCAGCAATTATCCCCTGTATGTGCTGTTTTTAAGCAGAATAACAACAGCTTAGTGAGTATGTGTTCACAGATCTTACAAAGGTACATGCTTGTGTTATTTTGATAGGGCTACAATACTGATGGAATTTGTAGTCCACAAAATATATTTATTACTCACACAAAAGATAAACGTGCCTAACCTATGGTATACAATGGTTAGTTTTTATTAAGACTGCGTATATATATATGGGCACTTAATCCTTCTCCACTTAACCTATATTCAAAATGTTTCTCCAAGATGATGTAATGGTAATCTTGGCTCCGCTAATACTTCTGCTCAAACAGAGGTGATCCATATAATAGGAGAGGAAAACTTAAGGATACCAAGGAAAGTTATGATCAAGGGACCTGGTTGATTGGGCATACCGATCCTTAATACAAAAGACATACACAGAGAGATGTTTTATACAAAATGTGTTATAAAAAGATTTTCCATTCCGCAGCCACATTTAGGCCTTGTTTTACTGAGTATGTATCGTAAATACATCTTTGTTCACATCTCGTTAGGGCGAGATCACAGTTTCCTCCACGAGGGGCCTGCTGAACTACTGAAGGACACACCAAAACATATCTGTGGAGGTGTGCTGTTTTTTCACGTAGTGGGCTACCATTGGTTTATTATCTGTTTTGTTTTTAATGCACGATTTGTGCTCACAGACATGTTGCCTTACTTGCCGTTTTGTTTTACCAATATAGACTAAATTGCAAGGACAAATGATGGCATATACTGCCCACGTCGTAGCACAGTTGGTGAAGTTCCGCAGTGGAACCACATGTGTATCTAGAGTGATAGTTTTTATATCCCTGGTCTGAGGGCACACTGAACATTTGCCACATCTATAGTGACCTGTCACCGGGGGTAGACCCCATAGTGTACTTTGGGTTGTTTTAAGTGTGACTGGTGAGGGATAAGTATGTACTAGATTATCTTTTAGATTTTTCTGCCTTTTAAAGGCAAACCGTGGTTTCAGAGGATTGAAATCTTCTGTTTTTAACATGTCCCAATGTTTCAAGATGGTTTTTCAGAGGGGTGCACTCATCGGACTATAAGTGCTCACACATGTGATCTTATCTAAGGTGGTTTTTGTGTGGTGGTTAGGCATGTCTCCCTAGTCATGTTCTGCACTCTTTTGTAGGCTCTTTGTTTTGTAGGTTTTGGGATAACCTCTATCCTTGAGTCTGGTTTTCAAAGGTTGACCATGTACTTTGTAGTCAGTTATCTGGGAACAATTTCTCTGAATACGAAGAAATTGACAAAACGGGAGTCCTTCTTTCAAGCTTTTGGGATGAAAGCTTGCATAGTTTAGCAATGTGTTCCTATCAGTAGGCTTCCTGTAAAGCACTGTTTCTAGTGTGTCATGGCCTGTCTTACTAATTTATAGGTATAGAAAAGACACCCTCGTACTGTTATATTCAATAGTGAATTGATTATTCAAATTTTGAAGATTGAGCCATGTGTGAAATTCCAAAAGTTGTATAGTAGAGCCTCTCCAGATCATGAAAACATCATCGATGTATCTGTACCACACTTGGATGTTGGACTTGAATGGATTATTGCAATGATAAACAGACTTGATCTAAAAAATCATCCATATATAGGTTCGCAACAGAGATTAATGGGCGCCTTTTAAAAGCCGGAATAATACCGGAGGGTCTACAAATTAGGAATATACCCAGGGTCTTTACTCACAACACTAAATTTAAGGGTAAGTTCAGTGGAGTGAGCCATAAGTGTTCCCGTGACCTCTTGATTCTTATCATTGAAACCTCAGCCGAAGAAACAAAACTCCAACGTGAGGAAATTGAAAAGTTAGAATAAAAGATAAAACAAGACAATGTTATAAAAGATCTGAAAGAAGTCCTGGCCAAAATGGAAGAGGAAATAGCACAATTTAATAAAGCTATTATAGAGAAAAAAAATTTGGAAATTAAAAAAGGATGTGGAACAATATAAAGAAACTGCGGAGAGACCACTGTCCTGCAACCCTACTGGATGTGATATATGCCCTACATTCTCAAACATCGATTAAGGTTCGCCTAACCTTAGATGGCATGTTGTCAAAGCAGATTCACACATCACGAGGTCTCAAACAGGGCTGTCTGTTGGCATCCGCCATCTTTAATTACTTAATACAAGATGTGAGACATGATCTGTCTACTGTGATCTCAGACTCCCCGGAATTGAATGGCCATACAATTCAAACTCTCTTATATGCCGATGATTTGGTACTCATTTCTAAAACACCTCTGGGGTTAGAACGATTGTTGAACGCCTTCTACACTTACTCTCAGACTAACGAATTGAAAATAAACATTGTCATCAACGGATATAAAAAGTGATGTAATCACTTTGATGGAAAACCCAGATGCTGTAAAAAAAAAGTTATGGAAAATCGATTGGATCAGCACCTGCACAGACAGAGCCAAATATTCGCTCATGAAAAACATTCCCCCAGAAGGAAAAGCCTACAATTCAATCTATAAATATCTCGAAAAATGTCCGGACAAACAGAAGAGAATCCTGCTTATGAAATTCAGGCTAAATCAATTTAAGACAAAAGAGGTAATTAGACGATGGACCAAATATGAGAAGCTGAACCCGAACTGCAGATTCTGTGACCATTTTGAAGAGAATATCAAACATCTGGTTTTAACTTGTGAAGCTTTCTCCACGAGAAGAATGACACTGTTTAATACAATTGTGGCAAATAAACCTCTTCATACCATGGAAGAATGGTGGGTGGAATGTTTTACAGAGGTGAATAATAAACTAACATACGCCTTGACATTTCTCCTTAAAAAATGGACGTAAATATTGGCTAGTGATTTGTGATGTATTTTGCCTAATTCAGTGTTTATTTCTTTTATTACTTTTATTATTTTAATCGGTTATATTGTTTATATTCCTTACTTTGTGACATTCTCTGTCTCCTTTTACCTATTGGTCAATTATGATATTTTTTATATATGAATAATTAAATGTGATGTTATTTTCTTTAAAGGTTTTTTATAAACCAATAAAAAAAAAAAAAAAACATTTCCAAAACCCAAATCGTAGTCTATTCACCAAAAAGGCGATGCCCGCTCTGTTATGTGTGGTCCCTTAATCAAACCCCTATAATTAGAGTTCCTTTTTACAATTATCTCGGCATTGTCTTTGAAAATTTAATTCATCCAACAGGCCATTTAATGAGGCTGGAATCAAGGTTAACATCATTCATATCACAAGCCACTATTCTAATGTATAAATACAGTAAATTCTCGATCTTGCCAGCATGGCATTTTTGGACCGCGAAAACTGTTCCAGCTCTACTACATGGGCTGGAAACTTTTCAAGAAATACCCTCTTCACAATTGGCAAAATGGGAAGCAAAATATTGGCGCCGAATACTACATCTCCCGAATTGCATCCCAGTTGCCTGGATAAGATACGAACTTGGTTTAGTCTCAGTACAGGCAATTTTCAATTGGCGCAAATGTTCCTTTTTTAGAAAATGTTTGCTGTCAACAACATCTCAAGTTCTATTAAAACATGTTTCATCATACATTTTCTCATCAAAACAGTTGTTCATCAAATCTTGGTTGACAAGTGTCTATCGTGTGTTCATCCTGGCGGATATATCATTAGATCTACTACTGCAAAATCCAGACAGAGCAAAACTGAAAATATATCACACAGACTAGATTTTTACTAGAACTGTATGTCTGGCATATCATGATGCTGATGAATTTCGATTTCCACATAAATAAATGTGAACATTACCAACCTACTTAATTTGCTGTCCATCTCCCAAATATCGGAACAACATTTTAAGATTAAGATTCAATCTGTGAGTCACCAGAGAGTTACAGGTCAAAAGGAGACTGCTGAGTAGTTCGATGAATTATTGCCACTTTTGGGATTCGAGGGACACTCGGGAGACCTTGATACACCTCATCACGGAATGCACAGTTCGCCGTTATATGCAAGAAATTCATTTTGCGCGACACTGTAATTATTTACGTCTCACCACATATGGCTTGACCTGGTCTCTAATTCTAGGCTCTGGTTATTTACCATTACAGATTGCTACTGTAAACTTTCTTTCAAGCCTAAATTTAGAGATTCATTAATGGCTGTCACCATTCCTGAACTTTTCTTCTAATCGACAACCTCTGAGGTTTTCCTATGGTTCATTTTGTCACTGCTTGTTGTAAAATGGGGTCTAAAGACAAAGACTAGGATTAAGAATCTTGTATGTTCCTTATTTTGGTATTTAACTTTATTATTTTATTACTTGTGTAAACATTTTATAAAGTTTTGTATGTATATGTATTTTATAGTTGTATTTGAAAGGTTGATTTATTTCAACTAAATCAAATAAAAAAAATTTAAAAAAAGAATAAAAAAAAACAAAAACACAGTAGTTCCTGTGCACAAGCGCGAGCACGTGACATATGATCACGTGACCAGTGATACGATTTCAGTTCTGGATAAGTAGATAGCGCGTTTATGCGCCTGGGAACCGGAGAGGTTGTTTGGAGGCATCTTAAAGCGGCACGAATACTCTCCAGTAAGTGTTTGACTGGCGCTTTTGTTTTTCGAAATAGCGAGAGTTTACTTTACCGCTCAGACGAACCGTAGCAATATTCACGTTTGATTTGGCAATGAGTTCAGTGGGGTCTTTTGGCACATTATCTGGGTGTGTATGAACACGCGACCATGATCACGTAAAATGGGTAAGGTTTTCTTTTCTCACCTCTGGTACCAAACGTTCGCCAGAGATACATGCCCCTTTATTTTCCTGTATGAGATATTTAGACCTCACAGAGAAAAAAGCAAAAAAGACATGTGTCTATAGTCAGGTCCCCCTTAAGTATATGCAATCTTATGCTCCGGGTACTTTCTCAAGAGGCCAGTGAAGGTCCTCACCATATCTGGTCTTTTACTGAATATGCCGTCATCTGTGGCCCTGTATAAATGTACCACTGCTCTTGAGATAAAAACGAAAGATTACATCCTCGTTGGTTTATCTATTTTTCCAGCTTCTGTTGCCATTTTGAAAACCTGGAATCATCATCCTACTGAATAAACAGAGTTCTGTTATCAGCTTGACCATGTGGAAGTAGCACCATACTGTCCGCCATAAAGCAAACATAAAAGGTACTTTTCCTATTAGATGAGATGAGTCACTTTGTACTGTTGATTAAGTATCTGGTGTATTAACATTAAGCAGCCTAGTGACACAGATATATCTATTCACAGCTTTGACAAGGGAACTTGTTGTGTTTGTCACGCCTCCATGAAGGAGCCAGATGATGTCATCTTATTAAAACAAATCAGCCTAATACGTCCCGAAGCAATCTGTGTCACATGAAAAGGCAATAAAAATGCTGTCAATTACCACATATTTTAGTTCAGCTCTGGTTAGGAGCCTTGTTGTGAAATCAATTTTATTGTATTTGTATATTTCTTCATTTGTAGGTCATAACACAAGCCAATGGGAAAGTATGAATTACCTATCTGAAAATACTTGATATTCTGTCCTGAAGACGCCCACCAATACCATAACCAACGGCATCGAGAGAGTGTACCGGATGAGTTGAAAGGGCCGAAACATATGTCGGTTTTTAAATAGGAATCTTGTACCGTCTGTTTCCTATCTCTCATTTCAAGAACAAAATACAGGGTCTTTAGGGTCTTATTTTCAATCCGATACCCTATATGAACATTGTTGAATAATATAGAGCGCTGGCAAAAGAGGCATACGATAAGAACAAACAAACACCCGCTCTTGAAAATCTGAATCAGATGGACGAATGCTAGTGGGATCAACGTGACTGATCCTTAAACTGGGTATTAAAATATGTATTTGTGTGTTCAGTATTGACCATTGTTTTTCCCGTTTTTTAAGTATGAGTTGGAATTTAGTTGTATTTGTTTCTATTCATAATGAAGGTCCTGGTGTCTACACACCAGTCAGATTGTAAGTGGATAGCACAGTCTTTGTTTTTTTTATTTTTATGTATATAGGACTTCCTTATTGAGCTTTTTTACATTTTGCATCAAATGCACTGAATAAATGAACCTTTTATTGTAACATACAACATCTGTGGTATGATTAAATCTTCAATTACATTAGATTATCTTGGACTTAGCCTATTGTTTCTCAGGGACTCATGGTAAGGGTAGTCGACCTTTCACTTTTGTCTTTTGTCAATCCCTCACTGTCAGATTTTTACTGATGAGCCCTAAGCATACTATTGCTATACATAGGCATTGAGCATGATGTATATTAAGACGATAGGCCAGATTCTCAAAATGTGTGCAAATGAAAAGAGTGTAGAGAATGCACTTGTTTCTTTTGTGCTCATTGATGAAATGCTCAGTTCTTCATATTCTCAAAGGTCACTTGAGCATTTCTCAAAGGAGATCTGCTGTCCAGCCCCCTTGCTTACAGCACCTGGTTTCTGGGAGCACATTTCACCAAGGTTTAAAAAAAAACAGGTGATGAATTCAATTTCTGGGTTGCTAAAAGCACATTATATTTGGGAATTTTAATTTGCATTTAAATTATCAGGAAAATACACTTATTTGCTCAAACACGCAAAGGGAGAACAAGGGCATCCAAGATGTGCTCATTCAGATTCCTTTTGCAAGTTGGGTTGCTCCTCTTTTGACACAAAGAAAATGTTTCTGAAGTGAGCCAGGGAACTAGACCACCATAGATTGCTGAAGAAGCTCAGGGGTGCTATATACTCTCTGAAGTAAGTTTATCCAACAGGAAGAAATTTTGCTGACACCTGGGAGAAAAGAGAGACACAGGTAGAGCCTAGTTGTAATGAGTCTATCAACACAATGCCTAGGGCCCTGATTGCCCACAAAGGAGGGAGAAGAACATATATGCATGGTCCTATCCTTGTTCCCTCACACAGGACAGCCAAGCCATGAGACCACAGAGGCTGGAGAGGACTCACCCTTCTACCTACTTCAGAAACACAAAGGCATGAGGGGTTAAACTGCTATTGAAGGCATTTTAACTGTTTCAGCTGCAAAGAGCCAGACACAGACTGATGACTAAAGTCCTGGAAGACTGTTCCCCACTGCGAATGAGAAAAGTGTCTTAAAACTCCCTGACCCTGTCGTTGACTTTGTTTGAGATTTTCCTGGTTGTGTTCGCTCAGCCAACTTGCTTTCTAGAATAGCAAATGGATTTTTGGACTCCAGACATTAGGTCAATCTATATCAGGGAATATATCATACTGTTTCACTCATACTGACATATTTGTGATTTTGAAAAGCTCCTATTTTCTGTTGTGTAGTAAAAAATGCTAGTTTCCATAGAAATACACACATACCTTCCTGAGACCCAAATGCGGGGAGGGAATCATAATACCATTAGAAGCATTGTATCAGGTGCTAAACCCTGATGGTACAATGGTGTATGATGATATCAGATCAGGGATCCTAACGTAAATATGCCATGACCCAGAATGCTAGACAAAATGACTTGGAATTCAGTTGTCATCTAATGAAATTCTTAGAAAATCAACTATAAATAGCTGGCGACTAAGACCTCAACATAAGTTTAGAAAAAAACCTCTGCACCATAGTTTTATTATTCCCTGCTCCATTACCAGCAGTGACCATTCAGATATTTATAAAACTCATCGTTTGAAGATGGCATTCAGATCCTTAAAGGTCTTAGGCTATTTTTATTTTTTTATTTTTTAAGCCCCATATTCGTTTCATGTTCGCCAGGTCACTGATCATTTCAGAACCGCTAGTATTCATTGGTGGCTTCACCTAAACAGTGAGTAGGAATTGAAACCTTCAGTGCATTGCCCCTTGTCATCTTATTACTTACAGCACACTTTTCCAAACATTGTGCGTAACGGGTACAAATTTCCACTACGTATGTGAGGGTCAGCCAGCTCCGGCACCTCTGACCACTCGTATTTCACTGATGAGCGAGTTGTTCAACCAGCGAGTCTCTTCACCGCTATAAGCTATGTATTGGTTTGCCCTTTAGAGTTCTTCTTTATGCAGCCCAGAACATCCTTCGATTTCCACTGATGGGTTTGGACAAGTCTTGGTTTACCTCTACTTGTTAAGTGGACACACTCTTTTAGGTATGTTACCTATTATGTTGCTTATGTTTTCAATATTGTCACAACCACTGCAGTTTCCTTGTTTTTTTCTTTTGAGGCAGCTCACAGTGGCAGTTTCTTTGCCCTCTATTTAAAGATTTTTTGGTTGGGGACCACTAAATTTGAATTCATGTTTGTTCCCTGTTAATGTGACCCTCTCACAGTGCTTGGCAAGTTCTTAAAGACTCATGGTGAGTGTTCTCCCCTTCATAGGAGGACAGGCAATCAGAGTAATTAATTTAGGGGACACTTTCCTCCATCAACATGTTTGTTATTTTGTCATTTCTTGTTTATTTCATTTTGTATTGTTTTTAGGGTCTTGACGTTTTGGTCCAGAAGAAGCTGGTCAAATTATGCATTTCACTCAAATGTATTGTCTACTTCGACCCTGACACTATAAAGAAATAATAATTTCAAATGCTTAACGATATGCTTCAACCATACCAGATGTAGTTGGCCTCTGTTAATTAGCTCACAGGGTCATTCTCTGCCATTAACTAGGCACTTCCCCATGTGGATGATAGACTAGGGACATGTGATTGTGTAATATTGTTGTTTTCCATGTACATAGGTGTGTTTCTGTTGTTTGGTATCTGTGTTACTGTTTGTGTGAAAAGCTAAATGATACCATCTTGTGATTGTCTCAGCTATGCAGTGTATAAACATGAATTAATGGTTTAAATGATGGTGACGAATGCACATTTAATTCGACATGTGATACACAGAATCATCCGGGTGTACTGTAGTAGAAATTAGTGACTCAACCACTATTATGATTGCCACAAATAATCTATGATGGTTTCATGTGCTTCATAATTTGTTTGAACTAACCAAAATATAAATGGATGGACCATAGTATGGTTTTGATCTACCCCTTAAGCTTGTGGCATTCCACCTGTCTCTAAAGCTCTCTGTGTATGGAAGAGACAGGAGGTAAGACTTGTGCCAGCCAAGGGTTGCCACCCCCCCTGATTTTCTCCTGAAGCCAGCCATGCAATTACAACTAGATGAGCAGAGGAAATCCTGTTACAGCCATTCCCTGTCATTGATCATTGCCCCTCCCTCTGAATGCTGCTCCTGTGGGAGAGTAGGTTATATTGCTCTTGCTTCTTGAGACATTCATCATGTGGGGTGCATTTAAGGCCCTGAAACAGAAACCCTGTCATCTGAAAAACTTCATTAAACATTGCCACCAAAAACGGCTGGGCGTTGCTTTCCCTGGCAAAAGTAAGCATTTGAACACTGCAAGCCAAAGAATAGCTCTGTGTTTGCTTCTATTCCATTGAATGAGGAAAGTTAAAAACATTTCATGATGGACGGCCCTGCACAGTTTATTTTATTCCATGTTGAATGACCAAAAGTTAAACATTTCACCAAAAATGGCTCTGCATGTGCTTCTCTTTCATCTGAATAACAAGAAGTTATGCACTGCATTGAAAAATGGCCCTGCGTTTGCTTCTCTTTCATCTGAAGAAAAATAAGTTATGCACTGCATTCAAAATAGCCCTGTGTTTTCTTTGCTATTATCTGAATATCAAAAAGTTATGCACTACATCCAAAACGGTCTTGTTTTACTGTTAATTCACATGAGGGGCTAGGATTTCTACATTGCAACCCAACACGGTTTTTGTTTTCCCTTTCATGTGAACAGTGGTGCTCTATACATTGCAAAATGAAAAACGTCTTGTTTTTTTCTTTTTATGCTATGTCAAATCAAAAGAACCCTGTGCAGGGGGCGTACACCTCCGTGTCCATGAACCAACAGTGAATGTAAACCCACTCAAAAGGACAAATTAAAAGACTTCCATGACCTACAGAATCGCATTTCAAACATTAGATGAAATACAGCTTGCACACGTGTGAAGGAAAATAAGAAAATGACTTTCAAAAGCCACTGTGAAAAGGATAGACTTGCTCGCACAAGAATGTCAGTGAAATATGTTGTGAGTAGGGGATTGGCTAAGCAATGTGCATTATGTTTTCCCCCACAAGACTTCATCTCCTTGGAAGAAGCTCGGAGGACCGGAAAAAACATTTTTTTTTGGCTCAGGCAGGAAACTTTTCAATTGAAAGCCTTGCCTCCAAATGGAAGTCGCACCAATAAGTGAACGATTCTGCAATGCCATGTGATGTGGCTGAGAGCGTTATGGTTCCCTGTTCTGCCAGACTGAGAGGCAGTATTAGCAAGGAGGACAAAGAAAGCAAGTGTGGCTAGAGCTTGACCAAGAAGTGTAGGTTCCTCCAGCACCCAGTCCAAAGGACAAATTCACACATTTCAAAGGGAGTAAGAAAAGTCATTTTTTGCAAGCTGAGCCAGGGGGAGACATTTGGCTGTTGGGAATGAAGCACTGCCCTCCCATATGTGACAGATCCTCCAAATTGACAGAAAAGGATTGATTGATGTTAGCATTGTTTCCCACCACTCAGAATAAGAAATAATTTTGTTTTATGATATTTTTCCATGTGATTTCCAGGGGGTTCTGAAGAGACAACGTGCATGTTCCTAGGACTTTGTGGATTGAACAGTAAAGAAGCATTTATGGCTGATTTATAAGTGGGGCAAATATAGAAATTGGTGGAAAGATGGAAAATGAGAGTATGGACATGCTTAATCATTTGTAGAGTTATGAAAAATACAAAAAGATACCAAGGGGCCATGCTACCTCGCACAGAGTTGGCGATTCGCTCACCTAATTCCCCATGACCCCATGAAACCGCCTATCTATTTCTTATGGCAGTGGCTAGTACAAATGTGAAGTTGTGATACATAACTCAGTGTTGCTAAAAAGTTGACAGCAGAACAAAGAACTATAATAAAGGATAAATAGACACCAATACGGACCGGGGATGGAGAGAGGAATAGTAGACTGTCCTATCCCAGGGTAGGAGTAATTCTAGAGTACTTCCCCCAGATTGTAAAATGAATGATGTCATTTGGGCTACATAAGGGGGACTGTACTAGACACGGACAGACACACAAGAATCCCAGGAGAGAGGAGAAGGAGGAGGGAAATGAGGCAGCTGATCCCATACAAGACAGTGTAGAGACCAGACCCCTTGCCTAGCTTTTCAAAGAGACCTAAGATCCAGCTGGCTGTCCAGAATCCCATTGAGGACAGTGCCGAGACCAGACCCCTTGCCTAGCTGTCCAGAGAGTCCTGAGATCCAGCTGGCTGTCCAGAATCCCATCCAGGAGAGTGGAGAGACCAGACCCCTTGCCTAGCTGTCCAGAGAGTCCTGTCATCCAGCTGGCTTTCCAGAATCCCAAACCAAGGCTTACTTTGTAAGTAGCACATAACCTCAGCCCCAAATTGCATACACCATTCCTGTTGTAACATTGAAAACCTTATTGAAAATCCCACTGAAAGTCCCAAATTGGCAGTATTATTCATTCACCTTCCCATAGTAGAATCTGTATTAGCCCGTGTAGGTTAGCGTATTCTTTGTGATAAATCTCTCAGTTGTCTGTATAAACCCTTAGCATTATTTTGAAGTAAATCGATTAATTCCCCATTGAAATTCACAGTACGAGTTGGTTAAAATTTGAAATTAACTCCCTTGTGTCTAGTGTCTTTCTTTAATAACTAGTCATTAAAGTATAGCCTCAACAGAATTAGTCTCTATGTAACGGAAAACTGAATTTGCCCATGTATTGTGTGCATTACCCCACAAATTTCTAATTTGAATCGGTCATATTAAAAAGCCCAAACCATAGTCCCATTGAGAGCAATCCCTTTTGTCTAAAATTCTATCAGTCATCTGCCTCTGTCCTTGTCCTTGAAAACCCATTTCCGATTTTGAAAGCTAAACCCTTTCTTTGGCGACCTGTCATTGTAAATCCTGTGTAAAACAAATTTCCATTTGCCGTTTGTATTTCTCTTTTGCATTTGCTTTCTTCACAAAATTGTGTTCCTACCATGTTTCAACGTTTCCCTGGAGTGCTGATTACTAGTCTCTAAGCATCCCTATCTCCTCAAGTGTAGCAACACAAATTTACTTTCTAGCTGTCCCATAGCAGTTGTGAGTAGTGTGAGGGAGTGAAGGGACATATGGGTCCCACCTTGTACATTCTATACTCAATGGACCACTTGCTCACGCACTAGCGGGGGACACCTCCATTGCCCTTATGCTAACATCAGCATAGGTTAGGCCATTGTGAGATACACTTGGCTTCCATTTTGTGTGCCCCCGACACAATCTTTGGATTAGGCTGCACTCTGATACTACGAAAAAGCTTCCCTCCTCTTTACAGCGCTGCGCTCAGCGCGCTCATGGCCCCCACCTTTTCTTCCACTGTCTGAAGCTTCACAAATCCCTTTCTCACAGATGCGCTGGGGATAATTGAATCAAATAACACTATGTATCCTCTCACTCTTCCTCTGAGATCACTGTCCTGTGTGTGAATTGGCTCGAGCCCTGACTTGTAGCTCATCCATCTCCACAAACCTGCTCCTGCCCTCAAAAACACACAAAAAAAATAGGAGGGGAGCAATGGGAGGGCTTTACCCGTTATTAACTAGGCCTGCTGCAGGATACAGTGATCCTATGTATGTGCCTGCACCAAATGCCCCGACAACCCCAGTTGCTACAGTCCCGCCGCCTTATGACCCAAGTGGCCAATACAGGCCCACTAGTGCCTCTCCGGTAAACATAGCACGGCTTACTGGGGATTTAGAAAGACAACTTGCCAGTACACAAATGGAGTTAATGTGATTAAGAGCTCTGTGTGATAGAGGACAAATGTTGCTGGGGGGAGGGGAGGCACCACCTATTGTAGTAGGTGATCTGACATCCCCACCCAGTGTAGCAGGAGGGTCTACACCTTCCCCACCACCACAGGGCCAGAAAGTAAATGGCAATCTGGAGAGTTTTTCTTCCATTTAAATGACAAGCCAATAAGAATCATGCAAGCAGAACCCGCAGATGACCAGGCAAGAGAGGGACAAGGAGATGGAGATTCCGATAGTGAGATATATGAAGTTTAGAGTGATCTAGATGAATATGAAGAAGGAGCAGCAGCGGCAGGCTTGTTGCTTCCATTACGGGAGGACCCAGAGGATGGGGAGGGCTCCAAAGATGGCAAGGGAGACTGAGGTTGGGAAACATGTCATTAAGCAAAGCAAAGAACGTAACGGTAAGTAAAAAAGGAGTTAAGGCAAAACTACAGATGCCTCTGATACCAAAAGGGGCAGGGAGGCCCCACTATATACAATGGGCACAGATGGATAAAAATAACTTGTTGAAACTGCTCACTCCACTTTCTGGTGGGGCGGGGAAGTGGATACACGCATTTGAAAAGAACACGGCAGGGGTGACCTTGGCTACAGGGGATGTAAAATGTTTATAAGTGTCCGCAGTTGGAGATCAAGCAGATGGGATGTGAGTGAAGACTGGTTTTCCAGGAGTAACAATAAACTGTGACCGCCATGATGGGTCGTCATTCAACAATGTGAGGGCGCAAGTGTGGGATGCATTGCAGAGAACCTTCCCAGACACCCCAGACTTATATTTAGTAATGCAATGCACTATGGGAGAGGAGCAAGAGGCTGTGCAATTCATCCTTGGGGTGCAGTACTTGTGGAAATCAGAAACAGGCACAGCGTGGGACCAATCCACCGCCCTGTTCTACTTTATATTTAAGTGAGGGCTCCCGAAAGATGTGCAGAACACCTTGGATAAAATAGCAGGGATAGAAGCCAAAGGCTGGCCAGAGATTCAGAGCATAACAGTACATCATTGTAGGAGGATCAAAGAGAGGGAAAGGGAGATAGCACAGAGAAGGTTGGATGACAAATCAAAGTTAGTTCAGAATAAATTAGTGAAGGTCACGGCAATCAATTCAGCCCTACCCACAGAAAGAGAGGGAGACGGGGAGGAGGGGTCAGGAAATACCCCAGCGAGGAAGGCAGCAACGTGGCCTGCAAATGGACAAGAGCAATGGGCTGGAGAGGAGCAATATGAAGGTCCCCAATGGCAGGGCAGACCCTTAAGAGGATGCGGTGGGTACCGAGGACAGAGAGGAGGATTTGGGGGAATGGTAAATAGAGGGTTTGGAGGACAGGGGATGAGGGGAGGACCCCAAGGGCAATGTTGGAATTGTGGGAGGTGGGGCCTTTTTCTAGAGAATGCCAAATGTGACCGATGAGATATTACCAAGGGCCGCCTCCCATGGGAAATGAGCAGCATTTTGGACATCCACACCCAGGAAGTCCGTATGGGTTACCAATAGGTGGAAATGGGCAGCAAGAACAATGCTATGATGAGTACCCGCAGAGGGCCCAACAAATGGCGCCTAGGCAGCAACCTCAGCAGCAAAGTATGCAACCACAAGTAGAGCGTCAGAATATGATGGGAAATGCACACACTAATATCTTTGCAACAACTGCAAATGGCGTACTGGCACCATTCCGTGGTGCAGCTGTATGTGAGGACAATGTCTTTTCTGTCCCCGTAACAGACACATACCCAGATTAGGACAACCCATAGAAAGCACTTGTGTGTCCAGTCCTATGAACTATCCTATGTGCAGAAGAGGAACCACTGGTAGGTGCGGAGATAGGCAACAAATGGTGCATCTTCATGGTGGACTCATGAGTCCGCTCTCAGGAAAAAAACTGGAAATGCAGGGGTTTTCTGGGGCTATTTTAAAAGTTCCTTACACAAAAGATTTAGACATAATGGTGGGGGGAAAGACAGTGCGAGCACCCCTATTAGATCATGAAGACTCTCCTATAAATTTGTTAGGAAGTTATCTCCTGAGTAAATTGAATACGATCATCTCCTTCACAGAACGAGGGATAGTATGCTCCACTCCAGGGGTCTGCCCAATAAGAGCCATGTTAATGATCAGCACTATGGCAAATGAAATTGCAGTGAGAGGAGTGCCCATAGATATTGACATGTTCATTTATGGGATACAGGTCCTTGCTAGAGTGGTACCGGAGATAACACGAAAGGAATGGAGAGTGCCATCTGATTTTGTGTTCTGCCCCATTGTAAACTGAGATGTTGTACCCGGCATGATCTGTCTATTAATTTGGAAGGGGTACAGGTTTCAAGCATACATATCACAGTAATAGGACTGGACACACATGGATGCGAAAGGAGAACAGTGTTGTGCATAGATCCAAATATAGCTTTGCGTGATTTGACTGATGAAGAGCTGTCTACTGACAATGATACTGATGGGGAAATAATAATGGAAACAAGTGTACCATGTGACATAATGATTCAACACAGAGAAATACACAAACCCCTCATGGCCAGCATCAGTGGACCACCCACTATATTTGACAAAGATATGGAAAATGTGTTGCCAGAGTTATGGACAACAGGCCCAGACGATGTAGGGTTTTTGCAAGAGGTCACACCTGTTAAATTAAAACTAAAACCATGTGCAATTCCACCCAGAGTGAAGCAGTACCCATTATCAAGAGAGGCAGAGGAAGGAATAAAAGAGACTATAAATGCATTATTACAACAAGGTATAATAGTGCCATCAAATTCACCTTGCAATACGGCAATTTACCCAATCAAGAAAGCAAGGGGTGGGGTGTAGAGAATGATAGAGGACCTCCGCTCACTTAATGATGTCATAAAAAAGGAATTTACTCTAGTGCCTAACCCAGCGTCAATTTTGTGTAGTTTCCCAAAAGAGGTTGCATGTTTCACGTTTGTAAATTTGAAAAACTCCTTTTTGTCTGTGCCACTTGACCCTACTTGTGGGTATCTGACAGCATTCACATTGGAGGGAACAGATATGAACATTGTAGATTGCCACAAGGGTACTGCGAGAGCCCCAGCATTTTCAATAGAATTTTGCATGAAGACCTTGGTAATGGGGATATAAAAAGTACGATAATTCAATACATGGATGATCTTCTCCTCTGTGGTGAGAGTGAAGAACAGTGCAGAGCAGATTCCATAACATTGCTAAATTTACTAGCTACAAAGAGGTAGAAGGTAGATAAGGGCAAACTTCAATACTGCCTAGTGGAAGTATTATACCTGGTTTCAACTGATTTCAAAAGATGGTAAATGAATTATACCAGACAGAGTAGCAGTAATACGCCACACAGTAATACACAAGACAGTGAAGGACATGCAGACATTTCTTGGCATATGTAAATACTGCCTTGCATGGATACTGGACTATGCTGCCTACACGCACCCACTACTGCAAGGGCTAAAAGAAGCTCAAAAGAACAGCACCCGAATAGAATGGACCCAAGAAATGATGACTCAATATTTTAAATTGAAAGACCTCATCACACACGTGCCAGTTTTAGAGAACCCGACTATGACCGTGAGTTTTACCTCTTTTCACACTGTAATGGAATATTGATGGCAGCAGTTTTAACACAGAAAACACCACTAGGCCCCAAGCCATTGGTCTACTACAGCGGCACATTAAACTCAGTGATGCAGGGCCACTTTTTGTGTGAACAAGCACTCGCAGCAGTGGCCTTCATGATAGAGAAAAGCACCACCATAGTGATGGGTTGTTCTGTGACATTGTATGTGGAGCACTTACTGTTTGCCATTCTGGAAAGATCTAAATCGACACTTACAACACAAAGAGCAACAACATATGAAATCACAATATCCAGTCCAAA
Source organism: Ambystoma mexicanum (assembly GCF_040938575.1). Classification (NCBI taxonomy): domain Eukaryota; kingdom Metazoa; phylum Chordata; class Amphibia; order Caudata; family Ambystomatidae; genus Ambystoma; species Ambystoma mexicanum. The sequence continues at coordinate 302,963,698 of NC_090933.1, forward strand.
CGTCCATGTGATGACATGTAAAACTGTAAATCCCACCACATTTATTACAGAGCCCTGCACAGTAGAAGATATGCAAACACACAAATGTGCCACATATGAAGGGGAAGAAGATGACATACCAAAAGCAAGAGAAAATGACCTCAAAGGGGGGGTATACTTCTTGAATGGGTCAGCATCAATTGACAGTGAGACAGGAGAAAAACATGTAGGTGCAGCAGTAGTGAGAATAGAAGGAGAAGAGTACGAAGTTATAGTGCAGAAATGCCTCCCATCATACTACTCAACACAAGCAGCGGAATTGATTGCATTCATTGAGCATTGCATACAGCCAAATGATGCAGAGTAACAATCTACTCTGACTTGGCATACGTGACAATAACAGTGCACTCCGAATTGTCACAATGGCAAAGAAGGGGGTTTAGGAGGGCAGATGGCTCGCCTGTACAACATGCAACACTATTGAATGATTTGATTGAAGCACTAGCAGAACCATCAGTAGTGGTGTTGGTGAAGTGCCAGGTACACACCAACAACACGGACGCAAACACACTCGGAAACGCAGCAGCGGATGCCACCGCAAAAGAATAAGCAGCATACTTTAATGTCCCTCAACCGCTAGAATGCATTGTAAAAACGTCCACCCAAGAAGTGCAAGAGGAAGGGTACAACTGCACCCCCATACTGCAGATAATAGAGTTACAAAGATGTGCACCCCCTGAACAGCAAGAATTATGGGGAAAAATAGGGTGCAAACAATCACCCACAGACTTAATATGGTGACAAGAAATGACTGGTAAGGTAGTAATGCCTATAGAGTTGTTGCAGATTGCATTTCAACAACTACATTTTCCAACACATTAACAAAACAACATATCACAGCAGACATTCAAGAAGAGTAGTTTGTCCCCAATTTACAAGAGCACTTATCAAAATTAACAATAGAATGCACAACATGCCAAACATACAGTTCAGGTATGATACTCAGAACATTACGAGGAATACTGCCACGCCTGTAGGACCTTTCAGGGAGCTCCATATTGACTATGCAGATATGGGAGAAAGATGTAACAGAGCGAGATACCTCATTGTAATAGTATGCCCCTTCTCGAGGTGCCTGGAAGCTGGACCCTGGCCCACCCCCATGCAAAGTGCACAGCAAAGTTTCTGGTGAGGGAAGTTGTCTCTAGATGGGGCATATGCTATGTGATCAGCTCAGATAACGGCATTCATTTTGTAAGCAAACCCTTCAAAGAAGTGACCACCCTGTTAGGTAAAACATGAACTGTGTTCGATTTATCACCTGCGAGCTAACAGAATGGTAGAAAAAATCAACAGCCTGCTCAAGAATAAATTGTCCAAACTATGCCACACACTTAAAAAGAACTGGGTGTATTGCTTGCCACTAGCACTGTTTCAACTCAGGACACAACCAAGTAAGGACCACCATTTGAGCCTGCATGAAATAGTGACGGGACGGTGCATACATATGCCACTATCCCCAGTAAGGAGAGCTTCAGATGCGCACAGTGCTGCCACAGTGCTAGGGCATGCATTTAAGGAATACCTTACGCAATTGACACGTGCAGTGAGAAGTAAAGCAAAGCAGATAGCATTCCCTTTCACACAAGACGGACAGATACGACACCAGCACAAGATAGTCCCACAGGACAGCTATTGCCAGGTGAAAATGTATATGTGCGCAGCTTCGTGCAGAGATGGAACTCCCCACAATTTCATGGCCCTTATGAAGTGATTTATTGAACGCCCAGCGCTGTGAAAGTTAAGGTGTTAAAGTACTGGGTGCACCTTTCTAATGTAAGAAGGCTGCACAACAGTACATCACCCCAGAGTGAACATCAACAGAGACAAGACACTGCTATCCCCTAATATAGAGAAAACGAATTTGGGAAAACATGAGAAAGGGGAAAAACAAACTGAAGAGTGCATGACAGAATAAACATGAGAAAAGTACATAACAAGTTTTAAATGATCATGTAGAACATCTCTCTCTCTCTCACTCTCTCTCTCTCTCTCTCTCTCTCTCTCTCTCTCTCTCTCTCTCTCTATCTTGCTCTCTTTTCCTTTCTTTCCTTTCTTTCTACTTGGATTTGTCTTTATCTTCCTTTATGTATCTGCAAGTTGAAAGAGTAGAAACTGAAAGTACATTTCAGATAATGTGACTTGTCGCCCATCCCAACGTTTTTTCATAACTACTAAATAATTACTGGTTGAAAAATATGTAACTACTGACATGTGTGATCTATTAAAAAAAAGAAAAAAGAAAAATGTATAGATAAATGTATATATGTTATTTTTGTGTACGTACTTACCACTTTTATATCACTGCTTCAGGTGGAAATATGACAGAGATGAGGGACCTCACAAACAACAACTCCAATTTAGATAGTGATAGAGTAGATAATAGAGTTAATAGACATTAGATGTATGACTGTGGCCTGTACTTTGTTGTGATAGTGTTTGCTGTAATGTTATTTTGCCTTGGCCTCTATTGGAGCTTGACTTTCATATTGGGGGATATGAAAGAGGGGGGAGTGGGGTACACCTGATACAAAAATGATGAAGCCTCATATGGGCCAGAGTTAAGACCATTTAGTCACATAATGTCTCCATGAATGCTAATCTTACAACATATAAATATATATAGTATAAAAAACGAACTGTCAAAACCCCTGTTCTTACATATGCTGCTATGGGGTACGATGTTGATGATGAAACCAATGATTATGATGGTGATTATTCCCTGTTTGGTACACCTGACTTGCCATACACAAGCACACACACAACCAATGAACCTACCTCACATGGCACTGACATGCACTTTAGTCCTAATGTCCCAACCACCCAATATCTTTTAGTATCACAGTCCTGGCAAAATACTAATGAACAGAGTGATGAAACATGGGCAAATATTTTTCCTATAAAGTACCAAAGAGTAAAAATGCTACACAATGATCAAGGGGGGAGCAGGAGGAGAAAAAGGGGGGGTGGGAGAGAAGGGATATGATGCATATCATGGCCTGGGATTAGACGAGATAAAAGACCCCTGCCACCCGGATCAGTCTAACAAATGGTACTCAAACATGAGCAAAACATGCAACGAATGAGAGATGTTACGTTTGTTTTCTCATTCCTCATGCCTCTGGCACCCCAGAGCTTGTATACCCCAAGAAGTACCCATGTCAGAGGCCCAGTGTTTGGTTCATCTAGTATTGTGTAGGATTCAAAGCACCTTCCAGTCACAAACAGTTACAATGAAAATGCTGCAGAATGAAAAAACCTGCAAGAGTAAACTGGAAGGAGTGAGCTGCATCAAGTAACCATTTTTTGTTATCAAAGGGACACGATTCAAAGAAAACAAATGGCACGACGAGACAATCACGTGTAAAACAGAGGCACTGCGAGGTCAAACTGAGGAGAACTTTCAGTGGGTCAAAGAGACATGCACTCCAATCTGGTCTCAACACATCGCAAAACTCACGTGGGTTACAGCTCTCGAAAAACCCATCAAAACACAGAAAGAAATTGTACATGAGCTTTGTTTCCACAGCTAAGGGAGAGTTCACATGGGTTCTAACAAACAGTGCAACAAAACAATTATCATTCCAGACATGAAAAAATGGACGGCAGCACTAATGGACACTTACTGGGTATGTGGCAAACAAGCATACCTGCATCTCCTGCCATCATGGAGGGGTATCTGTGCCATGGCCACACTGCGTTGGGTATTGATGGTGATTCCAGAAATCCTAATCCCAGGGGGGAAAAATATGGCTGACATATCGGCAGCACCCCAGCCAGCAATGAAGGAACCCTCCAGATATGACATTTTGTCTGAAAACTAACTATAAGACAGTGTGTCCTGCAAAAGAAGGTCATCCAATTACATCTCCATCAAATCATCAGAACTCCTGGCTGAAATTCTGGATAAATTCAAGCTCTTCAACTCTGCCAAAACATTCTTTGCTTCCCTTCTGGTGCCAGGACTTCAGGTGCGAACAAATGCCAAGCGGCTGCAGATCGTCGGCTGGGAGCTGATCCAACTGGCCAACGACAATGAAGAAGGATCCAACGTGATCAAGGTGGTACTCTGCGTCCTGTGGTTGATGACTATGAAGACTATGATGACCAGGTACATCCTGGATCTCCTCACAGCAATAGACGGCAGTGTTTGCCAAAAAATCAGGAGTGCCTGCTGTACATTCATACCTCTGAAGATGCAGACAATGCCACCCTCTCCCAAATCATCTTGGCGGTGCATAATCTGGGGGAAAGAATGAGGAAGGAAGGAGGAGTAGAGCCAAGCAACTGGTTTGATGACATCTTTAACTGGATACCATCTTGGTTCAGCGTGATGATGAAAATGTTTGTCTCACTCATTGTTTTCATGCTGCTATTTTTCTTTGTGTGCCAGGTGGGAATTCGATGTTGTGCAAAATCAATGCCTAGTTCAACAATGATGATGGTAACAATGGGCAAATCGATAAGAGTAGAACATATGAAAGATGCTCAGATCCAAACTGGGGAGTCCGGTCCCTCTAAGAATTGCATGACTGCAGTATACCACTATCCTGGGGATAGGGTGGATAATTTATATCACACCACAATCAACGAGCACGAGAATGTCAATGGTATACAGAGATCTTGGTGGACCTGAATGGAGATGGGGGAATATACATGACATGAACACCTGATGAATAAGGTAGAAGAGGTTAGGGCTTACAAAGTGTTTGTAGGGCTTGGATGCCAATAAAAGGGACTCCTGCATGGGACGAAGCAGTGTAGGAAGCACAGAGTACTATTGGAATGAAAATAATCATAAGGATTAGTTTATAACTTTAAATGTAATGAAAGGGGGGAATGTGAGGGAGTGAAGGGCCGTTTGCCCCCCCCCCCTCTGTACATTCTATACGAAATGGACCACTTGCTCATGCACTAACGGGGGTGCCTCCATTGTCCTTATGCTAACATCAGCATAGGTGGGGCTATTGCGAGATACACTTGGCTTCCATTGTGTGTGCCCAGACTGTATCTTTGGATTAAGCCGCACTCCAATACTATGAAAAAGCTTCTCTCTTCTCTGCAGCACCGTGCACAGCGCGCTCATGGCCCCCACCTTTCGCCCATGTTGTATATACTGGGTCTGGAGCCGATAGCCATATATTTCCGTCAACAGTTCTTCGATGCTGGCATTAAGGTGGGCAATGTCTACAATATAATATCATTATATGCGGACGATGTACTTCTATACTTGAGGAACCCTGAGGTCAACGCACCAACAGTACTGGGGGTACTCGACAATTATGCGAAATACTCAGGAATACAATTCAGCAGACACAAATCCTCTGCATTCCCCCTAGCCAGACTACGGGGCATTGCAGAAAACGACCTCCCGCCCACTGGGATAAAGTGGCAACTCGACAAGTTCCGGTACTTAGGAATCAATTTGGGCCACACTCCGCAGCTCACGCATGAGCATAACACTGAAGTTGCAGTAACCAGCCTTCGGCGATCAATAAGATTGTGGTCCAAACTACCACTGTCAATGGTGGGCAGAGCGGCGATTGCTAAAATGATAATTCTTCCCCGATTCCTGTACTTCTTTATCAACATTTGCCACTACGTTCGCCCGCCCTTCTTCAAGACACTAGAGGCCATTATTAAGGACTTCTTGTGGGGTCCCTCTAGGCACAAACTGACATTGGCCACGCTATCTCTCCCACATAAAGAAGGAGGAATAAAACTCCCAGATCTCCAGCTCTACTATCTGGCTGCCCAGCTCAGTCACATCACGAAGTGGCTGTCAGACGAACCATCGGCCGAATTGGGACTACTGAGGCAGTCTCCTACCAACTTAATCCCCAAGGAAACTCTATGGTACCCTATTCGGCTACCCTCGGAAACCCCGCTCGTTGTTAAGCTTGGCAGGCAGGTATGGGCCAGGACCTGCCACATAAGGCAGGTGAAACATCCGGACTCTCCAGATAACCCCATAATGGTGGATGTGTGCAAAACGGAGGCGGAACTCCCTACTGCAAGGAGGTGGGAGGAAGCTGGCATATACACATGGGGAGACCTGTTCACAGAAGGGGAATTTAGGGACTTTGAGTCGCTACAAGACATTGAAGGACTATCCAAGGGCCAGTTTCTCTGGTACCATAGGCTCAAACAGACCGCCAAGAAGCAGTGGAACAGCTGGCCAGAAGAACCCACCCCAGAGCCGCTGCTACAGGAAATGCATGACCTTTCGGACGGATGGAGACCGATTTCCAGGCTTTACAACAAGCTTATCGACAAACCTAATCCCAAAGGACAGACACTGAAGGCGAGATGGGAAGCAGATCTTGAATCCCCACTTACTGACAAGGAATGGGAAAGAGCATTAATATACCCCAAGAAAGTGTCGCGGAACTCCAGATTTAGGCAAATACAGCTGAATGTCCTTTACCGGACATATATGACTCCCCACAGGGTTGGTTCATTCAACAAGAAGGTATCCCCGGCATGCCCATGGTGCGGGAAGGACAAGGCGGACATGATCCACATGTTCTGGACCTGCACTAAAGTGATGTCACTCTGGTCCAAAGCTAAACAATCCTGCATAGAAGCCGGAATGGAAAGGTACGACTGGACACCCGGAGAATGCCTACTAGGAACATACCCTAGACCAAGCAAACTCAAACATGTGGTGAAACTGATGGACATCTCATGCATATTGGTTAAAAGAACTATAGCGATGGCCTGGAAGACTCCGGCAGGCCCCAGGCATGTACGATGGTTGAACGAAATGGCGAGATGGACGACTGCTGAAATCAGGGCCTGGCAAGACGGAATCATAACCAGTGGGGATGTCGCAAGCGGCACTCTGGACTCCTGGAAGGCCCTTCTGAGCGATATGCGCTTCAACGCAGATTACAAGCCTCCCTGAAGAACAATAGCGCCCTACAGAAACTGATTCCTAACACCTACACAGAGAAGATGTTAACTGAAACTGTCCCCCCCTCACTTCCTGAGATACTAGAACTTTATTTTAATCTGTCACCTCGTACCCTATACGCAGTACCACATGAAGACTGTAGTTGTTTTTGTTGTTTCTTTTGTTTTTTTATTTCAGTTGCAAGTTTGTATTGTCTCGTTATTACTTCAAAACCAATAAAATACTTTTTAAAAAAAAATGGCCCCCACCTTTTCTTCCACTGTCTGAAGCTTCACAAATCCCTTTCTCACAGATGCGCTGGGGATAATTGAAACAAATGACACTGGCCCTCATTACGATACTGGCGCTAAACCATGGCTCTATTAGCACCATGGTTGGTGCCGGTATCATAACGAGTCCGCCAATGTTCAATGGGGAATTACCACCCCATTCCAAGGTTGGCGGGGCGGTAATTCCCCATTGCACATTGGCCCTTCCCCATTCCCATTTTTGCCCCATAGGGCTCAATGGGACTGGGGAAGGTGCTAAGTACGTGTCCGCAAATTGCGGTACCGTACTTAGCACCAAGGTCCTTTTGCGGGTCCCTACTTTAACAGCTGGTCTAGACCAGCCATTCAGGTCGGGTCCCGCAAAGGGACCTCGTAGTAAGGCGCTAATGGGTTAACGGCGCCGCAGCCTTTTACGGCGCCGTTAACCCATTAGAGCCAGGGTTGTAATGAGGCCCACTATGTATTCTCTCACTCTTCCTCTGAGATCACTGTCCTGTGTGTGAACTGGCTCGAGCCCTGACTTGTAGTTCATCCATCTCCACAAACCTGTTCCTGCCCTCTTACCCCCACTGTTGGGAAATGACTGCTAATGTAGCCCTGTGCCCTCCTAAGGTATTCTCTTGATGTACCAGACATGTGACCCTGCTGTGCAGCCCATCCCAGAGTGTCCCCACTAAGTCCAGACCTCTGTCGCAGTATATTTTGTCCTATAATCAACATATGTCATCATACTCCCCACTTGCCTTGATGTTCTGAGAGCCACTCAGTCACCCAGGTTATCACGGAGGACAAGCCCCCTAAGCCCTGTACCTCATAAAAGTCCCAATGAAAGATGATGTAATCATGTGTATGCAATTTATAGGTTTGCAAGATTTACTCAAAGGTATACCAGCTATTGCTGTTTATTATATGTCTAATGGTAGTTTCTCATGCCAGCTTAGTTAGTGTCAACTCTATCTTGCCTTGACCTAACCCCCTCCGGACACAGGCAGCTGGACCTTGTGACTCACACCCTCCCGCCAACTGGGCAGCCTATCCTGAGGAAGCAGCGCCTACAGAGCCATATGGGAGATCACTCTCCAGCCAGTCATGTGCCAGCACTGTAACCTATATTGTGATGATGAGATTCTGCTTTATAATCTTGTGTAATTGTAATGTCTGCCAGAGTGCTCTCGAGGCAGCAAAGTTCTCTGGATGCCAATTTTATATAAAGACTTGTTAACCTTGCAATCTGTTCTCTTAGTCTCATTCCCTACTCGGATGTGTCATTTATTATAATTTGTATTGGTACAACGGGGAGTGAGCCTTTACATTAGCCGTGCGAGTAATAAGCAAAACCTGATTCTGCCATTTTGCTCCAAAAATGAGTTTTCATTTTCTTTCCTGACTTCCCATCTTAGGGTGGTGGTTTGTATTCCAAATACAATTTTTCTCTCTCTATCCTTACTCCTTGCCACTGCCTTCCATTCAAAGGAATTAAGTTAGCAGATGTTTGTGAGTGAGTGTTTCAGGGGGAGTGCTTAACCTTGGTGCTAACACTTGCTTTAAAACAGTTTTTCCTGTTTTGCCATTAAAGTTCCATGTGAACTGTGTCATGATTTCTGAACAAATTGTTCTTTAGGAAGCTTTGCATTTGTGTTGCCACATATAAGTGGCTGTTATATTTTGAATATGTTTTCCTTTTTTCATTAAATCATACATTAATAAATATCTTATTTATACAAACCGGCCTGGTTCCTAGTTCCTGGTTTATTAAAGATAAAAAGCGTTTTTATTGTGCGCCACATTCATTCTCAGGGGAAGGAGTCCCTGGCGGGTGTGTGCTGTGTTATAAAACTGTTACAATCAAGAACAACCTAAGCGGACACACTTTAAGGTGCCTGGGAAAGATTCAGAGCCGGAAACTTCCTAACTGTGAGTGTACCCAGGAGGAGGATAAAGATCATGAGGGCCCTGCAGTTGAGATGCTGACCAATGTCCGGTGGCAAAGGGACACAAATCAGTGACCCATGTCTGATGTTTGACCATAAAGACATTGTTGGATTTAGAAATAAAAGTTAGAGGAAATTTGGTACGGCAAGTCTAGTTCTTGAGAAGGAACATTCCATATAGGCAGCAGTGTCGTTGGGGTTCCCTTAATCAGTCATTCTAATAAGTGACAACCTAAGATGTCTCCAGTGGTTAAAGTCTACTTCTGGCCAGCAAGTGGAGGATCACTGAAGGCATCAACAAAACCCATGTCAGAATACCCTGCTTCTAACTGGATATGGGAATGGATCTGAAAGGAAGTTCAGGAGAGATTGATAAAATGTTTTCATTTCAAACATTGAAGGGAGTATGAATGATATATCACAACAAAGATAGAAGAACATTGCCTTTACTTACCCTACAAGAAATATAATCTCAGAGGAGAATTGGACATAAATGTAGCTGGAAATTAATTGAAAGGTAAGAGGTATGTAGCACTACTGGCGCCATTGTTGCCTTACCATCACAGACGTAATGAGGCCAACTGTCCTGAGTGTGATCGCCCAGGAACCTTGCTTTCTAGATTAGTGTCTTGACATTTGGACTCCAAACAAATTGGCATTAGTAGAGCTAACATTGTATTGTTTCACCAATCCTGACAGGTTTTATTTTAATTGTCGAAAGCTTGCATAGTCTATCATTTGTAAAAAAAAAAAAAATGACCTCCTCTAGGAATTCACCCAACCGTTCTCTAAATCCTAAGAAGGGGTAAATCCTAAACCTAAGACCCTGACTGAACATTTATGGGGACAGAGGTAATCACACAGGAAAGAAAAGACAAACTTCATAAATCTAGTTGTGAATCTTACTGTTTATTTGTTTTGTTTGTTTGTTTATTTATTTGGTAATGCGCACCAAGCCCTAAGGTAGACGGGCACAACAGAAACAGGACATCTTAAAGCTTAGTTACAGTACAAGGAAGCAATCCTTAGAGCAGGTAATTGCAATGGGAGCAAAGTACAAGAAAACAGATACATCAAGTGCATAGCAATGGTCTTGGTGAGTCCGTAGAGCAGGTGATTGCAGTAGGGACGAAATACAAGATACAGGGTACATCAAATACATAGCAGTAGTCTTGGTGGGTCAGGACATGTTAACATAAGTATCTGTGTGTGCGTAAGTACATATACACATATGTATGTGCAGCCTTGCCTATCTGCCTCAACGTGTGTTCATGGTACATACAAATATGACAAAGCAGACAACCATGCGCACACGGTTAATCAAAGTACAATGTGATTTGGCTAAAAAGCAGCGGTCGAGTATGGGCCAGATAGGTAGAGTTAGGTGTCGTTGGTGTGTAGCCAACTGAGTATCTTGTCTCTAAATTTAGGGTAGGGTTGTTCTAGTCTGAGGTCGATTGGTAATTTGTTCCAACTTTGCGCATCTTTGACTGGGAAGCTGGTTCCTCCTGCTGTAGAACGTTTGAACCTAGGAATTTCTAATATGGATGAATTAGCAGATCTCGTGGGACGGGTAGCTGTTCTCCTATTCATTTTATCCATTAGGTATGGAGGAGCTAGGTTATTCAGGCATTTGGAAGAGAGGGATGCTGTTTTGAGGAGGATTCTGTCCGTTATTTTCAGCCAGTTAATCTCTTTCCTGAATTCGGCAATATGCTCTCTGTAAGGGATGTTCAATGCTGCCCTCAGGGCGTTTTTCTGCAGTCTTTGAATTGTGTCTGTAATATATTTATTTGCTCCTGAGTACCGGGCATTACAGTAATCTAATCTTGACATAATAATAGCATTGGCAAGTGTGGTGCAGCTAGCTCTCGAGAAGTATGGCCTAGACGCTCTGATGAGTTTGCAAGTATAAGTTGTGGCTGAGGCGAGTGAGTTGACTTGCTTTTTGAGAGTGAGAGAGGAGTCCAAGTAGAATCCTAAGGTTTTGACTACAGACATCACCTTGATAGGGTTGTTATCAATGTTAAAGGTTGTGTAGTTTGGGCTGAGTTTTGGGATTTTGGCTTCAGAGCCTAAGATTAGTAACTCTGTTTTTTCGTCGTTCAAGCAGAGGCCATGGGATGCCATCCATGCCTGAATAAGGGTGTATATCTTATTCACCAAGGCTGAGTCCGCCTCAAAGTTGCCCAAAAGGGGTATGAGGATCTGTGTGTCATCTGCATAGTTAGTGTAGGTGACACCCAGTCTGTCCAACTTGTCAAACAGAGGCTTGGTGAAGATATTATACATAGTAGGGGAAACGCAAGTCTGAGTACACGGCCCAGCAGGCCACCCTATGATGAAACTCTACTTTGAGAATATAGGGCAGAGGGAGCCTTTATATTTTGTGCGTTCCTAAAACACAGCACAGAAGGACAACCGTTTTCTCTATGTATACCTCATTATCTGTCTTATTATAATAATGGGAAATACTCAATCTATGGAATTAGGGTGTTTTGGTCTTGCTTGTTTGAGGAAACACTTAAAACTTGTCTGAATCTGAATTTCAGACTCTACAGATATATGATCAGCATTGTTTGACAACATTAGCATGGTCATAGCAGCAAATGGAAAATGGGGCAATCTAGGGACCATGTAGAGACACTTGCACCATGAGGTGGCAAATTAAGGCAGTACATGAGAGATATCCGACATATATTCTATGACTGGCGAGACTGCTAATGGAAAACAAATATACACTGAATAGCCTGCCCGAGGACCATGAGGCATTTATTCAAAATGGGAGAAGATGGGCACATGGTGACAGAACCTATAATAGCCATTGAAATCTAGGCAGGAAATAGGCAAACAAAATCATTCTTACTGACAACACCATCTTAACCATATTATGAAAGAATGAGAGTATCCACTCTATTTGTGTTGAAAAGGTCAGGCATCGTGGGATCAAGTGCCAAAAAGAAAGAGAGTAGAGAAAAATACAGAAGATTAGGAGCAAGGTTGAATGTGGGGGAAGGTATAGTGGCGGTGTAAAAGAGAGAAGAGGGGGGAGCAAGGAGAACAGATAAGGAGAGATTGAATGTATCAGCAGGAGGTTGAAGAATAGAAGGAGGATCAGGAGTAAGAGCAGGAGACAGTGGGCAGGAGCTGGATTATGAAGAACAAGAGGGCATCCCACAGGCAAAAGAAGCGTCAATGATAAATCACACATGTAACAATGACCATTTAGACTAAAAACCGGATCAGCAGGACTATATGAAATATACAAGGACATTTTAAATCTGAGAGTTTCTGTGACTTTCTGGACACTCCTCATTGGTTGAACCCTCAGCCACCTTGCGTTCTAGAGCAGTATTTGATATTTTTGGAATCAGGACCATTGGTCCTAGAGAAGTATAGATTCAGGATCATTACAAGTTGGGTGGTGTGGTACAAATCGGCAGTAATATGGTGGTAATTCCATTAATGCCACTTTACCACACTACCCAACTACGAGTTTGGTGGTGAGGAGGAGCATTCAACTCCTACTAACAGCTATGGGTAATCAGAAACATTTTCAAGTAAAAAACACTGTAATTATTGCTGTTGGAATTACTGCTGCCGGTCAATCTGCCAAAATCTCCATGGAGTCCTATGGACTCCAAGGCATGGGGACTAACACTGCATACCATCCCTTGTAATCTGGCGGTAATTCCACTGGACCAAATGGCAGTAACGGTAATTCTGTTTGGCGGTATCTCGGAAGATTTACAACAGAGATACCAAAAAACCTGTGATCTGTATTGTTTGACATTTCCAGTATTGTCTTTGATTTTAGCATGTTTCTATATTTGTTTGATCTACCCTGATACATATTCATCCACTTACCCGGTTCTTATTAAAAGAGTGAACTTTACTTTACAATTTGCACAGTATATATTGCTGTGAAGAGCAATGACACATGTACATAATTTAGTATGTTCGCTGACAGGTTAAATATCAGTATAATTACGAATGATATATTGTTTTCTGAGTTTGAAAGAGGCCTGGAATAACCTGTTTGGGGATTCTCTGTCCCTTGTTGTTGTACTGTACTGATGTTATTCCCACATGCCTCTCCAAATGCCTCTGCTTTCTAAACTGTGATTTTTCCTATTTGTATTTACCTCTGAAGCTACTTCTCTCTTCGTTCCACTAACTGAGGAGTCTGTGAAAATCACCCACATTCTTCCTCTTCCAATTAAGTTGCCAAGGCATTTACATAGAGGCCATTCTTGGGGACTACTGTTGGCATAATGCAATGCAAACTATGGATACTTCTGTACTCTTTTTCTAAATAGTAAGCATTTTTGCCACCAAAAGTTCATTATTGCTAGATTCTAATTTCTCTCTGGTAATTGGTTCAAGATTATGGGCCTCATTAGAAGTTATGCTGTGCAGTAAAGTGCTGGTAAAAGTGCTGGTAATTCAGGCAATCCCCTACATTGAGTTCTATGACATTCCATGGAATGGGGTTTTACCGCCCTTTCCTCCCCCTGTAAAATCCCAAAGATTCCTGGATATCAGGTGGTAGAAACGGTAGGTCAGTTTGCCAGTATCCTGCAGGAATTTTTGTCGGGATACCGGCACACTTATAATGAGGCCCTATTGATAGAAAGTTATTTCTCCCTTATCTAATTGTTTCTTCAGTTTTCAATCTTTGTATAATATTAATTGTGCAAATGATAAGGTCACAATTACATTGAGTGGTGATTTTGTTGAAACCTTCTTTGTATTATTTTCTTCCAGAAACCAACAAGGCTCAATTTGGAAATGTAAACCCATCTGGATTGAGTTGGTCTTTGAATATTCTCAAAAATGGACAGTCATATTTGTTCTGAACCTTCACGTTTAAAATCTAATTAAGTTGTCTGAACTGATCCTTTTTCTACAAGTTAGAGAATTATTTAAATTATCTAAAAACATCAGATATCTCAGGACTTCCTTCACCTGAATATTGGTGTCCTCCATACTGTCCTAACAGCAGTGTTTTAGCAAAAAGATGCAGGACAGAATTGTAAATAAAATATATTAACATATGTTGACACCCTGGAATGCATTCTCAGCAGAGGAGAAATGGTTTGTAGGTATATGTTGCCCAATCTTCTGGAAAATAAACACAAGACAATTGATTTTATTAAATAAAATCAAATATATACATTATGTTAATGATACAACCTATACAAGTGTGCATGTAAACATATTCTCGCTTGCATGTACAACAGGAATTTTGCTATGTTCTGTATAAACGGTAAAGGGTGGATGTGGAAAACATTGTTTATTTTTCCATTTGTGTAATCTTATAAATAAAATAATGATAATTTTTTACCCCCATGAAAATGTAATAATGTGAGAAGATGTGCATATACACATATATATATATTCAAGGAAAAAAACTTAGTTAGAGGGACCTAAGGTAAGAACAAAACCCACGAAATTCAGCTAAAGCCACCTTAACTTCGCGCCCCCAGTTGCGCAGCGTATGACCACAATGATGACATCACAGATCACATCAATGACAACATCACTAATTACATGGTGTATGAGAACACTGATGACATTACGAATCATATCACTGGTGGCTTCACTGGTGACAACACTAATTGCATTGTATATAACTGATTACATCAGTAATGGGGTTAGACATAAAAGCATGTATAAGTTAGCTCATGGAAACTAAAAATAAAAAAAAAACATGTGTTGCTTCCAACCTCTGAAATAAAGTTTCACTCTTCGCCCATATATGTCCTGAAAAGTAGCGACAATCGTTGGAGAATAGCTGCACCAGTGACTGGGGTTACAAAGTCCCTTGCCACATCATGGGCAAATATTCATGACTTACTTGCCCTCTCATCATTTCCCCTCATCACCCTCATATCTGGCTTTCAGAAATACTCTGCTTTATAAAGATAACTTGAAAAGTACACATTCCATAGTGTCACTCAAATATATAAATCCTTATTGAACTATGTTAGGCAAAAAGTGTTTGATTGTGTCATTACCCCTCCCCACCGCATCACCCCCTGGTTTTGACTGGCAAACTACAAATACCAGAATGTAATTCAGCAAAAAGCGAAACAATGTTATCTGAGTGCAAAACATTCAAGTACTGAAATAAGCACAGTTTTAAAAAAAAGTTGATGCCATATATTTTCTTATTTTTTTTTCTTTTTTATTTGTGTTCTTATGGTTAAATAAACCTTTTAACACAATATTACAGCATATTAAAACAATACAGCAGATATACAATTATAAAAACAATCATCATAAAACATAACAGTTTAAACATCGAATTGTATACACTTCATACCGTCATAAAAGATATGCATTTGTTTAAACGAGAGAAAGCCCTGTAGGATCATTATTAAAATATTGAGATTAATAATAAACATCATTTTTCTTTCCTCTCTATGATTTAATATTATTAGCCATGTATCATGTATTGTGTGGTTCAATAGCGTGCAATTCCCAGAATATAATAAACCCCGAATTTGGTCACTATGGAAATTTGTCAGATTATATCACAATCACATCTCCTTCAGTTTCACAAAGTTTGTTAGCAAATGTATTGGGGTTTCAATCTCCTGTTGACATAATCTACAAAGATGTAAAGAATATGGGATTTTTTTCCAAGCACCCGTTCTGGATCGAGTTCGAAGAAGCTCCAGCCTTAATGACATGACAAATCTTATTATATTTGTGCTTTGATGTTTTATAAGATAATCACGAGGAGAATCAACTGGCAAGGCTTGTTTTACATTATTTTCATATTTTTTATATTTAGTTAAATATCTAGCCAACTTCTTAATGTGTTTCTCCATAATTGCGACATTTGATTCTTTACCTTTTATTATGTATAAACAATTGCAGGCGTTGAGAACTCCCAATGTTTTTAGTTTATTCCCTGTGTGTTTAAATTATTTGCTGAGGATCACACACTTTGGTTAAGCAGTGTGCTACAAGCCCGTTGTTTTATGGTTAGTCTTTTGGTGACTGTTGTGTTAGATAGCACAACCCCAACTAACTGCATTTAAGCAGCATGTAAAAGGGAAAATCATTACCAGATGTAAAAATAACATATGCCAAGGTACTTTTGCCCCATAGCTAAAATCAAAAGCTGCCACCCATGAATATATGAAAAGTAAATGAACATATGTCTTAAAGTGAATTATACCAATGTAATTCAATAGACATACTGCTTAGACAAAAGCAGGGTTTGTCCCAATTACTGCAGGGATGGGAAACCCACTGTTGCTGTAAAAATATCTGTTTTTTTGTATTATTCACCGGGAGACTATAACTACCAGAATCTTCTTAAGCATAAAACAAGAAATCGTCTCTGAGTGCAAAACTTTCAAGGACTGACAGTAACACGTTTTAAAACAAACTGCAATATGGATGGACATTTGGTCACCCATCTATGCAGTAACTGGGACTGACACTGCTTAGCTACAAAGCTAGGAAGGGGCTGGCCTGTTTCTCTACATGACCTTGCAACTTTGGCTCATTTATCAGGCAACATGGCCCGAGGAGGCTGGCCCCAACCTCACTTTAAAGCTAAGTAAGGTCTGTCCCGGTTACTGGGAGACCTGAATGGGAATCTTGTCACTGACCATAGCCCTTGGCCATGGGCAGTGATTTCTCACGCCCCACGTCGCCATAGCTGTAAAAATATCTTTTAAAAAAACAACTGTAATCACAGGTACTGAACTACACAAACCCACAGCGAACTGTAGGGCTTTAGAGCTTCAATATCTGAACATTTTCTGGAAAGAAATGCCTTCCTGCCCCTCACAGAGGGGCCCCCTCATCTCTGCCAGCTCCCCCCACTCCCGAGATGGCCTCCCATCTTCCATGCCCTCTCCGTTTCTCTCACAACACACACAGTTTCTTTCTTTCAGATGTTGGTTATTTGCAGATAGAGCCTAGGTTACAGAAAGCTTTGTATTTATTACTCAGTACCTAGACCCCTTCCAACTCCAAATGTTCACTTGGTGCCCTCTAGCCACCTCCCACCTATAGCTTAATGGCTTTTG
The DNA here is from genome assembly GCF_040938575.1 of Ambystoma mexicanum. Taxonomy (NCBI): domain Eukaryota; kingdom Metazoa; phylum Chordata; class Amphibia; order Caudata; family Ambystomatidae; genus Ambystoma; species Ambystoma mexicanum. Next base: position 302,980,907 of record NC_090933.1, read on the forward strand.
CATGTTTCTTGACCTGCAAATAGCTTTTTTCCTGCATTTCATTTTCCCATATCCTCCGCCAAAGCCGTGGTTATCTCTCACATCGAGAAAAAGATAAGATGGTGGCTGTTTATTTTCTTAAAGCAACCATTTTTGTGGTAAATCCGTGAGATATAGCTATCTATTTTTGAGACAAAGGCACCCCTTTCTCCGTCAAAAATGTAAATAACTACTGCTGAGAATAACCCCAAACCATGCACGGATCGCAAGTCAACGCTTTGTGACCAAGTTGTTTCGGACCTGGTCCAAATATGTCCAGTGATTTCGGCTGTGCTCTTTAGCAAATGACCGTGTTTGTCCATGTGATAGTTAATGGGAACTAGGCCACACATTTGGAGAACAAAGTCTTCTTGATAACTTTTTTATTTGTTAACAAATCTTCAAGAAGCATTGCAGTCGGGGGGGGCTTTGAGTACTTAAACATTTAAGTCAAATCTGTTACTCAAATCAAAAGTTATTAATGATAGAATTTTGAGGGATTCCTATGCGAGTCTGACTCAATTTAACTATAGGCTGATGACCACCGCCCTATAAAATATATATAGCCACAGAAAAACCTGTTGTTAAAGGGACATTATAGTTAAGTTGCACTCCTAAACACACAAAATTCAGTGAAAACAATGTAATTGAATGTATGTTATGGTTAAGTCCTGCTAATAAAAACCCATGAAATTCAGTGGAAAAAACTTTGTTAAAGGGATGATGTGGTTACAAAGTAAAATTTAAAAACCCAAGCACTATTGCAGTTATGTTTTGCTATGCAACCATAACTAGCGCCACCGCCATGATTTGCTAAAACTAACACCCATCCCCAGAGATTGTTTGACAAGTGTAATGTTTTCATATGTTTTTAGGGCAAAGTCTGTGGACTACCGGAACAGTAGGCAAATCCAACATGGCATCCATTTCAAAAGCTTTGATGCACCACATGTTTTTAATTGACCAATCAGTGGGCGTGGACAATGTCAGCAAAAATTACACAGCTCTCTGATTGGTCCAGATCGGTCCATGGACACCGACTCAGGAAGTGAGTCCGCAGACTGGAAACAAATATCACTACTTTGTTTGACTTACATGTTGGGCATTTAAAAATAAATCTGCTGAATAGATTAACAACAAATTTCCAAAAGCACTCTTTCGGGACCTAGCCGCTCCTTCTCACGCAGGTTTGGTGCAAATCCGTCCAACAGTTTGGGCCATTGGTGTGTGCAAAACATTTGCTCATTCATGTCTTTTGGATTTCAAATGTTTAGGGACCCTCCTATAAGATTTCCCCCCTCTTAACGAAACCATGCAAAACTTTGCAACATAATTCAGAGGTGGCTGTATACTTTTGTGCAAAGTTTAATGCACATTCCTCAAATGGCGCCAAAGTTAAAAGCTGCCCAAAAGCATCTCTTCCTATGTGTTGAGCAACTTAACCACAACTACAGAGCCGCTACTACTTGCTGCTTTCTATGACTTAGCTAGGAAAAGCCTTCATTAACTGAATACCAAATTAGGTTGAGCCTGAGGGTTTGTAGTTTTGTACAATATACAGTGGGCACAGACAAAGGCCGTGGCCACTGTCCATAGCTGACAGTCTTACATACTGGCCCCTTAATGTGTTAAAATGTACAGTGGGCACAATTGAAAGCTATGACCACTGGCTATGGCTGATGGCCATGGCTATAGTTTCATCAGTGTTCGACAATATACAGTGAGCAGGGCAAAAGGCTTTGGCCACTGCCCCTGGCTGAAGGCCATTGCTACTGCTCCTTAATGTGTTAAAATATACAAGCCAGTGCATAATTTATGTGGCAGCACACCACCCTGAAATGTGCATGCCACATTGTAATGGAGAAAAATGCATCGCCTGCACATTGTATTTTGTGAATTTGGCAATGAAGTTTATATTATTTATTTGATTTAACTTTTTTTGTCAAACAAAGAGTTCATTTTGGTTTCTATAATTAAAAAACAGCCACGTGCAAGCCATTATTCTGTTAGAAACTTTTCTTTCTTTCATCATCCTTGGCAGGAAATGTTCTGAACTTTTAACCTATTCCATTAACTTTACACTTCATTTGCTTTGAGAAACATGACTGAGATCTTGAAAACAATGTTTACAACATTTCATCAATGTGAATTGTCATGAAAATAACCGGAATCTGTCACCTGACTGTGTTAATATTTTAGCTGTATGTGAGACACTCCAGTAACTTCAGGTTCGGACACATGTATACGTTGAGGCTTAATGGATGGCAAGAAGCAAATTCCTTCATGGAGATGTATGAAAATGAAGCCCCACAAAAAATGAAGTTGTGTGCAAAGTTATGCTATGTTTAGGTAGCTGAAGCAGGTGCAAATAAAGATTGGAGAGTCTGGACCCTTGCCTACACTGAAGGGAAAGTTTCATTACACTTGCAGATAATGTGCAGGCTGGGCAGGGTAATGCGAATTGGTCAGGAGTAAGTAGTAAGTAGACTCCCTTCTCGGAGATGTCTGAAAATGCATTCCCCAAGAAAGTGTTGGGAAGAAGATGGTCCTATCCCACCCCCCTAGCTTTTCCTATGGTAAATAGATCACGTGTAGGCCAAGGGGGAGAGACACCCACCACCTAAGGCACGTCCCCCTTATGATATAACATAGATACCTATGAATAAGACATCTCACAGCCCCGGCAACAGACACCATTTTGTATCACAGTAGATGTCATCTTTTTACTAGGCCCAAAAACCATCCCTCTGTAAACTCAGCTCTCTCATCACAAGCACCTTGCGTGAAGAGCCAAAGCCACCGCCACCCCCTGCCAGCTCTGTGCGAGCCCTGTTCTCATGGAAGCCCATCTATTTATTGTTGCAATTGTTTAGTATCACTTCCACTGAATGTGCTCTCTGCTGAGCGTGTGACCTGAGCAGGCCCCAGCACAAGTGCCATCTCCACAAAACTGCCCTCTCAACCACCACCCCGCCAGGCGAGAGCCCACCAGGCCCCGACCCAATTTCTTTCATTTTGATAAACATCTGACACCCTCGCACTGACCAGTCCAGAACACCCACCATAGACTTAATCCTGTGCAGGAGTATATTCACTTTAGATCAACACATGTCTGTTTGTATCATGAGGCATCAGAGAGCATAAATAGAAGATCAAGCCCTGATGGGGTGACACCAGGGAGCGGGACCCTGTTATCAATGAAGCCGTAAATGTAGAGGTCAGAATGCCAATGTATTAACCCATTTTCTCTAAGTACCACCATTCATGAAAGGATGTTATGCTTGCCATTATTCTCATATTATCAGTACCTGTTGTTTAGCTTAGATAGATAGAGATGTGTCACATTTGTCCTGACCTTCACCATGGAGATGAACCCAGTTGACCCAGGTACCACCAGATGGACTGGGAAGCAGCGGCCAATTGCTTACTGGCCTCCCTTATAGGGCTGGCTGTGCCACACGGGCCAACCAATCCGCACCATGATTTTGTACCGTACAGAATGATGTCACTCATGACGTAAATGTTTCTTATAATGTGCTGCCCATGTAATTTCCAGCAGAGGGCTCTCGGGCAGCAGAGTTCTTTGCTTGCATACGATATTTTATATAAAGTTAGTTATCCTTGCAAGTTGTCTCTTGGTCTCATTCCCTGACCTGGCGTGCTATCTTTCTTTTTTCGTATGTTATGAGGACAAGTTTTTGGGTGCCCACCTTCAAAAGTAAGGTTAGGAGCTATTCTCTGTAAGAATTAGGTGGATGGATCAAGTTAAGTGAAGTTGGGAGGCCAGGGGACTTGCCTGTATTAGAGGCAAATTTAACATGATCCTCATGGTGTTGTATTGTGCTGCAGTAGTTTACACTGGTTAACCTACCTTGGATGAATGTGCATTTCATGTACGCGCACTCATCTGGCAACTCTACTCTCTCTGCCTCTGAATCCTTCACACAGATTGGCTCCTGCCAATACCATGTGTTGTATAGGTTCCTCACTGGTTAGGAAGAACAGCAGAAAGGCGCAGAGGAAGCGCCTTGCCCGCCCCGAAGTCCGGCCTAAGTCGGGCCCATCTGCATCCATCCACATGACAGACGCCCTGGCCCTTGGTTGATCCTCCTAAATGCAAGTATTACTCTTGTGAGGAGCTGAGATTTGCACTATTTTTCCTGTGGATTGTCCTGTTTCAATACTCCCGTTCTTAAAGGTGGCACACCTCTACCTTTCCCTTCTGCAGGCAAGATGCCTATTAGTCAACTCCAGATCCCTGGTAGCGCATGCTGCAGGCTGTTATATTCTGTAGGACTTAGGTCCTGATTTAGTATTTGTTACAAAAACATTCTATTTTATTCTGTTCTATTCTATCAAATTTGTATTAGGCGCCAAATTGCACATAGGCCTCCGAGCGCTCACAGACAGTACAAATAGAAAACATAAAGGCAGAGTCAGCGGGGTTACAGTCATGATCCAGGAAGTAGGAGGAGTAGAAGAGACCTAGGTTCCTCCTCCGTCAAACAAATGGGTTTTAAAGGCTTTCCTGTATTGAGCAGACAAAGGCAACTGCTTGATGGAGAGAGGTAGATTATTCCAAACCCTTGGAGCCCAGGCATTAAAGCTCAGGTCCCTGTATCTCTTCAGTTTGAAACGTGGTTGCAGTAAAAGGTCCTTGTTGGAGCACAGTGTTCGTCTGTAGGGCAGTCTCTTGATGCATGCCTCACGATACCTGGGAGCAATACCTGCAAGGTATTTTTACATCAGGCAAGATGCTTTAAATGGAATCCTTTGATGAAGGGGGAGCCTGTGTAATTTCCTCCGGCCATTGGAAACATGATCCCTACATCCAATGCCACAGACGGCTCTGACAGCCCTGTTCTGGATCATCTGCAGTTGTTTTAGATTAGCTAGTGTAGTGCCAACTAATAGCCTGTTACAATAGTCAAACGTAGAGTTAATGGAGGCTGTAGCTATCAAGGTGCTGCTTTGTTCTGACAGGTATGTTTGAATCTGCCATAACAGTTGAGTTGTATACGTGCAACTAGAGCTTACATAGGAGACATGCTTGTTGAAATTTAGGTTACAATCAAAGACCACTCCTAATGTCTTAACATGACTGGAGACCTGGACACTAACCCCTCTGAATAGGAAGGCCATGTATTGAGAACACAGTGTATTGAGTTTAGTCACACTGCCAAGAATAAGGATCTCTGTCTTCTTATCATTTAATGCCAATAAGTTGTTTCTCATCCAAGCTTTAAGGGCATCAAAGACTCCAGCAACCAACTATGAGTTGGCCTCATAGGAGCCTGATAGTTCCAAGACAATCTGGGTGTCATCTGCATAACTAGCATATTTGACACCCAGACTATCCAGGAGATCAAAAAGAGGCTTGGAATAAATGTTATGTAGCAGCTGGGACACACTGGGTCCTTGTGGAACACCACAGCACAGGGGAACCTCTTCTGATGATTTGAAGTTCCCCCAAGCTACCTCGGCTCTCCTTAGTCCTAGGAAGGATCTAAACCAGTTTGCTGCTAACTTAGAGCATTTGTCCGCCTCAGTTAGCCTGTCCGCCAGCTTATCATGATAAACCATATCAAAAGCAGCGGACAGGTCCAACAGCAACAGCATGGCCACCCTACCCTGATCAACAATTGTGGCTGGGGTAGATTTGACATCCACCAGAGTTGTTGCATTCCATGATTTTTCCTGAAGCCAGACTGGACCGTGGACAGTAGGCCTCTCTCCTCGACAAAGGTATCATACTGCATACAAGCAACTTCATCAATAATCTTTAGGAGGAAAGAGATATTAGTTATAAGACGGTAGTTCAAAGATTCCTGTGGATCAAAGCCTTCCTTTTTTACCAAAGGGGTGATCCAGGCATCCTTAATACCTTCTGGGACGTTCCCTTCCTGGAAGGAACGATTTATGAATGATGTAACTGGGGCGGCTATACTGGGGAAATGTTCCTTGAACAGTGATGCTGGGAATATGTCACCCGCACATGAGGTTGGTTTAAGATTATCAACTATTGTAGATAACTCATCAACTGTGACCTGCTTAAATGAGAAGGCACCAGTGTCACTGTCCTCTTCCATGATAATGGTCCTAGTTTCCATGTCAACTGCATGATAAGTATACAGGTTTAATTTATATAGTCCCTTGGTGCTGCTTAACCTTTCGTACAAAACCTTTGTCGATTTTCTGGTACCATGCATCATCCACGACTAATTGTGGTTCCTGTATTTTCCCCTTAAGCTCGCTCAGAATGTTGAACAACTCTCTAGTGCTCGATTTTTCTCCATTTTGGCATTATTGGCTCCCAGGATAACATCTTTGTAATACTTGGCTGGCTCTTTATATAGGGACAAGGTGATTTTTGTAGGAAATTTCCGCCATCCTCTTTCAGCTGCCAGTTTGAGCTGCCTAGCTGCAAAGACAACCGGAGAAAACAACTGGCTAGCACTGGAATGTACTTCTTTCTTTCCAAAAGATGGTTTAAGGGGTGCTAGCTTATCGAAAGAGAGATTTAAAATGTTGTGCAGCTGAATGGTATAGGATTCCAATGAACCATTACCCTCAATAGCTGATAGTTGGGAGGAGACGATAGAGTTAAAAGCCTCATAAGAGGCATTAAGAATACATCTGCACAAAATAGGGTTTTAACGTGCGCATGCTCTCTCCGTGGCATAACCAGGTATAAAAATCGAAAAGGAAATAAGGTAATGGTGAGACCAACAAAAGGTTTTAACATTTATTGGGAGATGGTCTGATTTCTAGACAGTACCCAATCCAACATGTTACCTCCTTGATGAGTGGGGATGGTAACATGTTGTTTAAACCCTATACTCTCGAAACGGTTCAATAGAGTACCTGCCTCCAAATCAGTAGGGTCATTAGTCCACAGATTAAATTCTCTGCCCACTATAAATGGAGTCTGTAGTGTTGTAGTTGTATGGGAACCCAGAAAGGCAAGGAATGGTTCCTGTAAATATGGAAAAGTGGCTGGAGGACGACAGAGGATAAGGAGACTAAAGGTGGTTGTGGAGCTCAGGTGAAGTTTAACCAGCAAACCCTCACAAGCGTCAAATACCGGTTTACTGGATACAAAGAAATTGAGATTTTCTCTAAAGATGATTGCCACCCCCAAGCCCCTTTGCCCTAACCCGTCAGTATGCAGGATTCTGTAACCAGCAAGAGTGGCTAGTTGTGAGGAATGTAAATTAGCCTCACACAGCCAGGTTTCAGTCAAAAGCATAAATCCAAATCAGCCGACAAGATATAATCTGCTACCTCTGTGGCATGACAGGCCAGCGAGCGGGTCTTTAGTAACACTGTGTGCCTGATAAGATATTTTTGTGACATTTTGCCTGAATAATTAACAAACTTGAAGACTTACAATTATATCAGCCCAGCAGGTTGGAAACACAGTGGAGTGGAGCCTCCTACCCTCTCCGTGCACCAGCTGGCACAAACCGGCCCATTCGCGCCAGGAGCAGTCGCACCTATATTCTGAAGTTAATGAGGGAAGGACTACAGAAAGTGTGGGAACTCTAGTTCTATGGCTTCCGTCCGTGCGTGCAGAAACTGAACGTTTCTTTTTTAAATCGCACAGAGTAAATGAGCTAACTAGCAGACAGTAATACACAGATAGAAGCCCTCCTCGGGTAGGGGGTGTAATTGCTCTGATACATCGTAAGGATATGGTCCGTTCCATGTTTGTCTACACTCATACTCTGAATATGGAGGCCTGTCTCTTATGTCTGCAATTTTTGGCATCCTGCACAGTGCATGCATTATTAGTTTATAGGCCAACTAGCTATGATACCGGTTTTGTGACTGATTGCGTGGCTCTTCTCAATGATCTTAGGTTGCAGTATCACTCCTTCATTGTGTTGGGGGATTTTAACTTCCACCGTAATGACAGTAAGGATATACTGGAGACTAATTAGATCTCTGGTATGATGGACCTCAATCTTACACAGTTGATTGTTGGTCTTACGGAAGTGTCAGGTAACACCTTAGATCTTTTATTGCCCCCCCCTTTGTTTGCATTGGTCTACCCTGGGTTATCAGTCCTTTGGACAGAGCATCTGATACTGCCTTTTACAATCAATGCTCAGCGAGAGTCATGCCATTCAGCCTTACCTCGTCCCCCTTCACGCCGCTTTTTCAACATCTCTCCAGCTACAATTGCTGCCAGCCTTATGGAGGTCCTGCCCATAGGTCCCCCTGGGGATCATGAATCTTTGGTGATAGCTCGCCATACCACAGCCAATCTCTTGGCTCCACTGAAAGTTTCCAAACCTCGGGCTCGTCCTTCAGAGCCCTGGTTCTCCGAGGAATTAGTAGGCCTTCGTCAGCTGCGTAGACGGGCCGAGCACATATGGCGGTCAGCATATTGCCCTTAACCACAATTGGCCTTTTGTAAGCCTACGCCAGTCTATCAACTTTCTATCTTCAAAGCAGAACAAATCTATTTTTTAGCACATATTGAATCTGATGTAAATTTGCTTCAAAATATGTAAAAAGTGGTCCAAACCCTTTCTGCCATACCTTCTGCTAATAAGGTCACTCCTTCTTTGCAGCTTTGCACATCACTTTCTATTTCTTTCTAAGACAAAATCAGCACCATTCGTCAGAAAATCTCAGATTCTTTGGTGACTAGTAAGCATGAATTATCCGTTTTCTCAGGAGGATATTCCCCTGTTTTATGGGAGGTGTTTCCTTCCATTACTGAGGCGGATATCATTGTGGCCAGTCGTAGTTTGAAGTTCATCTCTCCTGTGGACCCTATTCCTTTGGGTTCCCTGCACGAAATTATGACTCTTATTTCAGCATCATTGTCAACAGTAGTCAACTCTTCTCTAAGGCATAGTTATATCCCCCTTCACTTGAGCACGCTTTGGTGATACCACCCTTAAAGAAGCCTAATTTGGATCCTCTTCATCTTGCAAACTTTCATCCGATTTCACTTCTGTCTTTTCCCATGAAATTGGTTGAATCTCTAGTTACCCCCCTTCTTCGTTCTTTCCTGGAGGGTTCTCACTATTTGGATTTTTTCCAGTTGGCATTTAGGCTGGGTAATGGCCCGGTGTCTGTCTTGGTGTCGGTTATTGACGATCTAGCTCAGATTATAGACCACAGTGGGTCGGTGCTCTGATCTTCCTGGATCTCTCTGCAGCATTCAACACCATTGACCATTTCATCCGGGTCCAGAGACGAGCCTCTGTGGGGATTGCCAGCCAGATCCTGGACTGGTTCACTTCCTTTCTTGTGGATCAATCCCAGTCACTGATTCTGTCTCCTTTCACCTCTGATTCTCTTCCATTGACAAGTGAGGCTGCTTAGGGCTCAGCTCTTTCGCCTCTTCTTTTTAATGTTTATAATTTGCCTCTAATTTCTCTGATGCACTCTTTTGGGTTTCCGTGCTACTCATATGCTGATGACACCCGGATTCTTATGTGGTTAATTTTTGCATACACTTGGATGGCTGAGCGTTGCAGCCGCTGTCTTTCCGCTATATCTGCTTGGATAGGCTCCAGTTGGCTCTGACTTAATGCTCATAAGACTGAGTTCTTGATTGTCTGGCCCCTCCTAAGGTTTCGCTCTGGTCGGCCACCTTTTGTCCACCTGAGTTGGACCCTGTACCCCAGCCTTCCACAGTAATTAAAAACATAGGGGTTAGGCTCTCGGTGTCCCACTCGATGCTTCCTCAAGTAAGCGCTGTATGTCAAGGGGGTTACTTCAAACTTCACACTTTGCGGAAAGTCCTCCCTTTTCTCCCTCTGAGACTTCCACCCTTGGTGGTTTCCAGTTTAGTTGCCGGTTCACTGGACTACTGCAACTCCCTTTACTTGGCTCAGCCGGCGTACCTTCTGCGTCGTCTGCAGGTGCGTCAGAACTCGGCAGTGCGGCTGTCCACTGGGGCTTCCCATTATTTTCTGCCTCCGGCATTATTTTTTCCCTTCACTGACTCCCTGTGGCCAGCCGGGTCAAATTCAATCACTAAGCATTGTACACCGTGCCTCTTATAATACTTGTCCGGAATTTCTTCTGGAAAATTCTGTCATTATACTCCATCCTGTTCTCTGAGGTCTGCCAACTTGGCCTGTATTGCAGTGCCACGCGCTAGGCGTGACCGCATGGTGGGTCGCTTTTTTCAATCTCAGTGGCACGGTTATGGAGCTCCCTTCCCCTTTCTCTTCACCTCACCGAGGACCATCTCAGTTTTGGGTGTGCCATCAAAACTTGGCTGTTTTTGCCTACATTTCAGTTAGTTGTCCGGATCGCGTTCCGGCATGGTTTTTGTGCCTTATTGCCATGATGCCCTTCAGGATGAAGGTTTGTGCGTTTTGAATGTTTTAACATAACATACCATGTTTTCCATCTACATCTAGCCCTGTGTTGTAAATATGATATTTGTTTCATCCTATGCACTTTTCTGACCCTTTTCTTGTTGTAAGAACCAATGTGAATGTGTATTTATGCTTTAAAGATAGCAAAGGCTTTTCAAATCTGCTGGCGCAGCAACTGTAAATGAAAAGGGCCAACGCGAGGTGACTGTGTGCAGAACTCAGAGGTGGTATTCAATCCCTTTAATCTAGATGCGATTAGCATCACCAAAGCCACCTAAACTTAAAATAAGGACTTGCTCTGATTGAAAAAGGCATTGATTTTGCCGAAACACGTGTCTCACCAAGGGCAAGCTTTTGCATAAAAATGAAGAATGCAATTCTCACTTAATAAAAATTAGAAAGTACTAAGGAAACCCATAATCAGTGTTTGATTGAACTCGTTGCGGTGCTGTGAATTAAGTGAAGTAGGAGGGTCTCCATCCATTTTGTGTACGTAAATTAAAAGGGAGTGACATAGGGTTGTGTTGTTGTGCTGGAGAATAAAACACATTAGCCATCCTTATTGGAAAGGGTGCCAATTTGCAGACGTTTACTATTCGATTAGAACAACATTTTCATCCTTTTTATGATCTACAATGAATGAAATGAACGGGATGAGAAGGATTGTTTTAATTACCTGTTTTATTTAGTTGTTCTATGTATTGTATTTTCTTTGTTAAGTTATTTGTTGTCTTAAGCATTTTGCACAGCGCCTTGAAACCTTTTCTGGTTATGTGCTGTGCTCAATAAAACACTATAATGCTAGTACTACTTTGGGGAATATTACAATAGTCGCTTATTTAGTCGAGGTAATTGGTGAAGGGTAATTGGTGAAGGGCAGGTTGTCTGCACAGATAACAGAATGTGAAAATCATGGTTTAAAAAAAAGCAAAACAGACTTAATGCATCTCCTTTATTTAATTATTCACAAATTAGTGAATGTACATGGCCGTGACATGCCCAGCCTCGCCCGCACACATAACCATTATAGCTTAGGATAAAGGGGTGGCACAAATACAAGAGTAAGCAATTTCAGAAGTTGTACATTCTTACTGGATGAACTACTTTTTAGATTTATTTTCAATCTTTCATTGCTCGTTCCTGGCAAAAGTGCATTTTACAGAGTGTCTCAGTCATACTTCTTGCCTTCCTGTCTTTTGCAATTCCACCGACACTGTTGCTAGTGTGACAGATTAAACATGTAAGGGACTAATTGGCAGAAAGCTCTTAATTAAAATAAGTTTGGGACAGTCGGATACAAACAGAAAGGTCAGGGTGGCCTGCTGCGTGTGAAGTTTTAATCAGCGGTGACAGCGGATCTGCAGTGCATGAAAATGAAAGGGCACTCGGCAGATGTAGAGGCAGCGCGCGGCGTTGCAAGTGGGCATGATTTATGCGCGGCCTGTGTTTGTGTGAGAATGCGCGTGTGTGCAGAAGGAGGAGGCGTGGTGATCGTCCAGAGAGAGATATGCAAATGTCATGCGTCAAGAAAAGTGTCAATAGAAATGCCAGAATGACGCCGTCGGATTTGTCAATGCTAACATCTGCCGGTGCTAATGAGCTCCAAGGATCCACCGCGCTAAGCGGCCGCGTAGCTGAGATCTAACGAGACAGACATCCCCGAAAACTTTCTCAAAGGCCTTTTTGTTTAAAAGATAAAGGCGGCTTTTGGGCCTAAATGTATGGTGATTAAAACAATGCACGGTTATCTCCTTCCATAAACTGATCTGCCCGGGACTCTTATTTCAAATATTGCTTCTACGGCGCATTTTTTTCGATGGAATATTTGATCAACATTGGTCCCTATGCTCTAGTGATGCGGGTGCAGTTAGCTGAAACATGCCTGGTTATTCACCCCCGACGCCCTCTCACCACAGCTGTTAATGGTTTAGCTCAACATCCTTCAAATAATTCTCCACGAACGAGAAAGCCTACTTCATAAGAAAAGAGTACGACGCTTCAGACGTTATACATTCTTACTGGATTCACTTTTTTAGTTTTCTTTTCAATCTAACATTCCTTCCTCCTGGCAAACGTGTATTTACAGAGTTGCTCAGTCACTCTGCTTGAACTCGTGGCTTTGACCCAAAGCTAACCGATAGATGCCTCTTAATGGAAAAAGAAGTTGTAGTCTCAAAGAGTGAGTAGGTGCATCGAAGTGAGTCAGCCTTTTTAATCGGGCGCAAACTAGTAAACACAGCAGAGCAAGAGCCGTCTCCATGTAGAACACATAACACTGTCCCTCCGCTACTGGAAATGACGACTCAGAAAAGGCCTTCAACTTCTTGCCATGCCTTTTGTGGAGTGTCTTGCCAGGCATGAACAATCCCTTCCCATGTTTTTTATTTTTTATTTTGGAGTGCCACGGCCATCCGTCAACCCATCATGCAGACTTATGTTATTACCAGCACCTCCCATTTTGGGAATAATTGCTGAAGTGCATGTAGATACAGAACAGTGTACTGGAATTGTACAGATGGCTTTACTTTGCACAGGCCAGACAACACCTCTCATCAACACCCTACCTTACGCATAATTAGGGAAAGATAGAGGGCACATCCCTTGGCCCCCATGGAAGGGATCAGTATAGTTTTCAAGGTTAAATGAGCAGCGTATGTGTTTGGTCGGTCGGTGACGCCCAGATGCTGACGTAAAAACTGAGACAAACATATTCCTCGAACATCTGGCAACCTCTTATGCACAATCTCTCTGATAGCTTTCTGTGGGCCTCATTACACGGACGGCGGTAAGGGTTAACGGTCACCGTTAATGGTACCGGTGACCGTTAACCCTTACCGCCTTACTACGAGGTCCCTTTGCGGGTTGGAGACTTTAACGCCTGCTTTTTGCAGGCGTTAAAAACCAACCCGCAAAGGGACCAGGGAGCTAATTACGGTACCGCAATTTGCAGTGCCGTATTTAGCACCTTCCCCATTCCCATTATGCCCTATGGGGCAAAAATGGGAATGGGGAAGGGCAATGGGGGAAGGGGGAACTACCGCCCCACCAACCTTGGAATAGGGCGGTAATTCCCCTTTCCTCCAAGGCGGTGCCGGTATTTTACCGGCATGGACCAAGGTGCTAATAGCTAATAGCACCTTGGTCCACCGCCGTCCGTGTAATGAGGCCCTCTGTATTTCAAGAAAGCCTCTCCTTCGGGGCCCGGTCCTAAGGCACTTGGCCTCATTACGACCCTGGCATTAAGGGTTTAATGGCGCCGTAAAAGGTGTCAGCGCCGTTAAACCCTTAACGCCTGATTACAAGGGCCCTTTGCTGGACCCGACCTTAATGGCTGGTTTTTCCAGCTGTTAAAGTAGGGACCCGCAAAGGGACTTTGGTGCTAATAACGGTACCGCAATTTGCGGTACCGTTATTAGCGCCTTCCCCATTCCCATTGAGGCCTATGGGGCAAAAATGGGAATGGGGAAGGGCCATGGCGGCATGGGGAATTACCGCCCCACCAACCTCGGAATGGGGTGGTAATTTCCCATTCCACCATGGCGGACACCGGCATGAACCATTGTGCTAATAGCACCAAGGTCCTCCGCCTGGGTCGTAATGAGGCCCACTGTTTCCCTGTTTTGGGCTCAGAAAGTGAAAATACAGGTTTGTTTGAGAAATTGCACTTTTTATATCTCTGATTGACCCTGACGTCTTCACAGTTGCTAGTACTGTGGATACAGACCTCAACAAGCATTTGCAATGCCAACAGTTTGGGCTTTTGTGTAGGCATGTGCAAGGCACTTGCCAGGCACAGCCGAAGTGGTATTAACTACCCTTTATTGGTAGCAGGTGCAACCCCGTGTGAGTGCCTGGGCATTTAATAGCAGTGCCTGGGCCTGGCAAAAGCTTAAAACGTATGCATAAGCCAAAAATGTTGCCTTCGCCATTGCTTGTTTTAAACTGGACTTCAGTGAAGGACACACAGAGTACTTATACATCGAGTGGATGAAGGCATGCCTGCTAAGACATTTATATTGCACCAGTAGCATGTTTACAGCTCCAATTATATCAACAACTCTCAGTAGAGTACTTTGAACAAACACTGGTAGGCATTTTGAGTGCAAAGAGTGATACTAAGGCACAAAAACTCACTGATGCCCCCACATCTTCAAAATACCAACTGTCAGTATTTTAAAGTTAAAAACCATCAGAAAAAAAACAAAAAACGTCTTTACTCGCTTTTTCTCAAAAGGTTAACATCCTTATAGACACCATCCACTCTAGATTAAACTATTGTAACCCTTTTTGCTGGATTGCCTGCCTCGCTGATTCAGAAATAAGTTTTCCAAATGCATGCTTCCATATCCAGCCTCGATAGCCCATCATCTCGGGAGGATAGCTCAGCGGCAACGTGCTCGCCTTGTAAGCAAGACGACACAGAGCAACACAGGTTCGATCCCCGGGTCCGCGCTTAGAAACCTCTGAGTATTAAGCACGTTATAAATAACGTATCATATCATATCATATCACTAGCCCTGGCCTGATTTCCCATCATTATCTTACCACAGGAGCATTTGCAATTCAAACTCATCCGGCAGGTCCACAAATGTATTCATGGACCTTCCCAGATTAGCTCAAATCCCAATGGCGTGCATATCAACCTTCCAGCAACCTAAACCCATCATCCCTTATCACCTGCCCTGACTACTGTACTCCCGGGATCCCTCAGAATAGGGATCATGGCTTTAGAACAGTATGCCAGCAAACCTCTGCTCCACTGATAACCATGTGAAATTCTGAAAACGACTCCACAGTCCTCTTTTCTCCAATGCCTCCCATTACGTTGCCTCCGCTGTCTGTTCTCAGCCACTCTGGAGATGCTTGCATGGTGTAAAATAAGAAGTAACCACTATAAACCTATTATCCAATTTCTGGGGATGTAAAGGACCCATTCAATGGGTTACATGTGTTACATGTGAAAATGTCTACATTAAAAAAGTGCCAGGAAATTACTGCCTTAGAGACAATAAAAATGAAGAAATAGTATGGTCCCCAAATTATGCTAAGCAATCGTTTTAGTAGCCGCTGCACAAAACTCATGTTTTCAGCTACTATTCCAATACCAGTGCCAGTACACTCTGGGGTTCGTCCTGGATGCACTTTCTTTCCAGAATGTGGCCTGGCTACATTATTACTGTTACATTGTGGGGACGTTTTGTTGTGTTGGCAACACGTTAATTGGATAGCATAGTTATGAGCTGCAGCAGTTTGGTATTATTTAATACAATATGCAGACACATTTCCTGGTAAGAGCACGAACATAGTTTGCTATACATATCACGTGATTATTTTGAACGCAAACGCGCATTTCCAGTTTGGCCTATGTTTCATACTCTTCTCAATAAGGTATGAACGGATGATCTGCATGACAGGCTCACATATATATTGTAAATCACAAACAGAAGTTGGAAAATGACACCAGGTAGCTGTGCCCATGCATTCATTCCATGTTGCAGGAAGATGGGTGGATGCCAATACAGATTGGGTAAAGAGATATGTTTTATTTAATTTCGGGAACATGTGTTGTAAAAGGCACCTTCCACTTCCATTATTTTAAAGACATTGTGATAATGGATCTACGAAAATTAAGTGGGGTGAACAGGATTTTTTTTTGTGGGTTTGTGTTTTGGAAAAAAAAGGGTGGTGGGAGGCCGTTGCTAAGACACCCCAGTCAGAAACGTAACCTGCTGTAAGGTATTCAAACGATGGCAGAATAATCGCATTTTGGGATACAAGCAGCTCGTCCTTCACATTACCTGAAAATCCAGGGTGCACTCAGTGGTTTGCAATATGTCCTCATAGAAATACTCCTTGGCTTTGTTAGGCAGTTCAAAGGTTAACTCCGAAGTCACGGCATGACCCAAGAGAAGAACGAAGGGGCAAAAGAGCAGGGGAAGCGCCACGCAGTTTTGGCCGCCAGCAACATAGTAGTGACCCTTATGATGCTTTGCTGGGTGAGGAAGAAGACAAGTCATTTGCAACAAACCTTTTTTAAACAAGCTTGGTTGCCTTTCAATGGAAGAGACGTTCTAAGGATGACCATCCAAAATCGTGCCAACAAGTTAATTCACAACATACCTTCTATAAAAAAAGGCATTCCCATTATCACCATTATTAAATTCACTAATGAGACTGCTCTTACACCACTTTAGTAAAAAGGCTACAACAGTCAGAGGTTGTGGTACACCATCAAAAGAATGACTAGGGATGATCAACCGGGTCAGTGGAGATCAATCAATTCTGCAATTGGACTGATGCAAAGCAATTAGGCAACATTCGGATCCGAGTAGTATTTTAGTTATAACATTGCTAGTAGCCACCCGTAACTTGGTGGACTGTAATTACAGAACTCAAGGGAAGTGGAGCTCTAATCTGCCAGGGGGTGCAGTCTCGTACTCATTGGTACCAGATGGGGAAAGTCATTGAATGGTCTACTGAGCTAAACTGAAAGGGTGACATGTTGATAGGTGGGTTGGGCTATCAGCGTTAGACTCACCCAAAGCAGTATACTTGGAGCAGGTGGCAGCCTTAGAGATGGCTCAGGATGATGGAAACCGGAAGGTGACCTTGAAGCTTTCACAGGTTCCTGTATACGTGGTTCTCTCAGAAGACAAGAGGAGGCTCTGTCACTAACACAGAAAAGGGACTAAAGAGCCAACTACATAGAGAAATATGGCAAGTTCATTGTTAAAGGATTGGCAGGGACTAAGAGGTTGAGTATGAACGAACTAACCATTTTAGAGTCAGGCACTTACATGTGTTAGCTAGCAACCGGAAGTAGAAGCTTGTAGTAGGTACATCATGAACAACATTCCTGACCGTACGTAACATGACAACTCTGTGACAGTATCCAGTGAGGGTGGGAGGTTCTTCAGCCAGGGCAAGCACAAAGGAGGAGCGACATCTTGAATATTCAGTCACGTTAATATCAGGCAGAGGACGTTCCTGACAGTTTGTTAGCATGCTGTGCACATGTGTGAACTTCCTTTAACATGGACGCCAGCATGGAAGAGCACACTCAAGAAGTTTGCAGAAGGAGGAGATTTTGGGGAGGAAAGGCAGAAATGGGTAGGAATTTCCATAGGGATTAGCAAGTACATGGGTAGGCTCAGAGTCAAACAACTCTGCATCCCTCCTCAAATGTCATTCATCTGTTACACTCGTCATATGGCCTTCCTCCCTATGTATACACAAATTAGTATTTTAATGCAAAAGTCTGGGCTTTATAGGTGTCACAAGCAAAACCTAATAGCCCAAACTAAAAAGCATGAAATTCAATCAGTTTGCATTTACACATTGATCATCCTTAGATCGGGACATGTAAAACATGTTTCTTTTCTTTCTACCAACAGTCAAACTAGGACCTCACTTTTAATGTGATTCTTTTCCTACCACTTAGACCAGATTCACTCATCTTCAGAACACGTAATAGTGGAGCAAAAAAAAATATCAGACAAAGCTAAAATCACAAAGGCACTTATCCGTTGTCTTCTGCATGGTCTAGAAAAACAGGTGGCTTTGCCATCCTCCTGTCCCAAACAGTTGCAATTGTGCCTCCCACATGAGCATGATAGTGTGTCCAGGAAACAGCATTATATGACCCTGAAGACGTCAAGTTATCAAATGCAGCTGCTCAAATAATAGTACAATTGCCATGAGATAGGGTGTGCTAAATGCAAAATTGTTGTGTAATAGAGTCTAGGCAAGAGTTTGTATTTCTACGGGATCCGGTGTTGGTTGTATACTTGTCTATCCATGTTGTCCCTGAGGTGTCCTCATGTCAGGGCCCATCAAAGAGAAGAATACATTATGGTGTATTCCCAGGTCCCCTGTTCCCTGTGCGATTGTCCTCCCACAGTGGGCTTTGTGGGGTCTATCGGTTGGTGGTAGACTATCATGTTTAATTCTAGTGTGGTACAGAAGGCTTTACACTCGGGGTGAATCTACCGTGTGCCAGTTCATTAATTCGAGAGCTGAATCTAAAATCTTAATGTTTTATTTATCCTGCTAGATTTAGTGAGACTTGATGTGAGGAATTGACACCTGGCCAGGGTGTAGAAGCCCTGGATTTTTTGACTTGTATTCATAAATAAAATGAATTGGGTAATTCCATCTCTGAAAGGAAAAACTGCTGATCATATTCCCCTTTCATAAACAGAATGTCAAAAGCATAGTGTGTACCCGTGCTCTGCTGCATCAGTATCCGGATCTGCTGCACCTGCTCTACTAGTGGGACAGAGCAAGTTCAGGGGCAACACGTACCCATTTGACAGTTGCAGTGACAGCCAAATCTGCCACTCCATGAGAAGCTGTCCTGGGAATGGGTATCAATGGGCACACCCCTTCACAACAGGAGTACCCTCACCTGGGTGCTGCATTCCAAAAGGGATTTTTATCCTATTCGAAGCAAAGGGTGGGGGTGTTAGTGTAGACAGAGGGAGCGCTTTACAGCTTTTTTTCTCTCTGTCTTTATCTTTCCTTCCCATCTGCTCCACTTCCTTTAGCACAATGCTGTTTGGGTGTGATGTAAGAAGACACAGTCCACTTGTTCTAAGAACAGAGATTTGATCTTAAAGCCGGCTAGCTTTCGTCCAATTGCCTGTGAGTGTCTTTAAAGGAAGGGGTCTCCTATTCCTTATTAAATTCACTTTTTGGACAGACGCTTAAGACATAATTAATTGGGAGAGTTGATCTTTCCATAGTCTTCAGCCAGTAAGTTGAAGACTGAGAGTCCAAGACAGAGCTGAGCTCTGTCCCCTAACCATCCCCAGGCACACTGTGGCGCAGTCAACACTCCGCAATAAGAAAATGTGGTTTTTAGTAAGATATTCAAAGATCCACTCATGACCAACTGATGACTAAAGCCACACGCGTTTCAGCACAGGACCAAACTGCATCAAGTCTGTTTAATTGACAAAGTGGGACGTGACTCTATGAGCCATTTTAGTCCACATTGGGCGTCATCAGGCAATGCACCTCTTACAATAGTCTTCCCCTTACCCTTAGTGGGAATTTGAAGATTCCCTCCAATTCCAATGTTTTTTGGACTATCTTCAAATCAAATGCATCCTCAGAAACATCCAACTCAAAGCCCATATTCTTCAGTCTATCCCTATAATCCTGGATCATAGCAACAATTTCAAAGCTGTAACAATGAATCTGTGTTATTCCACAAAGTAAAAGTCTTCAGATTTTAGAACATGTAGAACCTGAGCATTGAGTATATCCAAACGATATACTCTCTTCCCTGCTCTTCTGATTTAGCCATTTGATAGTGAGTGATTTACTTTCTGGTTTACTGGTGATATCTTTATTAACCAGTTTTATCACCAGCCAGCTCGTCAGCATCCCCGCATTTTCGGTTAACCTTTTCTTCCTTCGGTTCTCTCTCTTCCTTAGTTTTTTTGTTGTTTTCTTTGATGTCACTATAGATATTTCAGTACACCCTCTGTCCGGTACCAACTGCTTCTTTTAACATGGTTTAGCCATAAAGTTTGATGCTGGGCTAGCTGTCTCTGTTAGTGAGTTCCGGACATTGGGGGTCATTCCGAGGTTGGTGCTAAGGGAAGAACGATGCTGGTAAAGGAATACCGGCATCAAATACCGCTACGGCTATTCTGACCTGCCCGACTGCTATTAACGGCATCGTAAAGTACAATGTCGTAAATAGCTGTCTGGGCGCGGGCACGCGACCCACCATGCCAGCAATAGCAGCATGCCGTAAAGTGGAGTCGATCACAAGGTAAGCGGACATGCAAATTACGGCTTCATGAAGGCGTTAAAAGTGCCTACCGGCATGCGGTAAATTCCGGCATCGCAGACCTGCCGTAAAATGCCGTGTGCAGTGAACCCAAATGCCACAGGTGCACACAATCAGCACAGGTGGAGGCAATGGAGTTTGCCCCACTACAAAATGAGCACACCCACACACCACACCCCTTAGCACACCAAGATCAATAAAACAGCAGCATCAACACTTCAGCTGGAGGACATGCATGCATTGCAACACCAGCAACAACACCAACAACAACAGCAGGCACCACATAGGAGATGCAGCAAGAGAAGGAGGGTGAGACAGGCCCTGCATGCCCCTCCAGTGCAGCCAGCTGAACCACGCATGCAGCCCCCAATCCCAAACATCATAGGACATACTAGAAACAAAAGATTGTCTCCATGCCATGGAGGTGGTTTAACGCAATCACAAACTATGCCAACACAAACAGGTGGAGATGGAAGGTGACGCAAGCAAGATCATCACACATTGTGGTGCACATCAACCCGCATCATCCACAGGAATGCTGCATGTCACCATGGGAAAAAGCAGTGCAGAATGTCAAAAATTGCAGAGGCTACTGCCAACGCTCACCATCAGAAAATCCTACACAACACAACAAATCAGCAAAATCACACAAACACAGCAATATGAGCACACAATGCATGAGCTACAATATGACATAGCATACTGTGAATCATCTTGAAGATGCTACCCACACCATTATTCCCGGGCACAGGACACATTTAGGGCCAAAAAATTGCTTGCATACAACAAGGGACATGTGCATATGACCAACGATAATCTGCCGGCATGTGTGACTAGTACAGCTGTCCATCATTATTCTCAATACATTTACCTTTTATTGCCTCGCATGCAGGTGATAGTGGCTATCCCTTGAAGCTGTGGCTCCTCACCCCTGTCCGTAACCCACAGACAGGCACGACAAGGACTACAATTGTTCCCATTCCCGTACCCGTGTGGACATCGATCAGACCTTTGGCCTGTTGAAGGCACGATTTCACTGCCTCAGCCAGTCAGGTGTGGCACTCCGCTACAGGCATGAGAAGGTGGCCAAGATCAACATGACATGTGTCGAGCTGCACGGTATGTGCATCCGCCGGAACGTGCACCTGCCCCCTGACATTGAACTGCTACCACCTGGTGATGATGAAGGGGAGGAAGAAGACGTGGCTGGACATCATCACATTGGCGATGCACAGGAGGCCCGTACTGTGTGCAAGTTCGTGATTGCACAATATTTGTGACACACATGTCAGAGGGTGACATGATGGTTGGACAGAGGGCACTGGTGTGGGGCTACATATACACCATGCACTGTAACTGAATAATTGACACATGCAAATTGATGAATATCTACTCAGGTATTTGTTTTTCACACAACCTGTGTATTAAATGTAACAAAGTAAACTTAGGTGACAAAACCCTCAACCACCCTCAACCCCCTCCCCCACCCCCCACAACTCCCCCACACACCCTCACCCCCCACCCCCTGGCCCCACGACTCCCCCACACACCCTCCCCCCTCCCCTCACAACTCCCCCACACAAGTCCCATTGAGTCCCCGAAGCCTACATGAGGCTGCTATAACAATTATTCGGCACTCCCTGACCCAGGGGGCGGCATGTCTTGTCGCCACTGTGTACAGGCCGACCTGCAGAGCGGGCTCGTTTGTATGAAAATGCAGGACAACAGTGTGTCCGCCTGCTGAGGTTGTGTGGCAGGATACCCTGCCTCCATGGCATCCGCGATGCGCCTTAACACCTGCCGGTATCCTCCTCGCAGAGGCGGCTGGTGTTGTCCGAGAAAGATCTCACCATGGAGGCAGTGTTGTCCGTAATGGACCGGCCTAGTGCAGCTAACTCCATATGCCACTCCTCCCTGGCCTGACGGTTGGCCTGTACAAACTCACGAACAAGTGCAGTGAGCAGGTCAGCCCGCTGCGGCCCTGCGGGTGCACCTGTGGATGTATTGGGCACCTTGCTGTCAGGCCCAGCCTGCTCAGCCTCCCCAACACTGAAAACCGGAATGAGATGTCCCTCTGTGTGGTCATGGCTGGACTGCTCTGGGGTGGTGGCGTTCTCTGTATCGAACAATGATACTTGGGGGGATGCAAGTTGAGTTGGTGTATGGATCACATCTATTAGATCGTCCTCCAGGGTGCCCCAGATGTCCTCCGGGGTGTCATCCACAGTCAGGGGTGCCGTGGCTGCCACCTCCCCAGCCACACTCGACTCCTCCGAATGTGGTATCTCACATGTGTTATCAGGCTGACCAGTGGGTAGAGGTGGTGGTGGTGGTGCTGTGCCCTCCATGGGCCTTGGTGGCACAGGTGCAATGTGTACCTGCGGTGGCTTGGATACTGGTACACAGCGCCCCCTGGCTTGTCCCCTGGAGGTTGACGGCCGGTTGCTGTCCTCCTGGGACCTCTTCCGGGGTGTGACCTTTGTAGGGGTAGAGTCCTGCCCATCGCTGTCATGGATAATGCCTGTGGGGGTGGAAGAGAGGGGCGGCATGAGTGATGTTTTGAGAGGCATCATACATACATTTGGACAATTGCTCATCCACACAATTGGGGATAATAGGCATTTGTGTTTGGAAGGGCACGTCATTTGATACATGGGTGGTAAATGCAGGCATATATCGGCATCACTCATGTTGGCCAAGAGCAGTGCTGTCTGACATGCATACGATTTTGATCATGCTCGCTGTGTGCCTCATGGGAGTTCCTACTTTGTGTGGTATGTGTCATGTACGATATTGCCTTGCACCAGGCATCAGCATGTGTCTGTGATGGTTCGTCCTACTTTACGGGGAGTGTGTGTATGTGGGCGACCATGGCGTGACTCTTCGGACTGACATTGGGATTGACTTTCATCAGATTTGGCATAGCAGTGTTTACTTTGGACACTCACCTCCATCGCCCGATGTTGTGGCGCCACATTCCATCTCCACTACACCTTCGATGGATTCTGTCCCAATCATGCTTGCGCATATGTCCTCCCACGGGGTGAACTTTATGGGGGAACTGGGACCTCCTCCTGTTCCCATGGCCTGGCTGCGATTGACGGATAGGATGTTGCGCACCCTTAGGCGCAGGTCGTCCCATCGCTTATGGCAGTCTTTCACTGTGCGTGGTGTGTTGCCCACAGCACTAACCATCTGGGCAACAAGTGCCCAGATCTCTTTTTTTCCATAGCACTGCCTCTCTCCTCATGTTGCTGGAGAAGACTGTGGCTGCATGCTCGTGCAGTGTGTCCACAAGCATCTGGAGCTCATCCTCATGAAATCTTTCTTTTCTCAGCCGGGCGGCTCCCTTCTTCAGGGCCTTAGGCATTGTGGTCTTGGAGGAGTACGTTTTCTAACGATCTGCAGTGCCCCAGGGGTCTTGTGTGCTGAGGACGGCAATGGATTGTGTTTTTAAAGATTTCCACCGTGCTCCTTCCCATTCCTGTGCGATGACGCTACTTACAGTTCTGCTTATTAGCGGTGACCGTAAATAGCGATGACTGCTAATTACAGTCACCGCTATTTACGGTCACCGCTAATGACTGTGGGATGTATTTACCCATGCATCCGAGCCATACCTCAAAACTGTGCAGTACTGACATGGAAAACATCATGATGGCCAGAGCTTCCCAGAAAATGCACAGGGAAATGCATGAAGAATAGGCTGCCACTCATTTTTGCCGATGTTATGGGCACAGAAGGACACTGCCTAAAACCACCATTGGACTACCCACACAGTAGTCTGAAACCATTGGGAATGGCAATGCTGATTGCCAAAAGCAAACCCATAACTGTTGGGAATTCATTTTCTTAAATCCCAAAAATGGGTGCAGTACCAGTACCCACCACTATCCAAAAGCCGGCGTTTTAAAACCACCAGATTTTGTAGAAAACTGAATAAATGAACCCAAAACAGGCCAAAGAAAGACTTACTGAGAGGTGGATCCAATGTAAAGTTATATTCTGAAGTGACTTGAAGGTTTATAACAAGACTGGCTGCGCTGTGGATTTCAGCAGTTTAAGTAAATTTGGACTGAAAGACACTAAAAAAAATCTAAATGTTTAAATTGACTGAGTGACCTACTTTTGAGTGTCACATAGGTTGCAATTGTTTAAATGTCATAGTTTTAAACTTAGAATCAGCCTTCTAGCTGCATATGTGAAAATGTTTAGTTTTATTTGAATGCAGAAACTGGGGAACAAAAAGTGACATTTTATCTGAAACCCGGCTTAAGGAACTGAATTCTGCCTGGCAACTACCCCCATCAGGAGTGAAACTTGAGTCACAGCTGTGTTCCCAGGCCTAGCTGCCCTTTTGCTGCTCACACTAAGGATATGCCATCTATCTGATAATTGAATTACCTGTGCTCTGCAGGAAAGTGAACAAAGCCCTGTCCTGGCTCAGGCAAAGGTTTTATTGGCAGGAGTCGTAAATGGTCGTAAAAAGTGGCTTCCTCCTGAGGAAAGGGGAGGGGCACTGCCTGTGAGAGCAAGCTGGCTTGGCAGAACTGGATAAACCAGTATTTCTACCTTGTGCTGAGAGGAAACCACACCCCTTTGGAGCCAGAACATAACTTTAAAAAGATGGATCATTCATAGAGCGGACATGTGAAAATGTTATAAATGATACCATAATTCTTGTGATTTTTCTGCCCACATTTTAAGAGGTTTTTCGACCCGGTGGCGTGTTCAGGGGGGTTTTAGCGGAAAAGTGGATATTACTCTAAATGTATGCATGTTAAAAATCTGAAACTTCATCAGTTAATGTCCATACTCCCTGCACACATGTATGTAAAGTTGGGTCAATGTCAGAAAGTGAAAAATCAGTTAAAAAGTCAATTATGTGCCATTTCTGAATGCAAGCTCTTAGAAACAGCAGATTTGGACAGAGACATGGCTAAATTCAGCCACACCATGTATATGTAATTTCAAGCAACTGTGTAACTGTGAAATATGTCTTTTATTATCAAATATAGAATGTGTGCAATCTGACAGAGGAGTGTCCTATCTGCAAGCCATAAAATGACATCCCTCTGACTCACAGTTCATTCCCCAATCAAATGATAAATGGAAGTTTGACCAATTAGAAGCTGAGAGAGAGGTAGGGTCAGTGATGCTAGAACACACCCACATTCTAAACACATAAAAGCAGACAGACAGGACAGATAGGGACCTTCAATTCCATCTGCAGCGGGACGCTCTGCCGGAAAAATCCATACTTTACCTCCATCAAACCTTCAGAGAGCAACATAGAGACTTCAAATCCATCAGGCCAGACCAGAAGCAGAGTAGAGCTGACCTGTTAGCAGAACCAGAGAGAGCTGACCCAGATCACTGTGAAGTGCAGAGACCAGAGGCGAGTTTAAAACCTGACCAGATCCGTGATGAGGCCCATTTCACTCAAGAATATAGTGTGAGTACCTAGAAAACTGTGCAGAACCAATCTCCTAGTTAAAATAATATAATTCAATCCTATTTTAATCTAAGTAGAACTGTCTCCTAACTGTCACCTGTCATTTGTAAAGCTGTCACTTGTCACTTCCTAGTTGCAAGCTGCACTTGTCTTTTTGAACTTTAAAATTTCAAATTTGAAAAACGACCTTCACAAAATCGCTCATATCTCCGCAACCGTTTGTGCTAGAGACTTGCAGTAACTTTCATTTTGAAGCTGCGATCCTAGGCTTTCCTAGGACCCCAAAACGATAGAGATAGTCCTTGTGGTTCCTCTGTAATAGCGCTCGGCGCATCCGCGAATTTTGCCGCGATTTGCAAATTTCTCCACATGTAAAATCAGCTGCTGCTTGCCTTCCATTTGCCAGAAAATCGTTTGCCTCATAAAAACTATCCCTGAATCATTGCAAGAGTGAGCCTGAGCTAATATTAACTAGATACCATTCACCCTGAACCTCTGAAAGGGAATTAAAAGCATTTTCGCATATTTTTTAATTCATTGCCAGCACATATCAATGCAATTTGGGCCTGTGTTTTCAAACTTCTGTAGTCTAAGCTTGCTGGGGTGAACTGAATTACAGTTGATTGCATTTCTGAGAACTGTGTGCTTCCTTCCATTTCCTTGCATTGCATAAAGGGGGGGAGTGAATAGCCAGAGAAAAGTGATTACATTGTTTGGTTGAAATCATATTGAGTATTTTCTGTACTGCATTCATTGAATATTGCATCCACCTGAGCTTACATAAAGCATCCTCTACCACATTATACTTTTGTTCCTATTTACCAGTGTGCTACCTTATCCATTTCATGTCAACTCATTAGTGATTATAAGAAGTGTGTTAGTGCCAGATTCTCCGTTGTTAATCTTTATCATATCCGATTAAGTGTGATATTCAATTATTAATTTATTATAAAGTGTGATATATATATATATTTTAAATTATCAAATAAACCTTTTAAACTTGCAAAACAGAACTACTTCTTGGCTCAGTGGGGTCAGGGGGATTCCAAGAGAGGGGTGTTATATAGGGGTAGTCATCCAGAACGCATGAACTGGACATAAAGATATATCAATAAGGGTTTTCATTCAGTATTATAGACTAGGCGTTGACTTAGCTGTAGTGTTGAATTGAATCCTCTTACAAATTGGGGGCTCGAGCCGAGACGTTGGGTTAGATTTACCACTTGTGCAGCTTAATACAGTGTGCTAACTGACGGGATACATACATCCGGTCGGATCACCACGCTGCATTACGCTGTGAAGCATTCCTCAAAAGGGACACTCCAAGAAAAGTTCTGTTCTGCAAAAATAAAATACTAACTTCTGTAAGTCAGGACAGAGACCAATCTCTAGAATGACGACCTTAGTAGACATGAAAATAGCCAGAGAGCACCTCTTGCATAAGCTATTTGTGAGAGGTGAATGGACTGAACAGGGCCAGGATGCGTGGTTGCAGGCCATTACACAACAGGTCACTGAAACAGGGTCAGATATATATAGAGATCAGGGTCCCTTACATGTGGCCCTGAGTGAACTATATATGGCTCCTTAAGCCAAAGAGGAACACAATAAGATTGCCAGGATAGCGGCATACCTGTACCTATATATGGGAGACATGCAGGATAGATGTGCTGAAAGCCAAAATCTGGCAAATAGGCAACAGATGGCGTTAGAGAAGGTCCAATCTGACCTGGTCTCTTCTGAGCAGAGGCTGCAGAGGAGCCAGGAGTCAGAAGATGATAGTAGGCAGCACATCATTAAAATAAAGAAGGATATGGATGTGCTGCAACAGGAAAAGGTAGAACAGGATACCAGATTTCTGGCCTTGCAGAAGGAATACCAAGAAGGTTTGGACTCCCTACTGCAAAACCAGAAAAAGCTGGAGCAACAACTGGACTTCAACAGGGTATGTGCTGAGCAGGTAGTCACCCTGCAAGGCCACCTAGATAGAGTGAAGGCAGAGAGCAACAAACTAATTCTGAAAGACCTGGATACCCAGGCAGAATTTGATCAGGAGCGCCAGAATGCTGGTGCCTTCCAAAGGCAAAGGGACGACCTGGCGGCACAGATGCAGGCTCTCAGTCAGGAAAGGGATACCTTAGGCCAGGAAGTCTGCCATTTAAAAAGAAAAATGGAAGAAAATCACCTGACCCACCAGGGACTGGGTGACCTCCAAAAAGAACACCAGAACTTGCTAGAGCACACCAGGAGGGTGGAGGATGCTCTAGCAAGAAAGGAGCAGGCCAATAGGGACACAGCTCAGGAGGTAACCCTCCTGCAGCAAAGACTGGCCCAGTTCTCCAGGACCAACCAGGAAGCACAGAGGGAAAATGAGGCCCTCTGTCAACACAATGATAGGCTCCAACAACAGGTAGCGATGCAGGAGAGACTGATAGAGTCGAGTAAGACCTTAACAGAGGAACTGAAAGCACAAATGCAGGCTCTTGCATTGAAACAGGGAGCAGGGGCGGATAGAGATGAGGTCCGCTGGGAAAGAGAGACTCCTGACCATAACCGCAGGAGCCCTAACACCAGGGGCCTTCATCTCCCCCAGTCCCTGGACTCTACCACCCCCATGTCCCCTGGCGCACATGAGCACAGGGCCGCAGGGATGGCAGATTACTATCCAGCTAAGAGTATGGGGCTCATAGGCCAGTACCACTCAGGAATGGAGGGGTGGGCATCCGGGTATGGGCACCCAAGTACAGTACAGTTCAATGGGGAACCCCAGGAGAGTAGGCCCATTAAGGGCATCCTGAAAACCTCTGCCCAGTTAGGTCAGTGGAGGGGGTACCCATCAAATCCTGGCAGCAAGGAGGAATCTGAAGACTCCTCTGAACTGCGCAGGACACAGGAGACCAGGTCCCCACATTCTGCCAGCCATTCCCAGGCTCGCAGAATCCGGGAAAACCTGGAAGAACAGACGGGAACCTCTGGGAGCAGTGCCTCTGAGTCCGAGGAAGAATGGACAAGGGTTACCCGAACCAAAAAGGCCAATAAGGCAAAAAGGGCCTTGCTTAAGGACCCCTCAAAGCAGATTAAGGCGATCAGGAGCGTCATCACGCCTTACCATAAGAACGCTAAGTATTCTGTTTGGGAGCACTTAGAGTTGTTTGAACAAATGATGGAGACTTTCCATTTGAAGGACAGCCAAAGCTGTATTCAATATGTAAAGTGGACCTTCTCCCCGGAATACTCCAGTTTCTTTGCGGGGCTGGAGGACCAAAATCATTTAAGATGGTCCACCTATAAGGCGGCCATCTTGAAACATTTTTCTGTTCACAGAAATCCTCAAGAGGCTCGCAAGGCAGCCTACAATTTGCAATGTGGGGAGGATCAGGCCCCACAAGAATTTGTGCAGGAGTTAAAGCGTGCTTTTGCACAGACCACAAGAAGGGTGCGCACGGATAGCAGGGAATTTATTAATACGTTTTTCCATGCCTTGCCCAAATATATCATGACCCAGCTCGTGAGGGATTTTCACGAGAAAAGATCTTTAGACTGGGTCATTGAACAGGCTACCCGGATCTATGAGGTGCAGAAACCGGTAGATAGCAAAAGTAATGCCCAGAAAAACCCCAAAGCCAACACCACCCCTGCTGCTGCCAAGGTGGCAGAGGTAAAGGTCACCCCCGTTTTAGATTTGGAGATGGGGGGGCCTAAAAACCTACCTGCACCTAATAATGCTAGGCCCAGAAGGTCCTCGGGCCAGTCACAGACAGGGAGCCAAGGAGGCAGCCCCACAAATGGGGTCCCTCGCTCTCCTGATTATGTAAGTCCCCGTTACAAGGGAAATCGACCCATCCTGGGTTATGTGTGGACTCCTCCAGCCCAAGGGGGGGGATCCGGCCAAGCACCTAACCCGGGGAACTTCCCTCCAAACTTCCCAAAGGAGGGCAGAAATTTACCAAACCCTGGGCAGAACTTTTTCCCCAGATATCCACCCGACTTTCAGCCCCAAAACCATCCATCCTTCTTTCCCCAATTCCCTGAACCCAGACCACTGAATCCGGGAGAGGGGAGGCCAAGGGTGGAGGGGTACCCAAATCTTCCCAACCCGGGGTATTACCAGAGGAGGGACAGCTACCCTTCCCGGGATCAGCCCAGGGGAGAAAACAGGGCCCCGTATCAGCCTGAGCGGGTTTCCCCGTTAGAGCGCCAGGTTCAAAACATGGCGCGGGACCTGGGTCACATACTGAGGGCTCAGCAGAACCCTCAGATGGGCGTGCCGGCGCAGAATGCACCCAACTCTGGACCTGGTGCTCCAGAACAATGACGGGGGCAGCACCCCGATAACTCACCGGTTCCCAGGGAGGAGGCACAAAGGGAAGGGGGGTGTAAAGCCTTGGAGGAAGCTTCCTTCCTCACTTGTAAACAGCCCCTGGAAACCCAGGAACCGGAAACAAAATCTCTTGCCCCTGAAAGTCTGCCTCCTAAGGAGCAGAGGGGGGGTAGGAGAAACAAAAGACCCAAACAGACTCAGTTTGAGGAGGAGGTACAGATCTTCCAATTTGAGGGAGAGGGATCCTCAGAGGATCCTGGGAAAAGGATCTTCTCCTTCAGAGAGGGGGGAACTCCTCCCAAAGAAAAATGGGTCCCTAGGGATGCAAATCCAGACTGGGGAGATGTGGAGACTGAGCTACCGCCGCCCACTATCTCATCCCAGAACAAACAGCAAGAAAACCCCCTGGTTCAAACCCATCCTGGTGACTGCCTCCAAAAAGGGGGGGGCGGCCCAGAACCGGAACCAGGGGAACCCACAATGGCTCTGATCTCCAGTTGCCAACTTTTTCTTTCAGATTCCCAAGGCTCTCCACAGAATTCTGCCCAAAATTCTTCTCTCGCGATGTCCAAAACCAGAAAGTTAGCCCACCAGTTGTCCAAAAATGTACATTATCTGTGCCCCCTTGAGGAGAAGGAGGGAAGATATTATGCCCCGGTACAAGTACAGGGGCAGGGTACAATCTCGGCACTGGTGGACACTGGATCTCAAGCTACCCTTCTGTCGAGAAGGGCCTTTGACGAACTGAATGCAGGAAGGGGAGAGAATTACCAAATTCCTCTCACCTCTCTTCCTGGGCAACTCCAGAACTTTGACGGGAAGGAAATTCCTGTCGAGGGGACTGCAGACTTGGACATTAAAATTGGGCGACACAAGCTGAAACACCCGGTCATAGTTGTGACCCCGGAGGGCACCCCTTGTTTACTAGGGAATGACCTCCTGAGAAGGTTGTCACCCCTAATAGATTGTGTAAACAAGGTCCTCTGGACCCAGACTAGCCGACCAATAAAATTGAAACAGAGTGTCAACCATGTTAGTTTAAACGGCACATGCCACATGGTTGAACAAAAATCTGACCAAGTAGAATTTCACTTCCAGAACAACCAGATTCCAGACGTGACAGTAATAGCAGTAGGACAACAGACTAGTGATGGGGGGTCCTCTCTATTTCTGAAAATCAACCTTCCTTCCAGTCTAAAGTGGTACTCCACGCTGGAAGGAAACACTCTGAAATTCTATACCAATCCACAATCTGAAACTCCCACTCCTATAGTCCAGAAAGATGTGAAATCAGCTCAGAGCCTGGCTGATATTCAGCAAATTGGAGAGCAGTTGTTCATCCTTTTTCAGTTAAATGATGGGAAGGACTCTGTTCTCGCTCGAGTGTGTGTGAACAACGGTAAGAGCTTCATCAGCGAAGCCATGTTTCGCCAACTCCCAAAAGATCCAGCCATTCCCCCCTTCAAACTGATAGACAAATGGGAAATGGACCTGGAAGCACCTAATTCCAAACATCTCCTGCCAAGCAGGTGTATGCTCAAAATCTCCATTGGCAACAAGAGCATAGTCCACAATTGTTGGGTCGTGCGAGACGTCCCCGCCGCCTTTTACTTAGGCAGTGACATTCTCAATCGCTTTGCCATTAGTTTGGACCTAATAAACTTCAAAGCTTGGTCCCGATTAGCGGATAATCCCATGGGCTTTGATGATCCAGAAAAAGCATTTAGGTCAGCTCAATTGCTACCTTATGCAGTTGAAATTCAGGTTAAAGAGGAAGTCACCATCCCAGAAAGGACCCGACAATTCTCCCTGGAAGTGAAAGTTAAAAGGGGACAAGAGTTGAAAAACCCTGATGCTTACATACATCTAAATGCTTCTTTCCAACAGCAAGGGTTGGGGGTAAACCCAACTCCATTAGTCAACATAGAACATGACACCATTCTAATAGAGGTGGATAACAGCGACTTAAAGAGTATTACTCTAGCCGCAGGCACCATTATTGGCATGGCGGTTGATGACCGACATTTCTCCATTGATCTTGTAAATGAACTGTTAGGACCAATCCCCAAGGACTGTGTTGACAGTGACAGTGAGGACAATACAACACCAGACAGGATTTTCACCCGGCATGGGGGGAACTTCCTGGTGTACACTTCCTGCCCCTATGGTAAGGAAGATGTGACGTGTGACTTCAGGAGGGATGAGGTGATCTTCCAGGTACATGAGGGCTGCCTTTCCCACCTGAAGCCTCCGGTCCAAATCAGCACTCTGACCAGGGACTTCTCCACCCAGCTGGAGGAGGCCGCGGAAATAGCCAAACCAGAAGTCTTTCCAGGCTTCAGGCAGATGGTGGAAGAGAGAGTCAACCTAGCTGATGCCTGTGTGACTCTGGAACAAAAGCAAAAGTTGAAACAAGTTTTCTTGGATTTCCAAGATCTCTTTGCGGTAGACTCATATGACTGTGGTCGCACTGACATCCACACAACAACAATCCCCACGGACCCTGGCATGACTCCTGTGTTTGTGAAGAAATATCGCTTGCCTCTCGCATCAATGGAGTCCCTTACTGAAATAATTAAGAACCTTGAGTCCCGGGGAATAATCCGTCCCGTCCACAGCACCTTCAATAATCCGGTGCTGGGAATATTGAAGCCAAACGGCCAGTGGAGACTCTGCGCCGACCTTAGGGAGCTCCACAAACGGGTCCATACTTCCCGATGGCCTCTGCCCTACATTGACCAAGGGCTGGCCCAGATTCAGGGGTCACAGGTATTCACTGCAATAGACCTGACCAATGGATACTGGACCGTGCCTGTCAGTAGGGAGGACCAATACAAGCTGGCTTTTACCTTTGGGGGCCAGCAGTACACATGGACCCGGACTCCCTTCGGATACCTCAACTCCGGCAATGAATTCAACATTTTTCTACACAAGGCCATGCCCGACTTGGGTGAAAGGGGTAACCTGGCTTATGTAGATGATGTCCTCATCAAAAGCTCAACTGTTGAGGAACACATAGCGGAGATCCGTTATGTTCTGAGACAGTTGAGGGCCGCCGGAGCAAAACTTTCCTTTCAGAAAGCACAGTGGTGTAAAACCCGTGTTAACTTCTTGGGGCATGAGATTACTCCTCAGGGTCTTTGTCCCCAGGAAAAGAAAGTGGAAGCACTTCAGAAACTGAAAGACCCCACAACTCTGCAGGAACTAAGGAGCCTCCTTGGACTGACTAATTACAGCAGAAAGTTCATTGAGGGCTACGCAGAGATCACCAGACCCCTGATTCATCTCCTGAAGGGGGGGGGTCAAGTGGGAATGGGGTCCAGAACAAGCCGAGGCAGTAAAACAACTCAAAAGAAGCCTCTCACAAGCGCCTTGCCTAGCTTACCCTGTCAGAAACAAGGAGTTCTTCCTGGAGACGGGGTTCTCTAATACGTGCTTGACGGCAGTATTATACCAAAAGCATGACAAGGTCAATAAAGTAATCTCCTATGCGAGCAAAACTTTATCCTCTGTGGAGGAAAAATTCAACGATTGTGAGAAGGCACTCCTGGCAACGGTGTGGGCATTGAAGAATTACCGCCCGTTTATCCAGGGGGAACACATCATAGTGGAGACTCCACACCAGCCTCTGCAATATCTCCAAAGTGACAGAATCCGGGCCGGAAATGTGAGTAACTCCCGAATTACTTCCTGGATTCTGTCAATGCAAGGCTTTCCTGTGGAGGTCCGATATGGCCAAAACAAGAAGAGTCCCCTCGCGCAAGGTCTGGCTGACTTGCATGATTGTGCCAGAGAAAACTGTCTCGAGGACGAGAGTCTAAAAATAAAGGACAACACGGAGGCATACCTTAATTCCCCACACAAAGTCTTTGAAGAGGACAAGTGTGAGGGAATGCCCACTGTCTATGTGGATGGATGCTCTTACCATGTTGACAACAACGGGGAGAAAGAACTGGTGGCCGGCGTAGGGAATGCATGGGTGAATGAGTTCCCAGAACCCTCCGCTGGATACAAAATTGGTCCCCGAAGTAGTCAGGTGGCAGAATTGATGGCTGTGCATCAGGCCATCCTCACTGCTGTCCAGCATCAACTCCACGAACTGGTCATAATCACAGATTCGGATTATGTACGGAACGGGTTCGTGGAGCACCTGGTTAATTGGAAAACCAGAGGCATGTTATGTGCTAACAACAAACCCTTGAAACATGGGAAGTTGATCCAAAACATTGATGATCTGGTCACCTCGAATGAGATGACCATCTATTGGAAAAAGATCAAGGGTCATTCCAAAGTAGAGGGACCAGACAAAACTGGAAATGACTTAGCTGATCAGCTGGCCAAAACCGGGGCCATCCAAGGGGATCTAATTGAGATTGAGTCCCTGTTGGGGGAAATCCAGGTCACTGCCATCACTAGGTCCCAGACAAATGCTCACAACGACCTTTCAATTGCACAATGGAGTAAGGAGACCCCTGATGCTGATTTGATTACTGCTCAGAAGGGGGATCCAATAATTGGTAAATTTTACCAGCACCTTGAGGACCCTGAGAACTTTCCCCTGACGGATACCGATTACATTGGGAAAGAGGACCTAAGAGTGTTGATGAAATGTCCAAAAATGTTCCGGATCCAAGACGGTTTGCTGGTAAGAAAATCCAAAGCTGGCCACGATCAGTGGGTGGTTCCTACCTCATTCCGAAGCCTGATGTTAAGTCACGCCCATGATGCGGCCACCGCCGGTCATAGGGGGTTTCACACAACATTGGAAATCTTAAGAGAGGTTGCATACTGGCCACACATGGGGCAGGACCTCGACCAATACTTGAAGGGTTGTCTTGTGTGTGCACAATTTCAGCCGACATCCCTCACACACCGGGCACCTTTACAAAAGCGGGGGATGACACTGCCATGGTCAGATTTACAAATCGACTTTGTAGGCCCTGTGATTCGCTCGGCTAGGGGGAATAAGTACATGTTGACTGTGACATGCTTGTTTACCAAGTGGGTGGAATGTCTCCCAGCCCCAAATTGCAAGGCGGAAACTGCAGCTGCCTTGATGATCAACCACATCTTTTCCCGTTTTGGTCTACCTCAAAGGATTGAGTCAGACAGAGGTAGCCACTTCACCAGTGAAGTAATGACAAAGATGTGGGAGATACTGGGGGTCAAGAGAAAGCTGCATATTGCTTATAGACCAGCTTCCTCTGGGGCAGTAGAGAGATATAACCGGACAATTGTGAGCATATTAAAGAAGTTTGTGGCAGATTCTGGGCCAAGTTGGGATATCCGATTACCTCTGGTCCTAATGGCTATCAGATCTACCCCTTCATCTGCAACCAAAATGTCACCATTTGAGTTGATGACTGGGCGCAAGATGGTGCTTCCTCAGCATTTGCTCTACAGGACCCAAGAGCAGACACTGATAAATGCCTCCACTACTCATGAGTATGTGGAGAATTTAAGGAAACACCTCCAACATGCTTTTGCTTATGCTCAGCGGAATCTAGAAAGATCAGCTGATAGCATGAAGACCCACTATGACCTGAAAACTTCCAGGAAGGAATATCAGGTGGGGGACCGGGTCTATCTATACAACTTCCAAAGGAACCAGGCCAAGCAGCGCAAATTTTTGCCTACATGGAAGGGACCCTTTGAGATCATCGACAAGATCTCCCCTGTGGCCTACAAAATCCACATCCCCAAAGGTCCTTTGGCAGCGGGGGAAGACAAGTGGGTCCACATAAACCAGTTGAAATGTTGCCATCCCAGGCACACTCTGCAACAACTGGAGGAATCCTCTGGAATCCTAGCGGGTACTGTCTCAGACTAATTCAGTTCCAACCATAAAACATACCACATCTAGTCTCTAAAATATTGTGATTTGCATGAAACTGTCTCTTAGTTATACTGTTTTTATTTTTTCAAAATAAGAATGTAATGTTTCGTGATGATGAAATGCATATGCTGCCCCACTATCTCAACAGTGGTGGAAAAACGTCTATGAGTAGGTATTGCCGCTCTTCCTTTGTCGTCCTAGGAGAAAGAAAACCTGGAGACGGGCCAAGAAGGGCGATCCGGAGACCAGGAACGAAGATCCAATGGGCCCAGTGGACCGCCCAATATTCCCATCAGGACCGGCGAGGAGAACCGATCGATCAGTACCGGATGGAGAAGAAGATGCTGAACTGTGCCATCTATTGGAAGAAGATGAGGAAACATCCCAGGTCTTGCGAGTCCCATTCGTGAAATAGAATGGCCATCGCAAGAGGGGGGCTTGTGGGATGTATTTACCCATGCATCCGAGCCATACCTCAAAACTGTGCAGTACTGACATGGAAAACATCATGATGGCCAGAGCTTCCCAGAAAATGCACAGGGAAATGCATGAAGAATAGGCTGCCACTCATTTTTGCCGATGTTATGGGCACAGAAGGACACTGCCTAAAACCACCATTGGACTACCCACACAGTAGTCTGAAACCATTGGGAATGGCAATGCTGATTGCCAAAAGCAAACCCATAACTGTTGGGAATTCATTTTCTTAAATCCCAAAAATGGGTGCAGTACCAGTACCCACCACTATCCAAAAGCCGGCGTTTTAAAACCACCAGATTTTGTAGAAAACTGAATAAATGAACCCAAAACAGGCCAAAGAAAGACTTACTGAGAGGTGGATCCAATGTAAAGTTATATTCTGAAGTGACTTGAAGGTTTATAACAAGACTGGCTGCGCTGTGGATTTCAGCAGTTTAAGTAAATTTGGACTGAAAGACACTAAAAAAAATCTAAATGTTTAAATTGACTGAGTGACCTACTTTTGAGTGTCACATAGGTTGCAATTGTTTAAATGTCATAGTTTTAAACTTAGAATCAGCCTTCTAGCTGCATATGTGAAAATGTTTAGTTTTATTTGAATGCAGAAACTGGGGAACAAAAAGTGACATTTTATCTGAAACCCGGCTTAAGGAACTGAATTCTGCCTGGCAACTACCCCAATCAGGAGTGAAACTTGAGTCACAGCTGTGTTCCCAGGCCTAGCTGCCCTTTTGCTGCTCACACTAAGGATATGCCATCTATCTGATAATTGAATTACCTGTGCTCTGCAGGAAAGTGAACAAAGCCCTGTCCTGGCTCAGGCAAAGGTTTTATTGGCAGGAGTCGTAAATGGTCGTAAAAAGTGGCTTCCTCCTGAGGAAAGGGGAGGGGCACTGCCTGTGAGAGCAAGCTGGCTTGGCAGAACTGGATAAACCAGTATTTCTACCTTGTGCTGAGAGGAAACCACACCCCTTTGGAGCCAGAACATAACTTTAAAAAGATGGATCATTCATAGAGCGGACATGTGAAAATGTTATAAATGATACCATAATTCTTGTGATTTTTCTGCCCACATTTTAAGAGGTTTTTCGACCCGGTGGCGTGTTCAGGGGGGTTTTAGCGGAAAAGTGGATATTACTCTAAATGTATGCATGTTAAAAATCTGAAACTTCATCAGTTAATGTCCATACTCCCTGCACACATGTATGTAAAGTTGGGTCAATGTCAGAAAGTGAAAAATCAGTTAAAAAGTCAATTATGTGCCATTTCTGAATGCAAGCTCTTAGAAACAGCAGATTTGGACAGAGACATGGCTAAATTCAGCCACACCATGTATATGTAATTTCAAGCAACTGTGTAACTGTGAAATATGTCTTTTATTATCAAATATAGAATGTGTGCAATCTGACAGAGGAGTGTCCTATCTGCAAGCCATAAAATGACATCCCTCTGACTCACAGTTCATTCCCCAATCAAATGATAAATGGAAGTTTGACCAATTAGAAGCTGAGAGAGAGGTAGGGTCAGTGATGCTAGAACACACCCACATTCTAAACACATAAAAGCAGACGGACAGGACAGATAGGGACCTTCAATTCCATCTGCAGCAGGACGCTCTGCCGGAAAAATCCATACTTTACCTCCATCAAACCTTCAGAGAGCAACATAGAGAGTTCAAATCCATCAGGCCAGACCAGAAGCAGAGTAGAGCTGACCTGTTAGCAGAACCAGAGAGAGCTGACCCAGATCACTGTGAAGTGCAGAGACCAGAGGCGAGTTTAAAACCTGACCAGATCCGTGATGAGGCCCATTTCACTCAAGAATATAGTGTGAGTACCTAGAAAACTGTGCAGAACCAATCTCCTAGTTAAAATAATATAATTCAATCCTATTTTAATCTAAGTAGAACTGTCTCCTAACTGTCACCTGTCATTTGTAAAGCTGTCACTTGTCACTTCCTAGTTGCAAGCTGCACTTGTCTTTTTGAACTTTAAAATTTCAAATTTGAAAAACGACCTTCACAAAATCGCTCATATCTCCGCAACCGTTTGTGCTAGAGACTTGCAGTAACTTTCATTTTGAAGCTGCGATCCTAGGCTTTCCTAGGACCCCAAAAGGATAGAGATAGTCATTGCGCTTCCTCTGTAATAGCGCTCGGCGCATCCGCGAATTTTGCCGCGATTTGCAAATTTCTCCACATGTAAAATCAGCTGCTGCTTGCCTTCCATTTGCCAGAAAATCGTTTGCCTCATAAAAACTATCCCTGAATCATTGCAAGAGTGAGCCTGAGCTAATATTAACTAGATACCATTCACCCTGAACCTCTGAAAGGGAATTAAAAGCATTTTCGCATATTTTTTAATTCATTGCCAGCACATATCAATGCAATTTGGGCCTGTGTTTTCAAACTTCTGTAGTCTAAGCTTGCTGGGGTGAACTGAATTACAGTTGATTGCATTTCTGAGAACTGTGTGCTTCCTTCCATTTCCTTGCATTGCATCAAGGGGGGGAGTGAATAGCCAGAGAAAAGTGATTACATTGTTTGGTTGAAATCATATTGAGTATTTTCTGTACTGCATTCATTGAATATTGCATCCACCTGAGCTTACATAAAGCATCCTCTACCACATTATACTTTTGTTCCTATTTACCAGTGTGCTACCTTATCCATTTCATGTCAACTCATTAGTGATTATAAGAAGTGTGTTAGTGCCAGATTCTCCGTTGTTAATCTTTATCATATCCGATTAAGTGTGATATTCAATTATTAATTTATTATAAAGTGTGATATATATATATATTTTAAATTATCAAATAAACCCTTTAAACTTGCAAAACAGAACTACTTCTTGGCTCAGTGGGGTCAGGGGGATTCCAAGAGAGGGGTGTTATATAGGGGTAGTCATCCAGAACGCATGAACTGGACATAAAGATATATCAATAAGGGTTTTCATTCAGTATTATAGACTAGGCGTTGACTTAGCTGTAGTGTTGAATTGAATCCTCTTACATGACACATTGGACAATGTCGGTAGTGTTATCTGCGCTACGCTTGATGCCGGTAAGGGCTTTTTGGGAACCATTTGCGGCTTGGCGCTAGATACCTTACCACCATGGCGTAAAGCTCGTGCCTGCAAAGTCGTAATAGTCCTCTGTTAGCGGACTGGTGCCAGCACAGACACGCTATTTGCGTCATGCCGGTAAGGGACGTTACTTACTTCCAAACTCGGAATGAGGCCCATTGTCTTCAGACTGGCCCATCACTTGGTTGTTAATAATAGGCTTATTTGTTGACTGAACTTCAGAGGCCATTACCAAAATAATGTTGCCAATAGAGCTGTCATTATTGAGAGATTTATCATTACTTCCCATATTGCTGGGCTGCACATGCCATGTCACACCGTCATTAACACTTTCGTGAATCCTCACCCACAGCTTTAGGAGGATTTTCATGGCTAATTGTTTGGTTGCAACAAACAGTTGTATCTCAGCCATGGACTCTGATGTCACTTTCAAGTACAGATTTGTCTACAGACATGGACTGAGGAAACAGATTAGGTTGATACTCTATTACAATTAGTATTGGGTAAGTCAATATTTTTTAGCACTTTGGTGATATTGACAGAGCATGTTGGAATTGGTGCATCAACTACTGCAGCCGCACTCCGTTGCAATGAATGACATAGCTCTAATTGCGAGTTATTGTCAACATTGATGTAGTTGGAGTTGTCTAGAA
This sequence comes from Ambystoma mexicanum, assembly GCF_040938575.1. Lineage (NCBI taxonomy): Eukaryota > Metazoa > Chordata > Amphibia > Caudata > Ambystomatidae > Ambystoma > Ambystoma mexicanum. Next base: position 303,020,904 of record NC_090933.1, read on the forward strand.
CTTTGTGCATAGCAGTCGGAGACTCGGATACAATATGGTTTTCGCTGTGTATTTGATATTCAGGCTAGAAGCACCCAAAGAAGAAAGTGCCTACAAAAAGAGAGAAGAGAATGATTATCTGATGATCCCCGTCCATGTATTGTTTCTCCAAGTGATGATCCCTGTCAATTTTCAGTTTCTCCGACTACTAGTCAGGTTGTGAAAAAGTAATTTTAACACTGCCATGGGACAACACAGCGACAACAGTGGACCCCCTGAGATCTCACAAGCTTGACCATTCTCCAGAAACTCAACTTCGCCTACGTTCTGCAATACATGATGCAATGCATTTCCCCTCTAAAAGTATGGGAAATGTTATTGCCAAAGTCTGGTCTAACTCTAAGCTGGGTGTATAGGGAACAAACGCCAATAACAACTGGCAAACTTTTAAGGAGAGAATCATTTGTGACTTGGTCAAATATGAAAGTGTCATGGATTTACAGGTTTGGGTTGACTCCTTCGATAAGACAATGCCACTGCTAGTTAGGATGAATAGAAAGTAAAAAAAAAGAGATAACAGTATAACACAGCTAGCTACCAATAAGGCAAAGGCAAGCTGCCAAATTGATCTGAAGCATGCTACCAATTTACTGGTTACTAATTAAGTTTTTCAGGGGTCAGTCCTTAGTGCAATTACATGGAATGGTTCCATCACCCCAACTTGTGAGGTGACATGAGACACTTCTAAACCCTCGGAACCCAGGAAGCCCGTGAATAATTTGTCTTGTCCCTCACTGAGTAGGAACCTACGTATCCGAAAGTTTTCAATGCAAGAGATCATGGATCCATTTCTAAAGGGACTGACTGCGGACCGGAGAAAGATGGTCATTGTGAATGTTAACAAACTGGAAAAACCTGAGCTGAGAGAAGCTTTGCAGCACTAAGTCTTGGCTTGCTTATGACCTAAAATTGGAAAAAAGTCGTATCAGAACCATGTACCTTCGATTTTTGCAGAGTCCAAATCAAGGGGTGGTTCTTGATCAACAGCTCAGACTGTATTGTTAAAGGCTGTGGCTGTAGCAATCTTCCATCCATTTTGAATAGTTGTAAATAGATGAGAAAACGGTAATCTAATACGGAGTTAAGACTTGTACTTTTTTTGTTGCTTTGTCTGTATTGCTATGGTTTATGTTGAATTGTTTGTCATATTGTAGCACTCAAAGCCCTATGGGTGAGTTGGTGCTTTATACAAATTAAATACTGTAAGTGACTCCAATCAAGCAATCCCACTAAGTCAGTGCCTTGTCTGGGATGCCCAAGGGAAGCTCTTATTTATATATTTTTATGGCAAGTTATAATCTGGATGATGAACCCTTGTATAACACCCCTCTCTTAGAATCCCCCTTGACCCCACTGAGCCAAGAAGTAGGCTTGTTTTGCAAACTTAAAAGGTTTATTGAAAAATTAAACAATATATATATATATATATATATATATATATATATATATATATATATATATATATCACACTTGTATAAATAAATTGATAATGGATAGCACACTTGTGAATATGAGCAGTAATCAGCAATAGGTAACCCTACAGTAGCACAATCAATAAGGAGTTGGTATAAGATGGATAAGGCAGCAAAAATACTTTTATGGTTTCAAGGGAAAAGCAATGAGGAATAAAATGCAGTACGGAAATAACTTGATATGATTTTAGCAAAAGATAATATAATCACTTTTTCTCTGGCAATTCACTCCCCTCCCCTATGCAATGTAAGAAATGGAAGGAGAGCACACAGTCTTCAAGAATCCCAACAAATCACACTTTATAATGCAATACACAGTTCCAGTTCCCCCAGCAAGCTTAGAGAAAAACAGGTATGAGTTTTAAACACAGGCAAATTACTTTAATGTGGTTTGCAGGGAAGTGAAAAGGTGCTAAAATTGCTTTTAATTCCCTCTAGAGGTTCAGGGTAGGTGATGGCTACTTTATATTAGTTCAGGCTCACTTTAGCAATGCTCTATGTGTAACCAGCAGGTTAAAACAAATTTTAGCAAAGGAAAGCAAAAAGCTGCTGATTTTTACATGTGGCTGAAATTGTGCAAAATGTCAAATCGCGGCAAATTTACTCGCGAGCTATAAGGAGTAGGAAGGTTCCTAGCACAAACGGTTCCGGAGATACGGACGATTTTGTGAAAGTAGTTTTTCGGATTTGAAATTTTAAAGCTCAGAATGGCAGATGACAGTTTTCAGTTTTAAAGATGACAGAATGACACGATTCTAGGAGGCAGTTCTAATAGGCTAAAATAGTTTGGATTAGATTATTTTAAACTAAGAGATTGGTTTTGGCACAATGAGTACTCAACTATATTTTTGAAATAAGCCATCAAGGTCTGGTCAGGTTGGACGGGACTTCCGGCGGGGGGTTCTGAACAGCGGTCTGGTCTCTGGTTCTGCTCTCAGCACTGCACAGTTCTGGTCTCTCTGGATCTCTGGTCTCTCTGGATCTCTGGTCTCTCAGGATCTCTGGTCTCTGGAGGTTGATGGATTTGAAGTCTGGAGTCTCCCGGCAAAGTGTCCCGCAAGAAAGTGGAAAGTGAAAACCCTACCTGGGTTTCAGTGGCCCTTTTTATGTGTTTTGAAAATGGGTGTGTGCCTGGGCATAGCTAAGCCTGCCCCTCTCACTTATCATTGGCCAAGCTTTCCTCTCTCCCTTGATTGGGGGGAAGAAATGGAGTATCAGAGTGATGCTGTAGGTTTTATGGTTAGAGGAACCTCCCCTTGTCAAATTGCACACAAATCTATTTCTGACCCAGATACATATTTATCTATGGACCATTTTTCTCATATTATAGGTCCAGTTAACATATTTTCTGTAGCACCAAACCATCCGATCCCTGCCTTTGTACGATGTTGTGTCTACTGATGACAGAATTCTCCCCTTTTCATCCAGATAACGACCTCTAAACCTTTCCAGATTTTACACAAATGTGCACCAGGGATATGGGTTACAGATGACAAAGTGTCAGATTTTTAACATGCATACATTTGGAGTAACAATCTTTTTTCCGCTACTATCCCCAAGAACATCCCACAGGGTCCTAACACCTCTTAAAATGTGCACAGAAAAATCACAAGAATAATGATATTATTTATATAATTTTGACAGGTCCGTACTATGAATTATCCATCTTTTTAAAATTATGCCCTGGTCAAAAAGGGGTGTGGCTTCCCACCTCACATGGTGGAATAACTGGTTTATCCACTTCCCCCAAGCTCAGCTGGCTCTCACAGGCACTGCCCCTCCCAGTTTCTCCCAAGAGGAAGCCATTTTAAGACCCCCCCATATAACATTTGCCTGAGCCAAAGAAGGCCCATTGTTCAGTTCCCTGCAGTCCCCAGCTGCCACTCCCCTTTCAATTAACAAGGCCATGTGATCTCCTTTTGGTGGGGCTAGCAGGATGCAGCCAGGCCTGGGAAGAGTTGTTGAGCCAGTTCAACTCCTGTCGGGGGTAGTTGTCAGGCAGAATTCAGCTAAATGTCACTTTAGTTCCCAGTTTTCTACATTCAAATCCAACTTACATGCAGCTATTTTTTATATATACATGAAATAATGACTTCCTTCAAGTCATTTCAGAATATAGTTTTACATTGTATCCACCTCTTAGCAAGTCTTTCCTTGGCCTGGTTTCGGTTCATTTGTTCAGTTTTACACAAAAGTCTGGTGGTTTTAAAACGCCGGCTTTCTGATAGTGGTGAGCACCGGTACTGCATCCATTTTTGTTATTAAGAACATGAATTCCCCACAGTTCTAGGTTGCTTTTGGCAATCAGCATTGCCATTCCCAATGGTTTCAGGCTACTGTGCGTGTAGCCCAATGGTGGTTTTAGGCGGTGCCCACCTGTGCTCACAACATAGGCAAAATGGGTGGCAGCCTATTCTTCATATTTTCCCTGTGCACTCTCTGGGGAGTTCTGGCCATCATGATGTTTTCCATGCCAGTACTGCACAGTTTTATGGTAGGGCTTGGATGCATGGGTAAAAACATCCCACAATACAATACAATATAATCCCAAGCGAAACTTCTTCTTTATTTACTTGCTTTTGTACATGTTCATATTTTCATCTTACCTGCCTAAATTCAAATAAAACATCTCTTTTTTTGGAACACGGTATTCACATTCCTCCATTAAATGTTTCTGGTGCCACATACAACACACCAAAAGTTGTGTCTTGACAGCTTTACCACACATTTTTATAGGAAATGGCAGGACAGACAAGTGGAACAACAAAGTTCTTAGCTTGTTGCGTGTACCTGATGACAGTGCAAGGAGAGATTGTTTGCAATTGAGTGATACTTAAACTGAGGAAAATTATCAACTTTGCAAATCTTTGCTTGAAAATTGCTCTGCATTTGCACACTGACACGTATTTCTATTTACAATATAATACTCCTGTCCTTAATCCATAACTCAACATCACACATAAACGGAACGAATGAGTAACATACAATTAAGATTTCTCGCAAAATCACAACCTTCAAACTGTTGGCAGGCGCATCGTACACCAGTGATTGTCGAAAATAGCCAAACAAGCAATACTTCAATCAGCGTCTATATATATATATATATATATATATATATATATATATATATATATATATATATATTACATGGCCACGGTAGTGGCCATGTAGTTATGGTTAAGTTGCTGTTTCCATAGGAAGAGAACTTTTTGGGTGGCTTATAACTTCGCTCTCCCTGTACGGATCCTCACCAAACTTTGCAAAAAAAGTAGTTGGGTCACTCTGAATTTTTTTGCAAAGTTTGGTGAGGATTCGCCCAGGGGTGGCAAAGTTATAGGGGGTGTCCCAAAACTTTTTTTTTTCCCATAGACATAATGGGAAAAAACTTTGCTCACGCCTACAGCCCAAACCGCTGGACGGATTTACACCAAATTAGCGGCAGGAGCAGCGGCTTGGTCCCGAAAGCGTGCTTTGCTTTATTTGGTGTAAATCCGTCCAGTAGTTTTTAAAAAAATGACAAAAATGTAAGTGAAAAAAATTAGTGATATCTGTGTTTGCTTCGCGGACACACTTCCCTGTTTGCTCCGCGGACAGGACGGTGATTGGGGCAGCAGCTTGCGTGATGTCCGCGGACATCTGATGTGCTCTCTCATTGGATGCGTGGAAGCGTGCAGTGCGTCTGGCTTCAGAGACGCCCGCCATCTTTGTTCCTCGCATGAGAGGCTTTGTATCCTGCCTGCACAGTAAGTCCCCCACCCCCGCTCATGCCCGTGTCTGTCTCCTGTTCCTCCCACCTCTTGCCCCGTGTGTCTTTCTCCCTTACGCCCACCCCCTGCTCATGTCCGTGTTGTCTCTCCCCACCCGCCGCCCGCTCATGTCTGTGTTGTCTCTCCCCACCCGCCGCCCGCTCATGTCCGTGTTGTCTCTCCCCACCCGCCGCCCGCTCATGTCCGTGTTGTCTCTCCCCACCTGCCGCCCGCTCATGTCCGTGTTGTCTCTCCCCACCTGCCGCCCGCTCATGTCCGTATGTCTCTCCCCACACGCCGCCCACCCCCGCTCATGTCTGTATGTCTCTCACCACCCGCCGCCCACCCCCCGCTCATGTCCATGTGTCTCTCCCCCTCCCGCCCACCCACCGCTCATGCCCCGTGTGTCTCTCCCCCTCCCGCCCACCCCCCGCTCATGCCCCGTGTGTCTCTCTCCCTCCCGCCCCCCCGCTCATGCCCCGTGTGTCTCTCCCCCTCCCGCCCACCCACCGCTCATGCCCCGTGTGTCTCTCCCCCTCCCGCCCACCCCCCGCTCATGCCCCATGTGTCTCTCCCCCTCCCGCCCACTCCCCGCTCATGCCTCGTGTGTCTCTCCCCCTCCCGCCCACCCCCCGCTCATGCCTCGTGTGTCTCTCCCCCTCCCGCCCACCACCCGCTTGTTGCCTCGTGTGTCTGTCTCCCTCCCCCCCGCCCCCGCTCTTGCCCCGTGTGTCTGTCTCCCTCCCCCCCACCCCCGCTCTTGCCCCGTGTGTCTTTCCCCCTCCCGCCCACCCCCGCTCTTGCCCGTGTGTCTTTCCCCCTCCCGCCCACCCCCGCTCTTGCCCCATGTGTCTTTCCCCCTCCCGCCCACCCCCGCTCTTGCCCCATGTGTCTTTCCCCCTCCCGCCCACCCCCGCTCTTGCCCCGTGTCTCTTTCCCCCTCCTGCCACCCCCGCTCTTGCCCCGTGTGTCTTTCCCGCTCTTGCCCCGTGTGTCTTTCCCGCTCTTGCCCCGTGTGTCTTTCCCGCTCTTGCCCCGTGTGTCTTTCCCCCTCCCGCCCACAACCGCTCTTGCCCCGTGTGTCTTTCCCCCTCCCGCCCACCCCCGCTCTTGCCCCGTGTGTCTTTCCCCCTCCCGCCCACCCCCGCTCTTGCCCCCTCCCGCCCACCCCCCGCTCTTGCCCCGTGTGTCTTTCCCCCTCCCGCCCACCCCCGCTCTTGCCCCATGTGTCTTTCCCCCTCCCGCCCACCCCCGCTCTTGCCCCATGTGTCTTTCCCCCTCCCGCCCACCCCCGCTCTTGCCCCATGTCTCTTTCCCCCTCCTGCCACCCCCGCTCTTGCCCCGTGTGTCTTTCCCGCTCTTGCCCCGTGTGTCTTTCCCGCTCTTGCCCCGTGTGTCTTTCCCGCTCTTGCCCCGTGTGTCTTTCCCCCTCCCGCCCACAACCGCTCTTGCCCCGTGTGTCTTTCCCCCTCCCGCCCACCCCCGCTCTTGCCCCGTGTGTCTTTCCCCCTCCCGCCCACCCCCGCTCTTGCCCCCTCCCGCCCACCCCCCGCTCTTGCCCCGTGTGTCTTTCCCCCTCCCGCCCACCCCCGCTCTTGCCCCGTGTGTCTTTCCCCCTCCCGCCCACCCACCGCTCATGCCCCGTGTGTCTCTCCCCCTCCCGCCCACCCCCCAATCATGCCCCGTGTGTCTCTCTCCCTCCCGCCCCCCCGCTCATGCCCCGTGTGTCTCTCCCCCTCCCGCCCACCCACCGCTCATGCCCCGTGTGTCTCTCCCCCTCCCGCCCACCCCCGGCTCATGCCCCATGTGTCTCTCCCCCTCCCGCCCACCCCCCGCTCATGCCTCGTGTGTCTCTCCCCCTCCCGTCCACCCCCCGCTCATGCCTCGTGTGTTTCTCCCCCTCCCGCCCACCCCCCGCTTGTTGCCTCGTGTGTCTGTCTCCCTCCCCCCCGCCCCTGGTCTTGCCCCGTGTGTCTGTCTCCCTCCCCCCTACCCCCGCTCTTGCCCCGTGTGTCTTTCCCCCTCCCGCCCACCCCCGCTCTTGCCCGTGTGTCTTTTCCCCTCCCGCCCACCCCCGCTCTTGCCCCATGTGTCTTTCCCCCTCCTGCCCACACCCGCTCTTGCCCCATGTGTCTTTCCCCCTCCCGCCCACCCCCCCTCTTGCCCCGTGTCTCTTTCCCCCTCCTGTCACCCCCGCTCTTGCCCCGTGTGTCTTTCCCGCTCTTGCCCTGTGTGTCTTTCCCGCTCTTGCCCCGTGTGTCTTTCCCGCTCTTGCCCCGTGTGTCTTTCCCCCTCCCGCCCACCCCCGCTCTTGCCCCGTGTGTCTTTCCCCCTCCCGCCCACCCCCGCTCTTGCCCCCTCCCGCCCACCCCCCGCTCTTGCCCCGTGTGTCTTTCCCTCTCCCGCCCACCCCCCGCTCTTGCCCCGTGTGTCTTTCCCCCTCCCGCCCACCCCCCGCTCTTGCCCCGTGTGTCTTTCGCCCTCCCGCCAACCCCCCGCTCTTGCCCCGTGTCTCTTTCCCCCTCCCGCCCACCCCAGCTCATGCCCCGTGTCTGTCTCCTGTTGCCCCCCACCTCCCGCTCATGCCCCGTGTCTCTCTGTTGTTCCCCCCACCCCCTACTCATGCCCTGTGTCTCTCTCCTGTTGCCCCCCACTGCCCGCTCATGCCCCGTGTCTGTCTCCTGTTGCCCTCCACCCACCCGCTCCTGCCCCGTGTCTCTCTGTTGCTCCCCCCACCCCCCGCTCCTGCCCCGTGTCTGTCTCCTGTTGCCGTCCACCCCCTGCTCCTGCCCCGTGTCTCTCTGTTGTTCCCCCCACCCCCCGCTCATGCCCCGTGTCTGTCTCCTGTTCCCCACACCCCCCGCTCATGCCCCGTGTCTGTCTCCTGTTGCCCTCCACCCACTGCTCCTGCCCTGTGTCTCTCTGTTGTTCCCCCCACCCCCCGCTCATGCCCCGTGTCTCTCTCCTGTTGCCCCCTACGCCCCGCTCATGCCCCGTGTCTGTCTCCTGTACCCCCCACCCCCCTCTCATGCCCCGTGTCTGTCTCCTGTTCTCCCCACCCCCCCCTCATGCCCCGTGTCTGTCTCCTGTTCTCCCCACCCCCCGCTCATGCCCCGTGTCTGTCTCCTGTTGCCCTCACCCCCCGCTCATGCCCCGTGTCTGTCTCCTGTTGCCCTCCACCCCCCGCTCCTGCCCCGTGTCTCTGTCCTGTTGCCACCCACCCCCCGCTCATGCCCCGTGTCTGTCTCCTCTTGCTCCCACCCATGCCCCGTGTCTGTCTCCTGTAGCCCCCCATTCCGCGCTCATCCCCGTGTCTGTCTCCTGTTGCCCCCCACACACCCGCTCATGCCCCGTGTCTGTCTCCTGTTGCCCCCACCCGCTCGCTCATGCCCCGTGTCTGTCTCCTGTTCTCCCCATCCCCCGCTCATGCCCCGTGTCTGTCTCCTGTTCCTCCCATCCCCGCTCATGCCCTGTGTCTGTCTCTTGTTGCCGCTCACCCCCCGCTTATGCCCCGTGTCTGTCTCCTTTTCTCCCCACCCCCCGCTCATCCTCGGTGTCTGTCTCCTGTTCCCCCCCACCCCCGCTCATGCCCCGTGTCTGTCTCCTGTTGCCCCCCACCCCCCGCTCATGCCCCGTGTCTGTCTCCTGTTGCCCCCCACCCCCCGCTCATGCCCCGTGTCTGTCTCCTGTTGCCCCCCATCCCCCGCTCATGCCCCGTGTCTGTCTCCTGTTGCCCCCCACCCCCTGCTCATGCCCCGTGTCTGTCTCTGTTGATCCCCCCACCCCCGCTCATGCCCCTTGTCTGTCTCCTGTTGCCCCCACCCCCCGCTCATGCCCCGTGTCTCTCTCCTGTTGCCCCCCACCCCCTGCTCATGCCCCGTGTCTGTCTCCTGTACCCCCCCACCCCCGCTCTTGCCCCGTGTGTCTGTCTCCCTCCTGCCCACCCCCGCTCTTGTCCCATGTGTCTGTCTCCCTCCCGCCCACCCCCGCTCTTGGCCCGTGTGTCTGTCTCCCTCCCGCCCACCCCCGCTCTTGGCCCATGTGTCTGTCTCCCTCCTGCCCACCTCCGCTCTTGGCCCGTGTGTCTGTCTCCCTCCCGCCCACCCCCGCTCTTGACCCCATGTCTCTTTCCCCCTCCCGCCCACCCCCGCTCTTGGCCCCGTGTCTCTTTCCCCCTCCCACCCACCCCCGCTCTTGACCCCATGTCTCTTTCCCCCTCCCGCCAACCCCCGCTCTTGGCCCGTGTCTCTTTCCCCCTCCCGCCCACCCCCGCTCTTGGCCCGTGTCTCTTTCCCCCTCCCGCCCACTCCTGCTCTTGGCCCCGTGTCTCTTTCCCCCTCCTGCCCACCCCCGCTCTTGGCCCAGTGTCTCTTTACCCCTCCCGCCCACCCCCGCTCTTGGCCCCGTGTCTCTTTCCCCCTCCCGCCCACCCCCGCTCTTGGCCCAGTGTCTCTTTCCCCCTCCCGCCCACCCCCGCTCTTGGCCTCGTGTCTCTTTCCCCCTCCCGCCCACCCCCGCTCTTGGCCCCGTGTCTCTTTCCCCCTCCCGCCCACCCCCGCTCTTGGCCCCGTGTCTCTTGCCCCCTCCCGCTCTTGGCCCCTTGTGTCTTCGCCCCTCCCGCCCACCGCTCATGCCCCATGTCTCTCTCCCTACCACCCACCCCCCCTCATGCCCCGTGTCTGTTTCCTGTTCCCCTCCACACCCCGCTCATGCCCCGTGTCTGTGTCCTGTTCCCCCCCACCCCATGCTCATGCCCCGTGTCTATCTCCTGTTGCCCCCCACCCTCCCACTCATGCCCCGTGTCTGTCTCCTGTTCCCCCCACCCGCTCATGCCCCGTGTCTGTCTCCTGTTCCCCCATACGCTCATGCTCCGTGTCTCTCTCTTGTTGCCCCCCACACCCCCTGCTCATGCCCCGTGTCTTTTTCCTGTTCCTCCCACCCCCGCTCATGCCCCGTGTCTGTTCTCCCCACCCCCCGCTCATGCCCCATGTCTGTCTCCTGTTCCCCCACCCCTCGCTCATGCCCCGTGTCTGTCTCCTGTTCCCCCCACCCCCCGCTCATGCCCTGTGTCTGTCCTGTTGCCCCTCACTCCCCGCTCATGCCCCGTGTCTGTCTCCTGCTGGCCCCACCCCCGCTTATGCCCCGTGTCTGTCTCCTGCTGCCCCCGCTCATGCCCCGTGTCTGTCTCCTGTTGCTCCCACCCCCGCTCATGCCCTGTGTCTGTCTCCTGTTGCCCCCCACCCCCCGCTCATGCCCCTTGTCTGTCTGCTGCTGCCCCCCGCTCATGCCCCGTGTCTGTCTCCTGTACCCCCCACCGCCCGCTCATGCCCCGTGTCTGTCTCCTGTTGCCCCCCACCCCCCTCTCATGCCCCGTGTCTGTCTCCTGTTCTCCCCACCCCCCGCTCATGCCCCGTGTCTGTCTCCTATTGCCCTCACCCCCCGCTCATGCCCCGTGTCTGTCTCCTGTTGCCCCCCACCCCCCGCTCCTGCCCCGTGTCTCTGTCCTGTTGCCACCCACCCCCCGCTCATGCCCCGTGTCTGTCTCCTCTTGCTCCCACCCATGCCCCGTGTCTGTCTCCTGTAGCCCCCCACTCCGCGCTCATCCCCGTGTCTGTCTCCTGTTGCCCCCCACACCCCCGCTCATGCCCCGTGTCTGTCTCCTGTTGCCCCCACCACCTCGCTCATGCCCCGTGTCTGTCTCCTGTTCTCCCCATCCCCCGCTCATGCCCCGTGTCTGTCTCATGTTCCTCCCATCCCCGCTCATGCCCTGTGTCTGTCTCTTGTTGCCGCTCACCCCCCGCTTATGCCCCGTGTCTGTCTCCTGTTCTCCCCACCCCCCGCTCATCCTCCGTGTCTGTCTCCTGTTCCCCCCCACCCCCGCTCATGCCCCGTGTCTGTCTCCTGTTGCCCCCCACCCCCCGCTCATGCCCCGTGTCTGTCTCCTGTTGCCCCCCACCCCCCGCTCATGCCCCGTGTCTGTCTCCTGTTGACCCTCACCCCCCGCTCATGCCCCGTGTCTGTCTCCTGTTGCCCCCCACCCCCTGCTCATGCCCCGTGTCTGTCTCTGTTGATCCCCCCACCCCCGCTCATGCCCCTTGTCTGTCTCCTGTTGCCCCCCACCCCCTGCTCATGCCCCGTGTCTGTCTCCTGTACCCCCCCACCCCCGCTCTTGCCCCGTGTGTCTGTCTCCCTCCCGCCCACCCCCGCTCTTGCCCCATGTGTCTGTCTCCCTCCCGCTCACCCCCGCTCTTGCCCCATGTGTCTGTCTCCCTCCCGCCCACCCCCGCTCTTGGCCCGTGTGTCTGTCTCCCTCCCGCCCACCCCCGCTCTTGGCCCATGTGTCTGTCTCCCTCCTGCCCACCCCCGCTCTTGGCCCGTGTGTCTGTCTCCCTCCCGCCCACCCCCGCTCTTGACCCCATGTCTCTTTCCCCCTCCCGCCCACCCCCGCTCTTGGCTCCGTGTCTCTTTCCCCCTCCCGCCCACCCCCGCTCTTGACCCCATGTCTCTTTCCCCCTCCCGCCCACCCCCGCTCTTGGCCCGTGTCTCTTTCCCCCTCCCACCCACCCCCGCTCTTGGCCCGTGTCTCTTTCCCCCTCCCGCCCACCCCTGTTCTTGGCCCCGTGTCTCTTTCCCCCTCCTGCCCACCCCCGCTCTTGGCCCCGTGTCTCTTTCCCCCTCCCGCCCACCCCCGCTCTTGGCCCCGTGTCTCTTTCCCCCTCCCGCCCACCCCCGCTCTTGGCCCAGTTTCTCTTTCCCCCTCCCGTCCACCCCCACTCTTGGCCTCTTGTCTCTTTCCCCCTCCCGCCCACCCCCGCTCTTGGCCCCGTGTCTCTTTCCCCCTCCCGCCCACCCCCGCTCTTGGCCCCGTGTCTCTTGCCCCCTCCCGCTCTTGGCCCCTTGTGTCTTCCCCCCTCCCTCCCACCGCTCATGCCCCATGTCTCTCTCCCTACCACCCACCCCCCCTCATGCCCCGTGTCTGTTTCCTGTTCCCCTCCACACCCCGCTCATGCCCCGTGTCTGTGTCCTGTTCCCCCCACCCCATGCTCATGCCCCGTGTCTATCTCCTGTTGCCCCCCACCCTCCCGCTCATGCCCCGTGTCTGTCTCCTGTTCCCCCCACCCGCTCATGCCCCGTGTCTGTCTCCTGTTCCCCCCATACGCTCATGCTCCGTGTCTCTCTCTTGTTGCCCCCCACACCCCCTGCTCATGCCCCGTGTCTTTTTCCTGTTCCTCCCACCCCCGCTCATGCCCCGTGTCTGTTCTCCCCACCCCCCGCTCATGCCCCATGTCTGTCTCCTGTTCCCCCACCCCTCGCTCATGCCCCGTGTCTGTCTCCTGTTCCCCCCACCCCCCGCTCATGCCCTGTGTCTGTCCTGTTGCCCCTCACCCCCCGTGTCTGTCTCCTGCTGGCCCACCCCCCGCTTATGCCCCGTGTCTGTCTCCTGCTGCCCCCGCTCATGCCCCGTGTCTGTCTCCTGTTGCTCCCACCCCCGCTCATGCCCCGTGTCTGTCTCCTGTTGCCCCTCACCCCCCGCTCATGCCCCGTGTCTCTCCTGTTGCCCCCACCCCCCGCTCATGCCCCGTGTCTGTCTGCTGCTGCCCCCCACCCCCCGCTCATGCCCCGTGTCTGTCTCCTGTTGCCCCCCACCCCCCGCTCATGCCCCGTGTCTGTCTCCTGTTGCCCCCCACCCCCTGCTCATGCCCCGTGTCTGTCTCCTGTTGCCCTCCACCCCCCGCTCCTGCCCCATGTCTGTCTCTGTTGTTCCCCCCACCCCCCGCTCATGCCCCATGTCTGTCTCCTGTTCCCCCCACCCCCTGCTCATGCCCTGTGTCTCTCTCCTGTTGCCCCCCACCCCCGCTCATGCCCCATGTCTGTCTCCTGTACCCCCTACCGCCCGCTCATGCCCCGTGTCTGTCTCCTGTTGCCCCCCCCGCTCATGCCCCGTGTCTGTCTCCAGTTCCCCCACCCGCTCAAGTCCCGTGTCTCTCTCCTGTTGCCCCCCACCCCCCGCTCATGCCCCGTGTCTGTCTCCTGTTGCCCCCCACCCCTCTCTCATGCCCCGTGTCTGTCTCCTGTTCTCCCCACCCCCTGCTCATGCTCCGTGTCTGTCTCCTGTTCCCCCCCACCCCCTGCTCATGCCCCGTGTCTGTCTCCTGTTGCCATCACCCCCCGCTCATGCCCCATGTCTGTCTCCTGTTGCCCCCCACCCCCCGCTCCTGCTCTGTGTCTCTCTCCTGTTGCCCCCACCCCCCGCTCATGCCCTGTGTCTGTCTCCTGTTCCCCCCACCCCCGCTCATGCCCCGTGTCTCTCGCCTGTTCCCCCCACCCCCCGCTCATGCCCCGTGTCTCTCTCCTGTTGCCCCCACCCCCTGCTCATGCCCCGTGTCTGTGTCCTGTACCCCCCACCCCCCGCACATGCTTGTGTCTGTCTCCTGTACCCCCCCACTCCCCCGCTCATGCTCCATGTCTGTCTCCTGTTGCCGCCCCTGCTCATGCCCCGTGTCTGTCTCCTGTTCCCCCCACCCGCTCATGTCCCGTGTCTCTCTCCTGTTGCCCCCCACCCCCTGCTCATGCCCCGTGTCTGTCTCCTGTACCCCCACCCCCCCGCTCATGTCCCGTGTCTCTCTCCTGTTGCCCCCCACCCCCTGCTCATGCCCCGTGTCTGTCTCCTGTACCCCCCCACCCCCCGCTCATGCCCCATGTCTCTCTCCTGTTGCCCCCCACTACCCCGCTCATGCCCCGTGTCTGTCTTCTGTACCCCCCAACCCCGGCTCATGCCCCGTGTCTGTCTCCTGTTCCCCCCACCCCCCGCTCATGCCCCGTGTGTGTCTCCTCTTGCTCCCACCCATGCCCCGTGTCTGTCTCCTGTTGCCCCCCACCCCCTGCTCATGCCCCGTGTCTGTCTCCTGTTGCCCCCCACCCCCCGCTCATGCCCCGTGTCTCCCTCGTGTTCCCCCCACCCCCGCTCATGCCCCGTGTTTCCCTCGTGTTACCCCCCTCTCATGCTCTGGGTCACCCTCGTGTTCCCCCCCACCCCCTGCTCATGCCCCTTGTCTCTCTCCTTTCCTCCCCACCCCCGCTCATGTCCCGTATGTGCCCTGTACCCCCCCGCTCATGCCCTGTGTCTCCCTCGTGTTCCTCCCCACCCCCTGCTCATACCCCGTGACTCCCTCATGTTCCTCCCCACCCGCTGCTCATGCCCCGTGTCTCTCTCGTGTTCCCCCCACTACCGCTCATGCCCTGTGTTTCCTTCCTTTTCCCCCCACCCCCTGCTCATGCCCCGTTTGTACCCTGTTCCCTCTCACCCCCCGCTCATGCCCATGTGTCTCCCCTGTGCCCCCCCAACCCCGCTCATGCGCCGTTGTGTTCTTTATACACCCCGTCTTCCCTTTCCATGGTGGCCATCTTGGTAAAAGATGTTCCTTCCTACACCGAGACGCCGCAGGCGTCCCGGCGTAGGAAGGAAAATCTTTTTGTTTTTTTACCACCCGGCATTCCCACTTTGAGGACATAAGATGTTAGTGGTCTTCATCTATTGAAAAGGATGTTATGGTCACGTTGTACTAATAAAAACCTTTAAAATGTAGTTAAAAAAAATGTTACAGGGACGTTATGGTTAAGTTGCACTAATAAAAACCTATGAAATTCAATGAAAAACCTTTGTTAAAGGGACGTTATGGTTAAGTTGCGCTACTAAAAACCTATGAAATTCAGGGAAAAAACTTTGTTAAAGGGACGTTATGGTAAAGTTGCGCTACTAAAAACCTATGAAATTCAGTGAAAAAACTTTGTCAAAGGAACGTTATGGTTCCAAGTAAAACCGGAAAACCCTTGAAATTCGCCAGTTATGGTAAGCTAAGCAACCATAACTCGCGCCACCACCGTGCACTGCTAAGACTAACACCCAGGACATCAAAGATGACATCACAAATGTCATTGATGACATCACTGATGACATCACATGTCTGGCTCACTCTTTTTTCTTTTGCTGACATATCTAGGCCACATGGTTTTCTTCAGTAACAGTCAGAAACTAAACATTTTATTTTATTTGTAGATGTATCCTTCAAGTAGGTTCTTACAGTAATTCTGTTAGAGTCCAGTCACATCATATGAAACATATACATTAGGGAAGACACAAGCTTGAAAGACAGCAATCCTTTTTGTGAATAAAGATAATCAATAGACTTATGAGCACTTTCTGATAGTTCTGTTGTTTTTTTTTATGGCTGTACTTTCCCTCTGGGTCCAATCACATCAAGTGATACATATACATAGGGTGAATAGCAGCTTTGAAACAGAGCAATCATTTATTTGCATGAAAACAATCAGTTAAGTTATGAATTGTTTCTGCTACTACTTGTGCTTTTTTGCTAACTTCACTTTCCCTGTATATACCCATATTGGTATGTGTTCTTGTGTCTTTGTGTTTTGTCTATAGTAATGTTTTATTAGCTACGTATTACATATTTCACAATACACAAAAATCTATTAAGAAAACAATTATCATTTCATTATTCAACATATTAACATTACGAATATTATACCTTCATCTTGTACACTGCACACCATGTTATGTTTCTGTATCAGTAGCTTAGTATACTAGATACAACTCCATAATAGAATGCTATTTATATCAATGCATCGTTCAATGCACTAATTAGGGTATGATATTTATTGCAATGATCCTTGACACTTGTTTCGCAACATTATAATAAGAATCCCTTGTACACATATTTCATGAAAAGTACATACACATGTGATGTCAGCAGTGATGTCATCAATGACATTTGTGATGTCATCTTTGATGTCCTGGGTGTTATTCTTAGCAGTGCACAGTGGTGGCGCGAGTTATGGTTGCTTAGCTTACCATAACTGGCGAATTTCAAGGGTTTTTCGGTTGTCAAAGGAACCATTACGTTCCTTTGACAAAGTTTTTTCACTGAATTTCATAGGTTTTTAGTAGCGCAACTTTACCATAACGTCCCTTTAACAAAGTTTTTTCCCTGAATTTCATAGGTTTTTAGTAGCGCAACTTAACCATAACGTCCCTTTAACAAAGTTTTAACAAAGTTTTTTCATTATATATATATATATATATATATATATATATATATATAATGAATTATATATATAAGCAGGCCCTGATTCATGGAATTATTTTCGTGCAAATCCCCGTTTTTCACGCAAATGATTTCATGAATCAGGGCCATAGTCTTCAGGGTCACAAACAATGAATTTGCCTTCCAAAACGGCAGCTCATTAAAATGTGGTGTATCTTGTAAAAATATTGCACCCCTTCACGAGTCAAACTGGTATCTGAGCGGTATGCCTGTTATGATGGAATTGAACTGCACAACAAGAGACTGCTTCTTGTCTGTGGTGACATTTCTCTTCAGTAAAAATACAATTTAAAAAAAGAAAAACCAGCCTCCCGGAACGCTTCTATTTGCAATACAGTTATTTATTTCCTATTGACAATGAACTTTAACGATTTTGGTTCACTTTGCAAAAAGTGTATATTTCATTAAACACATAAAACACAATAAAACAATACAAACAAAATATTAAAAAAGCAGCAACGTTTAGATAAAACACACATCTCAACCCTGGTTGAGGGTCAACAAAGCTTGACCTAAACAAACATTACCACAGTGCATCCCAGGAGTCAAAACGGGTTGCCACCAAGCACATATTGGGAGTGGGGGGCAGAGGGGCAGTTCAAGAGGATAGGGGTTGCTGCAGGGAACGCTCAATTATACAATCATTGGCAATGCCAACAGTTTGAGGTTTTGTGTAAGCATGGGAAAGGCACTTGCCAGGAATAGCCGTAGTGTTATTAACTGCCCAATGACGGTAAAATGTGCAAAATGGTGTTAGTACCTGAGCATCAAATAGCAGGCAGTAGCTGACAAATGCTCAATACTGATACACAATCCAAAACTGTTGGCTT
The DNA here is from genome assembly GCF_040938575.1 of Ambystoma mexicanum. Taxonomy (NCBI): domain Eukaryota; kingdom Metazoa; phylum Chordata; class Amphibia; order Caudata; family Ambystomatidae; genus Ambystoma; species Ambystoma mexicanum. The sequence goes on from NC_090933.1 coordinate 303,038,114, forward strand.
TGCCAATGCATGTTTTTTAACAGGACGTCAGTGAAGGACACACATAGTGCTTATAAATCAAGTGGGTGAAGGCAGACCTGATTAAGATATTTTTATTACACCAGAAGTGGGTTTACAACTCCAATTAAGTCATTAACTCTCAGAAGACTGGTTTGAACACAACATTGGACAGCACTCCGAGTTCAAAGTTTGATTGTAAAGCTTGTTTAAATAGAGCTTTAAAAGTTCCTATGAGGAGGTGTTTTGGGTGGGGAGGGGTAGGAAGGGGGTGGGAATGGCCATAGGGATTAGCATGTCAATGGGCAGTCAATGGGTGTGCAAATAAACAAACACAACCTACAAGGTGTGTGTTCCTCCCCATGTGCTATTTCTCTGTACTCTCATGCAATAGTGTTGCCTTATAGGTGTCGTACGTGACACCCAATAACCCACACTATACAAGCTATACAAGAGGAACCCCCAAAGAAGCAGATCTCCAGTCCGTGGAGGTCTTGTCTATGCAAAGAAAGGGTGATGGCAATAATTGTTATGAATACAGTTAGCTACCCATGAAGTGCATTCAGGTTCAGTCAGGCACACACATTTCAGGTGCAGGAAGGAAAAAAGGTTTGCTGCACACCTTATAAAACATGCAAAATAACATGTACACTATTAAAATGTTGCTAAGCTGGAACACCTGACCTTTTTCAACAGAGTGAATGCAGTCTGGAAGTTCCCCTTTGCTTCCCACTTTGCATGGAGGAAAATATTGGCGTCTTTGACAATGTGCAAAACAAGTATGAACACACGGGTAAACAACCTTTCAGTTTGTATGCCAATTCTGCCAAGACATACGTCAAATAATAGCTAAGAAAATGTGTAGCCCTCAGTCACTTTGTATGTATGCCTCAGCAATCAGGTCCAGATACTCATGTTCTGTGGCAACGGTACCCAATACAATAACTAGGGGTTTACTCTGTGTAAAGTGATTCTTATTTGGATCAGGCTCACTATTTCAGAAAAATGTTAGATCTTGCCTGTTTCATTAGGATTACACAGTTCACGAGAGTCGCCTCACTCTTTTCTAAAGGGTCTAAAAAATATTCTCTTGAACAGCTGGTGACGTCTTACCTGCAGCATTGGTCTTCATAGGTTTGTTATGTTCAGATGTTACATGATAATGTGTTCCTTCAGTTTGATCAACCCATGTTATCAAAATGAAAAAAGACAGATTGACAAATAATGTACCTTTAACCTACCAAAATGCCTATAATAAACATGCAAGGTGCTAACTTGTCTTCCCTGGTTCAGCTAAATATTCTTATTTGTAGACACCCTATGACCAAACCTAACCATTTATGTCATCCTATGTTTACAATATGTGTTTGTATGGCTCATACAACAAAGCAAATTGTTTCGAGAGGTAAAATAGGCAATAAGGTAGGACTTAAGGATCTTCTTGAATTGTGGCACGGATATGGATTAGCTAGGAGCGTGCTTCAATAAGGCACGTGCTTGCAAAACAAACCTTCTCTCTCCTCAGCCATTGCATTTGGAGATGACAAACTTTAGGAGTGGCTGAATAGCACGGCTAGTCCTGCCCTTACTCTCACTCACTTCCTCCCTCTTACCAACCTGCTAATCAAAGTTACATTAAAACCAGGATCTTTGACTACCGATCTCAAGTCAGTTCCTCGGTGGTTGCTCTCTCAATGTTAAGAGCCAGCACTATTAAGTGAGCCTTGGTGAAATAGAGCTTGGACCTTGCCTCTAACTTTGAACATCACTCTCAACATTGTTCCATCACTGTTCTCGAGTCTGCCGCTCTTCAGGTTCACAACTTCCATCTGCAAATGAAGGTGACCATGTCATATAACCTGCAACACTTCTGTGAACTCAGCTCTCTTGCTATCCTTCTCTCTAAAAGGGATCTGTTATTGCTTTGTCAATTGCCTTTGACTCAACAAAATCCAATTACGGTACTAACCGTATCTACTTGTTCCACTCCCAAAGCCCAAAATCCATTACTCTACAGAAGGGGCCTGCAACCTTGTGCTCTCCAGATGTTTCAGAAAACAACTCCCATGAACCATAGCCATCATAGTCAAAAGTGAGGAATCATAGGAGTCACAGTCCAAAACATTGGGGGAGCCGCAGGTTGCAGACCGCTTCAATGAGGATATGCTTCCTTCTACTTGTCCCTGTCCAGCCAATGATACCTGGCCTCTTCTGAGCACCTGTTGATTCCTCGTCTTACTTTTACCCATAACCATGTGTTTCTGATTCCACCTCTCTACTGTCATTCTCTGCAACTATTATAACCAAGCTGGCACGTGATCTCCAACCACTAAGGACCTACTCACCCCACAATCAATCAAGCACTCTACCTTAACCTCTCTCTTTCATATGGGATTTGACCTATTTGTATAAGATTACTTCTGTTCCACCCATTCAAATGAATTCCCTACTGACATTAATGACATTGCCAAGCATAGGAGTGTCTCCCTCCTAACCTCACCATTGAAATATCCTTGGAAGTGGAGTGTTCAGCCCTATCTTCTAGCTGGAAACTAACAACCTTGGCAACCCGTTCAATCTCATTCTGCAACACATATTCCACTGGAAAGCTAGTCACTTCCATGTCTAGATGTCTAACCACTGAGCCCCACTCTAAAGACTTCTTAATTCTCACCCTTGTGGATTCCTCTCTGAAGCCTTTAGTTCTGTTTACCAACCACTCTTCTCCTTACCCTCTATAACATTGCCACAGATGATTCTGCACTAGGCTGGACTTCCTTCTGGCCATTTTACCAATCATGTTCCATCCAATGGAATAACAACATATTTTCTCCCACCTCCTCCCCAGTTTGTGTTCTCCAAGAACCTCTCCTTGGCACAGTATTCTCGATGTTCTACTGTTTCTCTCACTGCAAACCAATCACATTCCTTAAGCGCTCTGATCTCATATTTGTGGACAACACACTTATCTTTTGCTCCATCCCTTCCTTCACCCTTCACCAATTTTCACTAATATCGAGCTGTAGCTCCAAAATCCATCACTGGAAGACAGTGATGTGACTTATGCTTACGTTTTCCAAGACAGCATTTTTCTACTTCCCAGTTCTCCCAATCACCCACTCCTCCCAGCCACATATCCTTTCCCCCATTTCCATACTGTAACTCTCAGGTCTTGCAGTCTTGGGGTCCTCCTGACAGTGAACGAAATCTCCAGCGATGTATTACCTCCGCAGCCACAGCAGCCAGGCTAAAACACGTGACAGTCACAAGATTTATCATCAGCAGTGATGGCTCACCACAATGGGCTTGAGGGCAATGGTCCCTCAACTGAGTGACAGCCAGTCCACCCTATTATTATTTGCATGGGGACTGTTCCCTTTGCATCTGAACACAGGAGCGACCCCCTGTGCCCCTATTCTTTTTGTTTGTATGCAGAGCTTGCTAATGAGAGGTGAAAGGGCATCAGAAGTCTTTCCCTGCTGCCACTTGTTATTGTGAAAACAGTGCAGCCAGGCTGAGTGACAGGAGAAGAGCCCACATGCAAAGCCTTACCATATTACCTCACCTTGCCTCTGTAGTCTGTCTCCACCTTCAATAACACTGCCACACACGCTCCCACTCCCTTTTTCATTGTGATGGTGCCTCTGTGGAGTCTCTTCTGCATCTCAGGGCCACCATGGAAATGCAAGAGTGGCTTCACATCTTCCATTTCCATGGTGGCCATCTTGGTTGAGTGTTTGTTTGAATTAACGCTGGTCTATAACTTGCCCATGAAGAATACAAGGGGCATTGATATTTCTATATTACGAAATGTGAAATCTCCCACAACATTTCATGTTTTGGCATCATAACCCTGGATAATCCAACAAATGCCATCCTTCTTTTTGTTTCAAGTCCAGGTAGCACATATCTATAATTTTCAGAATGCACCCTGCTCATTCTGCGGTGAAGTTCAAACGTGTCATCTGTATCTACTAGTACTAATACCGTGACAGAATTACAAAACATGGTCTAGATCTCCCTTCTCATTACGAATGCCATGACTGGCATTCACTCAGGCTCACCAAGTATAGGCTCCTCCCCATGACTATGTCCCATCCCATTGTGGCTTAATTCAATAGAAAATCCAACATAGGTCTGCACATCCCAGAATGCATTGTCTCTCTCAGTATACTACATGCACAGCAGACAGCGTAGAACACTATTTGTTACAGAGTGCTTAGCACAGAATGCACTGCATCCCACTCAAGTAAAATGTGTCCAAAAAACGTTGCCACATATAACAACCTGTCTCTTTCAATGCAGATGTCTCGACTGTACTACATGCCACAAGATGCACTCTGATTCACACAGTTCAAATTTGCTCAGTAATGAGAAGACGGCATGTCAAATAAATCACTCTATACTGCCCTATAGGAATACATGTTTCTGAATTCATATTCACTTTCAGAGTGTAGCTGCATCCAAATGATTACATCTAGTCAATATTTCATCACTAAATGCAGATGCCACTATGCAACTGCCTTTCCAAACATACAAAGGCTACCTCAGGTCAGAGCCCTCTCTAAAATGGCTACAAATTCCAGAATGCACACTCAGCCATTCAGTATAGAGGATCCTTCTGGACTACAGGTATTACAATATGCCCTGACACACTTAGAGAACAGTGGTCTCTGAAAGACGACAATGGACCCACTGCATCAGTATGGCAGTGATTTCCCTACAACATGACAGAATATCCATTATGAACTCTGCCTAACTATGTTGAGAATGTCAACAGTACCTGAACTCCCAACGACCAAAGACAGACTAACATGTGCCACTAATTTCAACAGAGATGGTGTGTACCAGTTAAAAATGAAGCTGATATTTCAGCACATGCCATGCACGGTGTGATGTAGGCTTTATTAACAATACTAATGTGTAACAAGCTACAAGCTAACATTGCAGCACATGATGAGTGTAGGGGAATAAATGCAGCAGTAGGAACTGAAAGGGGGTATTAACAGCTAATATAGGAATCATTGTAGGGGTTAGATTTACAGGCCATACACTCTGTGTGCACTAGTATCGCGGCAGGTGCATGAACAAAAAGGCTGGCTGTGGGCTGCGAGTTTTCAGAAAATAAAGTGAAGAAGTGGAATTGCATTTGCAGACAATATTCAGGGAGCAGCTGGAAGGACCTTGAGTATTAGCATTTTTTGTTCAGAACAGGAAAAGAGGAAGGAAGAATATGTTACATTATCGGGTGCTGTGTTCTGAGTGCTGTCCAAAGGCTAGAGGGCTGAACTGAAAAATGGTAGAAGGCACTGGAAGCTTTTCAAAGGTTGTGTCACGTGTTTAATGACATAAGAAGGCTGGGTCATGGAAGTGACGTCGGAAAATAGGTGGGTAAAATGTACAGCTTCCATATGATCTATAGAGTCCTGGCCTGAGTTCCGAGAAAGGCTATATAAGGAATTGTAAACTGGGAGGCTGTTTATTTTCCCATTGCTGATTACATTGGGCTTTTTGCCTTCCTTGCTGTTTGTCCAGGAGAGGCCATTGCATATGGTTTATTCTGTTAGGCAAAAAAGAACAGCGTTTAGATTTTGCGTTTTATGATTGCGAAAAAGAAAACTGGGTCTGTTGTACTTTCATCATGTGTGAGAGCCCGGATGTGCCTTGCGAACATCAAGGCATTTTGCCAAGACTGGGTGGAGTTTCAGTGAAGGACGCAAGCAGACTGGATATCTGTGTGTGCTTGGCCCAGCGACAGGCTTTTGAGCTGCGGTGTCAGGTAGAGTCCTGGGCAGTAAGGTGGAGGTGCTGTCGGGTCTGGTGCTGAGGGGGGCACTGAAGCTGCATGCAGGCCATCCGGAGCTGGGTCGGATAAGGTCTAAAATCAAGTGATGTAAGCATAAATTGGGACCAACAAAGAATTATTGTTGACAATTATTGCAAGGGAATCTTGATTTGGGCAGGTGAAAATGACCTAGAAGGGAATTTCCTTGCCTCTCATGGTACCTGAAGAACATGGAAGCTTCCTATATCTAAATTGATTATAGGAATAATTATGTTATGCAAGAGATTCCATTATTGCTAACATCAGACAACCTGACATTTGACTAAAAGGGCAAATGGGTAGATAGTAAGTGGGACGGGTTCCCAAAGTATTTCTGCTTTCATAAGTAACTGAACTGCATGCCAAGGTGTGTCCCAGTTACATCTGCAGTCTATACAAAGGTTTAACCATGATAAATACATTACCAATGAATACTATATAGTTTTAAGAAGCCAAATAAAACTGTCAGTGTGAAATTACATATTGTCATTTATTTCCTCTAATACTGTGCATGGCTGAATCCAAAATTTGTTTTGTCTTTAGCTGAGGTCGGGGGTAAATGGAATTGGATGTCAGATTTCTTACATTGCCAAGATACACACAGGCCGATTCATGGAATAAATGTGCGCCGAAAATCCCGGCGCAGAGGGGCCAATACGTGCGCTGCGCCGAAAATTAGCGAAAAGCGCAGGGAAACCAGCGCACGTCGATTCATGGAAGTCCGTGCGCAAGAAAAGCAGAGGACGTGCGCTGAAAAAGCGCGCGGCGCAGGCCGGCGCACAGGTCAACCAACGTCGTGCGCCACGGCCACTGCGCTATCACTCCGAGCGCAGCGCACAGCTCTAAAGTAGGCGGAACACAGGGCGGGACCCTCGGAATGGGGAATAAAATGGGGCACAACACTCGGAATGGGGAAGAATGTGGGCGGCACGGGGAAAGTTTAGGAGGCAAGTGCGCGGAACGCCCACACGCTCGCATACAACACGTATTCATGGAATAGAATAGGGCAAAAAAGCGCACGCTCAAAGCAGCGCACAGGCACAAACAGGCACAAACACGACCGCCACAAGAAAGCAGGCGGTAGCGTCTCTGCGCCTGCAAGAAATGTGCGCTAAAAGGTGCGCCAACAAATAGCACCTATATACAGACATGATCAATGTCCAATACTGTGGCCCTCCAGGACAAATGACGTACAAAGGGGTACCCACAAACACAGACACGCGCTGAGAGAAAAAATAAACGTGTGCGTGTATACCGGGGTGCGCGGGAAGTTGCACACGCGATATGGCCGGGTACGTGGATTTCAGGGGGGCGCGGGAAGTTCCACACGCGATTAGTCAGGGTACGTGGATTGAAGGGGTGCGCGGGAAGTTCCACACGCGATATGGCCGGGTACGTGGATTTCAGGGGTGCGCGGGAAGTTCCACACGCGATTAGTCAGGGTACGTGGATTGCAGGGGTGCGCGGGAAGTTCCACACGCGATATGGCCGGGTACGTGGATTTCAGGGGTGCGCGGGAAGTTCCACACGCGATTAGTCAGGGTACGTGGATTGCAGGGGTGCGCGGGAAGTTGCACACGCGATATGGCCGGGTACGTGGATTTCAGGGGTGCGCGGGAAGTTCCACACGCGATTAGTGAGGGTACGTGGATTGCAGGGGTGCGCGGGAAGTTGCACACGCGATATGGCCGGGTACGTGGATTTCAGGGGGGCGCGGGAAGTTCCACACGCGATTAGTCAGGGTACGTGGATTGCAGGGGTGCGCGGGAAGTTGCACACGCGATATGGCCGTGTACGTGGATTTCAGGGGTGCGCGGGAAGTTCCACACGCGATTAGTCAGGGTACGTGGATTGCAGGGGTGCGCGGGAAGTTGCACACGCGATATGGCCGGGTACGTGGATTTCAGGGGTGCGCGGGAAGTTCCACACGCGATTAGTCAGGGTACGTGGATTGCAGGGGTGCGCGGGAAGTTCCACACGCGATATGGCCGGGTACGTGGATTTCAGGGGTGCGCGGGAAGTTCCACACGCGATTAGTCAGGGTACGTGGATTGCAGGGGTGCGCGGGAAGTTCCACACGCGAATTGGCTGTGTGCTCCCAGGCATTACCTGTACACCCTCCACGGCCCCTGCAGGCAGCACACACCACAGGGAACTACCCTGCACACCTGCTCATGTCTCCCACCACCCCCACCCCCCATCCACCAGGGGCACCCTCCACCAGGCCCCCACCCATGTCTCCCACCACCCCCATCCCTAGCACTGTGGGGAACCTGCCAGCAGGCCCCCACCGATGTCCAACCCATGTCTCCCACCACCCCCACCCCCCATCCACCAGGGGCACCCTCCACCAGGCCCCCACCCATGTCTCCCACCACCCCCACCCCTCATCCACCAGGGACACCCTCCACCAGGCCCCCACCCATGTCTCCCACCACCCCCACCCCCAGCACTGTGGGGAACCCGCCAGCAGGCCCCCACCCATGTCCAACCCATGTCTCCCACCACCCCCACCCCCCATCCACCAGGGACACCCTCCACCAGGCCCCCACCCATGTCTCCCACCACCCCCACCCCCCATCCACCAGGGACACCCTCCACCAGGCCCCCACCCATGTCTCCCACCACCCCCACCCCCCATCCACCAGGGACACCCTCCACCAGGCCCCCACCCATGTCTCCCACCACCCCCACCCCCAGCACTGTGGGGAACCTGCCAGCAGGCCCCCACCCATGTCCAACCCATGTCTCCCACCACCCCCACCCCCCATCCACCAGGGACACCCTCCACCAGGCCCCCACCCATGTCTCCCACCACCCCCACCCCCCATCCACCAGGGACACCCTCCACCAGGCCCCCACCCATGTCTCCCACCACCCCCACCCCCAGCACTGTGGGGAACCTGCCAGCAGGCCCCCACCCATGTCCAACCCATGTCTCCCACCACCCCCACCCCCCATCCACCAGGGGCACCCTCCACCAGGCCCCCACCCATGTCTCCCACCACCCCCACCCCCCATCCACCAGGGACACCCTCCACCAGGCCCCCACCCATGTCTCCCACCACCCCCACCCCCAGCACTGTGGGGAACCTGCCAGCAGGCCCCCACCCATGTCCAACCCATGTCTCCCACCACCCCCACCCCCCATCCACCAGGGGCACCCTCCACCAGGCCCCCACCCATGTCTCCCACCACCCCCACCCCCCATCCACCAGGGACACCCTCCACCAGGCCCCCACCCATGTCTCCCACCACCCCCACCCCCAGCACTGTGGGGAACCTGCCAGCAGGCCCCCACCCATGTCCAACCCATGTCTCCCACCACCCCCACCCCCCATCCACCAGGGACACCCTCCACCAGGCCCCCACCCATGTCTCCCACCACCCCCACCCCCATCCACCAGGGACACCCTCCACCAGGCCCCCACCCATGTCTCCCACCACCCCCACCCCCCACCCCCCAGGGGCACCCTCCACCAGGCCCCCACCCATGTCTCCCACCACCCCCACCCCCAGCACTGTGGGGAACCTGCCAGCAGGCCCCCACCCATGTCCAACCCATGTCTCCCACCACCCCCACCCCCCATCCACCAGGGACACCCTCCACCAGGCCCCCACCCATGTCTCCCACCACCCCCACCCCCCACCCCCCAGGGGCACCCTCCACCAGGCCCCCACCCATGTCTCCCACCACCCCCACCCCCCATCCACCAGGGACACCCTCCACCAGGCCCCCACCCATGTCTCCCACCACCCCCACCCCCAGCACTGTGGGGAACCTGCCAGCAGGCCCCCACCCATGTCCAACCCATGTCTCCCACCACCCCCACCCCCCATCCACCAGGGGCACCCTCCACCAGGCCCCCACCCATGTCTCCCACCACCCCCACCCCCCATCCACCAGGGACACCCTCCACCAGGCCCCCACCCATGTCTCCCACCACCCCCACCTCCAGCATTGTGGGGAACCTGCCAGCAGGCCCCCACCCATGTCCAACCCATGTCTCCCACCACCCCCACCCCCCATCCACCAGGGGCACCCTCCACCAGGCCCCCACCCATGTCTCCCACCACCCCCACCCCCCCATCCACCAGGGACACCCTCCACCAGGCCCCCACCCATGTCTCCCACCACCCCCACCCCCCATCCACCAGGGACACCCTCCACCAGGCCCCCACCCATGTCTCCCACCACCCCCACCCCCCACCCCCCAGGGGCACCCTCCACCAGGCCCCCACCCATGTCTCCCACCACCCCCACCCCCCATCCACCAGGGACACCCTCCACCAGGCCCCCACCCATGTCTCCCACCACCCCCACCCCCAGCACTGTGGGGAACCTGCCAGCAGGCCCCCACCCATGTCCAACCCATGTCTCCCACCACCCCCACCCCCCATCCACCAGGGACACCCTCCACCAGGCCCCCACCCATGTCCCCCTGGCCCCAGGTCCTGACGATACACAATCATGGCAGTAATGGCCAGCATACCCAGCACAAACACCCAGGCAAGGATTGCATGCACCCACATAGTGAATGCAATCACATGACACAACCCCAAAGGCAAGTATGCAAAAGAACACATGTCCGTCACACACACATACACAATGGGTGCAAGTGAATGTCAAAACCCATATCATGACATGTAAGAAACCAAAGAGAAAATGACACAAGTGTAAGATAATATAAAAATGTATTAAAAACAAAAAATAAGTAAACTAATAAAACATACAACTATGTGGCAAAGTAAATAAAAGGTACATGTCCGAGAACAAAAATGATAAACCAAAAAACAAAGGATTAAAAAATCAATAGAATTTGTCCAAAGCAAAACCATGTAGTAGGAAATCAAAGAAAAACCATAACGTCATGGTGTAAACAATAAGAAATTTAAAAAATGTATCTCCCAAAAAATAACAATATATACAGGAATGTTCCAGGGTCCATGAGCCCAACACCACAAATGAAACCTAATACTAACTAATTAAAAAAATATGTACAAAAAAGTGGCCATTGTCCGAGCGGTCCAAAATAATAAAAATAAATAAAGGAAACCTAGCACTAACTAACTAAAAAACTATATACAAAGGCAGCGGGCTAGTCCTGCGGCTCACTTGGTGATGCTGGCCAGGGCATCCTCGAACTCCATGTCAATGTCCTGGAGGCGGGACTCAGTCCTGGCCCCGAGGTCTCGCAGGGACAACCCCATGTGCTCACCAAAATCCCTGCGAGCCTCCTCGAGGCACTCAGCCCGCCTCAATGCCCGACGCATGGAGATCTCCGCCCTGGCCATGGCGAGCCGCTCCTCTTCCGCCCGCTGCCGCTCCGCACCTATCCGCTGGCCAAACTCCTCCCACACGGAACACACCGCCATGCCAGGGTTGCCCTGCCCTCCGGCCGATGCCTGCCCCTCTGATCTTGATGGCCCTGAGCCATGATGCCTCCCACGTCGAGCCCGCTGCTGCCTCCGACGCCACTGCCTCTGCCAGCACGACGGCATCCAGGCTGATGGTAACCACCGACGCCGTCGTGCACGTGCCCTGCCCGATGATGCTGGCACATCTTCCATCTGCTGGGGTCCACTTGCTGTGTTGTCCACCCCTGCTGGACCTGCGACTCCCAACTGTGGCAGGGATGGGATCCCCACCGAGCTGGCTGCATTGGTCGGGGCAGGTCCACAGGGGGCCATGGTGGCATCTGGGCCGGAAGACGGCAAGGAGAACGACCGGTGGATAGCCTGCACAGAGGAGGAGAGGGCCGTCAGATTGGCCAACACATGCAGGAACCCCCCTAACATGGCCGATCCCAATTGGGCCACGTCGGCACGGTGCACTTCGTGATGACGTGCGTGCTCCTCCCGGGAAGCACGCACGTCATCACGAATCATAGCCGTGCGCATCGCGACCCCAATCAGGACCTGCTCCACGCGGCCAGGGGTTCCCACGGCCGCAGGTGGAGGGGAGTCAGTTGACATGGACATCCCCTCTACCTGCGGACGGGCCTGGGACGGGGCATCCCTGCTGGTGCATGGTGGTGCACTCACAGGGTCAGGGACAGCGACATGCACAGGCACCTCCACGGTGACCTGTGCTGCCTCCTGCCCCTGGCCCTGGACTGCACCACTTGCACCAGCAGGGATGCTCCCACCAGGCCCCATGTGTGCACCAGTGTCGGCCTCCTCCTCCTCTGTGCAAACCACCAACCTGGATGGCTCCTCACCGTCTCCCGCCGTAGCAGGCCCCTGTGGGGGCTCACCCACCCCTTCCGCTGCAGCCGTGGGGGCATCCCCGCCGCCTTGCTCCACAGTGCCGTCTCCGCCCTCTTCTTCACTAGCCGCTGCGTAGAGGGAGACAAAGGACACAAGCATCAGGCTACTGTACAATGGTCCCCTAGACAGGAAGCAATAGCAGATGAGCACCCCTGTCAAAGTACACTTCCATCATGTCCCTCCACAACACATGGGTCAGTCCAGGCAAAACACACACAGTAACAGGCATGGTGCATGCCATGCACATTTCCATGCATGTCCAATTGACTCTTGAAACATTCAATGATATGTAACTCACATGCATCATGGCTCATGCATATCACATGCACACACTTCACCTCAGTCACATCCATCTGGCCCCAAACACAACGAACACAGGCGAAACAAGGGTAAGTTGGGTGCGTCACTGAATCTGTGCATTGTCACACACATGTGTCATGCATCCATGGCATGCACAAGTCACAGACACGCAGGTCAGGCACACAGACATGGCTACCATATATGTACCTGGCATCAGCACCCATCCTTCACCCCCATCCATGTCCAGGTACAGAGACTGGCATGCTCTCATGTCCTAAATCTGCATAGGGCTCCCCATGCCGCATTTCAACACATGCAACAACCATGTGGGTCACACATCACTGGTCGCACATGCATTACCATGATGTCCCTGCACACATACATGCATACATGGCCCATGGCACACATACAGGCAAGTATCATAGAACCAGCACACCGCAACATGCCCTGTCTCACACAGTAATGCTTGCACACTTACCGCTCAACTCCAGACGGGCCTCCCTCTCAAGGACCTGGGCGTGGAGCGCTGGGCGTACGCGTTCCAGGACCCTCTTCTGGATGGAACTCATGCGGCCCCGGCCCCCCTCCACGAGGCGCCGGGCCTTCACAAGGGTCCTGGACCTCAAGTCCTCCCAGCGCTTCTTGATCTTCTGGACGTTGCGGGTTGCCACCCCCTCCGCGTTGATGGCAACCACACAGTCGGCCCAGATCCTCTCCCGTCCTTCCTTGCTGGCGCGGGACGATCCAAAGAGGGCATCATACTGCCCCAGGACATGCTCCACCAGGACACCAACTTCGGTGGCAGTGAAGCTGGTGCCCCTCTGCCCCTCTGGCCTGGGGTTGCCACTGGTGCCAGATGTGGAAGTGCCCGACATGGCAACCCCAGAGGCAGGTGTGGGTGGGCAACTGGGTCCTGGGGCTGGGCTGTGGAGCGATGTAATCCCAGTTGGGAGTCTTCAGTTCCAGCAGGGGTGGACACAGCAACTGGACCCCTGCAGATGGCTGATGTGCAGGCACCAAATGGCAGGGCACGGTGGCAGCAGGCAGGCAGGCAGGCAGGCAGCAGCAGATAGCACGTGGGAGGCTGCTCAGGGCACTGGGGGGGTAGTAACTCGGCCTTCTGGGCAGGAGCGTGGTGTTCCGTGTGTTTTCGGGTGGCCAGCTTGATACGGAGTGATTTGGCACGTGAAATTCCTGCACGTCAGCGTGAAATCCGAGGAAAGGCCCTTAGCGCGTAAGTGCGTCAGCACGCATACGCGATTCTATTGGACCAGAGTCCCTCACCGCGTAAGCGCGTCTGACGTGATCCGCACGGGCGTTCCCCACTCAGCACGTGATGATGGAGCACACGTGGAAATACTGCACGTCAGAGTGTCATCGCGTGTAATTGGCCAAAAGTGCGCGTCCACGCCATTGGCCTATGTACGTGTATTTCAGGGGTGCGCGGGCACTTACACACGCAAGTACGTCAGCGCACCTGTATGCCTGCTGCGTGGGAATTTCCACACGCTATTGGAGTGGGAGCTAGATTCCAGGGGTGCGAGGGTCACACGCTCGCCTAGAACACGCGCAAGGCATTAATTTGCGCACTTTTCAATAAACAAGCCAGATGCCAGGATGAACATACCGTTCCTAGCAGCAGTGGCAGTGGGCTACCAAAGGAGGAGGAGGAGGAGAGTCAGGGCCAGAATATTCACACCCAGAACCAGCCTATTCGGGATGCCTGATGACCAGGTGTATGGGAGGTACAGGTTTCCAGCACACATCATACTGGACCTGGTCAGTGAGTGGGAGGATCACCTCACATCACCCACCCTGTGCTCCCAAGCACTCAGCCCCCTGCAGAAGGTCCTGAATGTACTGCACTTCTTGGCCACTGGATCCTTTCAGCGGACAAGTGCCATAGTGGGTGGTGTGTCACAGGCCACGCAGTCACGCTGCCTACACCAGGTCTTGAACATCATCACTGCACGGCCATCAGTCCGCAGGCACATATATCTCCCCAGGACTCATGCAGAAAGGCGGACGTGCATCCAGGAATTCTATGGTGTGGCTCAATTCCCCAAAGTGCTTGGTGCAATTGACTGCACACATGTGGCTCTACGTCCACCCAGGGCAACAGAGCACATCTATAGAAACCGCAAGCACTGGCATTCCATCAACGTGCAAGTTGTATGCAATGCCAAGGGAATAATCACATCAGTATATGCCAACTATCCCGGGTCCACCCACGACAGCTTCATCTACAGAATGTCTACCCTATGCCGGGACCTAGAGGCTGGCCAGCATGGAGATACATGGCTGCTTGGTGAGCATGAATGCCACTGCACATGCATGCATGTCAGATACTGGGTCATGACACAACACCACTAATGATACCCATCACCACCTCCGCAGGGGACAGTGCCTACCCTATCAGCCCCCACATGATGACCCCAATCCGGAACCCCACCACGCCACCCGAGGTAAGGTACAACACAGCCCACATTGCAACACGGGGCATAGTGGAGCGCACATTCGGAGTGCTGAAGTCACGCTTTCGCTCCCTTGACCGTTCTGGCGGGCAGCTGTTATATGCTCCCCGAATAGTGTGCAGGATCATAGTGGCAGCATGTGTCCTGCACAACGTTGCAACACGCCGGGGCCTGCCCGTGGACATGGTGGTGCCCCCACATCCACAACCACATGCACGCCCGCTGCGCATGGGAGGGGAAAGGGCACGGGGGGAGGCAGCCCGTACGCAACTGGTGGCCAACTTCTTCACCTAGGAATCACAGTGCTGGCTAGTGCACACTGCTCTGGCACATACCATCTGACAATCAATGATGACACTACCTGACAATGTCACAAAATTACTTGATAATAAACTGTCAGATACACATCAGCCTGGGATTGTTAACATGGAAGTGTCACTATGTGTGCACCCCTACCTACACATACACCAGCAATGCATCACAACGAAAAGACACAACTCCATCAATCAAATATGCATTGCCACAGGCGATTCACTACATGACAACATTGCCATGTCACCCATTCCCTTCACAGTCCCGCCACTGAGGACACCATGTCATGGTATGTGAGAGCAAACAAACTGGCCATCACAACATGACACCGGTGTCACAAATAGCAGTGCCCCAAATGGAACATAGCCGCACTTGAACAGCTAACCGCGCTGGAGCCACTACTACACACCTGTGTAAGAGTAATTTCAATCAAATTACACACCAACCCACCCTGAAGCCCACCCAAACAAGACACAATGCATGTAATCAATGGTAGTCTCATTACCTGATTCTGCTGGTATGTCCTCACCGTCCAGATGTACAGTGATGGCGCCACGCAAAAGTGTCAGTGCACATCTACCGACATGTAGTCTGACTCCAGAGAGTATGCCCGTGTGAAGAACTGTGTGAAATACCTGCAAAACATGAGCAACATATGTAAGTAGAGGCACATATCAAACCATCATGCATAGTTAGGTGCAACAACAATGTACACTATGAATGTCTACACAGTATTGACTATGGACTGGCCAACAGCTCATGGGAGTCCAATGTCACCGTGTAATTTGCTGTCACTTGGGCACACCCTTTGCAAGCCCATGGAAACGGAAGCAGGAGGGGTGTGGATGTCTGGTACCCAAGCATCGAAACCAAACTCAGGACAAGCCTGCATGTGCCCAGCCACAATACAGTGTATGCCCAGGTACCCACACAAGGCAACACTCTTGAAAAAGAAAAAAAAATTGAGAAAAAATGGCCATGAAAGGGCCGGCGGGGGGGGGGGGCACCTATGAGGTCCGAGGACAGGATGCACGCCACAATCCACCTGTGTGGATCATGGGAAACTAAAACACCCCATAGGCTCGTGGCCCACACGGCTACTCTGTTGTGGGAGATGAGTCGCTATCGCTCTGGCCAGACCCTGCAGCTGACTCAGGAGGTGGGGGAGCTGCCTCAGAAGATGGTGTGACAATGGGAGGCAGCCCACGCAAAGCACGAGTTTGCTCCTCCATGGCTGCAAGCAGGCAGGTCTGGTAGTTCTGGTTCTGGGTTATAATAATGCGGAGGTCCCCATGCAGTAACTTCCGGGATGACCTGACCTCCGCACGAGTTGCCTGCATCTCGGCCGAGAGCGTCCGTGTCAGACGCTCCAGCTGCTCCTCTGTCCTTCTATGGGATGAAGCCTCAAGCTCTAACAGGGTCGACCTGAGGTGATGGAATTCTTCCCTCAGGCCTTCCCTGTGGCGCTGGGACTCCATGGAAAGTGATTCCCGCAGAGTCGCCAGTGCCGCCCGCCTGTCCATGTTGGACGCCAACATATCCTCCCTGTGTGCCTGGCAGATGGACTCTGTAGCCTGCTCCAGTCGCTCCATCAGCCTTTCTGGGGGGACAATGGAAGTGGCCACCCTATCCATGGCCTGTGCAATCATCTCGGATGATGCTGCCTGTTGGGTGGCCATACCGTAGATGGATTGCTCCCAAGCGGTATTGCCAGGTGGCATACGGCCACCACGTTGACGGGCACCACACCTGCCTGGGGCAAGGCGGACTGCGCCTTGATGTGCCGGCAAGGCCTCAGGCTGCAGGACTGCATTCCCTCTCTGATCTGCAGCCCCAGGAACAGGATCAGAGATTGTGTGGTGTGGCCCTGCATCCGTAACCACCGGAGGCTGAGCTGCCGACACTGACATCCCCATTGAGGGCAATGGCCCGGCTGCAGGTGGGTCGGACAGAGGAGATTCTCTCCCAAGAACACTCACCTGCGACTGCACATAGGTGTCATCCTCCGAGTCTACACCTGAATACTGCTCGGGGGAGGAACCCCCAGAGACACCCCTCGACAGCACGACCTGCAGCACTTGTGGGTTTTCACCCACAAACACACCACGTCCCTCACTTGTGGAAGGTCGGCCCGGGTTGCCCTCCTGGGACGGCTCAACCACCACATCCCCAGCATCAACAAGTGCTTCGTCCCCTGCAAAGACATGAAAGAGAAAAATGGAAACAGGCATTAGCACCATGGCATGCAACAAGGGCTGATGAACAACAGAGGCAGTAGTTCTACGACACATGTCCCACATGACTGGGAGACCTCCTATGCATTCACCATCACTGGGTCTGTAGGGGAGGCTCAGGGCATACAATGTACAGATTGGAGAGCAACGCCTGCTCACCATGCTGCCTAGCACTGCCATCACACATTGGCCGGTGATTGCCATGTCAAAGGCACATGCCATCACACACATGGCATGTGACATAGCCACCAAGTGAAGAGGGAGAGGAGGGCAACTTTTTTGGATTTCAACCACTCTGGTCCTGACATTGCATCATCACATCAATAAGTTAACATGTTGTACATGGATCTGCTAGTCCAAATTGGCCACGATGCACAGTGCCTTGTCTACATCAACAAAATGCAGTAAACAATGTGATTCCACCTCCCCATCACCTGTAAAGGAATCATATAGCATTCGTGAAGCACCGGTCCAGAAATGTATGAAGGTACAGCGGAGCACTGAGGGGTGGTGGGGCAGAAGGGGATGCCAGTCAACAATCCTACTGGTGCTGGTGTCATTCATGTCACGCAAGTGCAGGGGTGGGTGGCACAATGAAGTGCAAGGGGAAGTGGCGGCTGGAAGTGCTGTACAAGGTAAGTAGGACTTAACGTCAAGGGCAGATGGTGTTAGGCGCAGACAAGTGCTGGGGGGGGTGGCCTATAGGGGTACAGAGACAATCATGCAGTGCTGTGGGCTCGGAGGGGACAGGGGAGGTACACACTGCATCTGGCTCGGCAAGGTCCTTGCAGATTTCTATGTGTCCTGCAGAGTTGTCACATGCCGCAGATATGTGCCCTTGGATTGGGGATCTCATCTTGGTGAAAAGGGTGAGGCGCTATTGCCTTTGGAGCATGTGGCAGGCCAGTTTGCCAGAGGATGGGCATGATGCAGGACATTCCCTCTCTGCCACCCGGCACCTGTGGTTTGGGTTCACAAGATCCGTGTCATGCCAGGACTCTGAATTGGCATGGGGCTTCAGACAGGTGGTCATGACCGTGGCAAAGACATCCAGTGTACCTGACATAGAGTGGAGCATGGAGTGGGCCCTGTCAGGATGGGAGTGAGCCTAAGGGGGAGCTGGATGGGGGGGGAGATTTTGGCAGCATGAGCCTCGACTGACACACACTTCATGGGTTGGAATACCAAGAAGGTGTGTGACAGTGGTGAGGGTGGCTTTGCCTGTGGGGTGGTGAGGGTGAGCTGGGAGGAGAGGAGAATGTGATCACTCCAGGAGAGAGGAGTGCAGAGATGGACGGAGAGGGGAAAGTCAGATGAGATCAGAGCATCAAGAGTGTGCCCTGCAGAATGAGTAGGGACAGACGGGAGTCTAGAGGGTGAGAGGGAGTTGCTGAGGTCACAGAAAGGTCACGTGGGGGGGTCAACAAGCATGCAGGTGGATGCGTACAGCACCAAGGAAGAGGATTTCTGTGTCTGGGGACATGAGTGAGGAGGAGAGGTGAGGACACTCAGAAAGGAAGTAGTACATTTGACCAGTTTTCCCAGACACAGTACGCACAGTTTGTGTATGTCAAGATGTGGTAGAGAGAGACGTCACACAAGCCATTCCAGAGTGGAGTAGGTCTAAGTAGGAGTGACAGTGGCAGGAATACCCTCAGGGAAGCCAAGGGCACACCCCCCCTGCACAGTAGTGGCGGGCCAAGGAGAGGGTCTCCTGAACATCAGGTAGGAGTGTGTGAAGGATGCAGACAGAGCTGGCCGTCAGACATGTTTCCATGAGACCAAGGATGTCAAGGTGCATAACCTCATGTAAGTGACAGATATCGGAGGAATGCCTGATGCAGCCGCAGTGAAAGGAGTGTAATTGTGGAGGAGGTTGACAGCCTTGTAGGACTTACGGGGAGTGCTAGAGATCAGAGGTGCAGCATGTGTAGGAGTTGGAGTGGGAGGCGGAGAAGGATCATGGGAGGGTGCAGGGAGGCAGTGCAGGATTGATGAGGAGAGAGGAGGGGGGACAGCAGGAGAGGAAAGGAAGTTGATGAGATGTGGGTAGCATTTCTCAAGGAGAATGAGGTTGGCCTAAGGGCCTTGGACTGAGATGCTCCCATTACCATGCACATCAATTGTGGCCTCTGAGGATTGGAAGGAGGCCAGGAGTACACCCCAACGGGTCCCACCATTGATGGTGGAAGAGGAGCAAGGAGAGAGGACAGGGACCATGTGAAGGGTCTATGGGACAGGCAAAGGCATGTATGAGCAGATGTCAGTGAGAGTTAGCTTTGAGTAGGCTCAGATGCACTTGTCAGCAATAGGGTGGGTCGCATTGGAGGGCAGGGTGCCCTCATTTGACTGTTGGCAAGCAGGTGTCGTGAGTAGGGCACGATGGTCTGAACTGTAGAAGTCATGGAAGATAGACCATGAAGAGAAGCATGGAGTGTGAGGGAATGGGGCTCAAAACCAGACGGTACCAAAGCACACAGGTAGGAGGTGGATGTCAAGGCAACATCCACAGTATGACAGCATGTTGGTTGGCATTTATATACAGAGGACGCATTAGCATGTGGTATCATTGCATGTCAGGCATGTGAAGATGAAACTTGATTGGCTGGGGGAAAGTATAGGAATGGTATGTAAGACATCAGATGAATAGACAGGGGAGTATGAGCAACAATGTAGTGACAAAATGACAATTCAAGGGCAACTTCCATGGTGTAGGGCCATATGTGCACTGTTGCCAGTAGGGATAGTGCTGTGGGCAGATGGTGTTGCACTGAACATACTGGATGAGGCACATGGGTGCCACTATCAACTCTGCCACACACCCCCTTGACAGGCACCCAACATGAATGCTTCACACACACACCATGCACATGGATAATACACACATGCATGTGCACTCACCGGATGATGCCTCGTAATCAGGGAGATCTCCCACACCTTGGAGTTGTCCCTCGGTGACGTAGGATCCAGCTACGGACTCGTGTGGTGTGAGTTCTATTTCCTGTGCTGGGATCCCACCTCCAGTCACCAAGGTTGCGGCATGACTTGAGGCCAGCTTATCCTTTGCCCTGCGCTTAAGGTCATTCCAGCGCTTCTGGCAATCACTAGCTGTGCGCCTCACTACTCCAAGGGCACTTATTCTGTCAGCAATGGTCTGCCAGTGTGCCTGGCGTCTGGCATGTGTGGTCTTGGACCCTGCAACGATGACCATTTCCCTATCATGATCTGACACATACTGAACAAGTGCATTCAGTTCGGCGTCTGTGAAGCTTGGCTTCCTTGATGGGCCGGACTGTGCAGCCGTGCCTGGGGCATCAGCCTGTGCCGGACGTGCACTCTTCCTCTTGCGCTTGGAAGGGGGTGGGGATCCAGAGTGTCCTACGCCGGTGTGGACACTAGGGGCAGGAGCCGTGGTGGACTCAGTACTGGGTGTGTGGGATTGCACACTCAGCATGGGAGTAGGTGCAGGCATTGGGGGTAGTGGGATGGGGTCAGGCCTGATCTGAGGTGCATGAACTAGGACCGACACAGTCTTGGCAGGGTGTATGAGAGGTGGGGTGGATGGAGCCACACCCTGGCTACGGGGGCCAGCAGATGACCTATCTGGCATAGATGCGCGTGCCCTCATGACACCAATGTGCACCGGTGCACGTGCAGTGGACCTGCTGACCTGGATGTCAGCGATGGGATCACCCTCGGACAGGTCTGGTGCCACAATGGGCTGGTCCGACAAGGGCTGATCAGTGTTGGTATCAGCCACATGACCCTCAACTGGGGGGGGGGGGGGCATGGGTGTCCCTGACTGGTCCTCCAGACTGGGGGGGACAGGGGCACCCTGCAAGTCACAACCACGTCCCCTAGTGGATCCTCCACGGCCACCACGTGTGGCTCGGCCACCTTTGCCACCCTTACGGCTTGCACGCCTCCCAACCATGGCACTGATGTTATTGTGCGTATGGGAGTCGGTGTGCACAATTGTCCTGGGCAATTGGGTGTCAAAGGGGTTGGGTACCAGATGGTATTCGTACCCTAGTGCAGTGGCAAGGCTATATGACACCCCTGGGGAAAGATGACGGGTCACGCAACGCACAGGCACCCCAAAAAAGTTAAGGAACGTGCACAATACCCCTCCTAGACCACGTGTGCTGATGGAAAACCCTGCACTACGCTGTGGCATCCAGTAACACAATGAACGTATGCGTGTCACACGCAGCCTAGAATGACCTATGAAGGGGTAGGCTACACACGGGGCAAGCACAGAAGTTAGATACGTGCGTGACTCACCGTCTGCCAGGTAAAAGAGCGTGAAAAATGAGCGTGTTTGGTTGGCAACACCCCCGCCAAAAGAAGATGTGTACGCTGTCTGAGGAGACAGGACAACAGTAGAAGGGGACACTGTTTGAGGGAACAGGCCCAGGTAAACCAGTACAAGAGGAAAAAGAGAAAAAGCTGTCAGAGGTAACAGGGAGTACGAACTGGAAACGCTGTGAAGTAAATCGCGTGTGAAACGACAAGAAGTACAGAATTCACCCACTCGCTCTCCACGAAAAGCACATACAAGGAAATGGTGTTCTACACTACCTTATATACAGGCCCACACGTACAGCGTCACTTACGGCGTGTACGTGCTTGGCCCATGTTCACCAATCACACGATTTGTCACTTCTGCGTGTGGATCCTTTTTCACCAATCACACGCTTTGACACTCCTGCGTGTAGCTCACTTTTCACCAATCACACGCTTTGTCACTCCTGCGTGTAGATCCATTTTCGCCAATCACACGCTTTGTCACTCCTGCGTGTAGATCCATTTTCACCAATCACACGCTTTGACACTGCACGTGCAGGTAACTATAGACGCACATATGCTGGTGACGGGTTTTCGCGCGATTCGCTGAGTGGTTTCACGTGCAAAATCACTCCCTATCAGGCTGTCCACGCGTTCAAACACGAAAGACCACGCTCCTGGCCAGGAGGCCAAATTACAGTCCCCCAGAGCCCTGAGCACGCTCCCACCTGCCATCTGCTGCTGCCTGACTGCCTGCTGGCCACGTGCCCCACAGTGCTGGTGGGTGGGGGTGGTGGGAGACATGGGTGGGGGCCTGGTGGAGGGTGCCCCTGGTGGATGGGGGGTGGGGGTGGTGGGAGACATGGGTGGGGGCCTGCTGGCAGGTGCCCCTGCACTGCTGGGGGGTGGGGGTGGTGGGAGACATGGGTGGGGGCCTGGTGGAGGGTGCCCCTGGTGGATGGGGGTGCAGGGGGACATGATCAGGTGTGCAGGGTAGTCCCCTGTTTTGTGGGCTGCCTGCAGGGGCCGTGGAGGGTGTACAGGGTACACCTGTGAGGGCCCACCCAGCCTATTCGTGTGTGATAATTCCCACGCACCCCTGTAATACACGTACCCTGGCCAATCGCGTGTTGAACTTCCCGCTACCCCTGTAATACACGCACCCTGGCTGTTCGCGTGTGATAATTCCCGCGTACCCCTGTAATACACGTTCCCTGGCCTATCGCGTGTTCTACTTCACGCGTACCCCTGTAATACACGTTCCCTGGCCAATCGCGTGTTGAACTTCCCGCTACCCCTGTAATACACGCACCCTGGCTGTTCGCGTGTGATAATTCCCGCGTACCCCTGTAATACACGTTCCCTGGCCTATCGCGTGTTCTACTTCACGCCTACCCCTGTAATGCACGTACCCTGGCCAATCGCGTGTTGTACTTCCCGCTACCCTGTAATACACGCACCCTGCCTGTTCACGTGTGATAATTCCCGCGTACCCCTGTAATACACGTTCCCGGGCCTATCGCGTGTTCTACTTCACGCGTACCCCTGTAATACACGTTCCCTGGCCTATCGCGTGTTCTACTTCACGCGTACCCCTGTAATACGCGTTCCCTGGCTGTTCGCGTGTGATAATTCCCGCGTACCCCTGTAATTCACGTTCCCTGCCTAGTCGCGTGTAGAACTTCCCGCGTACTCCTGTTTTGAAGATTGCCCGCTTTGCTTTCCTTGTTTGCCTGCCCTGTGAAGTGGTCCAGGGTTTGCGCAGCCCTTAGCGATGATTTAGCGATTTTGATGGCTTTTCCTTGCGCGAGGGCGTTCTTGGGGGCGTTACTGGCGCTGCTGCAGGCTCGCTGCGATTCTCTGCGCCACGGCTGGTTTGGGAGCATGAAATCCATGAATACGCTGTGCGCGGAAATCAGTTTTAGCGCACGTGCCTTGCGCAGACTATCGCAGGCGCACGCTGTGCGCCAGCCGCGTGCGCTACTTGTGCGCTGGATTCTATGAATTACCCTGTAAATGGGGATTTGAGATAGTGCTGGTATGCAAACAGTATTAGTTTACTTCCAATGCAAATGTTTTTACTGTTTCTTGCATATTTTCAATGAAAATGTAACATTGATGTTTCTGCAATGTATTTTTTTCTCTTTTCTGCTGAATGAATAAAAAGGTGCCTGAAGGCAAACGTATGAAAGCCTGTGTGGTATTCTGTTATTGTGTGTTCTAATCACTTTACAATATAGACAGCCTGATTCATGGAATTATTTGCGTGAAAAAGGCAGATTTGCGCGCCTTTCTGGCAGAAAATCCCTGTGTGAAGTATAGGGATTTTTGGGCAGAAAGTCGCGCAAATCTGCGTTTTTCACGAAAATAATTCCATGAATCAACCTGATAGAGTTTAAGTCTGGTGTATCCAATGCCGTCAGTGTGAAAATCTAGAGTACCTAGTGCAGTACAAAGCTTATGGGGACCTAGCCAAAGATCCCAGAAATAAAAGTATAGCAACAAAGAGGTGCCAGATAAATATTTTCTTACAAACCCTATGTTTACAGTCACCCTGGAGGCAGCAGCGACAGCCAGTCTGGGAGGTATACACACAGCCTGTCCACAGCTGCCCTTGGCTCACAGTGTTGACACATGTAGGATACAGATTTAGGTTTTTAAAGATTATAACTGCCATCAGGGTGGTGAGTTTTATAATTATTTAGTTTGGGAACAGGGGTGCACATTTTAAATGCAGACCCTCCACTGAAGTGAGGTGGCTGTCAATGCAGCTGTCAAGAGGGCACCTGTGACCTTTGAACCTGGTCTGTGCCACCAGAGAACTTTTGCTGCAGATCAGGATACTGATTCAGTATGGCACAAGTGCATACATAGTATGCTTTTGTCATAGGTTTTGTTGAAACGGGTATGTATAAAAGGCCAACCTTTTTCTGATAAAATTACAGGGATGATGTTTCTACATAATACAAATAAAAAAGTCTGTGCTTCTACATACTTGCCAGATGGTAACTGCTCACACAGTAAATCCAAATATACCAGAAACCAGACTCATTTCTATCCTGTCCCATGCTGGTGATTAATCCATCTTAACTACCACAAGTTGTTAGTCCCGAGACAGCACAGAATCCCCTTACTATTGTTGAAAGTATGCCATGATGAATTTGCTCCGAAGCAATGGTGTGAGGAGCTTCTGCTTTGAGATTAGCAGTTTATTGGCTGCCCAGAGGGAATCTCATAATCAATGTGTGGAGTTTGCAATGCACTTTTCTAGGTATCTTCATATGCATGCTGTCTAGTGTGCAGATAACTTGTAGCAGCATTGCCATCTATATTCTGCTCAGTTTGGCCTTGAATATTATATGCAGACTTTCATAGCCACATATGCCCTCTTTCATGGATAGAATAATAGTTTGCTTGTAATCATAGCTTCTCAAATGTTAAATGACCTTGTCTTTGTTTATGATTTTAAGACATACTTTGATATATCAGGAGGTGTTTTAGTCTATTTGCATTTAGTAGCATTTTGTTTCAAATAATGAAGCTTCTTTGAAAATGATACATGTATTATTAATGAATCACGCTTCCATCTATCCTTATTCAACCCCTGCCCTGTTTTACATTTGGTTTAGATATTTGCAGATTCAGCTTAATTTGGCCTACTTGTCACAAAAAGTACATGTACAAGCTTATCACATGTTATAATTTCTGACTCCAAATGATGCACAACACTGTCAGAGAATGTCTATGAAACCTGGGATTGTTTGCCAATGATATGATATGATATGGCATTTATAACTTGCCTATACACAAGTGTTTTAGGGTGCGATGAGGCAAGGGAGGGGAACAGAGGGAAGACAGAGACAACGATCTTACTAGGCCAGGTGACATCGAGATTGTGCAAGTGCAGGGAGGAGGGAAGGTGAAAAGTGCAAGGGGAAAGGGGAAGGGGAAGCACAGTACATAGGATAAACAGTAAATACATAACAACAATAAATAAGAATAAATAAGAAGTGCAGCCAGCTGGTGGCAGGTGCAAGGGTAAGTGCAGACATCAGGTGTGAATGCCGTTAGGGGGCTGTGGGGATACAGAAACAGCCCCAGAGTGCCAGGGTTGCCAGGGAGGCAGTGCAAGTGCACAACTGGCGTGGAGGGACCTGGGTCCAAGAACAGAGGGTAGCCAGGTTACCAGTGCAGTTTCAGTTTCAGACAGGAGTTCAGCAGAGGAGAGGAGAAGAGAAAGCAGAATCAAAGAGGAAGGTCTGGAGATGCTTCCAGAACAGGAGATGGTTCTCCTCAAGTTTCAGAGAAGCAGTGAGGCTATTCCAGAGTGAGGCCCCAGCCCAAGAAAGAGATCTATCATCAAATAATTTCTTGGAGAGGCGACGGACCCTAAGAGAGTTGGAGGTGGATGAGCGAAGAGCTCGAGAAGGAAGATATTTAGGAAGAGAGAGTTGAAGGTATTGAGGCGCCATGCCCCAGAAGGCCTTGTGGACAATGTAGAGGGGTTTGAACTTAATCCTTACAACCGCTGGGAGCCAGTGAAGAGATTTCAGTCCTGGAGCGATACGATCCCTGGGCTTGAGGCCGCAGAAGTCTCGCAGTCCTGTTTTGGATTGGTTGCAGCGGGTGGAGAGAAGAGGCAGGCAGATTTAGAAAGAGGTTGTTGCAGTTATCCAGCCTAGAGAGAACAAGATCTCTGGAGACAGTGAGCTTCTGGGGGAAGGAGAGGAAAGGATGAATACCTCTGCGGAGGTGCAGCTGGTAGTGTGACTTCTTAGAGACATCAGAGATGTGAAGAGAGAAGGACAGTGTGGAGTTGAAGATGAAACAGAGGTTTTTAGCCTCACAGGTGGGAGCAGGAAGAGGGCCAATAGAGGCCGGCCAGAAAGTGACAGGAAAGGAGGGAGCAGGTGTGCTGATGAGGAGAATCTCAGTCTTATTGGCATTAAGGCAGAGATCATTGGCGGCACACCACTCCTGGATAGCAGACAGACAATCGGAGAAGAGAGAAGGAGAAGATGTGGCTGAAGGGAGCCTGAAAATTAGCTGAGTGTCATCAGCATAGCACTGAAAGTTGGTGCAGAGAGGGGCAATGTGGTGGGAAAGTATGCCAGGCATTGGTAAAATAGCCAGTGAGAGAGGTTAGAGCCCTGGGGAACACCACAGGTTGAGATAGAGATAGAGATAAAGTAGAGGAAGGAAGAATGAGTCCCTGTTTATATTGGTATGAGACCACCGGTTCTGATGTAAGAGACCCATTGCTTGCATTGCGTGTGTAGCATCAAAATCAAAGATGACTAGGTTTTGCAAGTGGAGAGAGATGCATGTGACTAAAAGTAATCTTCTAAACCATGTTTCCTCATTTTTCTAAATTCAGGTATGTGCAATGGGTCAAATTCGTAAAAGTATGTAACTCAGCCATATGGTGTCAGTTATTAAAAACATAATGCAAGACATATTTTATTATTACATTGTGGCTATTGAAATTACCGACACAATGAATGATACCAATCAATGGATTGGCTATCATATTCGTGTCAGCAGGTTGAGCCGCAACTCATTTGTGATATTGGCTCCACGGTATTAGCCATCTTTGCTGGGAGTCATCACATCAACAAAATATATGTAGGACTCATGCCAGAAAGCTTCTCTTTGACCCCCCTGAAGAGAGTCAACACTTCCTCCAGGGAACAGGACCTATGCTTCATTCAGCCGTCTAGAAGCACATGGTGAGGATTACTCAAGAGATCTGCTTGTGAGTGCTTTGAATGTGCACTGAATATTTCCACCTGTATTGGGCTCCATCTCTATATTTATTTTCAAAGAAACTGTTAATTGCCGACTTGTGTGTTTAACCCATGCTGCATCACAGCATTGTTACTTCCTCCCCTTCCCCTTGTTCCTCCTCCTCCTCCCTCCCACGATCTTGATTGGGCACTGACTCGAAGCTCAGAGTTCCTTCTGTCATGTCCGTGGCTTCAGCTCCGCATTCCGTTCAGCTGGTTGGAAGCAAACAGTGAGGATTACTTGAGCTCTCTGGTCGTGAGTGCTTTGAATGTGCACTGAATATTTGTATTTGTATTGGACCACATTTGTATATTTTTTATAAAATAAACTGTAACTGCTGACCTGTGTGTGTAACTCAAGCTACCTCATGTCCTCGTTCCTTCCTCCCCTTCCCCTCCCCTTGTTCCTCCTCCTCCTCCTCCCTCCCACGGTCCTGATTGGGCATTAGGCCCTTTTTGTTTCCAGCCTTCAGGGCAGCCCACTGCAGCCACTGTGGCGAAGGACCCTGAGGCTAAGGACAGCTCCATTTGATGCAGCTCCAGATGGTGTGTGCTGGTGTTAGCCGGGGAAACATGAAGCCTGGAGCCATCAACTTGCAGCAATTCACTGCACCCCATTAAACTTACCCCCTTCATATCATTCATGTGTTTCTTACCGCACCACACATAAGCATCTCAGTTAATTGTATTGTTTGGCCTTCCCTCACATCTACCCGGAAAAGTCACATTTTCTTGCTTTACTCTGGGTGTTTTGCATTGCTGCTGTGTTTTAAAACTAGACCTTTCTTCCCTCATTTTAGGAAAATTGACTCTGGGTGTTTTGCATTGCTGCTGTGTTTATGAAGTAGGCCTTTTTCCACTCTTTTTAGGGAAATTGACTCTGGGTGTTTTGCATTGCTGCTGTGTGTAAAAACTAGGTATTTCTTCCCTCTTTTTAGGAAAATGGACTCTGGGTGTTTTGCACTGCTGCAGTGTTTAAAAACTATCCCTTTTTCCCCTCTTTTTAGGAAAATTTACTCTGGATGTTTTGCATTGCTACTGTGTTTAAAAACTATGCTTTCCCCCTCTTTTTAGTAAAGTCAAATCTGCTTTGCATTGTGGTAACTCTCGTACTGTTAACATGTCTCATTAGGCTTGCTCCTAATCTCTCGGTCCCCACCACCACTGAGAGTTCCTTTGTACCATTGAGTGTACCTGTCAGCCCCTTCTGTGTGTTCCCACTGTGTGAACCCCCATCCTCACGCTCTGTGCGGCGCTGGGCTGTGCATCCCTCCTCTCTCTTTCACTCTGTTCTTCTCCTACTTCCCCCTCATACTCTCTATGGTGCTCTCCATCTCCCTTACCTTCTCTAACTGATACTCTATCTCCTATCCTATCCCTCTGACTAAGTCGGGACAGAAGAAGTGCAAGAGAGACAACCTGGTCTCCAAACCCGACCTCCCTCTTCCTGATATCTACATCAGTGCTTCCTCCTGTCATACTCTCACTGACATCCTCTTTGTTTTTTCCACCCTAGACCAATGCACCCCTCATATGGTCTCTGTTCCCTCTTCTTTCTCCTCCTCTCCCACTAATAGTGGCACTCGGTGGGAGGCCACCTTTACCTCCTTTCATTGCTCCAAGACCATCATTAATGTCTATTTGAATGGCACCCCCCTCCTCCTGTCTGTCTACTATGCCACCTCCTTCCATCATCTCGGCCCACTCTCGGGCCTCTCTACCAATTCCGCAGGATGCACTTCAAGCCTGTACCCCACCACAGAAGTCTTTCTAATGTGGCTACCTGATCCATATCGCTACTCTCAACTCTTGCTCTGCTGTCAAACACTCCTCTGACTTCTGCCACCTCCTCGAAGAACTTGACCTAGATGTCCTCGCTCTCACCGAGACATGGTCCACGGTCAGCTCTGACACTCTCCGCCCTGATGGCTACAAGATCCTCTCTGAACCCACAACCCACTGTCCCAGAGGGGGAGTAGCTCTGATCTTTCTGGATTGGGTCCCTGCTGCTGTCATTCCGAAAAGGTTTAGTGGGTTCGTGCAGCTGTCATTACTACGAAGGTCTACTCCTCCTTTGAATGCCTGGTCTGCAGGATATCTATCTCTCCGGGCCTCTCTCTGACTGTGGACATATCACCCGCTTCCTCTCAGAGTGGGCTGATCTCTCCTCTTCTCTTCTTGCCTCTAACTCCCAACTTCTCCTCAGAGATCTCTCATCAACCTGGATGCTTCTAATCTCTCCTCTGGACCCTTCCATAACATTCGCAACACTCTTTCTTTTTCCATTCTACCCTCTGGTTCCGACACACTCTGCGGGGCATACTTTGGATGTTCTCATCTCCTTAGACACCCCCCTCTCGAACCCTCTCACAACTCATCTTTTTTGAACTGACTACTTTCTGCTCTCCTCTCACCAGATGCTCTCTGTCCCACAGGCTAAGCCCACCCCAGCACTGCAACCTACCTTCTCGACCATTCAGCCCATGAAGCATGTATCAGAGGATACCTTTGCTGCTACTTTATCTGCTCCTCCCATGCTTGCATCTGACTCACACTCTGAAACAGCCCTCTCTAACCTGCATATTTCTATCTTCGACACTCTGGACATCTGTGCCCCTGTCATGAGAATCCGTCTGAAGCCTACCTCCAAGTGCAACTCTTGGTATGACTCCAACCTTGCCACTCTGAAACTCAAGTGTAGGGTGACTGAGAGGAAGTGGAGAGCATCCAGAGCATCCTCTGACAAACTGGTCTGCTGCCGCTCCAAAGGCAATACAGACTGTCTGTCCAGTCAAGAAGAGAGCCCTCATCCAAGCATGCATCTCTGCAGCCTTGAACAACAGATCCAAACTCTTTAAAATCTGCAAGGAGCTGGCCAATCCTTCTGTAGTCTCCACCTCTCCTGTTCCCTTCCAGGCTCTCTGTATGGCTCTGGCTTCCCACTTCACCACTAAAACTCATCCTGCCCCCTCTCTCCTCTTCCTCTCCCTCTACCTCTTGCGCCCCCCTTTGGCCGCCTCTCCCTCTCCTCCTCCCTTCTCCTCTTTCTCTCCGACTACACTTGACGAGGATTATAGACAAGCCTGATCTATGAAACTCTCATACAAACAGGTGCTCCCTTTCTCCTCCAGAACCATCAAGGACCAAATTGACATCCTCACTTCAGCTTTGGCCGATTTCTGCAATCACTCGTTTGCCACTGGAACCTCCCCCTCTCTCCTCAAGCACTCCCTTGTGCACCCCTCCTTAAAATACATTTTGCTGATCCTACCTGACCGGCAAACTATGACACAATCTCTATCACTCCTTTCCTGGGCAAAGTCCTGGAAAATCTGGCCATCTCCCAGCTTACTCTCCACACTGAATCTGTTGGTTGTCTCCATGACCATCATTCTGACTTCAGAGCTGCCAGAGACATGGAAACTGCACTCCTGAACACTGTGAAGATCTGCTCACTTATCTCCATTCAACCCCTCCTTCTGTCCTCATCCTCCTTGACCTATCCTCTACTTCTGACATGGTCAATCACGCCATCCTGATCAATCGATTCTCTGAGAACCTGGGCATCAAGGATCAGGCCCTGGTGTGGTTGTTCACATTCATCCTGGACTGACACACCCAGTTACAACTTGGGTCCTTTCTTTCCACCACCTCTCTCTCCACCTGTGTTGTCTGTGGCTACTAACCTCTCACCCTGGCACTTCAATGTCTACTTGGCCCCTTTAGTCCACTTTATCTCTACCTTCTCAACTAACTTTCAGTGTTATGCGGATAACACTCAGCTCTCTTTCAGGCACCCTCCTCCTCTCCTCTCTCGCTGATTCCTAACTGTCTATCCACAATTCAGGATTGGTGTGCCTCCAACAATCTCTGTCTTAATTACAGTAAGAATGAGATCCTTCTCATTGGGACCCCTGCTGCCGCTTTCCCTCTCTCACTCTGAGTATCCTCCTTGGGCCTCTTGCTTCACCTTTGTGTGAGGCAAAAAACCTTGATGTCATCTTCGACTCAACTCACTTCTTCTCTCCTCTCATCACAGATCTTGCAAGAAGGTCCACTCCAGCTGCACCTCCTCATAGCTATTCTTCATTTTATCACTTTTCCCCAGAAGCTCACTGTCTCCAGAGCCCTGGTTCTCTCTAGGCTGGTCTACTGCAACATCTTCTTTCTCAATCTGCCTTCCTCTACTCTCCACCCTCTACAACCAATCCAGAACACGACTGCAATACTTGTCCTTGGTCTCAAGCCCAGGGACCATATCTCTATAGCCCTGAAATCGTTCCATTGGCTTTTGGTGCCTGCAAGGATCAAGTTTAAGACTCTCTGCATGGTCAACACAGCTTTCTGGGGTTGGGGCCCGCAATACATCCAAATCTCTCTTCCAAACACCTTCCTTTTCAAGTCCTTCACTTCGCCACCTCTAACTCTCTGAGGGTCAGACGCTTCCCCAGGCATAAAGTGGGGGGGGACAATCTCTTTTCTCGGCAGGTGCCTCTGTCTGGAATGGCCTCCTTGCCCTGCTAAAACTTGAGCTGGACCATCTGAAGTTCTGGAAGCAGCTCAAGACCTTCCTTTTCACCTCTGCTTTCTCTCTCTCTTTATCCCCTGTTGATCTACCTATCTGATGTGCTGACTGGTGGCCTGGCTACCCTCAGAGGCTCACTGGGTACCAGGCTCCTCCACGACCAGCTGCCCCTGCACTGCCTCCGGGCCTAGCATGCACTTAGGGGCTGCAAATGTAACCCTACAGTTCCCTGCCTCCTTGCACTTACCCTGCACTGTGCTGCCCTGGCTGCACTTACTGTGCGATGCTGCCCTGATTGCACTTCCCTTTCCCTCTCCCTGGCACTTTCCCCTTCTCCCTCACCCCTTGCATTCTGCATTTTTGCACTTGCACAATCTAAATGACACAAGGCCTAGTAACATCATTGGTTTTGTCATCCCTCTGTCTTCCCTCCCTTGTCTTGTCGTGCCTAGAAACACTTGTGAATAGGAACACTATAAATGACTTATCATGTCATATCATATATCCCTGGGAGGACCCCTGGGAATAGATGTTTCAAATACAGTCCTGTCATGACAATGACCATTTTGCACCAGAGTTCTGATTACTGGATACCTTTTGCTGTTGGCAGTTAGAGGAAGGGGGCAGAGTAGTTAGAGTTTCCAAGACGAGAGGTTCAGACTATAGAACGGTGTCACCTTCTTGGTTTTTGCTAGGGCTTCCAAACTTCCTGATACCCCTCTACATTTCCGGCAGACAATGCATTCTGTGTATGGCCTCAGTAGGCAAAGGATACATGTTACATCAGCCTAGATTGGACCATTGCAACAATATTCAGTAGCATTTTGGCTATGTAAGGTGGAAATACCCTCCCTAAAGGTATTCATATTTGGACTTCAAGACAAGAAATATTCACCTGGAATTTAGTGGGAATACATTTTATTACAAAGTATGCTGCCACAAAGGTGGTGTCGACAGAGGTACCCAATGAAGAGGAAAGCTCTTCCCTCTATCCATACCCATGCGGGAGTGCCAGCTGTCTGGACAAGGCTCACTGCAATTGATACACTGGTACCCAGGACCATGCACACTGGAGGTCATATAACCCTGCACACTATCTATGTATCTTCCAGGTTGGGATGGGAAGAAGAAAGGACCCACCTTGATCATTAGACCCTGAACTGGATCTTGCAGCACCCAAATAACTGAGTAAGATTTCCCTGGCTCTTTTGGCAGCTTCAAACCATCTCAACGCTTGTTTGGGCACCTTTGACACTGTCCAAGCTGCTGACATGGAAATCACTGTAGTTATGCTTGACCCAAACACTCAATGCCTCTGGATCTGCAAGTTTTACACAACACTAATCCCAAAGCTCCACTGTTTCGGCATCTGAGATCTGCCAAGTCTTCAAGTGTCCCAAACTTGACATGGCTGACTGGTCACCAAATTCTAAGCACTCAAAGTCAAATCTGCTGCAGTAATCTGACTCTTAGTTGAGCCATCAGAGCCTACTCACTGCTGTAGGCAAGTCTCTGCTTCTCTCTACCCGAGGCCACAGATTCTTTGAGCACTGATGGCCCAATGCCACCCCAACGTCATACAAGTGTTTGCAACTGCTGAATGGCACGGAACCACTTGAACCTGTCGGCATAGTTCTCTGACTTTACCCTGGCACAGCACTAAAGGTTCCCACATTCCTGGTTTGATGCTGAAAAGCCTTGTTTGATGCTATTGAGCTGAAAAGATAATAACATATGCTATTTCAAGAGGCCAAGTCCCCCTGGTCTGCAAGTGTTTATACATTTTCAGTCTCAAATACAATTGATAGCGAATTGGTCTTTGGTTGACAGTGTTTTTATTTTGGTAAAGGTAATTTGGGTGCTGCTTGGTGGTGACTAGTAACACTCAAACTGCCGAGTGTGTCACAATTTATGAAGAACAGAATTTTCAAGTCACCTTCTAGCGCACCGGAAGTTAACGCTAACTATAGGTTAAATGATGTTCCAAAAATCATGTTTGTTGTATCAAGAGGCTTTTTTATTCCAAAAATCATCCTCCAAAAATTGTTCTTAAATAGTAGTGCCCTATACACGTGTTTCACCAAATCTATTGGCTCATCAGGAGGGATTTATAACAGAAAATTCAATTCAAATTCCAAATTGAGAAACAAGGAAAGAGGACGATTTTCAGAAGCTCTCAAGTCTCAATCGAAAGGCTTTAAAGAAACTCCTATTGTGGTAAAACAGCACAGGGGAAACCCCAAACACACACGTTACCAAGACCACTCCAATTTCAAACTAATTTGGAATCTAAACATGGGCCAAGCTTTCAAAATGAATGCAAATATTTAATCATTAGGCATGTTTATATCTAATCAATGAATTTGAATTGAATTTTCTGTTATAAATCCCTCCTGGTGAGCCAACAGATATGGTGAAACATGAGTAGAGGGCACTACTATTTAAGAACAATTTTTGGAGGATCATTTTTGGAATAAAAAAGCCTCATGATACAACAAACATGATTTTTGGAACATCATTTAACCTATAGTTAGCGTTAACTTCAGGTGCGCTAGAAGGTGACTTGAAAATTCTGTTCCCCTAGTCTGCAAGCCATAAAGGACCCTATTGACTATTAAGCATCCTGTTCTAACTCTTTTAAAATACATATTCTTGAACATTGAAATTTGCTGTTGGAATCGTGTACTTGATCACTCTTGCCTATCAACATACTGTGCCCTTTATTCTAAAAGACTACTTCTCTGTTTCCATTACAGGGCTGGGACACTCTATTTTTGTCTATTTTTGTTAGTATAATTTAAGAGCTTAATTTTCTAGGACATCAGTTGGACATGTTTTGTTGGAAGCACTGCTTTTTTGTTGTTGCTTGAATTGCTTCTGTCAAAATGGAAATATGCCTTTCTGACTGTGCCTGTTTCACCTTTATGATTGAGCTCACTGCTCAATTGGTCATAGTGTGGGGCTCAGTAGAAACTTTAGCCCCTACTAACCCCTGTTTTGATCTCGAGCAGACTGTGCTTACAATTAGTCAGCAAAAATCACTAGGGCATGTAGTACATTTTAGAAGCAATACCAAGCATTTTGTTTTTACCCAATCGCACTGAATAATAATTCAGTGAAGAATGTGGAGTCCAGTGCATGATCTATGTCACAAAAGAGGACTCCTCCATAGCAGTAAGGTAAACACACCTGAAATAATGAAAACCCTGCAAGCTTTTGCTGAAGCAAGAATGGCAGAGGAAACCCATAAGACTCAAGCCCAAGTGCACTTTCTCATGACAGAGTGTGGAAATCATGTGGGATAGCGATAGTTATAGTTGTTCCCACTATTCTTCCCAAAGGGAGAGTTGTGTGGTTTCCCGGAGATCCAGCAGTCTCAGTCAAATCCAGAGTTTCAGTTAGGTCAAATGTCTCAGCCCGTTCCTAGGGTAGTCTTACTGAGGCAGAGTTGTCAATGCACACGTTCCTTCTATAGGAAAGGACAGTGGCTCTCCCAGAGCAGAGGCAAAGGGATGGACACCAGAAAGTCTATGTCTAATTAATACTTACAAATTAAACATTATGCTTGCAATGCAGTTAACAACTTCAAATTACCATTGCCCGAGGACAGTGGAAAGCATGCTGGGAAAGCAACATCTACTCTAAGTATAATGGACTTTAAAAGAGTAACATATAATCTATGATGGAAAACATATTCCTTTCGAAGTCAAAGGAACATTTAAATCATGTTGGTGAATTAAATCTTTGAAATCAAAATCAACATCCAATAAATGTGCAAGAATATTTGATGGAATAAAGTGG
The DNA here is from genome assembly GCF_040938575.1 of Ambystoma mexicanum. Classification (NCBI taxonomy): domain Eukaryota; kingdom Metazoa; phylum Chordata; class Amphibia; order Caudata; family Ambystomatidae; genus Ambystoma; species Ambystoma mexicanum. Next base: position 303,073,924 of record NC_090933.1, read on the forward strand.
GATCTCGATTGAAACAATGAGACCAACATTCTTTACACATGTATGCAAATACTGAAGGCTAGATTAAAGTAATGGTCTCCATTTTATGACAGGCAATTTCCAAATCATGAATACATTGGGAAGAAAGCAAGTCTAATGAAGAGTGAAAGTGTTTAATGGGATAGATGCTACAAAGTGCAGGTGAGGGTTGAAACAGTCTTGTTGGATAAAAACTGTAAGAGTAAATGCCAATCAAAGTACAATCATCCAAGAAGGAAGTAAGACAGAGGACTATAAGAACAATGAGACCAACACTAATCCCAATGTAAGGAATACAATACTGGACAAACGTCTGTGAATGACCGAAAAACAATTTTTCACATACTGAGTATATTGAAGTGTACATCACAAGCAACCATTTTTATGGCAGAATTAAAAAGTGGTTTGATATGTGCGATAAGAATTCACAAACGTTTGAGGAGAGTGATCTGGTTCAGAATCCATCTGAGGCTGGAAAAGAAAGGATTATGTATTGCCAGAATCTGAAGTTCTGAGGTTCATAAAGAACATTAGTACCCGGCGAGGGAGAATCAGAATGAAAGAACCATTCTGATTGGACCTTGCTGGGGCATTACCTGGCCGGGAATCCCTCAGATTCCACGCCTTTGTCCCCAGCGGGGGCGTGGCAGCCCCTCAGCCAATGAGGAGGCTCGAAGCAAGGCCATCCCTGCACCAAGCCTCCACAAGGCTGGAGGCCGCCTTCATCACCCGCCAGGGATTCAGGTATTTTTTTTTTAGTTTTCCCCCACCTCTAAACTTACCTTCTGCCTGCTTTGTCCCCGGCAGGGGGGCGATGGCAGCCTACAGTCGTGTGGAGACTCGAAGCTGGGACATCCCCACTCCAAGCCTCCACACAGTTGGAGGCTTCCATCGTCCTCCACCGGGGTATGTTTTTTTTTCCAATTTTTCCCCCCTCGCTTCCTCCTCCAAAACCCAACACCCTCCCAACCCCAGATGCGCTGGGAACAGAAGTGTTTCCAGCGCGTCCGCTTCCGATGGCTGCCATGGAAAGGGAAAATGGACTCCGTTTTCCCTTACCCGGTGGCCATTTTCTCAGTCATTTTTTTTTTCTGTCCCGAAACGCAGCAGCGTTTTCGGGACAGAAAAAAACTGCTTTTGGTACCCGCAGGTCTTGTGGGCCGGGTTACTAATAGCAATATGCCCCTCGCAGTGGCAGCATAACCTATTATAACTTTGGGGCCAGGGGCATTAGCTGACTTGGTAATGCCCCCGCCGCTTGGGGCATATTGCTTAATTATTACTATTGGGCAGTGACACTATTTTCCTATCTATGGACACATGCTGACACATATCAACGTGAACTTCACAAATGAACAAGCAGGACCGTAGCTTGTGAACTATGTGGAATAACAGCTGAGGGAGGAATTAATGGAATTTTGTTCTGGATCTAGTGTAAAGTGATTTGTGTGGGAATATGGTGGGAAAAGATTGAGGAGCAAATGTGCCTCATGCCCAACTCATCGCCTGATGCCGTCACTCTAGCGCGATGAACTCCGAAGGGTAACAGCCACTTGTCAAGCTGGCACACCGACTGCCAGCCCATCAACATGCTGGAAATATATTTAGCACTTCCATAATGTTGGATCAATTTCGATGCTTCAGATTTTATGTTACTTTCTGCACAACTTCAATTACAGGAAATTGCTCTGGTGGTGTCTCTTCATTTGGCAAGCATGCGACGTCAGATCAATAGCACAGCCTGCTCATCCCTAACAAAGAACGTCGCTCTTTTAAATGCTTCCCTGCAGAAATATTGGCAATTTTACAGAATCATTATGGATCACATATCATTGCAAAGCTAATTTTGGCATGCAAAAAAAAACCCGAAAAAAAAAAAAAAACTCCCGCTAATTTCCTGTCAGCTTACATTTCAAAATACGAGAAAAGCTTTACCAGTATAACATGGGTACCCAAATTACTTTTTCCCTGCCAATTTAATGTTTTTTTTTTTTGTTTTTTTTTTAAATAACTCTTTTACCGAATTAAATCTACATCAAAGATGGTAAACACGAACTACTTGCACAGGTCATACTGAGATAGGGCTTTGTGTACAAATCTTAATGTCAATTGGAATATTGTACTTATTTTCTTTATTCTTTGCTGTTTGCTCTTTCAATTATTTAGTCACTGCAAATGATTGATAGTGTTCTGCAGAAGTAGCCTGGCACTGGCTCTGTCTCGAACATCTCCGGATTTCTAGCACGAGAGAAAGTCATCGCTCACTGCAGCCTAGTGAATATGAAATGAAAGTCAGCCCCACAACGTGGAGACCACGCGCAGCATTTCTCATTCGAGCATGATGCGAACATGGAGGGGCTGCCTTGGCCGTCTCTGACGCTGCTTGAGAACACCAATGCACATTGTCCAAGACCACAAACAAATAGAAAGAGTCGATACGAACCGACAATCCAATCGAGCCCTCAAATGGATATCTGAACTGGGAAACTTCTTACACTGTTCTTTAAATTCGTCATTTGAATAAAAGTTAATATATCAGTGGATCTTGATTTTCTGCAGTGTTTTAGGCGGGATCAAGTCATGTTTTGGTGTGTATATACTTCCATGTATGTGTATCCACAGCTGTGCAATGGGCGGCAGCGGACGCCTGGGATGGTTGGGAGGAATAAGTGTTTCATAACCTGTTTGTGGCACATGTTGTTCTCCATAATAACGTTCTAATCCAAAACTAAAAGCTTCCTCTACATACAGGAGAGCATCTTGCAGCATCTGCCATCTGGTGAATGCCGTGAAGATCACATCTTCGCCAGACTGCCTTTGCTTGTGAAGTCTCATTAGCATCGCTGAGGCAGAAGGTCACATGAACATTGAAATCCCAAAATAAGACTGCTTGGAGAATTGCAAGCTTTTTGAAGCAGAGTATGTTCTCGGTGACTTAGGGATAATCAGCGGGAGAACCTGCAGGAAAAGCGAGTTCCAGAGAAGCAGAAATCGGAGATGGGAATGTAGACTTGACACTCCTGGTGATCACCACAATGTGTGCGAAAAAAGCCACAGATGGAAATATTTTGGTGAACATCTAATCTGACATAGGCAAAACTAGTCCACTTTTGCAACCTGGGGCATCCGGATGTGCCCGTACTTACCAGATCTTGGCATTGGCTTGCCTAGAAGCCAACAAGAGCCATAGATCATGTCCAGGGAGCCATCAAGTGTATACAAGAGAGTCCAGACATTCCAACCGCCTGCATTAGAATGTGTAGTGGCAATGGCTACTGTGCTGCCAACCACACGACAGGATGATAACTTTTAAAATGAACTATGTTTGGTCTGGTAGACTTTCTTATAAGCACCTCAGTGTGGCTTCGACATAAGAAGATATATGCGAGCGAAAATCATGCACAATAATTTCGGATAAGAATTCAACGTTCAGCATATCACAAACAAATCACAACAAGAAGTACTTTATACAGAGAACCATACGCATTCAAACAAACGCATCTGTGAGTTTCCACGGATGTAATCCTAAAATTCATTGAAGAAATCATCACACTTGTATCCCAAAAGTAGCATTTCCTTGTAGAACTTCCCAAAAAAGGACCTTGTAATAAGTTAACCTATAAACCAGCAACGTTTTGATGTAAACTGTAAAATCAAACCTAACTGGTCCAGTGGCTCTGCTGGTTTCTTCCCCCCATATTAAGAATCAAACATAGTAGGACAACACAGATGCCAAGTGAGCATCTGTAACAGGAGCTCTTCACCCATCTCCCTGATTCCTTCCCTGCAAAGGGATGCTGTTTATGATCACGGTGAGCCCAGGACCTTTCGAACATACCTACTATGTTGAAGGAAAATGTAATGTGCGGTTTTCTGCACTGCTTCTTGTGGGCAGGATGGATGGCGATTTGAAGACTGTCGTTGGTGGGCTGCATTGCTATTCTGTTGAGCAGCCTGCGATAGAAGGTGGCTGACAGATATGCAGCTTTTTTTTTTGTTTGGCTTGCACCAGAGCCTGAACTTGTCTCTGCATCCACATTGGGCGATGGTTGCTTTCTGCTGCAGAGTCAAAAGGGCTGCACTCATCCTGATTGAAGGTCCTTGTGAAACTCTGGCATGCATAGGACTTGGGGCGGAACGCTTCTTGTCATGCGTGATATGGTTTCTAATTCCCAGCATACTGGTGTTGGGGAGGAGATGCTCCTGGCCCTGCCTTCTAGCTTTTCCCGTGGTAAGTAGATCATGTGTAGGCCAAGGGGGGAAGACACCCTCTACCATGTCACATGCCCTTATGTTATGTTATGTTATGTACCTGTGTATAACGTTTGATAGAACATAGAGACTTTCATTAATAGCGATGTTCACAGGCCCGAAAACAGAAGCCATTTTGCATTGGCGCAGATGCCATCTTTTTACTAGGCCCAAAAATCATCCCTCTGTTAACTCAGCTCTCCCTTCCCCAGCACCTCGCACAGAGAGCCCAAGACATCGCAACCCCCTACCAGCTCCGTACAAGCTTTGTTCTCACGGAAGTCCATCCATTTATTGTTGCAAATGTTTAGTATCACTTCCACAGGATGTGCTCTCAACAGAGAGTGAGACCACAGCAGGCCCAAGCACAAGTGCACATCCATCTCCAGTAAACTGCCCATGCCCTCTCAACCCCAACCCTCTAGGGAAAGGACCACCAGTCCAACCCCCTACTCTCTTTCATGTTGATGCACATCTGACCCCCTCACACTGACCATTCCAGAACACCCACCATAGACTTAATCCTATGCAGAAGTATATTCTTCCCAAACTAAAACACGTCTGTTCGTATCATGAGGCATCAGGCAGCATAAATAGTAGATCAAACCCCCAGGTGGAGACACCTGGGAGTTTGACCCTGATATCAATAAAGCCCCGAATGTAGAAGTCGGAATGCCAATATATGAATCCATTTTCTCTAAGTACCCTCATTTATGCAAGGATTTTTATGTTCGCCATTATTATCTTATTATCAATTGCTGTGTTTTAGCTTAAACGGTTAGTAATTTGTCACATTTGTCCTGACCTTCACTGTGGAGATGAGTCCAGCTGACCCACGTGCCACAAGATTGACTGGGAAGCAGCAGCCAATTGCAGCCTGGCATCCCCCATAGAACAGGCTGCGCCATAGGGCCCCTCCATTCCGCACTGTTATTTGCACATAATTTGATGATGTCAGTAATGACGAGCTTGATTCTTATAATTTACTGCCCCTGTGTCAGTGTTGGCAGAGTGATCTCATGCAGCACAGTTCTCTGCTTGCATACTTTATTTTATATAAAGTTTGTTATCCTTGCAACTTATCTTATCCTTGCAATTTATCTCTTTGTCTAATAACCTAACGGGGCGTGGTATCTTTATTTTACTTATTGTGAGGACATGTGTTTGGGTGCCCACCTTCATTTGGTGACCCCTTAGCGTGATTTCCTCGAGACCCCTGTACTGGCAGTCGGATCCAAGGCTTCTCTGGCAAGGCCGCCCCCACCTATTGCTGACCAGTACCCTAAAACGCGTACACAGAAGAAAAAGGTTCTTGTGGGATCCAGCTTTGCGAATACCCCAATGCTTGCCTGAGCCTGGTGAGGCCCCAGGGAGAGGCCCAAACGTTGTGGATAGACCGTGAACAAGGCTCTTGGAAGAGCACGGGCACTTGAGTATAAATTGCAAGGCAAAACAAATGTTGGGATGTGGGGAATATAGAGCGGCATGATGGGAGCAGACATGCAAGGGTTGAGTGTGAATGAATTGTGTGATTATTTGAAGTGAGCACTTTTTCCTTTTTATGGCCATTATGTTTTTTTAGTAGAGAAATAAGGAGAAAATACAGAGTAGATACGGGAACCTACCTCCAAAAGGGGGTTGGAAGGCAGCACCACGGTGCGCTGTCCCAAGCAGTTCTGGAAATAACTATGGAGATAAAAGTAGGAGCCCCATATAATTAGTGGGCTCGTCTAAAAGTAGTGGTTATTGTTTTAGCTTGCTATATTATCTTCTTATTTTTAGTGTTTTTATAATATGTGGAGGAAGGCCCAGGAGGGGCAGAGGTGATGTGAATGATGAGTATGTAAGGAAGTGAATATGCTCTATAAAAAAGGGAGAATAGGGTATATGTTTTGTGTTTATTTTTCTTCGCTTGTTTTTGTTGGTTTTTAATCTGTTCCATGTTATTTGTATTTAATTGTATAGTATATGATGGTCTTAAAGATAGAGGTTATGAGACATGATTAACTGTTCTGGAAAGGAGGCCTCAGATATAGTAAGAGGCTGAGGGGAAGATAAGGGCCTACAAGTGTAGGGGGGACTTTACACAAAAAGCAAAAGGTCCTTGGTCATGTGGATGGACACTCCACTGTCCACATTTTCAAGCATCTCCTCCTGTATAGTGAGTGGATTAAGACATACCACAGCCAATCGGTGACTGAAATGTGAAGGGGGAGGGACTATCACACACTTGGCCGGAGAAAGGGTCTTTTGACAAGGGAACTCTAGAAAACCTGTTCACGTACCTAACAGCAAAACACAAAGGAAAGCAGCTCCAAAACAGAAGGGAAGTGTTAGATTTGTGGAGAATGTTCGAAGAAACACCCACCACAAATAAGAGGGAAAAAGGGTCAGAAGCGCCACAAGTGTTTCTGTGGCTACACAAGTAATCAAGGGAAATGGGGGAGAGAAGGAGAGGGGGAGGAGGGACCCAAGAAAATATACCCATTGCTCACAAGTCCGGCGGAAGGGTATACAGTCCTAATGTATATATCAGGGGACAGTACACCCGTTACCCCTGGTACAGCCCCACCCCCTCTGTATGATCCATCTACCATCACCCCTGCTCACACTGATGTAAGTATCCAAGATCTTGAGGTAGCATTAACCACAACCAGTACTGAATTTGCTCTATTACCAGTGGTGAGCCAATGAGTGAAGCAGCACAGGAATCGGAGGGAGGGACACAACCCCTGAGAGGCACCCCTCCCATACCCAAAGATGAATGGAAATCGGGAGACTTCCTCTTCAGGATTGACAGTGCGCCCATATGGGCAGTATGAGTAGAATGGGAAGGGGAAAGTGATAGTTTGGGATATGAAACTGTGGCCTCGGTGAGGGATGAAAAGTACTGGAGTGACTTTGACGAATCGGAAGAAGGTGCCATGAGAGGAATACAACAGGTGCAATGGGCCTCCCCCAGAGTGGGACAGACATGGGAGGGGAGGCTCTGAAATAGAATGGGAAGGATGGCCTTAACAAAAAAGAAAGGAACAAAGGTGAACAGCAGGAAGCTGAAAGGGAAGGTAACATCTAAACTACAGATACCTCGTATCCATAAGGGAGCGGGGCAGCCCCACTATTTACCCTGGGCACAAATGGACAAAAACAATCCCCTCAAGTCCCTCCCCCCACTCACAGCTGGTATGGGAAAATGGATTTACGCCTTTGAGAAAAACACTGCAGGCGTGCCCCTGGCTATAGGAGATATTAAAAGCCTCTTGGTGAATGCGGGAGGAGAACAAGCAGACATAGTGTGGGTGAAAGCAGGGCTACCAGGGATAACAATAAGTAACGACACTCATGATGGGGCATCATACAATAATGTTCGAGCACAAGTATGGGATGCCCTACTGAGTACCTTCCCGATACCCCCGATTTACATTCCATAATGCAGTGAACTATAGGGGATGAGGAAGATGCTGCACAGTTCATTCTTCGAGTGCAGGAGATGTGGCGCGCAGAGACAGTGACTGCGTGGGACCAATTTACCTCCCTATTTTATTTCACCACTAAGTGAGGCCTCCCCATAGAAGTACAGAAGGCCCTTGACAAGATAGCAGGGGTAGAAGCCAAAGGCTGGCATGAGATTCAGAGCATTATAGTTCACCACTGTAGGAGGATCAAAGAGAGGAAAACATAAACAATTCAGAGGAGATTAGCAGAAGAAGCAAAACTAGTACAGATAACGTTAGTGAAGGTTCCTGCAGTAACAGCAGTGCTGCCCTCAGAGCAGCTGGGAGGAGAGGGGGTGTTTCTGTGGCTACACAGGCAAGGATAGCTGCAGTATGGGCAGACAATGGGCATGAGCAGTAGGGAGAAGAGCAACAATACATGGGACCCCAGTGGCAAGGCAGACCAGCTAGAGGACGAGGTGGGTTCTGGGGACAGAGCAGAGGGGGCAATGCTGGTCATGCGGAAGGTGGAGCCACTTCTCGTGGGAATGCCGTAGCAGGCAAGGTGGAAACTACCAATATACCCAACCCTATTACCGCCCAGCCCAATGTGGACACCCTCATCCAGGGATCCCACATGGCCTTCCACACGGAACTTATGAGCAAACACCGCAATATGCACCCCAGCCCCCACCACCACCTGGTTACAACACACTCTGACACCCCCCCGTAACATTCAATAACAGCAAGAGCATCCTAACCAGATGACCGAAAGGCACAACAATTATTTCGCCACCACCCCGAACGGTGTCCCTGCACCCTACCAAGAGGCTTGTGTCCTCAGTGAAAATATTTTCTCTTGCCCCGGGACAGACACTCAAGATGAATAGGACAGCCTACAGAGAGCACTTGCGTGTCCAGTCCTATCAACTACCTTGCATCCAGAAGAGGAACTACCGGTGGGGGCAGAGAAAGGGAACAAACAGTTCATCTTTGTGGTGGACTCGGGAGCAGGGAAATCATGCATATGTGAAGGTGATTTTCCGTTATCTGGCAACATTCTTGAAACACACAGGTTCTCTGGGGCTGTAGTCATGGTTCAATTTACCAAAGATTTGAATGTCAAGATAGGGGGAAAAACAGTGTGGTCACCCATACTCTACTTTGAAAGTTTCCCTGTCAAATATTTAGGACGAGATTTGCTCAGCAAGCTAAACATGAACATCTAATATACCGACCAAGGGATTGTTTGTTCCATCCCAGACATGTGTCCCCTCAGAGCAATGTTATTGATAGATACAATGGCCAATGAACTGAAGGTGAGGGGGGTACAAGTAAATCCTGACATGTTCATGTAGAGGATCAGGGTCTTGGCTAGAGCAGTGCCTGAACTCATGAGAAAAGAATGGAGAGTGCCCTCAGATTTTGTGTTCCGCCCTGTATCTGCCCCCCAAGGTAGTTGCCAGCACAATATTGTCACTAGAATTAGAAGGGGTGCAAGTGTCTACAAAAAGAATAGTGGCAATAGGGATAGACATGCATGGATGCGAATGGCGCACATTGTTGTGCCTTGACCCAAACATACCATTGCGCGAGTTAACAGATGAGGACTGTTCACTGATGACAACAATAACAGGGACCTTACGTTGGAAATTAGCATCCCCTGTGAAGTGATGGTACAATACAGAAAGGTGCCAAGCCCCCTGGCTGTCGTCAGTTTACCTCATTCCTACTAGGACACTGATATGCAACAAGTGCCCCCTCACCTGTGGACCACAAACCCCCATGATGTTGGGCTATTGAGGGAAGTGACCCCAGTAAAAATTACCCTAAAGCCCGGAGCAATATTACATAGGGTCAAGCAGGGCATGGATGTAAGATTATGCAGCCTACAACAGGCCCCTCTTGCAAGGTCTAAATGAGTTGCAGAAAGACGAGACTCATATAACTTGGACAGCAGAAATGCAGGCATCATTTCATAGCCTAAAAGAATTCATCAGCACAGGCCAAGTCCTAGCCACACCTGATTAGGAGCGGACATTTTACCTGTTCTCCAATGGGACCCTGATGACAGCTGTGTGACACAAAAAACCTCCCTGGCTCACAAACCACTAGCCTATTACAGCGGTACACTCGATTCAGTAATGCAGGGTCACTTCATTTGCGAACAGGCTATCGCAGCTGCCACATTTGCTACTAAAAAGAGCTCAACAATTGTCATGGGGTGCTCTTTCACCCAGTACGACGAACACTCCCTGTTCACCATACTTGAAAGGTCGAAATCCACTCTCAGTACACAAAGGGCATCCGCATATGAGATAATACTTCAAGCCCCAATATTCATATGGTGTGCTGTAAAACAGTAAACCCAGCCACGTTTCTTACAGAGCCATGCACCATGAAAGATATGCAAGAGCATGATTGTGCCACCTATGAAGGAGAAGGAGATGACAATCCTAAAGCAAGGGAAAATGCACTGCAGGAAGGAGAGTATTCTTCGTAGATGGATCAGCATCCATCTGCTAAGAAACTGGTGAAAAACATTTCAAAGTAGCAGTAGTAAGACTAGAAGATGGGGAATATTAGGTATTGGTTAAGAAACATTTGCCTATGCATTATTTCGCCGAGGTACTGGCATTGATTGAAACCCTCCATGCAGGATGTGCAGTGACAATATATTCTGATTCAGCATATGTGTCCACTACGGTACATGCTGGACTATCCAGAAGGTGAAGGAGGAGGTTCAGGAGGGCTGATTGGTGCCCAGTGCAACATGCAGAATTACTGAACACATTGATTAAAGCCTTTGCAGAACCCTCTATAGTGGCCCTGGTGAAATGCCAAGTCCAAACCCATAATGATGATGAGATATCGCTAGGGAATGCATCCACGGATGCGGCTGCCAAAGAAGCAGCATATCTACTCATACCAATGAGCACAGAATGCATATTAGTAAGCAAACAAGAATAATCCAAAGCAGTGAGCTATAACTCATTACCTATTACCCAAATCACAGAGTTACAGAAGAGAACCCCACCCACAGAGCAAGAGTTGTGCACCAAATGTGGGCGCACACAGTCACCTACTGATCTATTGTGGAGACAAAACATAACCATGTAAGTAGTACTGCCCAGAACTGTTGTGCGTGGCATTCAAACAATTGCACTTTCCAGCACATACTTCCAAACATCACATTGCCAACGATCTCCCGGAAGATTGGTTTATCCCAAACCTCCAGGAATACCTCAAGAAAATGGTGATTGAATGTACGACATGCCAGGTATTTAATTCGGGCATGACTCTCAGAACACTCAGGGGGACATTACCCCATCTTGTAGGACCCTTCCGTGAGCTGCACATTGATTACGCAGACATGGGAGAGAGATGTAATGGAGCCAGAAATTTGATTGTGGTGGTGTGTCCCTTTTGAAGATGGGTGGTGTTAATGACTTCAATTCAGCACTCCCACTAAGTCAATTCCTTTGTCCGGGATGCCCAAAGGAAGCCCTTATTTATATATTGTTATGACAAGTTATAATCTGGATGATAAACCCTTGTATAACGCCCCTCTCTTTGAATCTCCCTGACCTCACTGAGCCAAGAAGTAGGTTTGTTTTGCAATTTAAAAGGTTTATTGTGAAAGTAAACAATATATATATATATCTATATATATATCACACTTTTATGAATACATTAATATTTGATAGCACACTTAGGCATATGACAGTGATCAACAATGGATGATGTTACACTAGCACACTGATTTAATTACTTAGGAGTTAGTATAGGGAGGATAAGGTAGCTGAGAATACTTTTATGATTTCAAGGAAATGCAATGATGAATAAAAATGCAGTACATAAATAAACTGATAGGGTTTCACAAGAGATAATATGTTCACTTTTCCCCTTGTGGCAATTCACTCCCCCCCGTATGCAATATAAGGAGATGGAAGTAAAGCACACAGTTTTCATGAATACAATCAAATGCAATACAGATTCAGTTCAAATTCTAGTAATCTTGGAGCAACAAGGATGGTTTTAAAATATGCAGAAATATTTTGAATGTGATTTGTACTGGAGTGAAAATATGCTAACAATGATTTTAATTCCCTATAAGAGATTCAGGGTAGGTGATAGCTACTTAAGATTGGTTCAGGGCAACCCTATCAATTATTCATGAGGGATTATTAGGTTGAAAACGAATTTTAGCAGTGCAAGCAAAAGCAGCTATTTTGACAGGTGAAGAAATTGGACCAAATCGCAAATCGCGGCACTTTTTCCGAGTGCGTCGAGCGCGATTATAGAAAAACTATAATGAATAGAAAGTTCTGGGTACGTTGGAAAGCATAGGATCTTAGCTTTAAAATGAAAGTTAAATCCCGTCCCTAGCACATACGGATCAAAAGATACGGACGATTTTGTGGAGGTAGTTTCTCGAAATTAAAGTAAACTTCAGAATGACAAAATTACACTTTTACAGCTTTGAAATGATGGAATGAAGACACGATTCCTATGATGCAGTTCTGGACAGGTTAAAATGGTTTGAATCAGATTATTTTAGACTAAGAGATTGGTTCTGGCACAGTTCTAGCTGAGTACTCACACTATAAATTTGAAATAGGCCATCAGGGTCTGGTCAGGTTTGCTCTCTCTGGTACTGGTTCTGCTCACAGCGATCTAGTCTGGGTCTGCTAGTGGCACTTCACAGCGGTCTGGTCTCTGGTTCTGGCAAAAGTTCTTGGCACTGCACAGCGATCTGGTCTCTGGTTCTGGATACAGCTCTGCTTTCTGGGTGTTTCTGGCACAGGGTTCTAGGCCAGAATCAAACAGTTTGCCCGGCTGTTGAATAGTTTGGTTAGGTTTGTTGGATGCTGAGGCCTCTGAAAAGGATTCAGTTTGTGGACTAGGCCTCTCTGCTACAAGTTCTGGAGTTTGGATTCTAAGTTCTGGAGATGGTCCTTCTGGATATTTTCTGGTCCGGCAAAATGCTTCGCAAGAAAATGGAAGTGAGTGTCTTGCCTGTCCAAAGCAGTCTCTTTCTATGTGTTTTATGTGTTTTGAAAATGGGTGTGCGTAGGCATAACTAAGCCTGCCCCTCGCAACTTATCATTGGCCAAGTCCTCCTCTCTCCCTTGATTGGGGGAACTGAGTTGTGAGTCATTGTGATGAGGTATGTTCATGGGTCAGAGGATCCTCCCCTTTGGTTTCACTTAGAAAAATCAATTTGACCCAAAACACATATTTTTCAGATACACAGTTTGTTGAAATTACATATACACATCATATATTACTTAAGGTAGGTTTCTGTTCCAACTCTGATGTTTCTAAGAGCTTGGGTTAAGAAATGACAACATATTTTCGTTTTTAGTAGCTTTTGCAACATTGGTTTTTCATTGGTTTTTCATCAAATCTTTACACAGACCTGCACCCTCTCCCTGAGCATATTAATATAAGTTATCATGTCTCTAGCATAAAAACAGTGTCTGCAGCATTAATAAATTGTAGGGTTTGGTCCCAGAACACCGTACAAAGTGGAGTTTGGTCTCAAATCGTGAGGGCATTTTTTATACTAAGGATCCCCAAATTGTACATTTCTGTGAGCTTAATACAAGATTTTAGAAGCAATTTAATCAAACATACATTTGCCCTTAATTGAATTCACATATGTGTCTGGGTCCGCCCCCAGAAGCTTGGCTTGACTCAGAGATCAAATGCCTCTCCTTCCCCCAGAGCACTGTTTACAGTCACAGCTCAAATTAGCATATTCTATTCAATGGAAAGAGTCTACTGCGTTGACTGAGGTCAGCAGACCAGGGGGCCACTCTGCATTTGGTTAACAGAAACCTGTGATTTTCTGCCTTCTTGTGTGGAGTTCTGAGGTGTGAAGGCTTCCCAGCCTCTTGGACTGTTAATTGAATCAGACTGTCTTCTGGGAACAGCAGGTGTTAAGAATTTTCATTAACCAGCAAGGCTTTGAAGTCCAGGCTGGCTCAGGCTCCTTTGTCAGCTACTGAAATACAGTTCTCCTGTCA